>NW_008824243.1:8106166-8115178 GCF_000699105.1 Pygoscelis adeliae
AACACCCATGACTGCATGGAGATTAGATCGGTGGCATGCCTCAACTGTGCCCAGAAGAAAACATCCAAAATAGCTTTTAATACTCTACATTTTCATTGCATGCTGTTCTTGGGCCAGAGTTCAGATTCTGTTCAACATCTCCCTCAATCTCAAGAGACAGCCAGTCATATTAATTTCGTTTTGGATCTATTTCTTTCTCCTCTCTGGTTACTTTTCCCTAGTCTCTGCTGTTCACAAATACTGCATAAATGCTTTCTCCAGCTGTGGAAAAGGTAAGCAGCCAAGGCTGGGGTCCTAGGATGAACCTAAATGTCAGAAAGTTCAGATTTCTTCTATCACCCAAACACCTTTTGCTACATACCTGATTCACATGGATTTCACTCAACGAATACTCCTGATAGCTGTGTCTAAAATAGGTTATCTTTCCCATGAATGTTTACATCTACTTATGGGAAAAGGGAAGGAAAGGAATATTCAAATTAAATGTGAAAATATCTGCAGGTGAGGTCCTTAAAGAGACATAATCAATATTATTCCTTTATTGATGGTGACTTATATCCTCACTGAATACTAATGCCTGCATTCTCTGAAAGCTTCTCAATAGCATATGACATACCGGGGCTCAATCACCGACCAAAACGGCCCATAACCATATGATTAACATGAGGACAGTAGTGCCTACCCCACCCTCATGCTTCATTTTGCAAGGTCACCATCAGAAAACCTCTGAAAGTGTCAGGATTTTTATGCCATGGGAATTGCTGATATTTGGGGCATTTCCCTGTTCTGAATCAACACAGACAAGACAAAATATCAGTATCAATATTTTCACAGGACAATTCATATATTCTATATCACAGTCCCTTCTCCATACAGGACCATGCAAAGGAAATTACCAGTTGGAAGAAAAGCTAAAATTCTTTGTGCATTAAGTATTTGGACCTACAGAGGCACTTCAGACAGAGGCAACTTCTGGCAGTGCTTTAGCTGAAGGAAATGTTCAGGTACGTGAGACTGCCTTACAGTCAAGGCCCAAAGTGCACCGGGTTCCTTTCAAATGAATGAATACATTTGCTAAACTCTTCCCACAGATGTCCCCAGTAAAACAAATGTGACTAAACACAGTATTGATGTAGCCAGCCAATGCTAAATCTATTAAGCAACAACCTTCTGACCGCTTGGGAATTTTAATGAAATAGTGAAAGCCGAGATTGATATGACACAAAACACGGAGAAGACAGCACCCTTACGCAGCAAAGGGTGTTTTTTCATTGCTCTTGTCTCAAAGAAATATGGTTTAGTGGCTTTTTTTTTCACATCGATTTTAAGAAAACTTCACTCTGTAT
Organism: Pygoscelis adeliae; assembly: GCF_000699105.1. Taxonomy (NCBI): domain Eukaryota; kingdom Metazoa; phylum Chordata; class Aves; order Sphenisciformes; family Spheniscidae; genus Pygoscelis; species Pygoscelis adeliae. The sequence goes on from NW_008824243.1 coordinate 8,107,513, forward strand.
CCAGCTTTGATGCAGATTCAATGTCATATATTGATGACCTGACAGAGGAACGCTGGGTTAAACCTCTGTACATCAACATCCGTGACGTGTGGAAAGGCTAATGGCTACTCTCCAAGGGTAATTCATCTAAAGCATTTGGGACCTCTGATATTCCTGCTTGAGCTCATTGCTGATGCACAAATGTCATACCATTTGCCCTGAATAACATAAAGCTGTCTTGTAATAGACACACACCTACCCTTATCAAAGGACATATTTCCCTAGGAAAAGATGAAAGCAAGCCACATATTTGATCCACCTGGACACGAATAAAGAAGTTTTTGTTTCTCCCCAGTCTTGCAATATACCTTGATTCGATTTTGTACGAAATGCCCATTCATTCATCCCAAAACTCTTTGCCCCAAACATTTCACTTCTAACAACTTTCTGTGGGATCCAAAGTAGGTTCTTGGCAGAGGATTGATATCCAAAGACCAAACAGATATGGAGCTGATGGTCTGAAAGAAAGCAGGCAGCCACATGAGGGCTTCCAGGCAGCCTGAGGAGGAGCTGAAAACCCTGGCAGCACAAGGATCCTAGGTGGCACTCGAGAAAAACATTCCTGTTGATACCATTTCAGTGAGTAGTGCATGGTCGGGGGAGAATTTAATTTCAGAAAGAAGGTGTCATTTTTTCTGGAAGAGATGTGGGGGTTTTTTCCCCATTTCAAAATTTCTGGTTCACGATAGGGATAAAAGTCAGAACAGACAATACACTTCACAGCTACCTCTATCGCATAAATGCTGCATTTTCACTTTTCTCAAACTCTAAAGCTTTCTCCTGGGAAAGGCTGGGCACTTATGGTCAAGTGCTAAGTAATTGCAATTGTCAGGTGTCTGCTCTCTGAATCCAGGCCGTGTTTTAGACAATTAAGCTTGTGAAAGTCACACTACTTGTTTTCACTGCATTGTTGGCTACCGACTTGAAAATATTTCATAGACCTCTTCCTGTTTGCTGAAAAAAGGGTGCAGCTGAAGACTACGCTGAGTTGATAATTCAGCAGATAAAAAACATTCCATTCTGTGATACAACTCTTCACTCAAAGGTCTTTCTACATGAGGATATTTGATATTCTCTGCTTTCAAATTCATTGAAGCACATTATACGCTCCCACATCTCTAATAACTTGCAGCCTTCTAGGAGATAGGAGACTCGTGAAGCAAAACAAAAAAGACAGACCCTCACAAAGAGAAACATGGTTGCTTTTACTAAGATCTAAGGAACAAAGGAACACAGAGATGGAAAGGACTTCTTTGATAATTAGTTCAAGTCCCCCAAAACCTACAAAACTTCTAAACCTATCAAAGTCCTTTCTTGAAGCAATGAAGTTTTTGCCCTTCTTCTCTGTTCCCTGGGATCTTCTTCAGTTTCTAGCAAAAAAGCCTGCTCTGTTCAGTGGTGTAAATGGTCTTCTCTTTTGTTCCCCAGGCTCTGAGAAAGCAATCTCCCTGTCAGCCCAAAGGTTAGGCAAGCCAGACTCTATAGGTGACCTATGGCAAGAGAGTGATCCATTTTGCTGAATATCTTGATAGCACTAATCTGTGTCTTTTCCAGTTTAAATTCTGCTTCTGTGAATGTGGCTGACCAGAGCTGTATTTGAGATGAGGTCTCTTATACGTGCTTTAGAGGAGGACAGTACTTTGACAAAAAGAAGGGCAGGAGGAAAAAAAAAAAGTACAGTAGGTTGATTAACATGGAAGAACTAAAGGTAAAATGCAAGCAAATAACAACTTCTCTCCCTCTGTCCCCCAAATTCAGTGTACTGCTACCAAAATCAATGTCTCTACAATGCATTATTGATAGAGCTGTATGAGAAACAAAGCAAAATGTGTATTCATCCAATATTGCTTCATCATGTCTATCTGAAGAACATGAAGTTTGCAGCTTTATTCATCATCTGACACCTTAAAACTCTTTTCATGCTGCCCAATTTTTTACATTTCTTAATTGGTGCCTGCAATAAGCCTAGATCACAGTCAAGGATGAATGGAAAGCATAAGTAATTTCACTCTCTCTGAATTTTTGTGCAGTAAGGTTATTTGTGTGTTAATGTTAATGCCATGAAGGTGTACGCATGTTTGCAAAACACCAGTGTAAGACTCCTGAACACATTTAAACCAAAATTCGTTGTCAAATTAAACAAACATTTCATATCCCTCCAACATATACTTTATTCAAGGCAATTTTTCTTTAAGAAAAAGAATCTAGTCATCCATGAACAATTCCTGAAGTAAACTTACTTCACGTGCTGACAGCTCACAAGTCAAACTTGTGCATTTTTAACAGGAAAAAAGGCACTTCTATTTTTGAAAAGGAATTTAATGCAAGGCAAATATTAGGCCTGATTACCTAGGAGAAATTAAGCTTATGTGATTTGTGAGGCTTCCTTGAGTCTTTAACTATTGTTCTCTTTCAGCATATTTATCTAAATGGTTCAAAGGATACATTCAAATTTATAGTCAAAATGACAACATACATCAAAATTCCCATTTCAAGAAAAAGAGCTTAGAAAATTGCACTTCTCTGTCTGAGCAGACTAAGTTAATAGGTGCAAAATGTTTTTTAATCAGAAGCAGAGACGAATATATTTACACTGGATTTGACTGAAATAGGAGGCAGAGAAGTTTGGACGGGACGGAAGATGATCAGTTGGCAAGGGAAAGCATAAACAATTTTTTTTTTTTTTTGGTCTCAAACCTTGGACAAAACATCCTACGCTGAATAGTTTGGACATTATCACACACATGCACTCCCCTCCTCTGCCTTGTTACATGCTTCCTAAGGGATACTTGACAAATGCCTATAAAATCAACAGAAAATCCAAATCTAACATCTTCTCACTGTGAGCCCACACAGCCTGCTGCCGATCATGCAGACCATTTGGCAAGCACTGGATCTGCAGGAGAGCAGCTGCTCCAGCCACTCTCTTCCAGTAACATCAGAGATACGAGGACTTGGGGAAAAATTAACAAAGTGATCAAAAATGGAATAAAAGATGTTAAGCGGTTTTTTTCCTCCCTGTAAACATCAAATCATGCTCCATGCCCAACTGACTCTAATATTGTTCTAAAACTGGAGATATTGACAACTCAAGCCACTAAAATAGACAAACAATCTAAAATATCCCCAGCCTCAAAAAGAACTTGCAGTCCGATCCACGGAAGAAAGAGGATTGCAAAGCACACGACAGTGTGTGGGGCACCAAGAGCTCAGTATTTACTCCTCAGCTTCTATAGCTTAGGTTCTTCTTATCCCCAAATTGTAGGGGTTCCCCTGTTCTGGACTCCAGTATAACTTGGAAAGAGCACACGGTGGATGAAAACAAACACACTTTTGCGAAGAGATTCAGAAGCCACATTGCTTTTAATTCACATACACAAGAAATACAATTATTTAGGCAAAATAATAACAAAACTGGAGCACATTAGCCTGTTTCTTTACCACTACGAAGCATTACTTAGGTTGGGATCACACCCTCTAAGACAGCTCAAGAGTTTTCTGGGCAGTTCATTATTTATTTGGAAACATCAAACGTTTGCAGTTCCTCTCTCTGATCTTGATTGGTCCCTTACCTAAACTATGCTGACTCTGTGGGGCTTACATGGCCCACTTTGATCAGATGGGACCTTTGCCTTCCCCTCTAGAAACCTCCCATTTCTCCAGTCTCTGCTAGGACAGAGCCCCACTAACCCGCTATTGCAATACTGCCTTTCCTGCAGCAGTCCACCTCTAAAACTCAAAGACAAACTCTTGCCTTAACCGTAAGATGTGTGCCAGCCTTTCTGCAGAGGTGAATATGCTTTCACAGAGATGTTTCAAAACAATACTGCAATTTTGTACTCTATAATTTCAATCAGGATTCACCGTCCGCCTATTCGAGCGTGCTATTACCCACACCATCGCACTGTGCATTACCAAAAGCATCTCACTACTGCATGTATCACTTGATTCATGTTCTATATTGCAAGCATGGATGTTTGTACAGGGCTCAACGCAGTACTCGCTGCATAAATACCCGTCACACCCTCTCTTCTGCACAGGGAACCTACTGCAAAACATCAGTGCCTCAAAACTCAAGGAAACCCCCATGCTTACTGTTAAACAGGTTTACACGACTTGACTGATATGAGCACAGGAGTCCCATGATGTTTCAAGCCTCATCTACTAACTGTTTTAATAAAAGCCACAGCATAGAAAGTTCTTCCCAAACATTACTGCAAAAGTTACCAGAATCTTCTGTGATACTGCACATACACATGGAGCTCTTTACATCCTCTTGATCTGGTTTACTCACTCTATTACCACCAGCCTTGTTCCAAAATTAAATCAGTCTTACCAAACACAAAGCTGCTTTTCCCCCATTTCTCTATTAATGTCTTTTAATGACCATTTTATGTTCCCCTCTCTTTAGCTTGGCCTTTTTTGGCCATTTCTGAAAAAGCTTCAACTCTCCTTAATCTCCAGAGCAACCGCTTTCCCCTGAGCTCGCTTTGTTTCCAGTTTTGATTTTATACTCCCATGGTAGCACTCACTCTTCACATATTTGTTTACAGAACAAAAGCCACCAGTCTTTAAAAGCACTACAGAGTAGAAAACACCCCTTTTAGGTAATTTTATTCAGCTGTGCCAATAACAACAGCTATCTCTAGTCAATCCTACTGTGATGTGCAATTACCTTCTTGGAGTAAAAAAGCAAGACAAAGACATGCTTAAAATGTTGCCTTCAGAAGATGATGTGGAAACATACAGAACGACGCAATTACATTTTCAGACCTACATGGCATATAGTACTGATGAAGTACAAACACTTCTGCAATTTTCTTTCCAATCAACCAAACTTGTACTAAAATGGGTTGGCAATGCTCGTTACACTAAGGAGAACTATAAACAGTGCCAACTAAGGCATATATACATCACAAAATCTGTTTATCTCTAAATCTGTGTTGCTTTGTGCTACAGGGAAAAGAAGTGCAACTCGTTCCCAGCAAAACCATCAATGTTTGAATGATATACGTGGCAAAAGTAACTTACAGACAGCAAAGGGATGGCAACTTTTCCAAGAAAATCAGGGGGTTTATCTCCATCTTCATCAAACACTGTCACTTCCAGAACATCATGAATATCTTTAATAGGACTGGAACGAAAAGTGCAGACACTTAAAAAAATAATATTCGATACACACACAGTCTCCTCCACAAAGATCTGAGAATACTGTTTTACTAATTAAGTTTGTATTACCTTGGAGTATAAAACTAGCATTTAATTAAATTCCCCCCAAAAAATGAATCAAATGATGGGTATTCCCCAAGCTTTCCCCCCTCATGTTTCAGTCCCATAACTAGGTGAAAAAAATAACTACCAGACAGTGACATTTTTCTGCATCAATATTGATGCTAACAGTACAGAACTCAGCTTTCCAACAGAGAAAGCTGGTGACTGGGAGAGGTTGAAGGCTGAATTCAAACCCAGGCTTCAGGACCGTAAAAAAATAATCCAGGAAACAAAACTCATGTAACTTCATTTGACTTGAACAACTATCTCCCTTTTAAGGTACTAACAAAATCAGTTACTTAAAAAAATAATCTTACAACCCTAATTAAAGGCCAAATGTACAATATTTTTGTTCCATTCAGTGCAAATGTTCTACTGATGTGGCAGCAGGTACTCAATCGTAAGTATTTATCAGATCTTTAATAAATCAGAGTCTCATTTGAGAAAAGTTATATTTGTGTGCCTTCAAAAGCATGGGTAACTGGAGATGACTTGTGAGTTGCATTCATTACCTCCTCTTTTCCTTTTTCCATGTGCTAGAGTTAAAGAAAGAGATACACGGTACAGCGTGTGTTTATTATTCAACTGAGTGCAGCTGTTCTGTCCAAAATAAGGTTGTTTCAGAGCAGTCCTGCTCCCAGCACCTCTACCTGCGACATGGTGGAGTTGCTCCTCACGGAGCAGAGTCTGAACCCAAAAGCCACCTCGTTGTCTCCCCAGCTTGCAGCCACAGCATGTGATGTGACCCAGACACTAGTGGCAACCAAAGAGCCATGAAATGCACTGTTTTCAAGACATTAAGGCTTTAAAATATATTGAAACCTGCCTCTTCTGCAACCATACTTCCATATTCCTTTCCAAGCCTTTATCATTTTCCATGTGATATAGCTGCCACTGGTGTAAGACATTAAAACCCCCCAGTGACACACACAGATAAGCGCGTTGTGGAAAATCTGAATATGATGGGAAGAGCTCTCTGGTGGTATTGAATGCTCCAGCTGAAGTGGATTCATCCACTCAAAACAATCCACTCTGCTCCAAAATCTAAATCATCAATAGCTTTTAAGGTGCTTAACGGAAATTTTTAAAAACAGCCACAAATCTAGGGAGAGGTGCGAGAGCCTGACTGGCTCTGCAGATTTGGTGCTTGGACTAGCCATGCAACAGCAATAAGAAAGTTAGAGATGGTCCATAGCTGACATTTCTGAGACCCACAGGAAGTATAGACACAAACTTTCTTTTTAAGTAAAATAATTTTGGATTCTTATTAGATTTATTTTGTTGGCTGAACATCCGACAAGGATCATCTGCTGGCACAATCTCAGAATAAACAGTGATGAGTGGAAACTTCTTGAGAACAGACAAAGTAAGAGAAAGGGCTCCAAGAGACATGCATTCAGCTGCAGCCATGAATTAAACAGAAACCCAGCAAGGTACTTCTATCAAAGAGGTCAGATACTTTTTATTGTGTTCACATCCAGCCCACTATTTATGAATGTTGCTTTTGCAAGAAGTCCATCATTCTCAAACTGTTCTTCCAGTGGACAGGTGCAAATGTCATAAATGCTCCATTGCCAGCCCTCGCGGTCGCCTTCCTTGCCACAGACTACTACAGACTTGGAGACATTCATCTTGCTCAGTTATTCACAAAAATCTTTGCCAGCATAAAGAAAGATTAAAAAAATAGTGCTGCCTAAAAGCAATACCTAAATTATCACTTTTGTTATTAATAAAGTCACAAAAAACCCCCCAAACTTTGATTTTCATGAAAATCTAAGCCTCTAATTTGGGCTAAGCTATGTTTGACTAGTTTATATTCAGAAGATATATCAGGAACAACATGAGCTCTAATTTTCTGCTTACTTACAAATTCAACGAGGATTCTACCATGGTTCGATGAAACATTTTATTTTAAACTACGGAAAACGTAGGCGTGAGTATCTGGTCTCTACTTTCTGTTATATTATCTCTTGGATCCAGCTATGACTCCATTATGTCTAGTCATGATTCTTCCTATAAATATCACAGTAATTTTTTTTTTAATGACTTCTATTAATAAACTCCATGCAAGAACAAGGCAAAAGGCATTAGTTAAGTTATATTTGATATTTCTCTAACATCCTCTCTGACTATGAAAAAATTACATATCTTCAACTTGACCTTTGTATTTTCCCCAATGTCGATAGCTTTTATAGTTAAGCTACTAACTCTTTGGTGCTTTAGCCTGTTTTCAAAAGCAATCCACTTACAATGTGAAGACTTTGTTCCACTCTGGGTTGAGGTTCTTGTAAACGGTGTGTGTTTGAAGACTGTCGTTTCCCAGCTCTAATACACAGAAAGGATCTTTTTTACCTAG
>NW_008824243.1:8115273-8119583 GCF_000699105.1 Pygoscelis adeliae
GATTGGTCAAATAAAAATAAGATCCATTAAGACAACTGCAAATTGCCTCGTTCTGTTCAAATGATTTGCTAAATAAACAATATCTCCAATGCATCCTCAGTTCTGGAAATTCTAACACTTACCTTAGAACTCATTCAGGTGGCTTCACTCTAATACCTGAAATCTGAGACTTACAGTGAATCATCTCTAAGTCTTTAAAGCAAGAAAAATCTACTCATGTTGACAATTATTCAGATGACAGTACACAAGCAGTACCATCATTCTGACCCAGGTAAGCATCAGTGCTGCAGTTACAGCTCTCTATTTTATCCTCTGCTTAGAGTTTGTGGTCTTCAGTTGATTACAGTACACGCACCATGAGAAGAGAAGCACAGCACTGTGTTTGTATCAGAAGCATTTCTTCAATCAGTTCCACGTGAGCAAGTCCTTGAAGCTATGAAGACCCTACACAGTGCCGCAGTTTAAACAAAACCCAACATCAACTGGAGAATCCATGCGTGAAGCAGGTATCGTACTTAAAGCAAACAAACAAAACAAACCCCCAAAAAACAAAAAACCCAACCTCCTCTCAAAAGAAAGATGTCAACATGGAACCTATTGTGGTGAAGACATTTGCTAATTTTTTTTTTTTTTTGATAACTCGCATTACATGAATTTGTAGCTTTCACAACTTAATACAGCTCAGCAGTTTCCACCATGAAGAGAGTACTCTCTATCAGCATGTCTGGCTCAATATCTGATTTAATCTCATTTTCAGTGTTCATGTATAACTCGGCCACAGACACTCCAGCCTAACCTTTATGTAGGCAACTAAATACGTCAGCAATGCAGGGATTTAGATAGACAAAAAAAGATATTTAAGCAAAAGCTGTCTTTTTCTTAATCCTTATTTTTGGTATTATTAATGCAGAGCTCTTAAGGTTCTTGCTCTGAGAAGTTTATAAACTAAACAGGAATCTTTTCAGTATGTAAACAGTGGGTGTTAACTAGTCAATATTGGTAAAGTTTAAAGACCACGTGTATTACCGGAATCTATTTGTCTTCTCCTTTTCAGCTTACGTGCCCATTCCCTGATAAGTGTGGAAAATGCATGTAGCCTTTCAGAGAAACTGCTTGAAATGCAAACTGGTATATGCCAAAAACAATCCCACTGTATAATTTGGTATTCTGAATGCTATTTTTTGGTCAGTGAGCAAATGCAGTGTTTGAGAAGAACTCTCATGCGTACACAGAAAACATCCAACAAAGCAGAAAAAGTCATTTTCACGTCAACAAAACTATTATCTAGGAATATAAAAGTAGGGAAGGCTCAAACTGGGCTAGCTGTGGCTGAAGAGCTTCTACATATTTGATATAGCTGTGTGGAAACTAGCCTAAAATTTATGTCAAATGGTAAAATACGGATTTTCAAAACACTGTTCAAAACCAAAGCAGATACTACGTTGTTTTCTGATAGCTATTATTACAGTAGGCTAAAAACTTGCAATTAAGATCTATAATGACAACATACAATCAACTGACAACAGAAATCCCAATCGCACCAAAATCCAGTCTTCGCTATGGGGAATAAGGTATAAGGTGGCATTACACTTGTCATCAGACAACAGGTCTGCAGAAGTTCACCCACCCAAGACTCACAACTGGTATGGGACAGGAAAGGGAGGGAACGCTACCTGCTCATACTGCTCCTCTGTTAACCCCTGGAAATCTTTGTACCTCTTATTGTCTCTGCGATTACCCCCTTATCAGATTTTTAGCTGGACTTTGAATTTACTTTTATCAATAACAATAAATTTGAGCAGTCTCCCTGGCAATGCAGGAAATATGGCACTGCTCTAGGAGGGCTCTATTATGGAAGCCCATAATTGCTGCACTAATCATTTATGAATGGCTCAGAACAGATAATTAATCTTTATGTCTCTCATTTCACGATCAGAAATTATGCTATTTTTACCTAAAATGGCTGCATCCTTTTGCAATTTGGTGGGTCTATTACAGCATAATACTAGGATATTTTCAGCACTGCCATTGAAAAACAATTTGTCATTTGCTTCATGAATCAGGCTCAAAGCCTGGGTTATTTTGAATATAATGACAGACTGAGTAACCTTTTACTTAAGCAAAATTTCATTTTGTGCTATGCACAAGGAATGTGTGTCACATACTCTGTATGAAAAGTCTTTGAATTGCAGAATCAAGAACCTGCGTGTCTCTTCCAATGTTCATTATCCACCCACATGCTCCTGTTTAAGTATTGAGGGAAAGGGGGCCAAATCCATCACTGATGCAACTGCAACTGCATTAGCATCAGTGAAGTTTTCCAAAGGGTAAATAACCTTCGGGGCTCAGCTCTTTCCATGGACACTGTCTATATTAAAAACATTTCTAGATAGCCCTAGCATTGCTGTTTGCCAAAGGTTCTGCTGTGCTGTGGTACACTTCTTATTAAATTTGTTAGTAAGGTGCAGTTACACTCCTAATTCCACATAGATGTATACGTTATATCAATCTAGAAGTGCATTTCTGCACAAACTACCTTTCGTTATTGGCAGGTTTTTTGTTTGTTTTCAAATTAAGTTCTTCAGTTTTTTAAGTACTGCTGTCTGCAGTAACCTTTTTTTTTCCACTGCAGGGTTAAGCAGCGAATTGAAACTGAAATAGTATCATGATTCATGCTGGGCTTTCTCCTTTGGTCCTTATTTTAGGAGCGACGTTCAGATATGTTACAATATCTGCATGAATACCAGAGAATGGGGCAAGAGTGTTTTCTCTCTAGTATCTTTCCTGCCTTTATCAACAAGTTATCTTAAAAAAATGACTATGTCAGCAAATATACAACACACCATGCTGTGTCTGTGAATTACGAGCTGCTGCAAGATACAGAGGGGAATTAAAAGGTCTCCAGAATTCTGGAGCAGATGATAATAAAAATAATAATATCCAGGCAGTCGCTACAGATAAGTATCAACTCCCTAGACCTTCCCTGGAGAAACAATATAAAGTTGTATTTTTAAAAGGTGTTAGTGTCCATTGCTGTCAGAACCAAGAACAATTTGAGGTACAGCTCAGTGGAAAATCCATCCTTTTCTTGGAGTAAGAGCACCAAAAAGATCATCCCAAATCGAAGCCTCAAACAAGCTGTAAGAGAAACCATCGCACTCACTTCCCCATCGCTAGCAACCTTTCTTTTTCAGGTGACAGCCTGCAGCACCACCCAAACCCACGCACTCAGCACCGTGTCAGATGCCCCAAAAATCCTTCACTCTCGTTCATGAACTCACAAGGCACCCAATAAAAGATGGAGAGGCTGCTTTGCAGGCACCATCACTTTATATCAACTCTTATTTTACATATTCCTGCGGGAAAATACAACAGCACACCATGCTAAGTGTTAAGTTATTGCTCACGCCGCTCAGATCTAAAGGGGAAACCTGATCTCCATCCACTGGACCTTCCCACATACTTTTTGGAGTCAAAACCATTTAGTATCTCAGTTCCCTGAGGCAGGTTTCACCACTGGAGAAGTGATGAGATTTACTTTTCCTTGATCTGCACAAAATCTAAGTAGCACTCGCAATATATTACAGCACTCGCAATATATTATAGCATCAATATGCTGGAAAACAGAAATAAAATACCTGCAAAATCTGCTGCCAACAGGTCCACTGCCTTTAAAACTTTGACTTGTAAGAAGCCAATGTCCTTTATGTCTTGAAAGGAATTCTTTATACACTGCAAGGAGGAAAACATAAAGATATATATTGTTTGTAATTCAGTAAGAAACAGAAAATATTGAACTACTAAATGATTTACATTTTTATATCCATTGCTATTTCTGTGATGTTTCAGTTCAGCAGCTAATATACCCATAAATACATCTCCACTGTCCCAGTGTCACTGCATCATGACCCTGAGGTTCACAACTTCACAAGCTACCTGCTCCTAAGGAAATTCTCCATTCACATAAGTTACACGTTAACTTTATGGTGGAGACTGAAAGGAGCTCTGCATGTTTATGCAAGTATCATCTGCCAATTAAAACAGAAAATGGGACATAGGTAGACCTGGAGAAGCAGCATTGGTCAGGAAGGCAGCATACTCAATCAGGAGTGAGGAATCTGTCCTCAAAAGTAACTTTGACTTAGAATCATAGAATAGTTTGGGTTGGAAGGGACCTCTAAAGGTCATCTAGTCCAACCTCCCTGCTGTGGGCAGGGACATCTTCAACTAGATCAGGTTGCTCAGAGCCCTGTCCAACCTGACCTTGAATGTTTCCAGGCATGGGGCATCCACCACCTCGCTGGGCAACC
>NW_008824243.1:8122554-8128660 GCF_000699105.1 Pygoscelis adeliae
CTGGCTGCCACCACCCCCCCCCCCCCCCCCCCCCCCCAATTTTGACTACTTTCATAACTAAAGGAGAAAAAAAATGCAAACTCACATAGCGCTGTGAAATCTGTTGCCTTTCACTGGGGTCTCCCAAAGGGCAGACGCACAGATCAGAGATAGACACTCCTGTACACGGGGCAACAGCAATCAACATTAGCAGGGACCCTGGGTGTTTTTCCAGAGGCAGCTCTAAGCAATTGGTCTGCTTCGTCGGCAGGGCAGTAATGTCAACTTGGCACCTAGAACGACATTGCCAAGGGTTAATAAGAAAAAAGAGCTGGGGAAAAAAAAAATAAAGCAACTATCTTGATTTCAGTAGCAAGCAGGCACCAAAACTTACTGCTTGTTCAGGATGTAAAGAATGCAAAAAAAAAAAAAAAGGCATCTCAAAGTTAAACATGGGAAACCAATTAGCCAGTTTCTACTGCACTTACTGTCAGTTTTGCTTTCTGGTTCACCTACTGGTAAGCAGAGGTAAAAGGTTTGGGCTGCAAGTACAGTAGGAAAACTTAACTCTGGCCTGCCTCACTTCCCCTCTAAAATCCCCTAGTACTTTGTGATGGATTTGAAACACAATTTTATTTCACCTGGGGGAAAAGAAAACGGGCAACGCAAAATTTAAAACATTAGTCTAAAATAGATTAGTTTCTTTAAAGTCACATACTCCATTTTATGCTACATTATACTGTATGCCCCAATCTCTTTTACAAGCCTTACTAGAACTACATTTTCAGTATACTGTTATATTTCCCAAAGGGAAGGATTGTCTTAAAAGTCCCCCCCCACGCCCCTACATATAATATATATCATTAACCTGATACTTCCCCCAAAAAATAAAAATAAGGAGGAAAAAAAGAGGAATTCATAAAGAGCCAATAATAAAAGAAGAGTATGGGCTAAAACAGATAGGACCACTAGACAGCCAGTTATACACGAAGGGAGCAGTTAAATGCAACAGAAAGCCTAATCACTTGGCTCGGCTAAATGCCTTCTATTTAGAAGTCCAGTAAATGGAGTGGAACTTTTCTGAACCTCCGTGGGGCTTGGCTTTTAAGAACAGGCTGAACAAAAGTTACAGATGAAAAAGGAAAAAAAAATTAAGGAAGGAGAAGCTTTGTTGCCACAGTGCAAGGGGAGTCACATTTCTCAAAGGGACAGCGAGTGGATGATGGAGAGCGAGAGCTTTTGCTCCGCTTAATGCTTGCCGACAAGTTTTTATTTAAACTAAACTTGTTAAGGTGTTGTCTTAATAGGCTAAAATTCCACAGGGTTCCCCCAGGTGGGTTTCTTCTGGGTAAATGGTGCATGTAGTGTTCCTGATTGATCCCATTCCAGTAGTAGAGCTGGAGCGGTTTATACCCATCTGCTATAAATTGCATGCTTTCCGCTTCTTAACAGCCTATTTTCTGCGAATGCTAAGGGGGGCGGAAAAAAAAAAAATCCCAAAACATTTCAGCCTGAAAACCCAAACTATGTTATGAAGTAAAAGTCATTGCTCTGATGAGTTTTTAAGTCATCCAGTAACCCCGTGTATTAAAACACAGCTCTTGTGTAAGCTGCTTCTGACCAGAATCAATGGGGGTGACTGTGCCTTAAGTGTGCTCTTTGCTATTCACCGCACTGAATGTACAACAGGTTGCAAGTTTACTCTTATTAACTGCTTTCAAGTGCTTTGAAAGAGAAAGAAAACAAACCAGGAAGAGTACCAACACTGTTTGGCGCGTAGGCTGCCTCTCAACACAATTTCCAAGTGTGAGAGGTTGCATTTAAAGCTCATTGCTATGCCTAGACTCTTCAGAAAGATATGACAACAGACAATACAGCAGAAAGGAATAAAAAACAACAAAAAAGGCAAACATTTGAGAAAAAGACCTTATCACTTCCACACCGGATGTCAACATCACCTTGGCTGCATTAACACAGTTGCTTCTCAGACTGCAGCAGTTTTACTGATACTTTAGGTATCAGTGCAAAAGGGGGAATGTATCATTATCTTGGCGTTTTGGGTTGGGGTTTTTTTGTGGTTTGTTTTTTTTTTTTTTTAATTTTACAGATGAAGAAACTGAAGCAAGGAGAGGGGAAAACTCTGGGGTCACCCAGCTGGCCTGTGGTTCAGCTGGCAATACAGGCCACATCTCCCACATCAGCATTTCATACACCACCCACTCACAGTCCACAACTGGGAAAAGCTGCATTTGCTTTTTTATGTTAAGAACTTTCCACAGGGTAAGACAGAAAAGACAACTCGTTCAGACAACGGTGCATCTCCCACCAATAGATAACCTCAGAAATCTCTCGTATCTCAAAGACAAAGTTAAATATAATTCTAGCTTGTTTTGGCAAATAGGAATTGTTTCTCTTATTAAAAGAATTTGATTAGCCAAAGGTTAAAGAAAAGATCAAGTATAAGGGTGTGGGGGTAGGAGGGATGCACATGTGGAGGGGAAAACAGCAGGAGGTGGAGTATAAGCATTTCTTCCTCAAATCATGTCTGATTTCTGTGCAAACTAACTTCCTTAAAACATCTGTGTTCACTCAAGGTGATGGTATGCCTCTATTTTCTTTTGAGGAACTGAAAAGCAAATCCAACATTTGCACTTGCAAATGGCAAAAGGCTTAAGAAAAAAAAAAGACAGCTGTTTCATTTAGGTTATACAACATAATTGATCAGACTGCAAGAATGCAGGTTGGTAAAAACAATTAGACGTTCAATTTACTATATAATTCAGCAGTTTCCACAAAAACATTTCTACACTATTAAAACAAGTCTAATGATTTCCAAACTACTTCCCCCATCCTCCTGAAACAGAAACTCTTTCCTTTCCTTCTCTCAGCTTTCTATCTGCAAGACCTCATTACAAATAATTATTTCACAGGAAAGTGGTAAGAGACTATAGCGATGGGCACAGTATAAAACTAATAGAGGCAACCCACTTTTTGCTCAAAAGTTGTCCAATATGAATGCAAAGGGCAAACCTCTCAGATTATTTGTATTTTAGGTGATGCAAATGATCTCTTGAGTTAAATTCTCAACATAGTAATCCTATCTCAGAATACGATAGCTCTGCTTGTTGTCATCTTTTGCTATATTACATATTAAATTCAGGTATAATCTTTCACACACATGGCTATATGCATGATCTATGGTGGATACAGTTCTGTACGTTCAGTGCATTGTGCACACAAATGTATCACTTTTTTTTTTAACCACTATCAAATGCTTTCCTTCCTCCTCCTGATCAATATTTAGGTCTACCCCTATATATTGACCTTTAGTCCCATAGAGGATTACACCACAGCTTTAATTTAAGACTGTTCTTTTGACTTACAGCCCTCATCTTTAGCTGCCAAACTTTTTTTTCCCCTTTTTTATTAATTTTGCAGAGAAGTATTACTTGAGAACACTATACAGTAAATTTGGGATCAAATTATCTAACTTTATCAGGGAATCAAATGTTAAAATTTCATTAAAAGGTGCTGGGCTTAGCCTCTTACCAGTAATTATGGAGTTGTATTTTACTACTCAATCCACAGTTCATCAAATTATGATGAGCAAGTATCCTTAAATATATATAAATACATATGAAAAAATCTGCACAAAACATTGCCTTTTTTTCCCGCTGCAGAATTCTTGAAAGCCCTTCACAAAAGAGGTCAGAATCATTATCACAGTGTACAGCAAGATGCATCTATGATTAATATTTGGAAAGGAATAAATGCCACAGGTGTCAGGGAGACAGTTAATAAGGTCTTATTCTACAGATAAGTTTTGGTTGTCTGATTCTTCCCATAGCTTGGTGAAATTTAAATGAAAGGTTTGGATACAGCCATAGTAGATTTTGCTGCTCCATCCCAAAAGCATGGCCTTTAAAATAAGGATTGTTTCTTGTTGCAAAGACACTGTTTCCTGGAGGCATTCATCATAAAAATATTGGATACACTCCAATCTCATAGCTCATGGTCTTAAGTCTAGCAGTTTTTGTAAAACTTCTTTCTTGAGGTAAATATGTGAAGGAAAAAAAACCCCAACATTTTGCAGCATGTCTTTTTCAAAACATATCCCTTAATGCAGAAACACTCTCTAACAACTTGGCATAAACAATTTAACTCTGCCCGGACAAATTCCGCACACGTTAACACCTTTGTTTATTAATATACATTAACATCATCTCCTGTTTATAGCATGCCTCTTATCCCAAAGGACGCAAAAAAGCACTCAATAAATGTTACCAACAGTTCCGTGCAGACTAAATAGAGGGATTATTTCATCCAGCACCAAAACACAGCCACCCCTCAGTGTTGGACCCTGGCAGCTGAACACTCTATGCTGCAGTATTTTAAGCGAGGAAGAGAAACTGGATCCAGCTGAAAATCTAAGGCGAACACAGGTAAGCTGAATGTAATAATTTAGCTTACGATGTGAGGGTTCATTTCGTGATACGAGAAGGGTGTCATGAAATCACACTGAATGTTTCTTCACTAATTCAGACGCAAAGGCCCCAGGTGTTAATGCTTAGTACCGGAGGTCCAACACATTTCTTATTCTACATGTTCCATAGTCTCCACAGATGCTTCAGGTCCTATTTCAAGAACAATATTTTACCTTGAAACCAAATTGTGCCTGGGAGAAAAGCCATGTTCCAGGGGCTTAAGGCATCCATCCTACATGAAATCCTGGGTCTAAAGGAATTAACAGAAGTCCATTCCACAAAAGTTCAGCAGTCTGAATTATCAGACATGACTCCACCTTGTGCATCTCCTCAACTTCATTTAAATATTAAAAAAAAATATATATATTTAAGGGTCTAACCAACACAGTTCAACCTACGTGGCTCTGAGGGAGCATAATGAATCCTACCTTCATCCACAAATTGACCACAGAATTACTAATTAAGATCCAGCAAATTTTGCCTTTTCCTTAAAACCATGCAAATTATTTGAGGGCAGTTGGGTTGTACTGCTGTATGTGATGACCGAATATAACCCACAAACATTTTACTAAAGAATCTTTCTTACAATGATGTAGTGAAATCCAGAAATCTCAAAACTCAACTTGGAAGCCACGGAGACAATAAACATGGCACCTCATAATGCTTTTTTGTCTACAGAATCCTTTTCCAGATTCGACTGCACTTGAACCCTTCATAAAATTTTATTGGGTGTCAAAAGTTTCTACAGTGTACAAACAAGGCTTGTTATTATGCATTTGGTGTTCACCTATTCTTGCAATTGCTCTTTAAAAATCTAGTAAAATTTTTTCCTGTTTTGATGCTACAGAGAATTTGCTGTGCTTATGGCAACAACAGCAATATTTTCTCTCCGCACAGACAGCAAAAATCACTTGAAGGTAAATTGAACAGACGCAGGCTTTCCCAATGCTGAAATCTTTAATAATAGAATAAGCATTTTGCTGATAATTTTTTTCCACACTGAACACTGCTTGCCAGAAACCAGTAGGAAAAAAAAAAGTGGGGGGAAAAACCTAAGGAAGAATTGCTCCAGCATCAGGGAGACTGAGCAGAGGCAAGCCGCAAACACTGCTACATTTCCTAACTCTAAACAGAATATCAGAAGTAATAAAAGTAACTGTGAGAATGGAAGGAACAGATTCATCTTCAGCCACTTCTCCATGTGATGAGCAATAGCATTCAGCCAGAAAGCATTTCCTGCTCTGCAAAACCACAAACATTTGTAGAGCCAAAGGGCATTGTTCTTTTCAGTGAATAGTTTCAAACTATTTGAATGCTTAAAGTAAGAGAATGTTCTTATGAGTTACTGTTATTTAGTCAGCAAGTTGTGAAACCCTCACCAGGTGAGAACAGCAAACAACTGCAGACAGGATCCCTGCCCCTAAGAATTTAGAGGTTGTGGCACTGATCCTGCAAGCAGATAAGCACGGGCAGACCCAAGAAGGGCTCCAATAAATTAAACGGGTCTTGGTGGTGCTGCATGTAGCCAACTGTGCAGATGCAGTTTGGGGTGATGGGTCTAGACGACAATGCTGCAAGCCAAAAGAAGGAGGAAGATACAGTTACGACTAGGAAACTAAGACTGTACTAATACTGTACAAAGT
>NW_008824243.1:8128723-8135099 GCF_000699105.1 Pygoscelis adeliae
GAGCAGGACCTAAGAGTAGGAACCATATTCTATTCCCATTAAAAAATTAAAATAAAAGGTTGACTGCTATCCCACAAAAAGTCTCATCTGCTAACGTGGCATAAGATCATTACTTGAGAATTTGAAGCTATAATGGAATAACACGGTGGGACAAAATCTGGTATCGGTCAGGAGATGGGTAAATCACCTGTGAGGCCACCCCTGAAAATGATGCTTTAAACAACATGAGCTTGTGCAATAACATGGGGCACCAAACCCACAGAGATCAGCCCTCTGTGGCAATGGGGAAGAGCTTACCTAAATAAAGCAAACCCAGGTAACAGGACCCATATGTAAACAAGGCTACAAGAACACACCACCAAGGTGCAAGCAGAGAAGAGGGACACCAGTGCCACTCTCAAAAGGAGCACAAAGATCCCTGAGCTGCCGCCAGCCTGAAGCAGCGAATCAGCCCTGCAGAGCACAAGGGCTCCGGAGCAATACCGCCATGCAAATGCGGACAAGTACTGCCCCCCTGCTGCCACCGGCTCTCCCAGAAACGGCTGCCACTGGGCTCCTATGGTATTTTGGATTTTACAGTCAGCATGTGCAGAGTCAGCTTGGCTGTCTCTGCATTCAGGTCGTGGTTAATCAGTTACCCAGTAATTGGTTTTAATAAACACACCCTTACAGAGGCATCTGGACATGACCGGAATAAGGAGAGAAACATACAGTATGATACCGGTAATGAAAATAAATTAATCAATTTTAAAAGTAATAATAAAAGTCACATTGTCTTTTGTACTTACCGCATCCCCTCCAAAAAACAAAAAAACAAAACCCAACTTACGTTCCCAAAAGCTCCTCGTGCTTTTTGTTATCCTTTCTCCAGACCTCAATGTCCAACATATCCTTCCTGTCAGAGAAGTAGTGAAAATCAAACTGTTCCCTCCACTGAGGATTTGCACTCTTACACAGTGTCTAGAAAACATGCAGTTATAATATTTACTTTTCTTAAACGGTACTTATTTCCACAGTAAAGCACATATCAATTCTTCTACAAGAACAAGGCCGGATGTTAGGACATAAAGTACTAAGGTCATTCCAACCAAAGCTCCCCAGCCTATCAGGCAGAGCCTCATCTTTCTTAAAAAAAAAATCTCTTTCCTCTCTCCCAATAACGATAAATATGCAAGCATGATGTGAATGAATGGCTGAAGAAATTCTGAAATGCAAAGTGGATCCACCAGCTCCACTTCCAGTGAACCGTGGTCATCATTCAACCTCACTCACACACTGGAAGAAATCAAGAATAAACCTTTTGAGGACAACCACCTGAAAACAGGTTTGAATGAATTCAGCAACCCAAACCGGTATTTTTTACCCTTCTGTGTTAAGATATAGCAAGGATGGAGAAGCCTTGAAATTATTAACATCCAGTTAATTTGATATCTGTAAATTGTCCCTCTGAGCTCAGCGAGATTGTTCATGTGTTCAGGTTACTCTGAGTATTCACCGAATTGGGACTTGTATCACTTGCAATTCATATCACACTACACTACCCACCATCAATATTAGCACGGCCACTGAGAGAACAGGAGATAGGATTAGCTGGACCATGGCTGAGATTCTCCCACCTTGTCCGCTTTTCTAGGCCATGAGAGATGGTACTTCGTAAGTTGAATAAACTCCAGGAAAGAACATGAAGTACTGCCAATTTGAAATCTTATTAGGGTGTAAAGGCAGCAGTCCCCAACTTTCGCTGGACCCCAGACAGAAATGCTAAGCAATTAACTCATTGCAGACAACGTTGTACTTGACTCCCCATTTTAAACTTTTTAATTTTCTGTGACTGCAAACAGCACGGTCTTGCAGATTCACGACACAGGCTATGGACCATTAAAGAGAAACATAAAAAGGGATCTCAATGGGAATAACGTATATTTCTTCTAAAATAACTAACCCATTTGTTATTTTTCAAAGCTGCTTTTCCAAATAAAAACATTGTATCATGACCTTGGTCTGAGGTCCGATGTGGGAGACAGAGTGCAGGTTTCAGATGCGCCTACATCTGAACATTATGTTCTGTGAACTTGCTCTGTACGTTTTGTACAGGAGGGGGTTTGTTTGTTTCCTCCTCCTCCCTCCGCACTTCCAGTTCATGACACGCAAAGCTCCTGCTTTCTCAACAGAGTATTATTTTAATTATAGCCCCTCTCCTTATTAGACTTTGGAGATGAAGTGTGTATCTTTGGGAATCCCATTCCTTTCTCAGATTCCCATGAAACGGTACTGGATACAAGTAAACACAGCCTAGAAGAATGAAAATTCAAATCAAAACCATGGAATATTCTGTGTGTTGGGGGGGGGGCAGGTTCTGCTACACGTAACATCTTTTTCAAGAAAGGTGCTTTAAAAACAAAAATTCCCCTGCAATGGGAACCATTTCAGGTCTGCTTTTCCAGCACACCTAACATTGCAAACTTGACTTCTGCACTGGCAGAGATCAAAACACACAGAGCTTTATTTCATTTCATATTAATGTCAAACATCCATCAATGTGATGAGTAAATACACAAAAACAGATACACACGATGTTCCTAACTTCCTATTTCTATATTGGCATATAAAGCATATTAGTAAAATGTTGATGTCCCTGATCTGGTCTCCTGCTTTTGATTTCACTTATATAAAAGAGATTCAAGAATAGTTCCATCTGAGTTAGCAACACCAGTAAAAGAAACATGAAGTTCCATATTGGCTTCAGCAAACTTAAGGAAATCCTTAATACTTACCTTACTCTTGTATCTTTGATCTCCCAGTTTGAGGAGAATAAAAATCTCTGCCAAGCCCCCTCCGGGGATGTCCTTTCCCTCCAAGAGCGTGATGGTGACCAGCCCGTTCCACAACTGGTTCTTGCGCAAAGAGTCAGAGAGTCGCACACTCCGCATGAAACTCGACTGAAAAGCAAGTCAGTGACGTGAAACATTTATACACCCAAACCCACATTTTTATGCTCAAACTGACTACGATATGAAAGCACCAGAGGTGAGAGAGGTACCACAATCCCCTAGGAGTAAGGAGGGAACGGAGGGCAGAAAGGTGCTATAGATTTTCTGCCTGTACTGTACTACGGCTGGCCCCGTGAAGGGATGATGCTCAGCATCAGGGCAAAATCAGCAGGGTTAGCTTAAACCACCAGGGAAGTCGACTTCAGCTAACCTGGCTGAGCTTCGGCAAGAGCAGGCCTTGAGTGTCGAGAGCAGTCTGTTACCTTGGCTCAGGGAAAGACACAGGACCGCGACAGGGAGAAGAGGTGGAAGAGGGGAGAAACTAAACAAAACTCTTAAACGTCTCCAGCTACGTCCATAAAATGCAGGTCCGTCCTTTCTGGGGAGACAGCCCACAATCATAACGTCTATGGCCAGGTGAAAGGCTGAGCATGCATCTTCCACCTCCTCAATCACTCAACCGCCTGTTGTCCGCGTTAGCTCTTTGCCTGCTGCCTTTGCAGCTCCTGCTTCCAGAAACCGAGCTCACGAATCAAAAATACTGATGCCTGCTGAAAAAACACTGACACCACCAGGCTCTTTATCTGGAGTTATGGTTACCTGGTAGCTGCATTTGTTACCTTCGCAGCTTCATCCTACATAGCACGGCTGCGCTAACAGTTGCTAACTGGCAATATTTTATTGGACAGAGGATGATTAAATAGGCCTTTATTTGGGGGGAGTGAGCTGGAAACATTAAAACTCAAGGCTATACTTTTCTTCTCGCAGTAAAAATCCTGCCGTATTTTATTCTCGTGAAGCAACTTTTAACTCGCCACACTTCAGAGCTTCAATCATGTCATATACAGGTGGGAGCAAGACGGAGGAGAAGATTTCACAAGTCACTTTAAAACAGGACGTGTTAGCTTTAAAAGCAAGTAAGAAATATTGTTGCTAAATAAAACGATTGCAAAAGCACCTGATGTCTGAAGATTACTTTTTATGGATCAATTACCCAGCAACAAAATTCTTAAATCATGGGTGGTGAACTCACAAATTTTTTACTCGCTTTTTACTGGTTAAAATACCCAACTCTTTGAATCCCACAAGCATATTAATATACTTCTATTTAAACATCCCGTTTGGCTTTCCTGGCACATTGATTAAAAATTCCTACCTTTAAAAAGAAAACGAGATTTTGATTCATAAATCCAGCTGCAATGTAATTTCTTTTTTATTTTTTTCTTTTAAAGTTCGTCTTTTAGGCCAAAAAGCTAGAGCATGACTGTTCCCATGGACATACTTCAAAGTCCCGGCAGATATATTCCTCCCTAAACACTGAACTATTTCAACATCCTTTTTATAAAAAAGGGAGTAATGTCCACAAGGGATCAAAGGGCATTCTACAGTCTGGCAATCGCCTTAGAAAAATGGCAGTGCTTCCATGAAATATGCCCTAAAATAATTTTGCAGCTTGGTATGTCCTAATTTCGAATTGGATGTTTATCTTGGAAAGGCTTCTATCTAACTTGTCCATAAAACAGCTCCACTTAGCTCTATGAGCCCTGTGAAAATGGAATCCAAAGCTGGCTATTAAAGGGGCCTGGAGATTGCTTCCATATGGCGTAACAGCATGGGAGTGGAGGGCTAAGGCCTACAGCAGGCGCTGCTTGGCTTGAGCTCCCCATCTATCCATGGACACTCGTTGCATTACACCATAACATCTGGATTATTGCTTGTAATGTCCCTGGGAAATATCCACTTCCCATCAAAGCCTTTATCTATCTCGGTTGTACTTTGAACATTTTAGTATTTAACATAGTCATGTTTGATGTGATGTACTTGCTGCTTTAGGACCAAGGATTTTCCCTCCCCCCCGCTCCTTCCTCAGAGGAGGAAGAGGTATTTGATGTTAGGTCACACAAAAAAAACAGACAAAGTTTATTATCCGCGTTACAATTTCTTTTAAAAACAAAGCATCCAGTTCTCTTCAAAGCTTCCAGGCTGAACACGAAAGACAGTTGTTATCACTCAGTTTTCAAATCAAATTTGGATTCTTTTCATTTTTTAACCAAGCCAGTATTTTAGGGAGTCACTCAGCGTTGGGGGTCTTCCAACCCAAATTCTGTAGCATACATAACCCCACCCTTTTAGCCATTGACTTGACAGTTCAAAGGACTGTTGGGAGGTACCCAAACCAGCCCAGATTCCACACAGTCCCGAGAAAAATCAGTGCCTGCAGCTCCGTATTACTAGAGCACATTGCAATTTATCAACTCTGACTTTCCAAAACAGGTGGCCCCTAGCAAATGGCCTTGTGCACCCCCTTTCTGGATGGCTGCACGGCTGCAAAAGTGCTCTGTGCTTATCTCAGAAGAGGGGTATGTTGATCTCCAGCTAACAGGACCTGGCTACTTTCTGGACAAGATCTAGCATCACTTTAGAGCATCACACTGGATAGAGAAGCTAAGATGTTTGCAACTGGTTTAGGGCATAGTGCTGATCTGCAGCACCTTGACACAGGCTCGATGACTGCAGTCTGCTTCCTACCTCCCCCAACCCAGCTCTGCCACCAGCACAAGCCTCTCTCCAAATGGAGCAGCACAGAGCCCGGGATGGCCGCTTGCCTCGCACCCCTGCAAGACAGCCCATCACCTTAGGAATGCTTTGGATTTCCTGGACGTGCCCAGGTCATTCCCACAGCATCTGCTCAGCAGGTCTGGCACGTCTCCTGTGTCTCATATCGTCTACGCGCACACCAAAGACCTGCTCTGCGCATGCTCTGTGGCCACCTCTCCAGCCTCCCAGGTACTTGGCAGGCTGTTCCTCTGACCACCCTGATGGAAATCCCAGCCAAACAGGCGGTGTCTCAGATTCCACTCACAGTTTCTGGAAGGAAGCATGTCTGGGGAAACCCAGACGTGTGGCAGACCCACGGACCTGGACCATCAATGAGACAACTTTAGTGTTGCCTGGGGAAAATCTGCACTAGGGAAAATGCCTCCCAGGTGACAAGAAAATGCTACTGCATTATCTATTTTAAAAGCCTTACCTCCTCTCTGATACTCCACACCTACTCATTTCAAACTGATTTACACACAGTTAATTGATTAAACTTCACAGCCTCCCTCTGAGCTGGAAAAACTATCACACAGCAGAGCACAGAGGAGTGCACTCGTCAGTCCAAAGCTACTCAGGGGCAAAACAAGCACTGAAAAAACCCACCCCAAGCACTACACTAATCTGCCTTCACAATGAGACACCAGAAAAGTCAAAGCCCCTCTCTACACTGGCCAGAAAAGGAGGACGTAACTGCTTAATCAGTGACAATTCTAAAGTGGTTTTATCTTTCCAGCTCTTCCCTTTCCCTGTTACCTCCCAGGCTACGGACGCCGCTGCACTTGGGT
>NW_008824243.1:8135140-8153064 GCF_000699105.1 Pygoscelis adeliae
CTCTTTTCAGCTGTGCTCCCAGACTGGATGCCACGTCCTTCAGACCTCTGCTGCTATATTTTCCTGTAAACTCTCTGCAGTCAGCCAGCTCACACTCTGGCTACGTCCCAGACCAAAGTAAAGGTGCCTTGCAGAGGTACAGAAAAGTTGGCTGAAGCTAGGGATCAGGCTATAGGGCTGGAAATTAGGAAACATATGCTTTATGGTGAAAGTTGGCACACGTCCCAAGCACAAGACATTGGACAAGTTTGCTTATTCCTTCCTGCCCTCCCATTACTTCTGAAATCAAGACAGTCTTAAGAACAGAACTTGAGGGGCTGTCTCCAGACAGAGCTCTGATTTTGGCTGGGCTCTGGGTGCAAATAACCGTGATAGCATGAAGGTCACCTTTGTGAGCAGTTCACTGCTGTGAAATGGATAACAACTTGAAGGAAAAGCATCCATCCAACAAGCCAGACAGAAAGAAAATAGTAAGCACAAGAATATCCAGAAAGCTTTACTCTTAAAAAAATAAACTAGATATTTTTAAAGTCTAGGAGCCCATGTTTAGCGCAGATTTAGGGACTGTGCAACATCAGGTAAGTAATGGGTAATCTTTTCTGAAGCAAAAGTATGGCCTGGTCATAGAGCAGGACCCTGCCACGTGAGGAACAGAAGATGGTTCTTCTCCCTGCTGCTTAGAAAGAACATTTCCCCAGAAAACATCCCACGTCTCTGAACAGAAAAATTAAAAATCAGTGCTCACAATACCATTCTCAGAATCTGGTTTCCGGTTTCAAAATGAATATAAAAGCTTTGCACACCAACTTTTGATTTTTTGTTATTTTCTGGTTTAAAGAAGAAAGCTGGACAAGAATGAGCAGGTGGGCCATATTCTGCCTTCACAGAGGCAAAAACAGGAGACGAGCAAGAATGCCAGAGCTTTGGAGGGGAAAGAACCAGCTCATTGACCCGGCTTCACAGAATCCTTTGGGAACTTGAGTCTCCCTGCTAACACCATTTGTATATAATCTCCCTCTATAGGCACCCAGCGAATCCCCTCTGGTGCATCAGGGCTGCTTTCAAATCTGTCTCTTTCTGACACACACATACATGCCCCAAGTTCAAACTTGTTTTTGAAGCAATAAAGAGATGCAGAGAAATTGTACATTTAAATGACATGGCGAGGTGGCCAAGTGTGAAGCAAACCCATCTCTCACATCTTTCATTTAAAAGGATGAGACAGGACAACAGAAAGCCTGCTGCAATCCCTGTGAAGAGGTCAACATCGAAACTGGGCCACGTAATTTGCCATTTGAGAAAACAACAACACGCAAATGGGAAGACTCTTTGGACCTCTGCTCATTAGGCAGGGAAACCATTTTGCAGAGGCAGTCTCCCCCTGGGAAAGAGGACAGGGCAGCAAGAAAGGCAAGTGAACCGACACGAGATTGCCGCCACGATGCGTGACCCTGTGGCAAGCAAGTCCCTCCACTCCGTGAAACACTCGGAGAGCGCCGCTGCCCACGGGGTATTGTGGGAGAAAGCCAAATACAATGAGGCAGGCAAAAATGAAACCTAACAGCCCACGCAGAATAAAAGGAGAGCGAGGTATTTTCCCCTGCGATGAGACGCCGAGGAGTGCTTGGGTCCGGTCAGCCTTTCAGCCAATTTATTCAATCAGCTTAGGCTATCAAGGTGGCAATTGCGTCGCTTTTGTTTCAGGATTGAACTGCTGCGGGTCAATCCACCCCAAGCAAACCTGTTTACTTGCTTCATAGATGTTCAACACTTAAAGGTTAGTCAGCTGTACAAATGCTGGAAATAGCACGCAGGGCACTCAAGGTGAGACTCAAGCCACCCGGGACAAACAAGGCTACTGAGCATCAGCGTGTTGGGCTCCAGGAGAGATAGCTACAAACTCCCCCTGCACCCCAGATAGCCCCAGAAAGAAAAACAGAAAAGAGGGGAGAGCTTGCCAACACACAGATACGAGTGCATATATTAATACTGCCTAATAGTATCTTCTTCCCTTTGCAATGCTACCCTCCATGAGAAAAAGAAGAAAGCTGTACACTCTTGGAGACAGCTCCCACAGAGGACAATGCTGTTCTCAGCTCCCGTGAAAAATGAGGGATCTGCATGTGCTGCCCATGTCTTGGGAATCTGCACAAGTGTGTGATGATTCCCTTCTAGCAGCAGTGAAAAATATATACTGTGTAATCAACAGATAGCTAAGTCATCCTGTTCAACACCTCTTGCACCAAAATGATTTAAAAGACAATATTCAGTTGCTGAAATCCTTCCTGCATACTGTTTGTAATGACTGTGAGACAACCATAGCTAGACAGGAGACCTTGTACTGCTGCTGTTTTCATTGTTGTCTGACATGTAGCTTTTTCTCCTAAAAGCGAGTGAGCTCAGAGAACACACGTGAAGAGTGCACGGCATCCACAACCGCCCACGTGAACCCCTTCGCCAGTCTGACATGGGGTTGCATCAGGTATTAATGGCATCGAACAGGGGTACTAACCATTTGGGGTGAATTTGGGAAGCCAGCAAGAATCCCGTGACTGATGTGACAAGACTCATTTAGGACACTGCTGTGCCAAATTTGCACTAAGATAACATAAAATGGCCAAATTAGAGTATAACCAGATTTCTTTTATATAGGCAACACAGATTAAAAAAAAGCTGTGAAAGTTATATTCATTTTGTCCATCCTTAAAATAAGTAGTTTTCCCTGTATTTGTAGAAGAAGAAAAACTAAACATTACAATACAGGTCAGCTATAGTTCAGCACAAAAAAAACCCAGGAAAACCATTTCAAATAGAAAACTTTTATTTGTCTAAACCTACAGAGATGAAATTTAGATCTGTCTCAGTTCTGCTGCTCAAACAGAAAGTATATGGCCTTTTTGTCCCACAACAACCAGAGTCAGCTCAGTAGCCAAAAAAGAGACGAGTGTCTGTATCTGTTACAGAGCTCTCTCCATTTTCCCTGCCCCCCTCATTCCTGTATCTTTATCTCGTCCAGCAACATTGTTTTCTACCCCATCATACTCTCTGGCTATTCTTCCATAACCTCTTGCGCCTTCCCTAGACACCTATATTCCCCATGCACACAATTTTTCTTTCTAGCCTTTATGTTCTGCCACAAACTGCTAGTACTGCTTCCACAGACCAGAGTTTCCTAACTAAAGATGGTTATTGATGTACAGTACTAGTGTTTTAGTGCAGTAGCAGAATCAATAAACTAGGAAATACTGCTTTGTCAGATTTTTCCAGCGCATGCTGGGAAATATTTTTACTGCCTTTGGATGGTCACAGAGCTTTTCTTTAGAGATCACACTGGAGCATGAACTGTCTTCCCTAGGAAGAACTGAAGCTCTCCTACCCTCTAGTGACTGGAACAGAATAGAGCACAGGGTTGCAGCTCTGTTTTTTTTTTCCTCCTTCCTCTTTTAAACAATACTTTCACTTCTAACTCAGTACCATGCTTCAGCATCTCTTAATTTTATTTAAAAAGATGCTAAGGCACAAGCCAGAGTCTTGAGAACTGAACGAGCTGCCGGTATGGCTTACAGTTAAAGGTCCAAAAACCTGTACGTAAAAAAAAATTATTCAAAATGCAACGAGATATAGGGCGTAACCAAAAAAAGAATTCCAGCGACAGCAACCAAGACAGAAGTTTGGCTATTCTGGACAAAAAGGACCAGAGTTTAAAAACCTGGCTCCCTTTCCCAGGACGCAAAGCCAACCAGCGTCAAGAGACAGCTGTGTGTGCATGCGTGAGAAAAAGGGGAATCAAGCTACACTGATTGAGTGAGGGCACAGTAATTTCCAGAGCTTTAGTTAAAAACTAAAGTGCTGAGCTCTTCAATTATTCCATCACTTTCTGTCATACAGCATTCAGGGATGCCTGGCGGCTCTCTGCGCCGAGCACTGCGGGAAGGGCTGCGTTATCCCTGGAACCGGGGCTCGCCAAGCTGCCGTCCAGCTCCAAGGGCTGTACTTTGCACTTCTTCTATTGACAAAAATATACTTGCTGGCACAATACCTGAGAGGGTTGGCTCCTCACATCGCGCATCGCAGTTGTAATGAATAAAACGAGAGGAGGTTAATTATTCAATTTATTTAGGCACAAACCAATAGTTATATAGGGAAAATATCAAGATGCATATGTGTTCTCGTAAGAGCCAAATTCTGCTTTTTAGAAAGTTAGACTGTATAGCTCTCAAGCTGGGTACTGGGGCCTGCAGTTTCTATATCATTGTTATTTACTCAATGGCAAATTAAAGCTTTACAGAACAAATAAAAAGCCACAGTCTGTCTCCCGAACAAGTTAAAATCTAATGCAAGAATGAGACGGTACAGGAATAGAAAAGTAGTGGAAGCCTGCAGGGATACTACAGAAGACCAAGGAAAGCAAGTTACGTAGATATGTAGCAACACACAAATCTTGGAAATTCTGTTACACTGCTGGTAATGAAAACTGCCTGCTCGGTCTCCATCCCAAGAACAAAAGGAATTTCAAAAACCCACAGGAGCGACCAGAAGAAATGCTGCCTCAAAAGTCTTCCCATGGCGAGAGGCAACCCAAACGGTTAGACTGGGATCCAGGAGACCCGTGTTCAACGCCAGTACCAACTACCGGCAACCTTTTGGGTGTCCTTAAACAACTCAAATCCTCCACAGCTCCTTTTTTTTGGTTGAATTTACATCCATTTCCTTAGTACAGACTGTTTTTCTCTCTTTCTACAGCTCTTTGCTGAATGGGGTCTTACTCTCGCTTGCCTCTACATGCTACCATAGCACTTACAATAAGAAAACAGCAGCAATTTCTCATCACATCGGAAAAAATCAAAAAAGCGAAGGGTATCACAGCCACCACATTAAGACAGGTTGCACCTATACTTCAGAGTTTTCCTATGTTTACTCCTTCTGTTTCAGAGGAGGGCACAGATTTTGGGAGGGGACTTTTTTTTTTTAAGAGAAAAAAAAATATGGATTACCTTGGATGAGGTTCGCTTCTTCCGACTTGGCCATCTCTATCCATGGGTCCCCACCACCGTACCAAAGAGAACCCAGAGAGAGGAAACAGAAGCAGTAAAATGGAGAAAGTGTTTAGTAGCATAATTCAAACAGCAGCTTGTCAAATGTATTAGAAAAGCTTATTACTAAGTAGGGTGCTGGATCTATGGCTGCATTCATCTACCTCCCCTCCCTCATGGAACACAGCAATCAAACTCAAAATACCTGCATTGTACCAAAAAAAAAAGAGGAAATTAAAAAAAGTAATCAAGAATAAAAAGTGGAAGGACCCAGAGCCATTAGTAAGAAACATGGCTTATACTTTTGGTGCCATCTGGTTCTACAGTAAGCTAATTTAAAAAGGAAAAAAAAAAATTGTCTTGCTGTTAAGTGCTAATGTGGACAGAGCCATTTCACTATTCTGATTCCACTGGAAATGGCTGAGCAATTTGCATTTGAAATATGAGGGCTTAAAACATCATCTTTAAAAAAAAATTACAGTGTGCACCAACTCTTCTATCATCTGCACTCTGAATGTTAACTAAGCACCCAAGAGTACCAAAAGCTGCTACTTTAAACCAATGTATTTTCTGTCTCACTGGCTAGGTCCACTTTAGCCCATGCCTTCCCAAAAATGCCAGAAGTGGTCCTGAGGTTCTTTTGGCTAAACTGCTTTTCTGCTAAAGAAACTTTATGTCTTTGCTTCACCCCTTCCTGCCATCCAGTGACATGTGTGCCAACAGCAACACCCTCCTGTACAAGTTAGAGGGGGAATTCACATCCCAGATCAAGGCCATCTCATAGTATAGATATATAAACATAACAACAGTGTTTTGAATGTTGTCATTAAGCTTTTAAATAATCACATATTGAGGTAGAAATAGCTCTACAATTATCTTAATATTAATTGAGATTTTACAATTCTCAAAAAGGCAATTTATTGAATTATTTGAAAAATAAATAATGAATGGCAGATGTCCCACATTAGCTTTTTCTTATTTTGCTTTCTAACCCCTTGAAACATTTCTATAAATAATCCCATTCAGACTGGAATTCCATACCTATAATTCAATAATGTGCTGTAAACAGCAACTTTCATACTAGACTATATAGAAGACTTGTAGGAATATTTTCTCTTTACATATGTATTACACACATTTAATATGTGTAATATTGGTTAGCTCTATATGTGTAGCTCTGGTTTTCAAGCCAGTCCAAGTAAACGCCTGATCTTGGCTTTTCCCCATCCCTCGCTGGCCAGGGGCAGGATGAGTTCACCAACACAGGTATGCTCCACGCACTGTGTAAAACACCCGTAGGAATCTTAAAAGATGAAAACAACAGCAAACACACGTGCAGGGCCTGAAATTTAAAAACTATCAGCTTCAGTTGTGGTGTTCCCCGTTTCTGCCCAGGTTCTTCTGGGTTTCTAGCATCGCTAAATGCATCATATTTCAGCATCAGGAGCCAAGTTCAACTGAACTCATCGAGAAACTCTCAGTGGCCAAATCGGGGTTTTTACAAGCAATCTCTTCCTCTCAGCCAGTGTGCTCCTCCGCAGGATTGGTGCAGTTTAAGTCTTAACATCAAATCTCTGCTTTTAGATTTCACATGGATATATTTTTCCATTGTCATAGGAGGAGGGAAAAAAAAAAAAAAAAAAAATAACAATTTTTTTTTAAAGTGTTAAACTCCTAGGTGGAAATCAGAAAATAGTATGCTCTGGAATAGCAATCACAGCAGGTATGGTTCATACATTCACTTCAGCAACCTGCACGTCGCAGTAACAGATACCACACCCCTGATAGGCGGAGGGCACTGCACAGTGCACGTCACAGCTACGAGACAGAACCATCCAGCTACAGATGTCTACGCAACTTTTACCCAGTTAAACATGTGGCTTTTTTTAAAGTTATGATCTATCTCGATTTCAATATTGAATCTTGGAGGATGAAAATAAAGGTGGCATTTCCAAGTAAAGCAGATCAGGCCAGCTCTTCTCCCCACACACACACATTCCAGCTATAAATTTGATTTCCTAAGCCACTTACATTTCTCTTGATGTCTTCTTGCTTGACTGCTAGACTCAAGTTTAATACAATAACTCCCATGTCATCTTCTAAACTGTTGGGATCTTCCAGTTTTAAAACCTGTTCAATAGTTCTACAAGCAAAAAAAGATGATGTGCATTGATTGACTCCAGTTAACTCGAGTTCATTATTAAAGGTCACACTGAGCTGTGCAAATTTCAGCTTCTGGTCTGAAATTCCCAATACTGAGTTTAAATGTTAAAACAGGAAACCTGGAGGGCTCCTCCTTAGTTCTGACAAAATACACCCCCCTTTTAATAATGCAGCGTGGTGTTTATATAGCATTGCTTAATACTCATAACTCTCCATATGCGGATACACGCCGAATTAAGTTACTACCACCTCCACTTCACAGGGAACAAGAGTGACAGGGAAACCCATCCAAGTGAATTTTCAAACATTAATGGCTGGGATTTGACTCCAGAGATATTTATTCTGCCTTACCTCTGCCTGCGTTTAATCTACCCCTGTGACTCAGTTCCCTCTCTGAAAACGGGAATGCTGGTATTTACCTGGTGGCACTACCTCTCATATAAATTCATTAATGTTTCAGAAATTCAGATACAACAGCCATGGGAGCTATAATACACCCGCACAGGGAGAACTCATTTTCTCCAAGAAAAAAGTCGCACAGCGAGGGAGTATAAAAGAGAGAACTAAAACTTGAATTCCTGGCTTCCAGCTCCACATTGAGACCAAGCAGCAGCAGCAGACAAAAGGCGCAGGGCTTGCCTCCGCACTAAATCAGGGCCAGATGAGCTGCCGCGGGGACGGATGGCTGCGGGGGGAGGCTGGAAACGGGGCGCTCGCAGCCAGCCGGGCAAACCGCTCCCCAGCCCAATTATATACAGAAAAAGGCACCCCGCGCTACGTGGGGCTAAGAAGGGGTCTCAACTTTCTCCCCCCTTTCTTCTTCCACCTCCGTAAATTATTCTGGTGTAGCTCTCCCTAAACAATGCTGCATATAGAAATTCTTATTCTTCCTAGACATGAAAAGGAAAGGGCACCTTCTGCAGAACTGGGCTCATCCGGGTTGGATCTGAATCCTGTAATTAACGCTGGATAAAAACATGCGTGCACAGGATTTATCCCATGAGATTTCTTTTTTTTTTTTTTAATGTGCTCCCCACCCTTCCATCAAAATAAGTTTTCATGAATAGACAAATTCCAAGCTAGAGCAAAAGCATTTCGTTATTTTCCTATGTTCCTCAATTAAGCTGCATTAATAACCTTTAATGAAACAAATGTATTACCTATTGAGTTCAAGTCCAGCGAGTGCTACAAATGCCGAACCCATGAAGTCTGAAGAGGTTAAATCTCGATCGTACACCTGGTAGCAAAATAAAATAAATATTGATAATTTTCACATCATAAGCCAGTTTTATCCCGGCCAATAAAAGAACAGATATTTTGAGCCCTTTCAGTTCAATTTCGTATTTGAAAGATCAAAGCTTAGATATAATTCAGGGATAATTTTCCATCTCCCTGCTTTAATTTGTATTTTTAACTAAATATTTAAACAGCATTTTGAAAGTATCTTCTTAATATTGTGTAAACAGAGACATGTGTGCTGCTATGGATTGTGCCTGTTCCTTTATGCTCTGCGCGATAGCATAATGAAATGCTGCACAAAAATCAGGTATTTCTGGCTACAGATGTTTTAGCAATTAGTGCTCGCAACTGGTAGCTTGCAGTTCTGGTAACTGTAACGTTACTCATAATGAGAAAAGGCTTTGCTACTTGTCACGGCTGCATCCCAGGTAATAATTCTGTTCAACCCAGCCAAATTACACTCTTAAAATGTGCTTATGAAACCGCTTGTTGGTTTCACTGAGTTTGCGCAAGCATGGTAAGAGCGAGCAGAATTTAGCTCCATAGCTTTAATCATATCCAGTCAAGGAGTTTTATTTCAACTTGGGTTTTTGCAGACGGAAAGCAAAACACGCGAGTAAAATCTGGAACAGACATATGTGCATTTTAATTTGAAATTGCTGAAACTCTTAAACCGGATTGTGTTTTACGTTACGCTGCTACAGTGAATAAAAATCAATACGTTTCTAAAGTTGAAAATAATTGCTTAAAAAAATATTGCCCCATCTTTCAAAAATCTAAAACCAAAACTTACCTTGATCCAGAGTTTTTGATTGAGGGTCTGTACAGGCAGCACAACAGTTTCATCCCAAACTGGGTTGAGGTTTTTGTAGACTACCTTACTTTTGTATAGAGTTTTCCCATTCAGTTTAAACTTCACATACGGGTCGCTTGTACCTGTGATAATTAATAAAAAATAGATTAGCATGCCTCCCCCTAACCCCACAACCTTAAATTAGATATTCATAAAACAACAAACAATAATAAACGGTAATGACTTATTTTATATATACATGCATATACTTAATTACCTATATAAAAATTGCTAGTTCATACAGGAAATCTATAGAACAGAACCAGAAAGTTGTTTGAAAGCAGGCAACAAAAATTCTTCATAGTTTGCTTGATCTCTGCTGTGTTTTTCTTAAAGAACGTTAATTATTCTTTAGTAACTTAGTTAACATTTTAATTAGGGAAAAGAGAAGCAGGGATGAAGGACTATTTACAGGCCAACTAACACCACAGGCAGTGGAAGAGAGAAAATGTGATCCTGTGACTTATGAATACATAAAAAGACCAAAACTCAAAAGCATCGTAACTTGGGATAGGAGCTGCAAGGAAACCAGTAACAATAGCTAAAACGCTCATCAGGATTTCATCATTGGTGTCACTTGCCAATACACTTAAAACCAAATTTGAAGTTCCAGTGAAAAAATACTGACATTATTCACCCGTTCAGGATAAAAACCACACACAGAATAGACTCTGTAAAGACAAACAAACAATATTCAGGTTACACATTTTTTAATCCAAGTGGCACAATTTGCCACGGCAATAATGTCCCATATTTTTATGGAGCAGATGTCCATGGACAGAGCGTAAGGCTTGTGCCACTCGGCAGCAATAGAAAGACTTGCAGCTGTCAAAGGAAAACAGAAGAGGGAATCAACTTTTTATTATTATTAAACCGGTGGCATCTGCACTAACACCAACCACCGTGCAAGACACCATACAAAAGGGGGAACAAAGTGCATGAAGGCTTTAACTAGATGGTTGATTTAGTAATGCACACAGGGTTCGCAAAAAAAATCATCTCACAAGCTGCAAATAAGGGAAAGAATAAAATTTGGGTGTAGCAGCATATACAATTAACTGATCCCAGGTGCCATTCATCTGTCATAGTCAATATTGTCTGTATTATACCTTATGTTTGGAATTAAGCTTCCCTCCTAACAGTTCAATTTCATTAGAAGAATAACAGCTAACGCGATGGTTCTGGCTGCCCCCCGGCTTGCAGTGTGGGCTGCCGGCAGGAAAAGACCAGCTCCTACACCAGACTTCACATTCAGAAATAATCTGAACCCGTCCTCCCTGGTTCCCACCGAGATAGTGGCCAACAAACACGTGGCAGTTCAGGATAACCCAGCCTAAGACCAATACTTGGTCTTGTCAGTAGTTTGGTGAAACGGCGAGGATGGGAAAAATCCCTATTTAAGCATCCGAAGCCCTGATCAGTGTTATGTGAAGACAGACTTAGACTCAAGAAAAAATAGCTATGTGTTAGCATCTATTTGGAATTACACAGTACTGTAAACAACTGTGCTCCTGGGACATAGACTTATTTTTAAGAATTATAGAACGTTTTTATTCTGTTTTAATTTCAAAAGGGAAGAGTAAAGCCCTGGCCAATTCTGCATATAAAGGGTGTTTCATTGACAGAATGAAATTATCAGTTGGTTTTCAACTACTGCCTACAGTTGATCCTTTTCCTAAATAGTAATTGTTGAAATCAACCCCTTTTTGTGAAAAAAGCTGCAAACTTAAAAAGAATTTTCCTTTCCTGCTCCTCTAAGAGAGAATAATAAGGGCCCGATCCAAAGCCAGGGAAGTCAGAGGGCAGCTTCTTATTGTTTTCAATGGGTTAGGACTAGACCTTTCCCTAGAATACTTCTCAGAACTACTATTATACTCTTATATAAAATGTACAGCTTAAAACCAGCACACTTTCCACAAGTGGGAACACGCAGATAAATCGTAGTCCCACAGTGTGGGCAGTAGCCCTCAGAGGATGCAGAAGTTAATAACAGCATTGAGCTCTTTGGTGTTAGTTTCTTCCAGCCCATTTAAAAAGAAAATAAATAAAAAAAAAGAACTGGCTTTTATTTACAGGATAAGCAGGAGCAAGCTGCATTATTAAAAATAACAATAGTAGTAATAATAATGTCCACCACCTCTTCTGTGCATGAAATAGCAACTGGCCAAGACAAGGAAAGCAACTGATGAAACGAAAGCATGAAGAGGGCAATGGAGGCAGGTGGCCTATGGCCATAACCCAACTGCTTTTGGCACAGAAAACCCATGAACGAGGGCAAAACCTGAAAAGAGAGAGAAAGAAGAGACAGAGAAAGCAAACAGCCAGCAAGCTCAATATCTGCAAGTATAAAACTCCAAGTCTTTTCTCCGAGGATGGGAAGCAAGACGACTGTAGCTAAGTAAGCATCCCAATCGCATTATTGCTCTGAAAGCTTTCCATGTTGTTATACAGTAAAGGAAAATAAAAGAGGGGGAAGGGCTGCCCAGCACCGCTCATGTGAGCCAGGCTTTAGCAATCATTCGCATATCTGTATAAAAAAGAATGCCTCTATATTTACATGAATTTATATCTATTTTATATATAAAAACATATATATGCATATAAAAGGAAGGTATAGGTATATAAAAATATAGATATTTATATAAAATATAAAAAACAGTGAGGGGGAAAAAAGCTATAATAAAAAGAGGCCTTTAATTAAAAAAGATTGCCACTCTGGGATCAGGCCTTCATGCTTGTCAGCTTACTCTCAAAATAAACATCTCAAACCGAGGCCTCAGTGGTGTCACTTACTCCGGCAAGGCACACTGGGTAATCCCTCACTATCTTGACAGCTACATAATGTTCAAACTGTTTCACGGGTGAACGGCGGCACTTGCGCGAAAGAAAATATTAATGCCAGGAATTAATAGAAAAAGGGATGATGGTTTACAAAAGCCAAACAAGGAAAAGGTGTCAAGTTAGTGCTGGTGTTAATTGTTAGGGAAAATAATTGCGGAGGGGCATGGGTTTCGGTGGCGCTCGCCTGTCTGGCTGTCAGAGGGGTAACATCTCAACTAGGCAGGCGGGGGAAAGGGGTCGGCGGCACAGGATCATACAAATGACGGGCTGACACCTCCACGCCGGCAAACAGATGGACTTTCACCTCCGCAGCGGGAGCTGGCGTGCACCGGGGCTCGGTGGCATTTGGTCGGGTGGACCTAGATGGCCAGGAGAGAATTGATGGGGCTGCATATGGCACCACAGCCCCTTTTGGGGCTTTCAAGGCTTCCCCCAAGTTGCTCCCGGGATGTTGATGAAGCTCCTGTACCTCCCTGGGTCAGCATGCCCATTTCTGTTTCCCTTTAAGATGCCCCAGATTGGGTCCAGGTGATCAAGATAGGTTAAAAAGGAGACAGGGAATGACAAATAAGCCAGGTGGACAAGCCCCAGCTGACGGGACAAACAGCACAGACTGCAAATTATTAACTGCAATTGAATTCAAGGCTTGAAGCCCTCTGGTTTCAAGATTGGAAAGATGTCTGGATCTATTAAAAGCTATTTATTAGAGACAATCTACAATCTAGCCAGAAAAGCATAACTTTTCAAAAAGCACCTAGTGATTTTAGAGATGAACTGGG
The DNA here is from genome assembly GCF_000699105.1 of Pygoscelis adeliae. Classification (NCBI taxonomy): domain Eukaryota; kingdom Metazoa; phylum Chordata; class Aves; order Sphenisciformes; family Spheniscidae; genus Pygoscelis; species Pygoscelis adeliae. The sequence continues at coordinate 8,148,049 of NW_008824243.1, forward strand.
CTAGAAAAGGATATATTTTCCATAATTTTCCTATAACATGACAGGCACCCAATAATTTTCTGAAGAAGCCAGGCCATTAAAAAAAAGTAAAATAAAGCTTTTCAGCAGCCATTTCTTAGTGAAGGCAACCAAGTCAACTTTTAAGCACATGCACCCAGGCTCTTCTGCAATGCAAGGTCTGAACCTGTTCATCTCTGTCACATCAGCTGTAACCACGTCTCAACAGAGTAACGCAAGGAGACTGATTCTTCTTGAAATCAGTTGAGAATTTAGCCCGAGAAACACACTTCTCTGGTGGGAAAGCAAGGTGTGATGCTTTGAGGTTAACTTAAATGTTACGCAATGACAAGAAGGTTCTCACACAGTAAAATATATGGACAAAATATATAAAACCAACAGGATCATCTGCTTCTCAGCCTAAAACAAACCCAGTAAGAGTAAAAAGAAAGGATGACCTCTAAAAAAGTCATTCCATCAGTTAGACCCATTTTCTCATTAGAGAAAGAACATGCATCTCAATTGTGATGCTCCCTTGAATTCATTTCCGTAATATCTATTTCACTTCTATTTTCTTTCACTAATACTAAAAGCAATGAGGGCAGGCAGACCAAACATCAGCTAAAATCTGAGCAAGCTTCAGTGAGCAAAAGTTGCCGGGACACAGCAGCAGGACAGGGTTTAGTAGCCCAAGAAACTGTTAACAGTGTTTTTAAATGGATACTGCTGCCCTCTAGCAGCTACCGAGAGATGGATCACATCAACTGGCTTTAATACTACTACACACTTGCTTCATAATTCGGAAAAAAAAAACCAAAACCAGAAGACCCGATATAATTTCAAGCCACAGACTATTTTATAGGAGTAAACTTACTGGAAATGTAGCACATGAAACAAGTCTCGTTACATAAATAAATAAAAAAGTTACCACCAAGTTGCCTTAAAATCCAGGGGGGGAATAAATCAAAGAACAGTGTGAAATATAACCTAGAACATCTTAAGTTTTGATTAAAAACCTAAACTTTAATCTGAAGAAGGAAATGAAGGATTTATTTTATATGCACGTAAAGAATAAATTTCTTAAAATCTTCCTAGAAATAGAATTACTGAAGTTATTTACAACAAGGAGTAAGAGACACTTTAAAATGGAACACACACTTTTCTTTTTAAGTGGAAAACCACTATATTCTTGTAGCGAAATAGCTGAGATCAAGGTTTAAAGGGGAAATAAAAAAAGTATTCTGCTGGCAGGAAATTCAGGTAATTTTGGAAAGTTTTGTGCCCAGCTAGTTTTACATGGCCAGACAGAAGTGAAACATTGCTTGGAAACAAGCATCATCAATAGGTTCCAAGGGAAAATAAACCAACAAACAAGAAAAAAAAAAAAAAAAACACCACAACAAAAACCAATAAACCAAAGAGACCAGAGAACTGTGAAGAATGCAAACAAACCCACAGTTGATGGGGAAAAAAAGCCTGAACTGAACATTAGTAGAACGAAAGAAGCAGAGGCAGGATGTTCCATGCAAGACACTCAAATAATGTTTTTTTTTAAAAAAAAAAAAAGCTAAAATAAGCAAACCAAGAAAAACCCCAAGACCCTACCAAAACACCATTAGTCCAATCGAACATCGTATTCCCAGTCAGGACTCAGGTACGAACGCACAGGAGGGCACGAGGATAAGGCAGAAGCCAATTCTACATTACTAGCCAGCACTGAGGACCTTTGGTGTAAATAGTTGCATCTTCTTATATTCTCAGTCTTTGGCCTTATAAAAACCTCCTTACAGAGGTCCCAGAAAGAACCAGTATGAGCTGTTAATGCAGGCAGCTGCCCCCAAGAGCCAACTCTGACAACTGATAGAGCTTGATCCGTTTAAGAAACCTGTTATCTAAATTACAACTACCTACAAAAGAAGAGTCAGAGTATTCTCTGGGCCCTACATATTCTCTTGCAGTGCTGCCATCCCTGTATTTCTTAATCTAACATTAATTTACCAAAGGTGGCTAGACACATATTGGATTCATTGCTTTTGTTTTAACTTAATTGCGCATTCATTTCCCACGGCCAGTGCAGGAGGGAGCCTCGCAGGGATCACCGTGTATAAGGGTGAAGTTTCAGCCTCACACATGGCACTTCCAGAAACCGGGCTTGGCGCACACAAATGCTCACAGCGCAAGCCGCTGTACGCAGAGCTACACGGGATCCAGAAAACATCAAAATAAGTACCCGGCACCGCTCAAATTCTTAGCGTTTGTAAATTAGCCATGATTACGCCTTTCAAAAAGAAGTGTGAAAAGTTGCCTAATACATCTCAATAATTAATAAATCTGAAGGACTAATGATCTAATTGCAAATACCCTGAAAACAGAGAAAGTCTAAATTAATCAGCGTGTTTGCAGGGAGCGATTCAGCCTAATTGCTCTGAGCATTTGCTTTCCGAACAATGGACTTGCTCTAAGCTGACAAATGCCCGTTGCAGCACAAACACATCCCTTCCTCCAGCACTCTGGTATCAGCATGGACCTGGGCACCGGATAGCCCAGAGCGATGAGTGGTGGGCTGCTGCAGGTTTCTTACTGCTTAAAGTTAAAAGTACGTGTTATTCTGTCCTATTTTATTTTGTCCTTGGGGACCGAGCTTTGACACGGCTCGCAGTGATGTTAGGAGCTGCCCATGCAGCTGACCAGCACGGCCTCTCTGCCAGCTCCAGGAGCCCATCGGGACCCTCTGGCAGCGGGTGGTGTTAGATGTGAGGGCAGATGATGATGTGCCCTGGACGGGTGAGGCAGGATGCACCCAGAAAGGTGACAGCACTTTCTGTACTCCTGCAACCCACCCTGCTCCTTTCACACGTTCAGCTGTACCACGAGAGGAAAGAAATGAGAGCAAAACCAAAAAGTGCAGCAACAGGAAGCAACAAGGGAAACCTGAAAGAAAGAAACGGGGCACAAAGGTCCTGTAAAAATCTATAAAACACAAGACCATGTGGAAAAGAGGGACACAAAATTCAGGCTGGAGCAATGCAGCTGAGAGGGAAAAAAAGAAAAAAAAAAAAAAAGACGGCAACCACAGCCACTCACCAGCTGACATCACATCCGAGAAACATATTTCTTGTAACCACAATGTTTAACAGATGAAAAAAATATACTCAAACCTTGAAAGTACACGATTTGGAAACAGGAGGGGCTTCTCACCCTTACAGGCACTCAAAACCCAGTTTCTTTTTTTTCTTACAGCAGTAAGGCTGTGTTTGTCAACTGAAGGAAGGTAACACTTCCTTATAGCTGTTGGCATCACATTGCTGCTCGGTGTCACAGCATCACCCTTGTGCAAAGGTGACTCATACAAGCAGCAAAGTGCACAATCGGAGCACCTCAGAGCCATAAGGGAGCAGGACACTTCAGATTTCATTAGACTGACTCAAATGAACATCAGGCATCACCCTGCCCTATGACAGTGAACCAGCAAGTAGAAACAGGCTCCAGCATCTCCCAGTTCAAAGCACGTGGAGCTGGAAGTTGCGAGCTTCACAAAAGCAAGGCTCAACGAGGCCGTAAAACCGCTAAAGGTGCAACAAAGTGATAACAGTTAGAGCACTGGTGATTAAGATTGCTTAATATTTTTTTAAGCCAAATAAGATATAATTATTTCTGTTTTCTGCAGAACTACCAGTACTCCATGAATGTTTAACTAATAAAATGCATTTCTGCTTTCTTACTACTTGCAGTATTAAAACTACATAGATCAGAAACTCCTCACCATCACCACGATATATCATGTCATCTATTAACAGTAATACAAAACAAAGTACACAAACCCCCAACTTTTAGCACTGTGTAGGTACACACACAGATCTATAACCTTCAGTGTTTGGTTCATCAATTACAAGAACTATAAATAAGGGAGGACCCATGCACCGTCTAGCATTAGGCACCAAACATACACGCAGGTGACGTGAACGCCTGCCAAGCGCACCTTACCATCTGCTTCAGCAGTTTCTAATGTATGACTGAGTTAGACCGTATCGTGAAAAGCAAATAAATCAGACTCCAAGCAAACTGACGACCAGCGGGTTACACCTCTGCCATCCTGCACCCCCAAGAGGGGACACACTGCAATTTCAACCCAGAGAGAGATTTTTAGGAGCCTCTCCCCTTTCCACCAGAACCAAGATCCTAACAGCACTCTGCTTCCTTGGCTGGAGTACATACATTGGGTGTTGCTGTATGGAGACTTTTTCTTTCCCTTCTTAAAAAAAAAAGGGATAAGAGGAGAAGGAAATGCTGCAATTCTGATTTTTCTCCTACATTGCTTATGCACTTTACAGGAAGCAACAGGGAGCACATGCAGCTGAGCCAGACTTGTGGGCTGATGCACTGCACCCTCTCTACAGAGAGCAGGTACAAGGAGAGGAGCTACAGAAAGTCAGGGACTGGAGAGACAACAGACAGACAAAAAACAACGCAGGAGGCAAAAGGTGAAAAGCAGGAAAGAACAGAGGTTAACAGGGATAATATTATGAAGGAGAGGGGGGAAGAGTAATAAAAATCTGGTAAAGTGAAAGAGAAATTTAAATCACACCAAAGGGAACACATCCTAGAAAGAACAGTACACAGTGAGTCAAAAAGTCTAGAAAAATACCTGGAAAGTTTGGGAAAAAGTAAAGTCACATGTTGGTCTTATAGCCTGCAGTTATCTGCAGAACTACTGCTCACCTTTCCTCGGCCAAGTGTAATTAATTCCTACTTGATAACTGTTAAGCATATAATGAACAAATTCAGGGAGAGCCCTGAGAACTTGCTGAGTAGAACCAGGAGCTTCCAGCAACAGCTGTTTCCAACAGCAGAAATATTTCTCCTTTGTCACACACCTTAAGACTTATTTTTATATACTTACCTACACAGACAGAGATATACCTCTTCCGCTGGGACAAAACACGGGCGGAAGGAAAGACTGAACGCCCGTACCAGAGACCTTACTCTGTCCGCTCGAATTTCAGCCACGTCTTGTTCATC
>NW_008824243.1:8157647-8199869 GCF_000699105.1 Pygoscelis adeliae
CCGCTTCCCTCCCGCTCGGGCTCTTTAAAAAGTCCTAAGTTAAACCGGAGGGGAAAGGTGCACGCGTGAGAAGAGGGCGGGACGCCAGGCTCCAGGGCCGCTTGCTTTATCTTTGAGTAGATACAGAACTTCCCCCCCAAAAAAAATGTAAACCGATGGGTTTGAATGACTGCTGTGTGATTTTTTTTAGAGCAATTGCTGATATCATAATAACCAAGTATTAAAATTTGGGAAATTTACAAAACGTATGTTGAACCTGATTTAGGCTAAAGATGCTGGCATACGCTCTTCACTCAGGCTCTGTGGTTTTCACGTGAACATTGTCTTTTAGCGTATCGCATACTCAGTACTGGGAGTTAGTTTCCATCGGTGAAGTTGTTACTCCAAGCAGTTACTGCTGGGTGTCACCACTTCATCTCAATAAAAGCAGGACATTGCTACTCCTACCTACGGACGCTGACACTCCGCCTCCGCTCCTACCTAACCAGAGCGTTTCTGCAGTTGCTCGCACGAGGCTGACCGGAGGAGGTTTCAAACTCCAGCACACGCATACAACACAGAACCAGCAACTCAGCATTACCCACTGGAGAGCTCCAAAAACTCGTCGCACACAGAAAACCATGGGGAAGAGGGACTGAAATCCTCTCCCAGCTGCGTCAGCCAGCATTGCTCGGTTAGCTCCAGAGGTTTGCTGTTCTAAGACATGAATGAGGACGACTTGGCCTTCAGCCCAAGCCGCAATCTGACTCGCAGGATACGCTGGCTGCAGACAACATGTTCCTATATTCAGATTATTCAGAGCAGGCTGGTATACCCCAGCACAGCAGCTGTATCCGGCGTCGTGATGGGGGGAGAAGAGGGAAGTCACATTCTCCCAGCCCACAAGTTTTCTCTGAGGTTTTCTCACATTGGAGAGATGAGAAAGCTTACAGCTTCCTGCAAAAGTTTTAGAAGCACACTGCTTTTTGCTTTTTGACCTGCACAGTGGTTGCAGGTCAGGCCTGAGTGTCACGCAAAGATCCTAAGTAACCAGTACAACAGCAGAGACCTATAGAGATGTGCATCAGGGCATCAGCAGCATGCTTTTTTTTTTTTAAGGAGCCACCACTGCAACATGATGGTGACAGAGGAATCATTAAGTCACTGTTTTCCCCCCCTCCCAGTGTCTGTGCAAAAAAGCAGGAACTTTATTGAATGAAGCACCACCTCACATACTTAGTTTACTAAATGAGTGGCCATTTGCCACAAAGCAACAGAGACCCATCAAAATGCTTTTTTTCCCCCCCTTGCTCATGTTATTTCACTGTGTTGTCCAATGCTTCACTAAGACAAGCATTTGCTTTCTTATGCAACAAAACACAGCCTAGAGCAAACTATGCTTTGTCTTCTTTAGAAATACTACTATGCTGGAATTCCTCTTTGAGGCAGTCAACGGCTTAATGTCCAAGTGGAGACCAGTGACGAGTGGCGTTCCTCAGGGGTTGGTATTGGGACCAGCACTGTTTAACATCTTTGTCGGTGACATGGCCAGTGGGATCGAGTGCACCCTCAGCAAGTTTGCCGACAACACCAAGCTGTGCGGTGCGGTCGACATGCTGGAGGGAAGGGATTCCATCCAGAGGGACCTTGACAAGCTTGAGAGGTGGGCCCGTGCGAACCTCATGAAGTTCAACAAGGCCAAGTGCAAAGTCCTGCACGTGGGTGGGGGCAATCCCAAGCACAAATACAGGCTGGGCACAGAATGGATTGAGAGCAGCCCTGAGAAGGACTTGGGGGTGTTGGATGATGAGAAGCTCAACATGACCCAGCAATGTGCGCTTGCAGCCCAGAAAGCCGGCCATATCCTGGGCTGCATCAAAAGAAGCATGACCAGCAGGTCAAGGGAGGTGATTCTGCCCCTCTACTCTTCTCTGGTGAGACCCCACCTGGAGTACTGCGTTCAGCTCTGGGGCCCCCAACATAAGAAGGACATGGACCTGTTGGAGCGAGTCCAGAGGAGGGCCACGAAGATGATCAGAGGGCTGGAGCACCTCTCCTATGAGGACAGGCTGAGAGAGTTAGGGTTGTTCAGCCTGGAGAAGAGAAGGCTCTGGGGAGACCTTATTGCAGCCTTCCAGTACCTGAAGGGGGCCTGCAAGAAAGCTGGAGAGGTACTTTTTACAAGGGCATGTAGTGATAGAACGAGGGGTAATGGCTTTAAACTGAAAGAAGGTAGATTTAGATTAGATATAAAGGAAGAAATGCTTCACTATGAGGGTGGTGAGGCACTGGAACAGGTTGCCCAAAGAAGTTGTGGGTGCCCCATCCCTGGAAGTGTTCAAGGTCAGGTTGGACAGGGCTTTGAGCAACCTGGTCTAGTGGAAGGTGTCCCTGCCCATGGCAGAGGGGTTGGAACTAGATGACTTTAAGATCCCTTCCAACCCAAACCATTCTATTCTATGATTCTATGATTTATAGCATCTTTTCCATACAAGCAGCTGGATGTGTCCTGGCTTGTGCAGCTTGCTAGTAAATCTGACGAACTGCTACACTGTTAGGAAACACATGCTTCTGTTTATAGAGTAAAGATCTTAATCTAAGTATTCATTCACTCCTTCCAAAAGCTGGGAGCAAAAACGAGCATACACTTGGCCAAGAGTTACTGTGTGGTGAAGACATGAAAAACCAGCATGGAAAAAAGTTAACTGAGATAATAGATAAGGGAAATCCCAACAACAAGCACCTCATGCAAGAAGGTTTCTAAATCCATACAGGTCCCTCCAGATGCAAACCTTCACAGGCCTTCAAGCTGTGCAAGCTTATTTTCTTTAAAACTGTATGAATAAACCCTATTGCTTCATCTCAGAAGAGAGAAATTGCTCATACATTTCGCAATGCAAAAGTATTAGAACTGTTTCCACATGCAGAAAAAAAAATATGAAATAAAGAATAAATCTAAAATGCAGAAAGACTGGACGTATGGAAGAGCTCTCTGACAGGTTCAGATCAAAGGTCCTGAAGCTGCTGCTGCTGCAGAGCCCTACAAGCCTCCACAGAGCCTCCAGCAGGACAGTTCTTCCCTCTGCAGCAAGCAGAGAAAGTACCAGCTGCCTGCTTATAAGCACTTTTACTCCATGTTGCAACAGCCGGAAAAAGAGCCAGGCTAGCAGTAGGCACTTTCACACAGTTTTTCCAGGAATTCCCTAAATCTTTTCTAATTTGTTTGATAACGTTGTTTGTATTTTTTTTTTTATATTGTCCTCCTTAGGTTGCATCCCAGATTAGAGAGGGGATGGTTGGCTTACAAGCCCTGCTCCCGTGGTTTTCCTTTTATTAAAATCTTTGCAGATAACCCAGAAAGCACTCCTAGAGAAGCTCCATCATTTAATAAACTTCAAAATATTCTTTGGCCTTTTTTTTTTTAAAAATCTCAAATAGAATTTCTCAAGGTTAATCACTCCGCAGTTCCTGAATAGGTACAGATGCTAAGTCCAGCCAAGGAGGTGCTTTGCAGCTGTGCAGACAGGAGGAGCAGCAAGCAGAGGGCAGCTCCCTCCCCTGTGTACCTAAGGTGGATAAACCCAATTGTCAAGCGCTCTGACCCGGGAAAGGGACACAAGTCAATGACTCGTTGCATCAGAATTAAGAAGCCAGCTGCTGCCAAACTGAAGTCAGTGAATGGAGAGCCATGTGAATTTTAAAGGAAAACAGCTGAAAGGTGGGGCTCACCACAGCGATCTCTGATAACCAGGTTCCGGCCTTCCTTCAGGTGGATGGTCAGCAGGTAGGCAAAGGGGCCAGGCAGGTCGCTCAAGCAATCATTTGCTTCCTCTAGAGCCTAAGGAGAACAAAGAAATCAGTCACCATTGCACACCTCCTGAAGCAGACCATGAATGAAGCAGGTGTTCTCTCGGTTTTGCAGAGACAAACTTCTCATCTTTCCTTAGGGCAACCTTTTACAGAAAGAAAAAAAAGATTTCTTTCCCAGGCTTTGTTTCATTATGCAAACAGCTAATTGTCAGCATCAGGTACGTTCAACAAAGCAAGAGGTAACACAAGGAGGATTAAACTTGAAAATGAGTGGTAATATTAACAATCATAAATGCACGCGCACAGGTTTTCCAAATCCTACCAACTTACTGCATTTTTTTTTCCCTAGCTGTTTCTTGTGCATTCATAGAATATCTCAAGTTGGAAGGGACCCACATAAGGATCATCGACTCCATTCGTACTCATCTGATGACCTCATGAGGAAGCACACGTTTCACATAGCTACTGAGAGGACAGCATTTCTTTATACAGTTCTAAAAGAGAGAAATGCAGCAGTGGGTAATGCTAGTTGGGAGGTTTTGCAGTAGCAAACTCGAGAGGATTCTTGTTCATCACAGATGCTGCCAGGGTTACACACCCCAGCAGCAGCAGCATCCAGCTGGCAGGTTCAGTGAAAACAGCCTCTGGACAGCACTTGAGAGGTTATCAGAGGGCAAAGGTAGAGAAGTTCATCTGGAATAGGCAAATATGCTTTACATGAGAAGACCACGTGTCAGAACTGCCAATGACTTTTTGCGCTGCCCTAAAACCGTTTTTGTTGTCCGTCAAACCCTACAGCCATGTTAAGGTATCTGCTGTCTTTATTTTAATCCAGTTTGTTCCTGGGATGCTAGTTGAATATTTATGCTGATTCTTTCATCAGTTACCAGTACAACATAGAAATTATAGAATACTTTAAAAAAAAATCCAGAACATTTGGGTCTACTTAAAACATTAGCAACTGCTTTGCGCTACTAAAAAAAAGCCAACAACAAAAACAAAACCACCACTAAACAAACAAAAAACCCAAACCAAAAAAACCACACTGGGGAAATCTACAGAAGGCTTCTTCACGTGCTCGGTTTTTAAATTTGTACGAAGCAAAGAACCTAAACCTAAAAAAAATTGTGCTTCTGATGAGGTTTCAAAATGCTTTAAAATGAAAGGACTTACCATCTGATCATCAAAAATTTGAGACGATACGGAAGAGTCTAGATCCATTTCTCCACAAGGGTACTATGAAAAAAGATAAATGAATTAGACAACAGTAATATAGGGATCAAGAAAATACTCCTAGTATCAGTCAAGAAAGTACTCATACATATGTGTAACCAGTGAAATTCTTTTACTTCTGCTTATAGAACCTTCCCCTCCATAATTCAGGTATTTATTTTTCCTGTTTTACAGTAACTGCACTTAAGTCTCTTGAGTTTAATCTGAAAAAATAAGTGCCAGCTTCCAGCTATTGGACGAAATCATCTCCTCCCCAGTGGAGACCTGTGCTTTCAGTGCTGAAAGTCCTTACGACAAACTCCCCTGATGCCTGAAGGTTATTGCGTATGGTGACTTATCAGTCAGCGTTGCAATGCTGACCCCTATTCCTCAGCAGAATTTTATTTGTTGAATCTTCAAGTGTCCTCACTAAGACGAAATAAAAAGTGCCAGAAGTGGTAGCAGCAGCAGCAATATCCTGGGGTTGCAGAGCCGGCTGCTCTCTCACTTGACTACAATTTTTCCATCACCCAAAAGACAAGGTCCAGAAGGTTTTTTTTTAAAAAAAAAAAAAGCTTGGGAAAAGTTAGAAAGAAATGGCCAAAGAGAAAGGGAAAAAAGATGTTGGACATGTACTTCCCCCCACTTTCTGCAGTAACTGGAAGATCCAAAGGATGTTTATCTAGTTAGGATGTCTAGGAAGTCAAACATTTCTTCCTAAATACTGACTCTTCCAAAAACTTGAGGATACAGTGGCACAGCGTCTAGACTGTCCGGACACACAGAAGGGATTCATCGGTCAAGACACCTCTGATGCTATTTTGACTGCTAGAACAGCCTATGATCATCATTTTAGCTGAAGAGGACCTACGTGCCTGGGCCACTCTTTTGGTCTAATGCAGGGCAATCACAGCTCATTCAAATACAAAGATTTATGCTAAGAATAACCTCAGTCCACAGAAATGCACACAAGGTGGAATTCGATCCTCATGTGAAAATGTTATTATGTGCAGCGTGGTAACATCCAAATCTCTCAGATGAGAGCTGCATTGTATGGAGCACCATACAAACATAAAAAAAGAACGAACTCCTGCACCACAGATCATAAATCTTAGAGATACTGATATGCTGAAATAAATAAATACACTTTTGTGTAATTCTTCTCCTCCTCCTACCCCCCAAATACATATATTACATATCAGGAAGTAGAGTAATCCAGCATTGCAAGTAAAATTTCACTTGCATGACAGACGAAATTTAACATTATGGTTCCCACAGTAATCGTAACTTGGCCACCTTGCAAAAACACATTAAAAGTAGAAAAATTATCATTATAAAGAGCAGCAGAAGAGTTTTCTCGCACAACAGAGCTGAGTTACAGCTGCTAGGGGAACTCTAACTTTGAATTTCCCGACTAGTATGCATAAAATCTCACTTATGTGCATTAAACCTAATATTTCTCGTAGTGTCTGGCTTCACAGGAATCTCTTTGAGGCACCATCATTGGCACTGATAATGGTTTCTCTTTACAGCTTGTTTTACATGGCGTACACACAGAATCAAAGAACATAATAAAAAAGTACTCTCTGCGAGCTTGATATAATTAATAATAAAAAAGTTACCCTCAAAGTTACGATTTTGTCTTGCTTTGTTTACTTGCATCTGTTTACACGGACAGATTTTGAACAAAGATTATAATTTTAAATAAAAAAGCTTGGTTTTTCATTTTAGCTCCATATAACGTAAATTGCTATCGTTCTAGGTACCTAATTGCAATAAGATCACTGAATACAGACAAAAGCCTCACTGAAAATATGGTCCTGAAATCTTGATTTTTAACTACAGTGACATTTCTGAACTTTAAAGTATAAACAAATGTGGCCACATCCACCAAGCAGGTCATAGTCCCATATGTATCTGTAAAAACAATCAAACCAGAGTGTGTGTGTATATATATATGAAAAAAATATATATTAAAAAAATCAAATCACATGTTCCTCCTGACAAGATCTACAACCTCTATCTCGTTTTCTGTGGAAGAATGATTCAAAATACAAAGGCACTTGAGTGCATCAGCAACGGGACTGGCTTTGGGTTGCCAGTGACTCACTGCAACATGTTAGTAAGAAGACGAAGTAGTAAGTGGTGTTAGAGCACTTCAGCAATGACACATGACCATGGACAATACCCCACTGCAAAAAGTGGCACCAACAGTGCCCTTTGCAACCTGAATCAGTCAGGGAGGCGTTCAATGCAACTTCGGTTGCTTCCTCACCCTTCAGATTCGCCTAGCTGGGCTGCAGTAGAGAACAGAAAGTAAACCTCTTAGCAAATGGAAATACGGTACCTGTGGCAAGAGCCTTTACTGAAGATGGTACGCTCCGAGCACTGACAGCTCTGTACTGAGAGTTTAGATGAGTGTAAAAACCACAAGCCCACACTGAGCTCATGCACGAGGCTCGGAAAGTATCTGATGATATTGGGTGACCAAAGATAACCAGGAAATGAGTAGGTGGCATATGAGAAACAATTCAGGGGGAAAAAAGCTCAACCTACATTTTTGCCTTTTTTTTTTAGTTTGTTTTGTTCCAGGGATCTGCCTTCCTTCTGAGTTACTGATCAGTGAATAATGCCCACAAAAGAACGACGCGAGCTACTGTCGTGCTCCTCACAGCAACCCCACCCAGTATTAGGAGACCAATAACCTCTGCAATAAAGCGTCCCCATCCAAGGCACACAGAGTACAAATTTTGTAGCCGTTCAATGAGGTACATGAAAAGCTGAATATTGAGGTTTTTACCAAATTCAACTTAAAAATAATTAAATTAAAATATTAAATTATTGAATTAAATTCAATATTCCTTATCTATGTCTACTTTTCTCTGCTTCACACTCTGCTATGTATTTTTTAGAAAAAAATCTGCATTTGGAAATTGTAATTGGAAGCAGATTATAAGAAGGAAGGTAGGATATTCAACATAGCAAGATGATTTGGTATAAAAGTAAATATTAAATGATTTGCACACACAAGCACTTATACAAATACACAATTTGGGAAAGATTTAAATGCTGCAGAGAATAAGCCAGACTCAGACTGTGCGTCTGGAGGAAACTTGAAGTTAAGCTATTCCATCACTATACAGGTACCTCCTTCTCCTGAAGGACTTAGTTTGCCCAAAGTCAAAGCAGGATTTAGGATTAACTTTGGTGTTTCAGGCAGCCACAATCTTCACCTGCTGTCTGTATTACAAAGCCATCATACAACTCCACAGGATTCCCCCACTTTGCTCAGGCCAGGCAGGAATTACTGTTTCATGTCAGATCTGAAGCACGTTGGACTCGGATCCTCCTGTTCATGGGACAGTATGTCCAGCCACAGAAGTACTCACCGCAAAGGGGGGTGGAAAGGGAAGAAAGAGGACAAGATGGGGAATGCAGAGCAAGCTTTTTGATTTTGCACCTCTAATTAATCACAACACAAACCCAAAGGACAGCCCTGAGCACGATGCTCCATGTTCACTATACTCCATCATGCTTGTTTTGATTAATTCCAGATAGAGGTGGAGCTCACCCTGCTCACCTGTCATTTTTCACCTCTTGCCTTCAGCTGGATCTTGAGTGGATGGATGGCAAGTTGATTTTGCTATACAGCAATCCTGATAAAGCTATATTAACTAAAAAGAATACTACGGCAAATATATCAGCAGCACATTTCAGAGCTCAGAGGGCTGCAAGAACTTTTGACTTAAGCAAGCAACTCCAACAACTCTGAAAAATCTGAAGTATCATAACCTTGCCAAAATAAAAAAACATGGAGTGGGGTTATATTGCAGCTCCAGATTGACAGAAAGGATATCTGAATTAGTCTCCAATAATTTATATATCATGTATGGTTTATGCTTATTTTTATCCCCCATTCATTCCTTTAATAGGCCCCCTCCTCCATCCCTTTATAACCCAGACAATTAAGGAGAAGCACGACGAGCCCAGGGCGGCCAACTGAGCCCGGCTGATGCCCAAGCACCTACCTCTGCCCCCTCGTCAGACAGGGCAGCACTCAGGCGGGCACTCTGCAGCAGCTCAAAGAGGTCACTGCTGGATTTCCTCTTCTCCTGGGACATGGGGCTGCCCGCGACTTGCGTGTCTGGGTGGGTGACTGTCACCTCCATGCATGTCGCCTGCTGCGGCACCCACGGCCAGTCCTCTCCGGCTGGCCTCACTGAAGTGCTTCTGCTTTTCAGGGACACCACAGACCTGGAGAAGCTCTTAGGGGAGCAGCTTGACAACACCTGAGTACTTGAATAAGTCATTTCTTCTTCCATAAGAGTCTCCACCTCCAGCATGTCAGGCACCGACACACTGAGGCATCGGTCCAAGGAGCGGACCTTCCTCTCCACCATTTTGCTAGATCTCTTCTTTGTCTTCTTCACACTTAGGTTTTGCAGGAATGGTCTAGTTTTCTGCTTCAGGGATCCCCAGACGGATGGTTTATCCAAGTCCATTGCTGCAAGGGGAATCTCAGCAATGCCTCCTGCACAAAACAGGTTTAGCGATTCCCAGGGTGACTAAAAGGAACGTAGGAAGAAGGCAAGTCAATCACGAAAGTGAACAGCCGCTGAAGATTATGATTCATGTTGCCTCATCTTGAAACTTTCAGTCATTTTCCTCAACAGTTAAAGCAAAGCATGCCGCATTAGCAAGTGCTTCCAAATTCAATCTGGTGGGTAGGTTTGATTATTTAGGAGGAAAGCAGCCGGAACAAGTACTTAATCCTACACTAAAATGCAATGTCTGCCCACTACTTTATGATTGCTAAGAGGAGACATTGCATTTCTTCCTCTGCCAAGTCTCGATTTGCGAAAATTTGAGATTTATCAAATTTGAAACTGTTTCTGTACAAAACTTACTCATAGCAGTCAAATCGCAATAATGCTAGCACACGAAAAATGCTGGCAAAGCTGGCACCGTAGTTTCTGCTGATGCTTTTCTAGCCCATGTAGGGGGGTTTTTTTTTGGCTATTTCCTAGGCTACATGGATTCTTACACAACATGTTAGTGGACAAGCACAACACGAAAAACAGCTCCACAAACTAAGTGGCTGAGGCTGAAGAGGACATATGACATGAGAAATCCCAGCTGAGACCCCAAAACACTCCCTTATGTTAACCCACTGCAAGTGAAAGTGGCCGCTGCAGAATTAATTTTCCTCATAAAGAAGGCAATTGAGAGAAAATGAGGACAAAAAAGGACGGATGGATCACAAAGATTTTTAAAACCTACTGGTGGACTCTCATCTGAGTTGATTCATACTGAGCATTTATACAGTAGGGAGGGACAAGAAGAAAAGAGCCAAAACAAAATCACCTACTGTATCTGCATCGTAAGGGAGCGGTCAAGTGGACACCTCTGTGCACAGGAATATCCTCACGGACGGTGCCTTTCACGGTTAACAGCTGAGCAGGCAATCATCCTTATTCTGTGAAGCAGAGACAGTCAAATCATCATCAAAACTCATTAAGAAAAAAGCTTATGAAACCTGCAGATTTACTCCTTTACAGTCCCAAAGACAGGCACAGAGGTTACAGTATATACCTATGTCCTTAGAAAGGCATACCCGTTAACTACATGACTGCTGCTTCCAAAACTCAGCGTATTTACATTCTAACAATTGCATAGCGGACCAAAAATGACTTCTCCCACTGTTTTCACGATCACTAGGGAAAACACCAGAACAGGCAATAGAAATACAACTGTTGGATGAATCCAGATAGAGAAATCACTGTCTGCTTTCAAAGAAATCTACTCTTACATTTATTAATTTGAATGAGGTTGTATAGCCAGTTACTTAATAACTTACTGAAATAATTTTATGACTAACCCCACCATACTTGCAGAGTCTTCGGGCACCTACAAAAATGCTTTAACTGTATTACTACGTAACTAAAGCTGCACAATCCTCCCCCCATTTATATTGGTATATAAATGATCAGTATCAGCATCGTTATATTCCACACAAAAAATAATAAGCTTTAATGGCATTACATGCATTCACAAGGCAGTAACAAATTTTGCCCAAATAGGAACACGTGCTAGTATATCAGCTTAACACAGTACTTCCACCTCTATCTCCAGACATCAGACCCAGTATCAAAGCACACGTGGACAAACTGAAATTACTTTTTTCACCTCACAGCATCACTGAGAAGTAAAAACAACTTTCTGAATCTCACAGAGGGAGACTTAAGGCACACAAAGGCATGGCGGGGCTTTCTTTTCTCACTGAACTCGGGGTGAAGTGCAAGATGATCAGACTTACAGGGGGAGGAGAAAAGAAATAAATGCCAACCCTACACATTTGACCGGAGAGGTGGGAATGCCCATGTTGGAGCAGCAGCTGATGCCCTGCACGAGCTCACCAAACGTGGCTGAAGTTGCTCTAATCAGCTGATCGCTTTCACTTAGGCTCTTCCCTCTTTAAATAAAAACTTGACAAAACAGCCACAGACCTCCTTGGTAGCGTTACATCACATTGCCAATAACGGAAATTATCAGGTTAAACACATTTGCACAAAACATTATGAAACACCACTGTTGGGACTCATTTAAACAACTCATCTACGGCCAGTGCTCTCTGCTTTGCTCGCCTACATGCTCAGAAACCTGCTGAAGTAAAGGCATTGTAAAGGCAGGACCCAGCTCACAACATCCACTTCCCAAGGATCTTAACTGCTTCCTATTCCCTTCCTGTTATTCTCCGCCCCTCTCATTTTGACGACCCACTGCTGTCATTTTTATTTTGTTTGCTCTGAGGTTTTGTTTCCTAGCAGCGGACTTGTTCCTGTAGGTTTTTCCAGTTACTTTCCCCCAGCTGAATTTTTTTTCCAGTTACATTCCTTCAGTTGCTAAATAGAAATGCCTATTCAGCAAGGACAGTGCAGGGACCATACTGTATCTCTGAGACCCACCTGCCTTTAACCAAGAATCAGCAGTCCTGAAAAGCCAGGCATAATCACAGTGAAAGAAAAAAAAAAAAAACCACCACAGAAAAAAAACTGGGGGAAAAGTTTCTGGGTTTTGGTCAAGATAGCAGGGATGACTCCACCTAGCAGCTCCCACTCCAGCTCCCACGCTGGGGCAACACGGTGGTGGTATTTGCTGCATCGGGAACACCAGGTTGCCTGAACTGAGGCCACAGAAGCAGCAAACCCATCCCTGGATTGCCAAGGAGTTTGGCCATACTCCGCCTCTGAACCCTTACACCCACAACTCCTGCTGCAGCTATAACTTTTCTTTTATAAATATTGTATTTATAAACAAATTAATCCAAACGATGGTTTTAATACAGAAATAAAAATAAACACACAATCCGTTCTAATCTGAGAAAAGGGTAAACACAGTCTGAAGGGCAAATGCACTCTGACATCAGCCATCCACAGACTGGCACTTTTTTCGTTTCCCCAGTTCAAGCAGAAAAAAAAAACATCGCCACCATGACCAGAAATCTGTTCCCCAGAGAGGTCACTGGAAGATCGGGGATGGAGAGCACCCACCCTCCCCAGCACGGTGCTGGAGCCAGGGGTGCCAGGCTCCCTGGGGTACCCGTGTGCCACACCAGCATGTATTCACATGCACAACTGTTCTTTCTTCCTACATCATTTTTTCTCTGCTTTTCTTTTCCATACTGAGCAACATCAATAGAAACACATAATTTTAAAGAGCGAAATTCTCCGTTGCTTGTAAAAAGTGTGTTCTTGGTACCAACATGTTGTTCATGTACTCGTTATCCTCCACAGGCCAGAAGTTTTCCCTCTTCCTTCTACAGCCTCAGAAGTTCAGTGCCAACCGCATCGCCAAATATTCCCTAAGCAATCACAGGGGAAAGCGTACTTTGCCAAATTCTTGGTCTAAGCTTGGCCTCTTTATTCTTTCCCTGCATCAATGGCACATTGTAGCAAAAATCTGCAAACAGTAATCAGAGAAATATTTCCTGTTATCAATTTTAACTTTGTTGGTTTTAATCTAACTGAATGGCTCCTTGTTTTTATGTAATAAGAAAAAAAAAAATCTGTTTAGCCTATCTTCTTCAGCCTTCTCTTTAATACGCTGCTAAATCTCAAATGCTCAGAAGAATCCATATAGTTTAATCTCTTCCTTCAGAGAGACCACTTTTGATTGCACCTGTCATTTTTATTATATCCTTTTCTTTCGCCATCTCCTCCTCTTTTGGGGGCAATAGGGACAAGAAGGAAAGGATTAGTGACAGAAAAGTTGGTCACAGCTCACAGTCTGACTGATATAACAAGTATTTCTAGCATTTTATCCTCCCTTAAGTATCTTCTAATTATGGTCCTTGGGATTATTTTTTTTTTATGTGCTTTGGTTTCTCTCACTATAACACTCCCTACCTACTCCCTTAAATCGTTATAATATTTAGAGCCAAATGATTTTTTTTTAGATATTCTAACAGGTGGCTATAAGAGATATTTCAAATGCCACTGAAAGCCTAGAGAACTCATTCTGCTATTCTACTTCACTTACCGTCTTGTCAGGAAGCCAGAAAAGACACAAGTGAGAAATACTGCAAGACACTCTGAAAGCATGTAAGAGTGCCCAATATAACTAAACTGGCAAACAAAACCAAATTGATTTACGTATTGGAAATTGTGGAATACATTGTCTTTCTTCACTAAGTAACCATTCCCTGCACACCCAGACGTGCACAACGCTCACTGAAGCACCCCTGAAATGCTCCCTGCTGACGCTTTTAAAAAGCATCCTCAAAGCCAGCACGAAGATAAAAACGCAGCTGAACACACCATCACCGCTATTACAACTTTCATAAATCTAGCAATCATTGTACTCAATTTGCTTATCCAATTAAGGTGAGAACGTTGGGTCAGCTTGCATGTCATCCATCTTCGTAATGTCTGATTCAGTCAGTATGTTTTCAGCTACAACTAAATGCTAGCCAACATTTAAACCCATTGTCGCTGAAAATACTAACGTGCATTAGAGGCTGTTAGGAAGATGTTCCTCAGTTGCATCTTAACAGAGGTTCAAACTGGAAAGAACTAATGAAATTCCCTCATTGTAAAACCTCTACTGATTCTGGCTGTTCTGGCATAGGATATTCACCCCAATCTCTGCCTGCTTGGCACAGATTCACTGGCTTAAAAACCTAACGCGTGAGACACTGTACAAGTTACAAGCAAAGCTAATTACATTTCTGCTATGCAGCATAGTATTTGGCTACTAAAAGTTATAATAAGAGCATAACACCTTTAGATTTGTCATTTGTGAATTCAGCGTGCTGAGGAACGAGGCTGACATCAGGAAGGACATAAGAAAGCAGGGGGAAAAGGGACCGGGATCCTCTTTTCACACCCTTTTAGCTTTTTGCTATAAATTCCACCCTCTGGTCCTAGGAGCCATAAATCAAACCATTCCTCCCTGGGAGAAAAAGGAGGATATTAGGAAAATAGCGCTCAGCTGGCTAAACAACGACTGTATGTGCTGGGTGGTTATTTCTGTAACAGACCATACTAAGTACTCCAGGTTTTTCTCATCACTGTGTCTAGAACACAGTCAAATACAAATCATTACTAAGAGTGGCAGTACTTTAGAAAAAGAAACCTACACTTCCTTCTTTGCAATGGCTTATTTCAGTACCTTGTCTGGAAATGCAGCAGCTTTATGATAAGCATCAACAGCCATAGAGATAAGAGAATTTCATCCTAAAGTAACTCTTTGTTCAGAGTGACCAGTTTCTCCTGGAGCATTCCAAACCCAGCACCAGTTACACTCATATATGATATTTAAAAGAAAAGGGAATACCTTACCATAGGCAGGATGTCCCTTGGATTATCAACACCTTCAAGCGTTGCGCTTCCTTTGCAGAAAAAGCAAGTCCAAAACGAAAGGCTGACCTAGGTGGGGCCCGAGGCCATTCCTCTCTGGGTACGATCACAGAAGCTAACAAGGGACACTGCATTAGACACATACATCACAATATTGAGAAACTGAGACAGCCTTTTCTTCCTGCAGCTGTGTCTTACAGCATATGGTAAATACCTGAACTTGAATTTGATAAGGCACCAGAAAAAGTCTAATCACAACCCGATTCTGCACAGGCTAATTACCCTGGGGAAATCAGTGTGAGAGTTATTTTTAGTACTAACAAGCATCAAAGGGAGCACACTGCTGAAGTGTAGCTAACATCTTCATTGCATAGGCGACTTGCTGCAAAAGCAGGGTCATGTCTTGGCCAGCTTCCAAATCTTGCCACTGCATTTGAGCTTAAGCTTCCCTGTAGGGCTTCAAACGATGCCAGTCTGTTGATACAGATCCTGCTCTTCTGTTGCTCTATTGTTACAGACTCATTTGCAAAGCATAGCGGGATGCTAAACTTAAATATAAAATAAAATAAAAATTTGACCTGTTCCTGTCAACCAAATTAGTACAAGTGCTTCATAAAAGACAATTTTATATGCTTCAATGCTTGAATGGAAATAAGATGACCAAAAGAAACCAGCCTTATTTTCTTGATGTAAGCTGAAAAAAAAAAAATCTACAGTCCTTGCAGAAGATCACAAATACTATCTACAGTAAATACAACGCTTAAGAAAAGCACGTTTATTATATGCAGATAACACAGGCATCTTAAGACTTTTTTTTGTAGGTTTGTTGTTGTAGGTTTTGTTTTGGGGTTTTGTTTGGGGGTTTTTTAGTTTGTTTTTTACAGATCCCTTCATTTTTAGGCTCTGGGCTTTAAATCCCATGCTTGGCTTTTCATTTTTTAATTGGCTGAAATGGGACGAGCTCCATCTTTCACAAACACATGAAATGAGCACACATCTTCCACTTACCACACAAGAGGAACAGGGATGCTCTAACTCCTTAGAGACTTTTTGCACAATCTGGAGAGCTTTTTTCTCAACATTTATGAGCAGACAGTAACTATGAGAAGTAACAGAATGACCAGCTGCAACAAGCATCTTAAAATAGTATCTGATAGTGAGAGTTACTGAAAAAAAGCTGCACCTGCCTCCAGCTTATAAAAGTATTGCTTTCAGTTTGTTTCTGTCCATTCTAAAGCAGAAGAAAAATGATGAGTATGTATGGAGGAAATGAAGGAGGAAGTGTTTGGGTGTATTTTTACAAAAATATTTCACAAGTTCCTTCCACTCTTTCAGCTTCCTTCAAAATATTGTAGCTTGTAATTGTACCTGTGCAAGCCAGAAAGCCCCTTCAGCCTTCTCGATCTAATTCATGGGACTGCTCCAAGCTGGTCCAATCAAATATGATCTTTACAGTGCTATCACACCTGCCGAGCATCAGACCTCTCCAGGGACACCTATGCATGAAGATCTGCTTCCTGCAGCCCTGTACCGCAGGGGATGATGTGCACGTCAAACCAGACTCCAAGAAAGATCCTGGAGTGACAGTTCCTGCCCTTGGAAGGCACTGTGCCATGTGCTCAGACCATGCCAGCAATCGGGATGTTTCTTTACCATTGACTATATCTGTTTTATAATTTGCCTCATTGTTCCCAATCACACCAGGTGATCCCTGGGAAAGATGGTACCTAGAGCAGAGCGCCTCCAGGAGCAGGGGAAGAGGGAAAGCTGATGAGCAGCAAGGGGAAAGAGAGATGTAGGTACAAGCAGAGTAAGAGTGAGGTAAGGAGAGCTCTAAAATAAATAGAAAAAGGAGAGGTTTATCAGGGCTCACATGAGGACAACACAAGATCAGAAGAGAGGCAGGGACCTACGTGTTGAAGGAGCTGATGCCCATCCAGAGGAGCTCCGGTGGGAATCCAGCCCTGCAGCCTCCTTCCTCCTCACTCTCTCCTTCAAGCCATCGTTCGTCTCTCTCATGACAAAAGGTGTATTTTTATAACAAGAGGTGCACAGAAATAGATCATCCCTTTTCATAACTCTCAGGAAAAACAAACCTAGGAAGGAAATTGGAGACTCATTCCCACTGGAGGCCAAATCAGCCAGTGCCTTTTACTAGCACTTAAGTCACATATTTAAATAAAAAAAGTTTGTGTTTGTATGCAAATTACTTTTGCATGTGCCAGCATTGCTCCTTAAATAACTACTATTACTGTCACACTACTTATCAAAATTCAGTGACTACAGAGGAAAGAACTATTAAAAGCTCTGTGTGATTCTTTATTTAACAACAATTTACCAAAGTGGCCTAAACAGAACACTTTTGATCCATAGAAATGGCACGATGCTAACTTGAACACGACAAAAGCCTGTGCTAAGCAGGCTGTTAGTTTGCCCTCTTTTCTCCCTTACTACAGCGTGTTCCTCTTCCCAACAGCAACATGGCATGTGCCAGGGCCAGAGCTCACGGTGAAAGCTGGGTACACAGGAGAGTTGAGATGACTTTGAATCTGTATTGACCTGTGTGATTAAATGTCCTTTCACATTCAACATCTCCACACAGTTTGGGTATATCTGTAGATAAAATGACCCAGTGTTTTTACCGTCTCTTAATTCACAAAGGCAGGAGGCTGAAGGCAACTGCCCCTAAAGAAAATAGAGGTTGGTGTGTTGTAGTGTGTCACTGAATGAGGGAATTGCACCTCATTTTCTGCAAGAACCACAAGTCTCCATACAGAAAATCCCTCGGGAAGCTCTTGGTGAAGCCAAATATTTGAGGGTTTCAGTGCCATCTCCTGCACTATCACACAACCATCAGTACAACTAACTTGTACCTGGTCAACAGCACAGAGACTGACAATGAACAGATTCCACAACAAGTGAAATGGAAAGCCTGGGAGAAGCACAGGGGAGTTTAAATGAAGAAGAAAACAAATATTTAGCATTCAAAGCAGTCATCAGATCCTCAGCCTCAGAAGGCACTGATTCATAGCCACAATGAACCTGTGTCTGACCTCCAGGCTATAACCGGTAAACAAGCGTTTATCTAGGGGTTGACAAAAACCCCTCCTTGTCACTGGTGTGTTTCTCTAGGGAAGTATTGCTGGAAGACACACAGTATTTCTTAAATCTCCAAGAAATCAACTGTGAGCATGCAGAACTATTGCACACTTATATCCATGTTCCAAGCACAATAACTTAAGCACAAAGCTCCCCTGCATAATTTTTTTCAAAATACATGAACGTTTTAGTGGTCTTCATGGATCCTCAGCTACTCCAGAATTCAGTTACAAAGGACCCTGAGATAATACACTCAGAAAAATACTGAAGCAGGAGCAGATAATTACTAGGGAACAACTCCTGAAAATAAAGATTTTGAAAGCCATGTTTTTGTATTGGGTAAACGGCAATAAGGGTTTGGTATACCTGCTACAGAAAGGGGGAAAAAGGCGATTTTAGGAGAAATTTTAACAATCAGCAATAAGCTATGCTTTTAGAGATGACAGTAATTTAATAATAAGAATAAGCCATAAGTTATACGGCAGACTTCATAAAGTTAAGCAGCAAAACACCTAGTCTGATAGCAAACAATGTAGAAGAGATACATACAAACTAGCCACTAATGCCAAGAAAACTTCTCTTGCTTAAGCCTGACTTCTGGGTTAAACTTGCAATAGCAAGATTCTGTTACACACAGAAAAGCAAACAAATGCATCAATATGCCCTTCTCCTGGACTAAAGGAGCTTCATCTTCCTTATTCATAGCTGTGATTCTGGTGAATAGATTTCATCCTGGACAATAACTTAGTACTTTAAACATGAAGAAGCCAATGCACGCAACTAAAACCAGTCACATTGCTCCCCTGAAGTCATGACAGTAAAGTGTTCAGTACACAAATGGCAGCATAAACCTAAAGACTCCTTTAAACTTTTTTTTCCAATTGTAGAGACTAAATGTATGCCAGCACGTGTCTCTCAGCGCCAGTCATTTCTCACAGAAGAGAACCAGCTTTGAGGTTTATCTTTCCATACACCATTTGAGTTTTCAGCCTCCTGGCACTAGAAATATTCACCTTGTCTCCGTGTTCTGTTACACCACTATTTTCTCATTGAGAAGATCAGATAAAGTTGGTAAATTAACTCATGTTCACTGGAAATTACACTTTGGCACTTCCCAAGTCTTAACACTGGGGTTTCGGTTTGCTAAAGCTGAAACCCCTAAATACTGACATCACTATCAAGAAAACTACAAACTATGATTCCAGTAACTATTTTAAGTTTGAATAAAAGGGTCAAAAATTAAAATATAAGAATTTGCTACAGTACCATACAGAGATGAAGATTAAGTGGCCTGTTCAGGATTTTACCTGCAGAAGTTCAGATAACCTCAACTCTATAGTAAAGCCTGGTTTTGTTAATTCTGGCGCATTCCTGGAAGTGATCTAATCAGAAAAGCTCCCCAAAACAGAAATACTGGCATTGCTGAGGTAGGATGATGCCTCTTTTACTTGTGCTTGATGAAGTAATTTAAAATTCACTTTCAGCTCTTCTAAGATATTTGGTTTATATGACAAACCTGCTCTGTAGCTTTCATTTTGCACATCTTTGTCCTTACTGTAGTTACAGGCAGCTTTTATGCAGGAATTAGGCTCATTGGCGTTACGCGGGCGTTCTGGTCACTTGATCTGATGTCATGGACAATTTTCTTCAGTGCTTTCTGTTTCTAATCCAGAATTTTCCAAAATGTTCTGTCCTCTCTGGGCCCCAGTAAGGGCTTCTTTGATATGACACTGTTCTGACTGCATGCCCTGTCAGTAACTGTCAGAGATCGGGTCCTGGGGACATGGACCTTTGATCTCACCCAGCATGGCCATCATCATGTTGCACAGAGCCAGTTGCTGGAGCCGTTGTCCTAAAGTCGGGGATAACGTGGGTATCACACAGCAGTGCTCAATCCCAATGCCTGCCTCACTTCAGCATCTTCAGCACAACACGTGTCTCATCCGCACCTCCCTTAAGTGCATTTTGGGAGAAGAGGGGAAAAGGAAACACCCCAAGCTTTGAGGAACGCTGCTATGGACCAGTGTTTCATGGCAGAATTTGCATGCATCTTTAAAAGCATTATTCATACCCACTGTACACCATGAAATGACGGGGTGTTTATCTGTTGGCATCAGACACCCAAACCTCAACATAAAAGTATTTTAAATAGAATTCAAGAGATTCTCCATTTAGAGCCAGAGCTTGCTGGATTTTATTCCATTTCAGTTGCATCAGACTGAAGAACACAAATCCTGGGCCCAAACAGAGAGCTCCTGGCAGCCCCATGCTACATCCAGGTGGCGGACCCACAAAGATGTTAACGTCTGTCCAAATCAAACTACTTTTATTGTGAAAAACTGCAGACACATTACACAGTCCTGCAAAAACACTTTAGTCCTGATTCATCCAGAGTAAGTTTGCCATTGGCAGGGTGGGGTAAGGTTTGCTAAACTTTAAATACCTTCCCTTAAGCATATCTACAGCTCCTTGCTCATGCTGCCCAACCGCGCTGGCTGCTCATTTGTACACTGTTACCACAGTGGGGGTTTTTTTTGGTTTTAATTCTCCTTTCATGCATACATAGCTCCAGGCAGGATAGTTTAGAACAGATCAAACTGGCCGCTACACTTGTCATTATCATGCCCCATTCACATATTCTCAAACTAAACGTTAAGTGCATAAATTATGACCACGTAGCCCATAATTAACAAACAAAATGCAGAGTTTATTAATCATGGATGTTTAGTTCCGGTGAATACTAACTAGAAGGCATTTTAATTCAGCTATCATAACTATACAATCTCCCGTTTTTGTTCACGGATTAAAACCACATAGAGCTCAAAACCAAAACTTTTGCAACAGGTGTCAATAAAAACCTTTCAAGATGTAGCAATGTTTTTTAATGAATTTAAGAGCTATCCACATTCCAGTTACCTGTGTCTAGCAGATATGGGCAAGAGTCACTAATTTGGCAAGTGTCCTGAAACAAACTGCTCGCAGTCAGCTAAATAGATTAGGAGGTTTCCTGGTTCAAACAACTTTTGCACCTAAGTAGATGAATGCCCGATCTTCTTCAGCTTAGTATTTGCTTAGTATTAAAGGCTAGAGAGAATTTTTTTCCTAAGTGTTACTATGAGGCATCCAAGGTTGCCTGGTGAATGTTAGGAACCAGAAACCTTCCTGAACTGGAGGAAACAGGCTGCCTTTCAAAACGCAAATGTCTTCCCCTAGCTGGTAATGAGATTTGTGTCCTAAATTATAGCTTTACAAAGTTGAACAAAATTCAGCCACTTATACATTAAAAAAAATAAAATCATACCCCAACCCCAAAGGTACTATCACAATTACCACTATCTGAATTTGGGTAGGGAACGTATATTCTAAAATAACTACAAGCAATCCCAAACAGCAGGACTTCTACAAAATCCAATACAATATATAACTGGAATTAGATGTTTACATTCAAAAAGAAAAACAAGACAAAACAAAACTCTACAGTTAATTGTTTCTAAGTACAAGAAACTAGGAACAAAGCCTGCTATTGAATGAGCATTAATGATTTGCCATTTGGTTCTGCAGATGTTTCCCATGAGGGAAGAGACCAAAAAAACATTCCACTTGAAACCCAGGAAGCTGCAACAAGAATCCGAGTTATGTTACTTCATTCATTTGGATATTTTTATTTGAAACTGTCAAAATCATCAGGTTCAATAGGATTTTACTTTAAGGGGAACTTGTCTCCAATAAAATTTCAAAGAACAGAGCTCCATAATCCCTTCTGACTTAAAACCAAGTGAGCCAGGCTTTTAAAAAATTTCACAGCCATAGTAATACGAGCTAAGAGAGTCTGCCCCATCCTTGCTGACAGCTCCAGATCATCGCCACCTCCTCATCAATGTGGCAATAGAGACAAATGCCTGCTCAAATAAATTAGTATGGCCATCTCATTTCCATTCATCTCCATTAAGAGATTAATCAAACAAGAAAGATTATATACCCTGTCCCGGCCAAAACTTACTTCTAGAGTAAGTCTTATGTATTTAGGAGCAAAGAGCAATGAAAGCACACGCTCGTAAATCCTGAAAAGACAGAGCTGCTTCTGCTTCTTAATTTACAGCATTACATGGAGTTGGAAATCTTTTATTTCCAAATTAGGTCTTATCTCTGATCTTAAGACAGCAAAGCTATACAATTCCAAGAATTTCCAAAACAATGAAGTCTGCCCAAACTTAAAGTTTCCAGTAAAGCAGAATTTACTTTGCAGACTACAAATGTAGTTCTTAGGAGTGGGCAACAGGAAGAATTGTCAAGGGTACAAGTACTTCGCAGAAAGGAAGGATATGAATAAGATCTCTTTTTTTTTTCCTCATTCCAAAAGGCCAACAAAACAAAGATCTCAAAACCTCCGTTACTATTTTGCTTGTATTTTAGCAAGTTGTTTTTGTGGGAAAGTGAAAACAAGCTAGCAAAGGAGCATCTGTGTAAATACATATGAAACAGGCACCCACCACGGCAGGCAGAAGAGTCACCCCCCGGGTCATTTAGCTCCAGCTCTCACCATACACTAACCAAGAAACAAGAAGCAATCAATCAAGCTAACTAGTCTTAATTAGGGACCACCAGAAAGCATCACCCAAGATGCTCTCCTGTAAGACCAACGGTGGTCACACTGTGCATCCTACCTACCCACACGAGGCTCCTCTCTGGTGGCAGGGGAGGCTGGACACCTTCGTGACCAAACTGGCAACGTTCCAGCTCTAATTCCACAAGCAGCCTTGAAGACTTCCAGCTCAAGGGTCTGTTTTCCTTAGACAAGCAGCAGCTGAAGTCAACGGGAAAGTGCGGACACACACAATTTGTCCCCATCAGCCCTGATGCAAGGTTTAACAGGAGGCAGTGCAAGTGTCAAAAACAAAGGTTAAAAAATAAAATGCCTAAAGGTCAGCAGATTGCTTCTGTGAAGATAACCAAAAAATAAGCCTCCTTCAAAAAAAAGCAGTATACATTTAAGAAAATAGAAATTAAAACCGAAGTCATAACATCCTTCAGATTTTCACCCAATAATCCAATTATTTCACGAGTGATAACACAACGAAGCTTTGCAGCAGTAGTGTAGCCTGGCAAAACGTCAGATCAATCTGCGTTCATTACAAATGGTTAGAAATAGCCAATTAATCAAAACTTAAGGAAACACAGCATTGAGCACACCATTTACTGCAGGGTTTTCCCCAAGTGTGAAAATTGAAGTTACATCTAACATTCACCTGCTTGGAACTGTTTTGGACAAAGCGGTAGTGATCTGAGAAAAACCCATCCAAGTTTTCATCACATACAGAGTGAAAGTGGACTGCATCACTCCAAATATCAATTTAGCCCAATAAGCTGCCTCTAACTCTGACCAAAAGCAGATGCTCAGGGAAAGAATATAAGGTCAGGAAATTATATAGTGATTCTGCCTGCAAAATAATCCCCTGGTTTCCAGGAATCTGTGATTTAGGGGCTGCTTCAGCCAGAAATCGTACCTGCATCTTTGTGATTAA
This sequence comes from Pygoscelis adeliae, assembly GCF_000699105.1. Classification (NCBI taxonomy): domain Eukaryota; kingdom Metazoa; phylum Chordata; class Aves; order Sphenisciformes; family Spheniscidae; genus Pygoscelis; species Pygoscelis adeliae. The sequence continues at coordinate 8,181,127 of NW_008824243.1, forward strand.
CAGTCCTAGCATACTTTTTCTCTATTAATTTGCCTAACAACTTTTTAAAATTCATTTGTATCTTAAGCAACAGGAACATCCTGCGGTAAGGAGTTCCATAGATAAATTACGCTTGTGTGAAACAGTATCTCCTTTTATTGAACAGTACCTCAGAAAAAAAAAATCATTGAATTTTGTTCATTAATTCTCACCTTTTTAAAATCTTGAGTTATGTGAAATTATGAGTAATTGTTCTCCGTTTACTCCATATCACTCAGATTTTGCCCACTTATGCATTATCCTCTCTAATGATCTCTCTTAACTGAAAAGCACAGATCATTCAAGGAGCCTGGTTAATGTTATACCATCCAAACTTCTTAACTAGCACACACAATGGGCATACAGTATTTTTTTTTCCTGAGATAATTGAGTTGTCTGAATTTATAATGTGGTGCAAAACAATCAAAGTCCAAAACCATTCTAGAAGTGTTTCAAGAAAAGTTAATTAACATCTTATTTTCTGCAGTCTTATAATTAGGTGTAACTAACCAAATATTTTTTAAGTTGAAAGCATAGGTTGTTAAAGGGTCTTAAAATCACCTGTGATTGGTTATGCAGCTTTTTTTAAAGGACTGCATTTTTTTTATAAATAAGAGAACTAGTAATTCCTAAATACTTTTTAAAATTATAGCAAGAGCTTCCTTTATGTCAGTGCAGAGCAGCTACATGATGAGCTAGTGAGAATAAAGTTATACTCACGCAGATATTTACCCCAGCACAGCGAGGCGTGCTGCCGTGAGGGTGGCAAAAGCTGAGTTTGCTTTAGGAGGTGGCATTCTCGGGGCAGGACAGACAGACTGCACATCCGTAGTGCCTTACTACTCACGTGATACCCAAAATCCAGGGAAGATGGAGCACATCTAACAGAAACGAAGTCTCCCTTAACCAGGCTTCCTTATTACTGATCCCTAAATTGGACCAAAACTGCCTGCCCACACAGCGATCACCCCACTCCGTGGCAATGCTGGTAAACCTGTAGTTACACCCAAACTAATTTCTTCAAGCAAGAAATTGCTACGCATATAATAAGGTGGATCAATCATTTGATCAAACATGAGAGACTTGGCCCAGTTTCTCTTACCGTTCTCTGTCTTCGTTAAGACCCTCAACACAGAAGGCAATGGGGAGTTAATCCTTACGCGGACTACAGAAAGCCAGCCTTGCTATTGAGACACACAATTGCCTAAATATGAATATCCCCTCTGCTTCTATAATTTGATTTCATAACATCAGCAGCTATAGAGGAGCACTGAGGCACAGCTGTTATGCTGATACTCAATTCGAAATCAAAGTTTGAGGCGCTCGTGCTTCTGACAGCCTCATGATCCTGCAAAGACCAATTCAGTCTTGAGAAACAGCCCACCGGGACCCAGGGAACATTTAACTGCTTAACTTTGGTAGGAACAGATTGAGGAAAAACATTCCTTTTGCTTACAAACAAGCTTCTACACAAATGCGTTATTTACTAAATACAACTGGAAGTAAAATGGGAATGCGGGAAGGGTGCCAACGTAAATCCTCCAAATCCGAGGAAAATCAGGAGCAATTTTCCACTCAAGGATAGAAATGGCGCGGAGGAAATGCAGAGCATATTTAGCATGCTTTGCTCTCCTCTGCTAAGGTAAAGCTTCCCTCTCTTCCATGCCAGCAGGCTCCTGCTTGGGCAGAAGGACCCCAACCAGCACGGAGATGATGAAAGACCCCATCTCTCTGTACCTTGGGAGACTGACATTCAAAGCCCTATACTAAAATTAGTTCATGGTATAGAATGAGTGACCAAAACAGATAAAACCTGAGATTCTTGTAACAAAATGACAGCGCAAGCTGTTACACGTGTCCTGCATGAATTTCACGGCTGCTGGTGGAGGCCTCATGGCAACCTTCAACTATCAATAAGAAATTAGTTTTAGAGATAAGATGGGCAAATCAGCACAATGTAGACTAAAGCAGCAGCAGCTGCTCAGTATTGCCTGGAAATCTCAATGGGAGGAATCAAGAGGCTTCTGGGGTGAGGTTTATCCCCTGTCCCGAGCCCACCCCGGCCACACACACGGCCCGACCCCAGCTTCATCACAGGCAGCCCCAAACCCCAGTGAACATCAACGTTCAAAGCACAACCACCATTCTCCTCAGAAGCATTTCTTGCCCGAGCAGGTACATTTTTGAATAATTATCTGTTCAAGTGAGAGGAATTTCATCAGTGCAGTTAGTCGGAAAGCAGCTGCTTATATTTCTAAATGCAAGAACCCACGTGCCGTTTAGACACCCACCTTCCACTGTCAATGACAGCGGTGCCCTTCCTCATGCCCTTGTTTCTTAGTTAACACCTTACATACACACACCTACAAACTATTCTACAGCTTCTTTAATATAAACAAAGTTAAACATTTCTTAACAGCACGTTTACCATCCTATGAAAAAATGAAAAGTGCCAAAATTTTTTAAGAAATAAAATGGAAATTTCATCTCTGCACCATTTTCTTCAAATTGTTCTTCCCACAGCTACTGCAAAGTGAAACTACACATACTGAATCCGCCTTCAGACTACATCGTATGAAAGTCTATTTGCTTTACAATAAGCTGTTTTATGATGGTATTGAACAGCAGCAAGAAATCAAACAAATAAGATTATTACTCAAATACACCCATTCATCCTGACAGCTAAATCTATCCACTCAAGAGTATCATTTTCTGAGAATGAATCAAAATCACTGCAAAATACATGACAAATTCTACAGCTTAATCACGGAAATTAATACAAAACCATCCAGGTGATAATTTCTATTTTCTTAATGCCATGTAGTAGTAGTTCAGCTTCCAGTGCGCTTTAAGCAACTGACTGTCAAAACTAAGGGCATCAACTGGTTTCTTCTTGTTGCCGTAGTTGTGTTATACTAACATCACTGAAAAAATCACGCTATTTCTCATTACAAGCACACGAACAGATTTTTTTAAGAGAACTATACCTCATGTCTTGAATTTCCCTCAAAGGAACCCTTAAAGCACCTTTACGACATTGATGTACTTGTGTGAATGTTTTTGTTTGTTTTTATTTTAGGGATCATTTTATTATTATTAAATGGTTTATAATCAACTAAAGTCAATAACCAACCAACTCAATTTCAGTACGCAAGTACGCATACAGATGAATCAGTTCAGTGGAAGCTGGCTGGGAAAGGGGAGGATTTCTCCACCATACTTTTCTCACATAAACAAAAAAAAAAATATTCACACAAGGTCCAGGTATCTCGTGCAGCATCACTGAAGCAACGCACAGCAAAGCAAAGCGCAGAGTAACCTCGAGCCTCCCACCGCGAAGTTAGTTCTCTCGGATACCCGGGTAAGTACGAAGAGGGATAGCTATGCGGCTGGCGCAAAACGGGGAAAATCCACCAACTCTCCAGAAAAAAAAGAAAAAAAAAAAAAAAAAAAAAAAAAAAACACCCATTCTCAGAACTCGTCCCTAACTGCCTTCCACGATGAAGCATCGACTGGAGAAAAATCACACCATGCCAGCCTTGTACTTGTGATTAAACACCGAGACCCAGGTCAAAGTACCAGCAGACTAACAAGAACCTTTTCAGAGTGCCAAAATTTGTAGCAGGGTTTATCTCAGCACCCGAGGAACACAAAGAGTCCCGGAGCAGTCAGCGAAAGCATGTTATTGCTTTCAGCATTTGGCAGAGCCAAGCTCTTCCTGCTTAGGAGAGTGGGATGACCTAGTTAGCAACCTGGGTACAGAACCAGGAATTATCCTGTTATTTTCAGCTTCTATCTTTCTCCTTCTAGCTTTAGGAAAAGTTTTTAACCCCTGTCTCTAGCATAGTGGTCTGTTATTTCATACACGGGAGAGGGCACTCAGCAGAGGCAGAATGAACCACCCTCTGGGATCACGGGGCATCTCATTCCAGCCCCAGGAAGTTTTGGCCGGAGCGCTATGGCAGAGCCCTTCTAGCTTTGGCATCCCCCTCCCAGACCTTCGCCCTTCCCCACCCCCCACGGTACTTCGCCCAAGGCATTCCCGGACCCCATCCAAAACCCCGAGGGTTCCGTACCAAAGGCCCAGGGGCAGAAGGGAAGGTGGTGGCAGGGGACAGGGGGGCTGGCAGCGCTCCCCTGGAGAGCCCTGGGTGAGGGTGGAGCCGAAGAGGAAACTGCGTGAATGACTACAGGCAAAGGGAAATAAAATCAACAACAGCGCTGCCACGTAACGCTTTCTTGGCTGCATCTCCTAACGCTTTTTCTTGGCTGCATCTCCTGGTGCCTAACAAGGGAGGCACATATCACAGCTGTGTGTTTCGGCAAGGAAACTGAGGCAGGATTGGGTGAGATGGCTTACTTACCTGGCACGTCTGCAGCTGAAACAAGGTTCCACACGTGTTTCTTCGTGAGTTTGCCACGGCATGGAAAGGCAAATGCTACCCAGCAGCCCCTTCAACACCAGCGTGTTTCTGGAGCACTCTGGGTCTCACACCCCAGCACACACCTTCGCGGAGATCTCATGCACGTCACACATCACCACTCCCGCCTGTGATGTTTAACCTCCATTGAGCACGGTATAACCACATGAGGTGCAGAGCAATGGGGAGGGGGGGGGAAGCTTAGTGATGGAATTTATTTACATTCCATGCCTATCATTCTGATCGACAGAAATTGCACGTTATCTAAGAGCATAGCTGACGTAGTGACACTCACCTCATATCATCTACTGAAACTTGGTGATGCAATCATGTTGTGCCATTGCAAAATAGAAATTGTTGTGCACGTGCGGTAAGGGTTTGTCATAGTGCAAAGAATCATTCCACTAACCACTGAATAAAAACTTGGGGAAAACATTGTAAAAGCCATTACTACAATTTTTTCAACCAAATCTGGAGAGGAGGAATTCACACATATGCACAGTCCCCCATGGATCCACAAGGTCAGGAGCAAGGAGCTACACATCAGTAAGATTATTGCTTACTGATGAGCAATTTTAAGGATCAGGGCAAAAAAAAAAATGGCAAAACTTTATTTTGCCTCCTGACTTAAAGATCATGTTTGAATGGCCAGGTCCTAATGGTCCAGCACAGCCTCAACGACCTCATCAGTTACTGTGGTCAGTATTACACCAAGTAGTATGCAGCAACTGCTAAAGCGCATACAACTTTCCAAAGTTCTGCTAAGTGCTGAGCAGGCCAGTTTTACTCAGCTCACACAATAAAAAAATTAAGGGGAAGTTGGCTGAGAACAGAAAACTAATGAACCACCTAAACTGAAAACAGAGAAGAAAGAAAACCTGTGCCACTAATATTTTTGTCATCCTTTCATCTAAACCAAGACAGGTATCAGATTCAGATAATTAGGTAAGTTTGGAACAAGAACAACATAGTCTTTAAAATACTTTTCTGTTAGTTCTGTGATCCCACAAAATGTGTATCAAAATAGTTCTATGCATGTTTTGTCAAAGACTACAGCCAAGAGAGAAAAACTGTAAACATGCCCAAGGGCAATCTAATAAAGGCTGCTGATTTTTGGAGTAGCAAAAAAAGTAGCTTGTGTGTGTGTGTCTGCCAAAATAAAATGTAACAGCGCTCCTTGGATGCAACAGGAGGAAGACAGAGACACAAAAATTAAATTCTTGTACCCAGTATCCACCAAAATGAGAAGAGCTTGCTGTGAGTTAGTGGCGATAAAAAGATAAATCAATTAACCATTACAAGACTACCCAAATATGGACTCTTAAAAAGATTAACTTGAGAAATTTTCTTCTCTTGGACATCAGCAACTGTATTAAGTTCTAAGTAAATATTAAGGTGTCTTTGGTGATAACTGCTGCAGCTGCCTTGGAACATGCCAGTTGTCAGGACTATGTGTGGCCTTTGTGTTTTACCCCATCAGGACCATGTCACTGCTCATATTTGTCCTTCAACAGTGCATATGCTACAGGTGGGAAACCAGTACATGGTCACTGCATGCCGTGTTGGGAAAATAGTAGAATGATGGGACTAGAGTAAAGAGATTATTAAGGAGGTGCCAAAAGAGCTAAAAAAAACCCCAAAAACTTGTTCTATAACAGCATCGGTTTTGCTTGTCCACTGAAGACATGCCACTGCAAAGAGATATTCAGAGGAAGAAGTCACATCTGGTTTCTTGTTCCTGTGAAGGCCAGTGGACGTGGTGACTCATTGCTACTCTTCAGCCCCTGTAGATGCTTTCCTTGTTTGATCTATTCATCATCCTCTTTCCTCTATTTGATATATTCATACTAATCCAAAGCTTTTTTCTAGAACACCCAATTATAGCAAATAGAAGAAAAAACAGAACTACTGAGAATTTGTCCCATCTTTATCTTATACTTGAATACTAGTAAATAGGTGTATTCTTTCATGTTAACTTCATATTTTTAACAAATGCTAGTGCTTATTTTACTTATTTAAAAAAAAGCAGCCTTTTACAATTCCTGTAGACAGTTTACTACACTATATGGGTATAGTACCCCTGAAAAAAAACCCTATAAAATGGAGAGATATTGTGTGCTATGGTCAGACCTCCAATTTGATGGCTTATTGGAGATATTTCTCAGCTAACTAAATATTCCCTGCTGTCTGCTGACTTACTTCAGAAGCGAGCGTGCCTCACACTTTCTAAAGTGGAGTTGCAAAGAAAATCCTCACCACATGAATGAAAGGGGAGTGACTGTAGAAATCAGCCCAAATTTAGTGAAAGCCACTGTGAGGACAGTGGTGGGACGCTATCTGAGGCCACAGCACGCTGAATGTCAAAGCTCTTTGTTACTACACTGCTGACCAAGAAAGGAAAGGAGGATGACACTGGGCAGATCCTCTGGGGAATGACTTTACACCACTGGCAGGCTGAGGGGAGGAGAGGAGGGGACATGACATTTCAGAAATATCACCAAAACCCTAGTGAAGCCAGCAAAATATCAATATAAAACACGAGGGGAGCCAATGTGAGGCTATCTTATGAATGTATGCAATGCCCTCTGAAGCCATCAAGAGCCAAGACATCCATTATTATAACATTAACTCATTAAGTGTAGGACTTAGAGATAAACACTAATTAAATCTCACTGTAAAACACACCATCAAAAGACAATGCACAGCTAAAAAGACAGCAGCAAAAACATTTCCACAGGAGAAATTTAAGTGTCTATATCTAAACAAGATTCCTCATTACCTTTCCAGGAGTACTCACAAGGAGCCACTGTACACCTTCTCTTCATGTACACAAATGTTTTTCTTCTAGGTTTTAAGGATGGCATTATCAATTCCTTTGTGGGAAGAAAAGAGAAAAATACATAATTAAGAACCACAGTTGGCATTATCAGATCCTACTCATCTTTTGGGTGAATGTCTCATTTTCTCATAAGGGAAAGAAAAGCTCTCTTCTCAAAGAAAAAAATGCAACTTTTCTCCTTTGCCCTGATTTTTTTTTTCCCCGTAGTCTGACTGCTGAAAGAAAAAAAGACCTCATCAGCCTTTATCAAAACCTGGCCAATGTGGATCAATGTGAAGCTGCTTAAGATATTGCTTTTAGCTGCATTCCTAATCACAGGTCCAGCTGCAACCCCGCAGAGGTGCAACAAGTGAAGCATTAGTATCCAGCCTGTTCCCAGCAGCACATCTTCAGGGTTATGAGGAAGAGACTTGAGGGTACAGGGGCACAAGGAGATCAAATCACAGAAAAAAAACCAGTCCTTCCATGTATGTTAAAAACACCCTTTCTCCTGACCTCATAGGTAGTGTATCTAGTAACACGAGTCTTTGAAGCTCAAATCAAATAAGAAGCATTTGAGTGATTCCTTCTCATGTCTCCTATCTCACCTACAGGTCGAAGGTGTTCACTCGAAACACCACCAGAAGCTTTGAAGATCCCGTTACCATAATTCTGAGCAACTCTGTTTGCACCCACCTATTCACCACCAACTTTACTGACTTGTTTACAAAAGTTCGCTTAATAGATTGCTTTTGACATTTGTTAGCCTAGGGCACAAACCCTCAGGTACGCAGCTGATAAAGGCTTTTCAAAAACCCAAGGCAAAATCTCATGCAAGAGTTAAATGTCATGTTTCATTTCTTTTATTCCAAAGTTGGACAATTGGGTCCCAGGAGTCCTAATGACCCCAACATACAGAGTTACAAGTCTCTAAGATGCAGCTCATTTTCCTTGCAGCTGAGCACCTGGTTTACAGGCAGAATTTGGAGCAGGACCAAGGGTGTGCTTGCTCTCCAGGTCTGTGAGCATTAAGCCATTCACAGAATGCAAACCAACTAGCTGCAAGGTTTAAGTCATTCTGTGCAGCTACACAAATAAATGTACTGAAGACCTTAGGAAACTTAAGCATGTCAGTATTCTGGGATTAAGACATGAATGCTAATAATTAGTTATGGTTTGACTACTCACTTTCAACTCCAGCAGATTACCCTGAAAAAACACATATTTTTATCCCACTTAACGTCATTATGATTCACCTTGTAGGCTAAATGTCTTATATATTGTTCAGAGCTGGAGTCTCTGCTCTGAAATGTCACTGACCATTTTTTGTCTCAACAGTGGAAATGCCGCATGGTGAAACCTGAGCTTAAAGTTCAAAGAAATGAAACCATCACAACCTCAAGTTTCCTCTTCTCTCTTTTTCAATCACATGCCCATGTTTGTGTGCAACTCAACCATTTCAAGCCATTCAGCGCTGACTACATTTTGATCAGATGTACCTGGTGAGAAAGAATGAATATGTGAAACAATTGTTTCAACCACTCAGGATTTATTAATAGCTTTTAAAAACTATTTAAGCAGGCTGCATTTTGTGACAGATCTTATAATTTAGTATCTATGCAGCCATTTTCCTGACACAATTCATTAAGAAGCAGAGGACTGTTTCTTGTGCAAACAGTGAACTTAAAGAACATTTGAAAATTCAGCTTTTGATTAATTCCAAAAGTAGTGCAGAGCTGTGCACTGGACCTACATGCTCTTGAGAGCAGCTGACAACTTCTAGAACAAAAACATACTCAGGGAGTTGAATAAGGAATTGCATCCAAGAATCTCCAAGGAATTTACCAGCATTAATCAATTTGTCCTCATACATCTCAAATGTTGTCATAAACATGACTAATATGAGCTAAGTTTTTGTTTTATGGTTGGCTCAAGGTTAGATAGGAAACCAGTGACGGTCAGGAATAGAATATGAAATTTTCATCCTTCCCATAACACCAAGGTGTTTGGTAGGGAAGGAAAAGATGAGTGACTTATTTTGGTTTGGGTTTTCTGCTTGTACTTCTTGAACAGGGAAAACCGGGTCCCTGGAGTTTTCAGCTTCCAACCCCGTGCTCTTACCAGAGCTGCAGTGAGGCATTTGGTTCTTGAAATAGGCGAGGCTGACACCCTTGCTACTCCCCTGTCCCTTGTTGCTGCTCAGTAGGTGCTTCAGGCAATGGTGAGATCTTGCCATGGGAAAAGGAAGAGGTCCCAGCTCCAGCTGAGCTCCAAACACAGGAGGAGCCCAGAGCCAGAAGTTTGAATCTCCCATATTTAACCCACTTTTGCTTTGACCCCAGCTAATCTGCTTTGCACATATTGCTCATTCCTCTGCCAGCTTTAAACATGAAGCCAAAAGGTAACTACAGCTTAAAACATACCACTGGCACTATTAATTGTATTGTGACAGATAGAGAATACCAAGGGCTCTGGTCAGTGACATGTTAAGGTTTGGGTTTTGTTTGTTTCGTTTTTTTTTTTACCCTACAGCAATATCTTGTCTAGCTAACTTCTCTTTAAATCTTCAAATTGATTTCTCCTGTAACCTATGGCACTGAGAAACATCACCAGCGTGATTATTTGAACACATCTACTGAAGTCAGAAGATCTTTGCTCTTTGGAGCCATGCTTTTCTTCATATTCTTCCCTTTCTGTTCTTTTAAAGTGTTTGAAGATGAACTCCAGCAACGGAAAACACAAGCTATAGAGACTCTGAACAATGCAAATAACTTATGAAGAAACACAGGGTTAGAAAAATGAAAAAAGTCTTTCAATATTTATGTAAAGTTTCCCCTGAATATCATCTCCCCATTCCTTCATGTACAACATTATTAAAAGTAGATTATTGGTGTACATTTTCCCCGCTTTCTCACAAAGTGATCCTCGTGGAAGAACATGCAAACACAAACTAGAAGAGTAATACAGTATGCTCTAGACAAGTCCTGGATCTAGAGAACAGGGACATGAATTCAAGAGTTGTACTCTGTTCCAGACTCTACCAAGTAACGTGTTTGCCCTTTATGTCTATTTTCAGAAAAGCGCACGTTCAAGAGAGTATTCTCCTACCTTGCATTGCCTCTGTGGGAACTCACATTTGCTCAAAAACTGTGATCTGAGATAGCTAAAGGAAGGAGAAGTTACACATGAAAAGTTTTAACACAGGAGAGTCTTCAACTGTGTTTATTAATAATTGGTAGTCAAGAAGCAAGCTTTACACTCCTCAAAACTGACTTGAATGAGGAAAGTTAGCTACTTGCTTTCATTTCTGCTACCGTTAATGCTTTGCTATTACAGCACTTATCACTTCATTATAGTACAAAATTTCATTAAGCCTATATGCAAGCTCTAAAACTGGGAGCGCAGACTCCATCCATGTTAATAATACATATTTCCATTACATTGTTTAGTCAGACTAACTAGAATTGTTGACTCTGAAGAGTATTAGTCTTGCACATACTTCTAGATGTTGAATGAACTATGCAGTATCAAGGGTCCTGGACCAGAACAAGTGTTTACATGTAGACATGGCCACAAGACTATTAGAGCCTCACTTAGTGATACTCTCCAAGTGTTATCCCATAAGCAAATAGGAAGACTTAGTTCTAAAAAACACTGACCTATGGACTCTGTAGTCTTTTTATTTCAATTACTTTTTAATATTTAAGACCCAGAAGCGACCAAAGGTGAGCTGAGAACTACCATAACTAAGCTTACCAAGGTTAGATGATACCAAGCTCAAGGTGACCAGTCTGCAAAGCCAGGCCAACCGCCACATACACCCTTAGAGCCATTAGTACATAGATCCCAAAAGGTTTTGATGGGAGTATTAAAGGCTATCATGCTTCCTATGCCAAAGAGGTTACCAATTCCATCTGCTCACTACCACCCCATGCCAGACGTTATCATACAGATCTGTCAGCCGAGCTGCAGCTCTGAGATCTCATTAATCCTCTTCTGTCAAAATAAACTGCACTAGCAGAACCCTATTAATTAAACTAGTTCACCTTCCTCCCTTGCCTGCTGCAGTCATGTCCTAACTAGCTTGTATAGGCACATCTCTGTGGTCCCCACGTCCCTCTCCTGTTCTGAGCTGCTCCGAGGCAGCTGGAGATCACTAAATCTGTAGGAGGTATAATAAAACTCATCAAGCAAAGCACAGTTCCTATGCTGTAGCACGATATGATCAGAAACGTTAAAAACAAGCAATGCCCACAGCAGGCATTAGTTGGATACATGCCTAATGTGATCAAAGGCTGTTAACATCGGCAGGGCTTCTCACCCTGCTCCCTGCCATTGTTCTTCAAGACAACTATTTCTAACAGGAGAAGTACTTTGCAGAAGGGTTTGACAGTCTTCAAAGCAGATCTGTCATCCAGGCGATCTTCAGAACAACCTAACGGGAGGGCAGGAAATTGTGTCAGGACAAGGAAATGATAAGAATAACTGCCTATTTCTGTAACTATGGATTTGTTGGTACTGGATCATACCACTGATCCATCAATTTCCCTGGCCTGCCTCCGGCGAAGACCGATATTTGTCAGAGCTGAGGAAAGTGGAAACCCAAGAGAAGGCATATGGTCGATTGCACAATGCTGGAAGTTCAGGGAAATTGTCCTCAGCAGCTTCAGGAATGGTTACGTTTGCATCTGAAAGCACAATACCCAGGAGCAATTATTCTAGCTGTGTTTTTCCTACTTCGTCAGTCTATGCACTTCACAATATAAACAGTAATGCTGAATTACAGTAACTGGTGAATGCCCACTTCCCAGCAAAGCTGGTGGGTTCCCTTTTTCATTTTCTTTGCTTATTGTAAAGCAGATATGACAGTTTCCCAGACTAGGAAAACCTACCAGTGATGCAAAGCAAGGAGTTTTCTCTGTGAAAAGGTAAAGATCTGAGGTTATTGTAGAACATGTTGGTGGAAGAGGCACAGGGTGGAGCATGAAGCACTGGGGTAAGGCCTCAGCTGCTATGATTTAAAACAGCCCCTGAGGCTGCTCTAATTTACTTTGGAGCCTTTCCTAGAACAAGGTTGAACATTTTGCAGACAGGACATGAAACACAAAAGCCTCTTGCACAGGCAAAAGTAAATGAAACAATCCCTGAACACAAGATGCTAATCCCTCTTCTTTAAAAGCCCAGGTGTTTTGGCTGAGAGCTTAAACCCTTGCTTAATTTAGGCCAGGTGAAAACCCCACCTCTGTGTACACAGCTATGTTCCCTTTCCTCTGGGTTTGACAGAATCCAGCTTGAGTGTAGATAATTGGGAAAAAAAAGCACAGAGCAGCCTCTGATATAACAAAAATTTTAAAAATGGTGAATTTGAGGTATAGAAGCAAGAGGTAGCACTTAGCTTTGAGAGCACTCATTAAAATTCATCTTCCACATGTCCGAGTTGTTTATGGAGGATCACCACAGCCACTCAGCCCCTATAAACTACAAGTGCCAGTCTAGAGATTTATGGTACTGCAGCCTTAAAAGAATGCCTACTCCTTGTCTCAGCAGTTTGAGGCTGATATAAAATGAATATGTATACACAAAAGTATTTCAAACTTGCTTTTTCCCCCACCTCCCTGCTAAACCCAACGGGTTACTGTTAAGTTTTTTAATATAAATGATTTACCTAAGGACTAGGTGAATGAAAGGGGAGAAAGAGCACTAAAAGTTGAGAGTGGTGTTTCTAGGTAACAGCTGGAGATGACAGCCAGGTGCTTTATACATCCGGCTTCAGCACTGCCGATAAGAGACACGCAAGCATCAGTAAGTTGGAAACAAAAGCATATTCTGCTTTGCACAGGGATATGAATAAAGGTTATAGTATAGAATTACCAAAACAGATTCTTATGTCTGTACATTTACCACCCTCAATATCTAGAGCTAAAGTACAGCAAAAGAAAACAGGAAGAGAAAAACAACTTGTTGAGTGTGGGTGTTCTAAAGGGCTTTCTAATGCTTAGCATAATATATGCGCTTTTATGGCATTTCTATAAATCACATGGCAAGATGTTCCAACATTATGTATCATTTAAGCATCTTGCTGTTCGTTTTCTTTATGAATCTTAAATTGATGCAAATAATTTAGTATCTAAGATTAGACAGCCAAATTAGAAGAGATTTAGTTCTTCAAAAAACAGGATTTTTACCCACTGCAGAAAAATACTTGCTCCTTGACTCCTCTGAACATTTTCCAAATTTGATAAGAAAAATTTGCAAGTAATCCCCTCGCAAATGCTGTGCTGCTGCTTTGGCAAGTACAAATTCTCAACTCACTCCACAACCATTTAGAGGACAAACTACAGAAGCTTCAACACTGTGGTACAAGTGTGTAGTTGTACTGTTTGCTTTATAAAGCATATTAACTCCCTGCAATGCAGACTATCGCAGTGCAGCCTTAGCACCAGAGTCTTATTTTTCACTAAATCCTGGAGACAACTGAAGGTGATTCCATTGTTTGTCCAGTTTGGTAGAAACCAGAGCCCCAAATCTCCCACGGTTCTGGGAAAAAGTATTCCCCCATGTTAACTTTTGAAACTTACTTTCAACACAGCCAGCATTTCCATGTTGCAAACTGTGATCTAGCATGAAGGAAGTTGTGACATGACCCCTCTTACACCAGGAGGATAAGACCAAGGCATTCTTACTTTCCTTTTAACCCTCATGTACGATTTTTAAAGCCACTTGCTGGGTGATGGGAGAGGAGGAGGGTAGAGAGAATGAACAGAAAGAGGGAGAGTTGTCCAGCAGTAACACAAGAGGTTAAGAGCTGACAGCAGGCAGGCAAATAACACCACATTTCCTCCTTGCTGGAATCACAATGCAATCGAGGCATTTCTGGCAGCCAGCTGCTGCTACAGACTGTCTCCACCTATGTTTTATGAGAAGAGAACTGAAGAGAGCAATTCTGTGGGATTGAGAACCAACCTAGACCATTTGCTGGCAAGAAGAAAAGAGATCAAGTATCTAGAGAGAACAAGGAAAATTAATGAGAGCTTAAGCATCTTTTTCACATGGCAAGACAGAAGCTACACTAGCACATATATGTCTGAATATAGTGCTAGAAAGGGTCAAACGGTGCCAAACATCCACATAAATGCCAATCAATTCAATATCCTTGAGCTTCAAACAGTATAATTCACCAGGCACCAGCTGTTAAATGCTTTTATTTGTTTTCCTACGCATATTCCTTTCCAAGAGATGAGGCACTCAATTCTGCTGAAGGCCAAGTGTGAAATTATAATTACAATGTCTAAGTGGAGCAAACTGGGAGTCCTTCCAGACTCTGACCTTGAAAACACGCAAGTAACCTGGAAAGTTAGATAGGGGACCGTGGGGAGAAAGGGGATATGTATTGGGTAAAGGAAACAGATATTTGTTTTCTGAAAAAGTACAAGTTCTTCTCCACACCACCAGTAAACACCTTAAAATTTAGTTTAGGAAAGAAAGTAGATCATCAGGACCCAGCTTTGCAGTCACAGGCAACCTTACTACAGTTGATCAATCCAGAGAGCTGCCCACAAGTTTTACTTGCTATTCCAGATGCCACAAAACACCTTTGTGGTACCTTAGGGCCAATCTAGTTGTATTTCATCGGAGACCACAAGCTATAGAAAACAGGGTTCCTCAGAAAAATGTCAGATAAAAGCATCAAGAATATTTTTCTCTTCTTCTAGATTCCTTTAACAGGAAGATAGTAGCTTTGTAAAAATAGCAGATAGTCTCTGAAAGCAGACCCTTGTGCCACATTAGAATAAAGAAAAGACTCTAAACGTCCATGCCAATACTGGCACCAAACTTAGCAACCCCCCAAAAGGGAGCAATATTCTCTAGTCAGTACCTGAATTATTTTCCATGGCCAGCCTGGCTCACCTCACACTGTTTCTCTGCCTGGGCCCAATACTCCAGGATGTTCCAGAACTAGATGGGGGGGGGAATCCAAGACTCAGATATAATCCTGATGGAAAAAGCAAAGATACTCTAAACAGCAGAACTGAAATGAGCAGGGGATTCAGCATCCCAACACTCACCTGCTCCACCTGGAAGAGGGGAGAGGACATAGCTCCTACCATCTAATGCCCTGGTCCAGGGCATGGGGCCACGGGGACACGCAGGAACAGACAGCTCCACTGCTCACTGATCTGGGACAGCACAAGGTGAGTTACTGCAATACATTACAGTTCCTTTTCATACTGATGCAGCTCAACTTAGTTAATTAAAAGATGCCTTCAGGTTACCCTCCAACCCTGTACTCAAGCACCCAACATTATCTTCCTCCCCACTTCACTGCATTTGGCAATAATTTTGCTAAACTACGTTCTGGAGAGACAAAAAACCATTCTAGAGCCTTTGCTTCTCCCAGCAGTCATGCAAAACTCTTCCCAAATAGCCTGGCCTTTGAGTTCTGCTCTTTATTCAGCTCTGGAAACCCTGTCAGTGAGGCTGTCCCACTTCGCCTAGTTTTGCATCACTCGGAAAAACCCAAACTGGTTGCATATATTTGAGTGGCTATTTTGGCTGATGCAAGATGAGAATCAGGTTTGCCTGAACACATCTCCTGTAGCTATGAAAGGGAAGCTGAGGTTCAACAGCATTTTCAACACTGGTGTCAGCAGAAGGGGACTCTACCTCCTCCCCAGTCACCTTCCGATGCTCCTGCAACCTGCTGCTCACCCAGCTCAGTCCACCTGGGGAACAGATCACTCTGCCAGGACCTCCCCGAGGAGGTAACCAATTCCAGCAGTGAGATGTGACATGGATAACCTGGGGAGCAGTAATACTTTCCCACAGCTTAGCTATATGCAGAGGACCCCACTGATCACACCTTAAGTCCCATAGGGTCATTATGGTTTCTTCAAATCACACCTTCTCAGTAAAATTATTGCTTTTATCCTGACTCCCAAAGACAGAGCAGATCAACTAGGTCAGATGTGGTCAGAGCAAGTCAATTCCCACCTGAAGCGAGTTTCCTTTCTAAAGATTATGTATTACTACTTGGATTGAATTTGCCTGTCTGAAAAAAAAGTACAAGTTTAAAGTAGTTCCCCTTTTTGGTACATAGTACATGGGAAACGAAAACACACAAGTGTGGACTACTGCTTCATTTGCCTTTATGAATATTTCACACAGCTGTATTTTACATAGCTTTAAGTCTTAGTGTGAAGGAGTGGGAATGCTGAGAAAGTCTGATACAGCATAAACATTCTTAATGCTTGCAAACTGACTCTAATTTGTGGCCTATCCAAAGAGCAACTGTTTCACCACCACCTTTTGTACTTTTAGAAGAAGTGAAAATTTGCATGTGTATCAAGTTTAGTACTACAGTTTTTACAGAGAAATGAAATCTGGGACTATGTTTTGGTTTGTTTTTTTTTTTTTTTAAGGATCAAAACGTCACATTTCCAGAAGGAAATAACCTTCCTTTAAAAGTCTGGAACCTCAACTAGGAAAAACCATGAACAAGGAACAAAGTCTAACCTAAAAATGAAGTTGACTACACTGATTTTCACAAATACAACACTAAATGTGAAGGAAAATGCCACTTCTTTACAAGTCTATCACTTCTAACAGCTGATATAGTAGTGGCATACATTGAGAATCTTGTTTATAACACAGGTAGTTAAATAGACAGCATCTTTACGAATTTGTCAAATTTCATTACACTAACTCAAAATTATCTTTATAAGAACTCAATTTAATTGAGGCTGGAAAGTTATTTTTATACCACTAGAAGCATTACAAACATCCTGTGTGGACTACAACATTCGTTTCCTCCAATAGCTGTAGTAAGTCAGGGACTTCAAGGATAAACCTTAAGAGCAGGGAAAACAGTTTCAGGAATAGTACGTGCACACAGTTTAACCATGTTTTCAGCAAGACAGATCACCTTTTGAGTCATTCTTTTCCTCCGTGCTATTCTTTATTCACAGTCTGATGTTCCTGTAAGATTTATTAAAGTTATAAAAAACAAAATATTTCTCTCTAGTGTTGGCAATACAAAACAGGCTTGATGAAGTCTCTCCTCCTCCTGAAATGAATATTTTCCCTCTCTCCCTTTGCTTCTCACTGACAGGAAAACACCACAGCATAGTCTTGTTATAGCATATTCATTTCTTCCAGTTGCAGAAGACCATGGATTCTGTTGCATGTGTAAGTGGCAAATACATTTCCGCTGTTAACTGGCTTTCCATTTTAGGTGATCACAGCATCTGAACTCTGCAGAAAAATAGCTGCTGTTATTGAAAAGAAAGCTCAGATTCTTTCCTTGTTTGTCTTGAATAGAAATTGCTTTATACCTGATTAAATAAGATCAGAAAAGTTTGTTAGCCTACACTAATTAGCATCACCTGATTTCTTTCACTTTCTTTACCTCTAAGCTTCATGCCCATAGTACTCAGGAAAGCAACATCACTCTTACATGAGGAAGCTAAATAGAAATGCATCTGGAGCATCTTCTGGCATGAGGCTCTAAAGCCATTGGCACGGGCTGGTTTCTGGGTACCTCTACATTTTTGGCAGATTTGTGTCTGTGGTTTGCTGTTCGTACTGGAAAATGGCCATTTCTGCGGTGTGCATCAACCAAATGGGCTTAGGCTGTCCTCATCTCAGCATCAAGCAAACACTCTTCTCCTGTGGCTCAGCTGCAGTTTTTAGCCTCAGATGAGCTGGAAGGTCCAAAAACCAGAGAGAGCAGGTCTGACAATAGAAGAGACAAAAGGTACAGTGGATGAGGAAAATGCAATTGTGCAGCTGTGGTACTGAATGGCCATTAAGTGTCAACAAAAGAAATAGCAGGCACAGGAGGGAAAAGTAAAGAAATACTGTCTTCTGGCTTGCCTGAGACACTAAAGATGATCAATTGACGCTCCATGGATAGATGACTTGAGAGGGAGAATTGTAGTCTGCAAGAAATCTGCACTGAATCTGAAAAACAGATGAGGAGGTAAAGAGTGCTAACAAACGGAAATACAGAAATACAAAAAGCTCGAGCTCAAAGTGCAGCTGAGGCATCATTAGTGTTCAGACTCTGTAAGTGATCCCACATCCTGGAAACCTGGCTTTCAGGACACCCTTGGTTTACAGTTGCATGGTGAGAAGGTGGATAATGTTTAGACACTTTTGAGAGGAACTGAACTAGGCAATGCGGTACCAGTCACTTTCCCTCAGATCACCAGGATCGAATCTGGGAATCTTCTATTCGCATAAGCTCCCAGTACACCAATATTTGGGGTCGGGGACAGGACAGGAATTAAACGGAGTCACAGACTGACTTAAGGCGAGACTAGGAGTTAAACCCCTGGAAGACTCTGCAAGGCATGCGAAGCACGAGTCTACAGCTCTGAATACCAACTCACCCCCATCCAAGACTACGGCTAATAAACAGATCCCAGGGCCGTATGCCAGCCAGGAAATACACTCCTGGTTATGCAAACAGCCAGCAAAAGTTCAGA
>NW_008824243.1:8199896-8208974 GCF_000699105.1 Pygoscelis adeliae
CAGGAATGTCACTGAATAACAGGATCTGGGCAAATTCAGGGAAAAAGCCCAACCGCAGCCTTACCGAACTGACTGATCTGGACACTGGAGAAAGGGAAGTGCATCGCCAGCTCACCCAAATCCTTCATGCTCCAAACTTGGCATTGCACTGAAGGGGCTGAAAGTCTGACTGCCAAAAAGGGGAGGGAAATAAATGATTTATCATGGAAGTTAGACTACACATATAAGAGGAAGAAAAACAGTGATACTCATGAAAACGTATCAGGTAGGGTCCAGAGTATTTGTGCTGTCTACTGTACAAGCATTTGTACCTACCCAAGAACAGCAAGAGGCTGGTTAGAGGATTCATCAGGCTTGCTTAGGAATGATGTTGTAAGGTTTATCTCTAATTCCTTTCTCCAGAAAGAAGGCATCGCATGCAAGCAGCTGGATAAAAGAGAACTAAAAGATGCCTGAAGACACACACTGACTAAAGAGAAAGGTACTACCCACCTCTGCTGCTGCAGCAAAGATGGTTAAACCTTAGATTGATGTCTAAATAAAAATAAGCAAGCACAGGAGATGCTGGGGAGGGGGTAGTGCAGGTGGGGGGTGCGTGTGGGGAACCAGCCACTGCTCGTTATCCTGAAAGGAGGAAAAAAAAAATCACCAGAAAGTTTGACTTACCTTCACCATATAAGTTGAGTGCCCACTGATGGCCAATTTGTCAGATACCACAGCTCAGAGTAGGCTGTGGGCAACAACCAGAAAAACAGCGAGAAAGGCAAGAAGAGCACGGAAGCACAGATAACCATGAAACGGCGACTGGGTACCCACTAATTTTTCAGAAACTGAGCAATACATGGCTGGCACGCATCAGCCTTCCTCCCTTCCATGTAGGGGAGGAGAGGCTGCTTCTGACAGTTTTTTACATGGATCCTTAACAAAGTCTTTGGCTTCCTTCTGCAGCATGGAGTCCTGGGGCACTGAAACAGGACACTGGGCTGCACCAGCCATACATCTCACCAGCGTGCCCATCCACGTACCCCTCCTGTTCACATTAATGACCACACTTGAACACAGGCCCTTCAGAAGATGTTTCCAAGCCCTCCTCCATGTCCCAGTGCTCATGTCCTCCTGACAGCTATCTCTGGGGAATCCTGGGATTAGCAGACAAGCACACACATATGAGTCAGGTGAGCACATCTGCATCCAGCAGTCTGAAAATCTGAACTTTAAGCCTCACATGAAGGATTCATTTAAACACCTAACCTTCCAGGATTATCTTCACGGTCAGGCAAGCCCTCCAAGAGCTACTTGCAGTGAAACACTGACAAATTTCATGCTAGAACATGTCATTTGCAAAGTATAGTGGAAAATCATAAGGAGTCTGCAGAGGCTTTGCCAGTGTTCAGGTCTTGTGTTCAGCCTTGGACACAGATAAGCATTAATCTTGATCTATAGCACCTTGCAGAGAAATTCCTGTCCTTCTAGACAAGGAGAGAAACAGTCAAGATTTACGGACCAGGAGGTAGAAATCCATTTTGGGTTGCACTATTTTTCTTTTATAATAAATGATTAGTGAGAAAAAGAAAAGTTCAAAATTGGCAACAGGCTATTTATTCCATCCAACTGTTGTTAGCTGCAAGATAAATACATCTCAACTGTAATGCATCATTTCTGAGGAACTTGAAAAGACAAGAGAACAGAAGTATTAAACAGGCCTGTGGCAATATGCAAGAGCTACAGCTGAAAGTTACAGCCTGTGCTATATGGGTATAGCACATCTGTACAACTATAGCTTCAGATACCCCCTTCTACAGGATCCAGGCAAAAAACAGTGGGCTGAATCAGTCTTACTCCATTTGATGAGTCGTTTAAATAAATTGTACTATATTATTTCCTACTTAAACTAGTAAATTACTCCATATATAGGAAATAGTGATAAAGATATTCAGATTGTCTCCTTTAATCCGCTTACAAGGAAGGCAAAAAAAAAATTCCTTCAGAGTTCACACACCCCATGGTGTTCTGCCCTGTTTTCCTGTATGACCACATTCCTTCATGCAGGTGCTCTGCCCATGCTGCTCCTCGATGCTCCCAGAGCCTCATATCTCATTTGATGATTGCTTAGCAAACAGGTCCTCCTTTAACTAGTATCCTAAACTAATTATGGCTGCACATAATTGAAGAGACTTTTCCCTTCTGCTGAGCTGGGCACCCTACAGACACAGCCAACATCTTTTTCTGGTTGCAGAGAAATTCCCATCCTTCCAGACAAGGAGAGAAACTGTGAAGATTTATGCACCAGGAGGTAAAAATCCATTTTGGGTTCCACTATTTTTCTTTTATAATAAATGATTAGTCATCTTGCAGCCTTGTCTTCATTTGTTGGTTATGGCTCAGGCCACGGGGCAGCAAGTGGGTCTTGGGACCAGGGCTGATGTGGTGCCAGAGGGCTATGATAAAAATTTACTTTCCAATCCCCACCTGGGGTATTTCCAGTGTAGTTTTAGGCAAGAAGCATTCAAGTGCTTGAAGACTTCATCCCAAGGGAATTAGTCTCTTTAAAAAGAGATTCACCTCCTTAGTTGTCTCCAGATAAATCCTTAGCCACAAAAAAGGAACTAATCCTTTGCCTCCATGCTTTGATACCCTATCTGTAATGAGTGTCCTTTCCTTATTGCTTTTTATTTAGACTTCAAGGATTAGTTAGGGGATGGTTTCATACTGTGTTTGTAGAGTACACAGCCTAACAGGACCCTGAAGCTGTAAATGACGATATGACCAGACGGAAATAAAGTATATATGCTCCCAAACCAGACTGATTTCCAATATGTCTTTAATTCATCCTCAGAGAGATGCTAAAAACATGTTTATTCATTTCCTTGAAAACCCATGCAACTCGACCAAAACTTATTGAAAGCGTCTAGAAAAGTTTGTGTCACTCCCAGTCGGCCCGATTCCTCCAGCAGCAGAGCACAAAAGGACACAAGTACTGCTAGAAGTGAATCCCATCGGTCTCTCTGCAGCAGGATTCATCTCAATCAAGTATTACACTTGGGCAGCGTGGGCTCAAGTTCTCCCCTCCGTGACCTATAGATAGGACTTTTTTTACTTACATACACCTTTTCATACCTTATCAGCACGAACTGGATCTTGTACAGCCATAGACTCATTCCTCCTTCTACCACACTGAGGATGGGGAAACCTATTTGGTTTTTGCTGCCACTGTGTGGCCATTGAAAGCAAAGATCTTAAAGCAAGATGCTGTAACTGTCACACAACTGCACAGCTGTGATCACAGACTCCAGCCCCTGTATTTCCTTATACAGGTGACTTATTGTAGCTTATTTGCAGGCAAAACGAGATATTATCATTTTGTAAAGAAATACACATTTTTTTTCTGAGGGGAAAGTTGAGAAGTTAGAGCCTGAGCATGAGTCTCCTGGTAAGAATATAGCAAAGCCTTAAATTGATGTGAGCTCCTGGCATCCTCAAGGAACATAGTTTTCTGCAGCCCCCAGCTCCACAGGTGAAAGTGGTGCCAGAGGGACTCAAAATGAGCACAAAAAAACCATCCTGTCTTCCCTCTGCAGTATAATTTTCAGACAAGAGTCCTCACTGTCTTCCTGTAGCGCTTCCTATTTTGTATCCACTAAACAGTTCTGCATTTTTATAATTCAAATACAGGTAAACCCTCTCCCACCACCAAGTATACCCATCTCTGGGGTAAACCACAGCAAAATTTTGAGCAAACCCAAAAACCAAATTAGTTGAGTGCAAAACAGTGCAGAGGTAAAATGAAAACATTAAATGCAAAATCTCTCATGTCTCTTTCCAGTGAATATTAACATAGATGCATGGAAACACATAAAAGCTTCTTCCAGATCCCATTTTGGCTCTGACATCGAGGCTTATCCACCTGTGAACTTGAAGGCTCAGTGTAACCAAACCTCCCTGAAGCATCTGAGAAGCAGCCACTCACCAATTCACAGATAACTGCTGACTACAGAGGAACAGCATGAAACAAAGGGCAGCATCTCAAAGCCATCCATTTCCCAGGTCCTGGGGGCATACATGGGGTGAACAGAAATGTAGAAAATAGCAGGCAATAAGAACAGACAATGTGAGAGTTTCCAAGGGCAGCTGCTTCCATTTGACTTCTGAGCTTTTGCTTCTATTTTAATAGCAAAGCAAACCTGTGCTTTTTATACAGCTGTAAGCAACCAGAGCGTCCCTCCAGCTTTGTCAAGTTCCCCCACAGCTCATTAGCTGTAGTGCAACAGAAGTGGGTTTAAGATGCCATTTCAAATTCCCCAAGTTTAGGGTCAACAGAACTTGTCCCTCTTCCTTCCCATGATTTAGAGCAGTCTGAAATGTGATTTAAATTACACTGCCTGTACCTGACAGGCCAACTCAGAGCAAGCTACAGGAGCACTTCCACCAGCCCCACTGATCACTGCCATCCATGGTTTGCTTTGGTGAGGCAAACTTCTTTGGAAACCCAGTATCTGAGCACATGGGCTTATGTTAGAGATCCATTCCTTATCCTGGCTTCTGTGGTGTCAACTCCTGTTTGTTTAGGAAACAAGCTGAGGCTTGAAATCCTTTCAATACAGCTATGACGCTCCCTCATTTAACCCTGCCCGTTAAACAGCTTCTGAAGATGCTACCCATTGCAAGGTCTGATCACTTACTCAAGTATTTACTCCGTATATTTTTTTTATTGCATGGCCTAGAAGAATTGACAACATCCCTGTATCACTGATTGCAAGACCCAGGATACTTACATACACATCCTTGTAGGTATTAAAGTTACAAAGTGCCTCTAAGGTGGAACCAAAAAAGTTCCATCTTAAAGCCATCTTGTCCCGTTAATGCACACAACTTGCTGGCAGTTTATCATTTTCCCTGAAAGCTAAAGCTTACTGTTACAATCAGACTGTTCCTGTCAAAACAGTGTTTTGCATGCAACCTGCAAGCAAATTTTAGGAAGAAAGGAGGAAGAATGAAAAGCTTAATTTGCAGAGACCTTTTAAGTCTTAAAGCAGCAATTCTGTGCATCATCTCCCATCTGGCCAGTGTTAAAACATTGAAAGTGATGCCTGAAATACTACAGAACCCAAAGTGCCCGATCATTACTTTTGTCAGGGTTAAATATTGGCTCAAATTCAAAATGCAAGCAATGTCAGCTACTGCTGTGTTTTTACGCTGCATTATTCAGAGGAAAACAGTTTAGGTTACTCTGTAGAAAGCCAACATCTGCAGCTCTGCTATGAACTTGCTCAGCTCCTTTCATCCTACAGGGATGTCAAAAATATCTGAGATTCCTGTATCCAGTAAGAGTTTGTAAGCAAAGGGACACCCCCACTCAATAATGGGAGGGCAATATTTTTTGTGTTCAGCCATCTCAATTAAAAAAATACATGCAGTCCATTATAATTTATTGTCTGTGAACACTTTTTACTGATAAATATTCTGCATTTAATTGCATCATTTTGATAAACATGACAGTGGGCACAAGTACCAGTTTCCCCCAGAACAAAATCAGGTGTTGGAACTCAGAAAAAAAATGATTTATATATGTGCAAGCAGAGAACAATCTCTCAAATTTAACCACTTATTGGCCAATGAAGGAAAAAAATCCATTTTTTTCTACTGCAACATTATGCTTCTGTTTTGGCATTATCTGTACTAGTAATGGTCTGAAGATGGAGAATTTATTTACAATATTTCCCCCAGTTAAGAGGAAGAAGCCTCTGGAAGATCTATCCAGCAAGATTACTAGACTTGCTTGGTAAAACTAGATTACTTCATTGATCCTCACAGACATCCTCCTTCCCTTTAAAGTCCATGTGAAGAGGGAGGCATAAGGACTGAAAAATTGGAGCCTAAATGTATCTGGAAAACAGACTAGGAGGCTTAATCACATTTTCCATCAAGTTACCCTGTTTTATTGCATTGCAGTCCGAGAATTTGATTAGCAATTTCTCCTCTTCATTCATCCTCATGACATCTGGATTTCAAGCCTCTGATACATATCTGCAAACATGCTAATATAGATTCCAGCTAGGTCTCACTGCTACCCACTCCTGACATACTAGAATAAGTGTCTGAAACTCCACTTTATTTGTGGTTAACTAATGCGAGTTCCCCACAGGCAGAAATAAGGGAAGCCCAGAGCAAACCTGGATTGAAGTCAAAGAGAGGTGCCTGAAGCAAGTCTTTTTATGTGGTGTTTACACAAAATGAAATAGTACCTCTAAAAACTGGAAGATTTAAAAGTGAATTTCATGAGTTTTGCTACTAGGCTTTTGCTTCGACACAGATCCTGTCTTTAGGCTCGTGCAGCGCACACAGGCACAGCCAGGTCTTTGGCACCTGCCAGGGAATGCTTACAAGCAGCTGAGTTGTTCTTACTTGGAATCGGAGGAAGATTCAGAGATCAGTTCCCCTGCAGCACACATCATCCCAGAGCAGATGTCATGCTGGAGACAGTGATGCTAGTTTAAGGCATAAAACCAGCTCTACCAGGATATCAAGAGTGCTAACACCAAAAGCCAAGGAACATCATCAACTAGTGCCGTTATCACAGCGTATCATTGCTTGCAACAGGGCTCTTTTTCAAGACCGCAAGACAGAAGAAGGACAAACTTCCCTGCAACCTCTACTACCTGAATATTCATTTTGGTTTTTCAGGCTATTTCAGGGACTTATACAAAGATCAAATTTCCATTGCTCCCAAAGCTTTCTAGCAGTATCTTTACAACCTTGTCCTCACGCAGTATTACTGGTACCACTACCACACCAAAGACAAACCTGCTCCCTCAAAACCACATGGATTTGGAGGTTTAGCCTGGTAGTTACAAAAAAGATCCAGCTGCAGATCCCCTTGGATCTGGGGCTGCTCCCATGGAGCACACAGTATTACAGCAGGCAAAAAGGGAGGTGTGGAAAGCCTACAGGGCACCCAGCTGAAGAACAGCTCCAGGAGGGACCATGAGCAATATGCTTTTACAAGTGCATGGCTACAGGAAGCACTTGCTTTGTAAAGCTCAAGAAATCATCAAGAAAGGGTGGTTTGGAGTTACACCACCTGCAAAGACACAGGGAGCTGCAGCATCTGCTTATGGGAGAGAGAAGCTGGAGGGCTTCACTGCTCAGTGCACAAGCAAGGCCCATGCCAGCAGATGGCATTGGGAAACCAGAAATCCATCTGCAGGGTACAGGATCACAGCTGGTCCTGCTGCCTCCAGCTCTGCAGCAATCCTTCACTCACCTAGACAGTGCAGCATTACATGCAATACACTGATAACGCAGGATAATTATACTTAACTTGTGCACAGGGTTTTCTGCTGCAGCATAAAAATGCTTCAGCTCTATTTACATCCTGCCCCTGCTGTAGGAAAGCTGATAATAGCTATCCACAGAGGGAAGAAAGCAGAAATTTGGTAGGTTGCCTGTTGATACATAGAAAAAGGAGCATGGCAATGGCAAATAATTTTTCTCCTCAGCCAGCCCAGCATTCTGCTCACTTGTCTCAGCTGCAGGGAACCCATGAGGTGAATTTGGTCTCAGCATACCTGCATATATGGGCAGGTGGAGAGGCTTGTAAATATTGTAGTTGAATTTTAATCCAATTATTTTTCTTTATTTGCACTGTATTTAGTCACTCCTTCATGAATATTCCTCTCCCATTTATCATATCACAGAGCACCTGAAATTCAGGTCACATTTCCACAACCACCTCAGAACAGTGACACCAGTTAGTGACAAAAGGTGAGAGGGAATCACTTCGCAAAGCACAAGGAATATTTTGTTTCCAACTGTTGTCCCACAGCAAGAGGCCAGCATAGTCACTAAAAACTGTTCCCAGCAACTGCTTCAGAGACTGGGATACAGGAAAATGCTGCCTTAGTGACAGCAAAGGGTAACTCTGGGGAACAGAAGAGAGCAGCTGCGATTGCAGGGCTAAGCCTTGGCCAAGAGAAGTACTTACAATATCACTGAATTTCTGAATTTTATCCATTCCAGGTACTGTTCTGTAGTCTTCACCTCCAAATCTTATGAAGTTATCTCCAAATCTTATACAGTCTTTTCCTCAAATTACTATTTCCTTCTATAGATTACTCGGAGGGCTTCCAGTTTTAAGGACAGCAATATTTACATTTGCTGCTGCATACCTCCTTCCAGAGCCATGTCTTGGGGCTTTTAGGAGTATGCCTGAGCAAACACGACTCTTTATATAGACTTCAAGAAGAGGTAACTCAAGTAAACACTGTGCGACTTAAAACCTTGAAAGCTAATATTTGGCAAGCTCTTGTGTTCACAACTTTGGAAAGGTTTGCCTCTGGAAATAAAGCAAGAATATCTTCTCCTTGAAAAAAAGTCAGAGTGGCACATCCACACCCAGTGCTAACACTGGAATTCCTGACTTTGTACGTTATCCTATGCTGGGAACAACCATACCCAAATGCTAGTTTTAGAGAGCCAGGTTTTACAGATGCAGACCCCCAGGACAAGACTTTCAAGGGGAGTCTTTGTACCTGCCTGATCTGTATGGGCAAGTTGCCCCATGGCTTGTGAAAAAGCCGAGTCTCAGCACAGCAAAAGCAGGAGGATTGGAGGCAGCCAGGGATTGATAAAAGAAAACTGAGCACTCAACTTGATGGGGAAGTAGCTGTAAATGTATTGTGGGCCACGAAGGGTGCTCCAGCCCTAACACCCTTGTTCCCAATAAGCCAGCACAGAGCATCTGCTAAAGCTGTGGGGGACCTATGAAAGGCGCATTTGTAAAGGTAGCCCTGAACTTTTTGACAAACTCATATGATTTCATAGCTCTTCATATGATAGCCCACTGTTGCAACAAAGCTTTCAGTTCTGTACATTAGTGATAAAGAGGGAGGAACCACAGCAAATAGGTCCCATCACCTAAGCAATGCTCAAACAGTACCTTCCTCTTCCAGACACCTACTTATCAGTAGCTTACTGTCATGGTTTAACCTCCGCTGGCAACTGAGCACCACACAGCCGCTCACTCAATCCCCCTGCCCCAGTGGGATGGGGGAGAGAATCGGAAGAGTAAAAGTGAGAAAC
>NW_008824243.1:8209465-8247548 GCF_000699105.1 Pygoscelis adeliae
ATTACCTAGCAACAACTAAAACATCAGTGCGTTATCAACATTATTCTCATCCCAAATCCCAAACACAGCACTGTACCAGCTACTAGGAAGGAAATTGACTCTATCCCTGCCGAAACCAGGACACTTACAAAGTAATTCAAAGACCAGTTGCATCATCCCACTTTTCAAACGTGAAAACTAAGGCACAGAGAAGATGTGCTGTGCCCAGCAGGCTGGCTGACAATCTGACTAGAGCAGATCTTTCCAGATTACATTAGCTGTGCATTTGCTTGGCCCCACTGTATCTTTCAGAAGGAGCAAAGCCTAGTTACCTTTCTTCTGCTTCTGCTTCCAAGCTCCTCAGCAGAAAAGGAACACAAAAATTGTTTTCCCAGGAGGATACTAGAAATAACACAGTAAACACAATCCTCTTGAGCTATCTGGCTCAATGTACAAGCCAAAGGGGTCATAATTTTGCAAAACAGCTGCACTCAGCTCCATAGAGGTCTTGGGGATTAATTTCTCACACATGCTGGAGTGCATATTTATCTGAATTTTTCCTACACTTCAATGGACTTTGGACTCAGTTCCAGCTTTCCCAGTGTCCATTTAGGAATTACTTTCAAAGTGCAGGTGGTCCTGCTCTATAGTGAGCATCACTTCCACAGGGACATTGGCTGTGGGTTACCATAGCCAAGAGCACGGAGCATGCTATTGAGGTCTATATCAGGGCAACACCAACTATTGCAACATCACATCTCTGGCAGGCTCTCCAGGGACTTTCACAGATGTGTTGGAAGCTATTTTGCAGCAGTAGCTTTATTAGGAAAACTCGGCAGGAACTCTGCACTCTCATCTCCTCGCAACCCCTTCCTGCCACATTATAGCAATGATAATGCTTAATTTTGTTCATTGATTGTGTGACAGGAAGAAAGAAGAGTTGATCATATTGAGGCACTGCTAAAAATCCCATGTGTAGATAGCTTTATGCAGCACTTGCTTTCATTCCCCAGAGCCACCAGCATTTGAAAATGAGAAGTAATCTCCAACATCATAAGCAGCCCCACACCACCGTTCTCATTCAGGCACTGGAGATAATGGTAGTACCACCTTACTCACGAGCAACGGTTTTAATCTTTCCAACATGCAATAAAGGAGCACTAGCAGCAATAAGAAAAATCTCAGTGCATGCAGGTATTTGGATAAGCACAAAAAGCTCCTGGCATCTATCCAACCCAGATTGCTCTCTCCTTTGATGTGGAATTCCATCTAACTCATGTAATGGCCCATTGGTTTGGTTGTCAGCAAGAACTGGACCTGAGGCACATACCTTTGGAGGTAGATGACTAATCCAATTAAGTGGAAACAAGAGAAAGTTGAGATCCCTCTTGTATTCTGGACATGAGAAGGAAAGAGGCATAAAACAAGGGAATTTTATTTACTGAAAAAAGTTATTTCAAGAATGTAGTTTGGGAAACTTGCCACAGACAATCATGGAAGTGATTTTACTAGTATAATTAATAACTTTCCATCAGTTCATCTCCACATGTTTTCATGGTAGCTGGTATCACTGCTTTGATTTTACAGAAAATCAAAGACAGATGAAATATCTTCTCCAAATACCATCTTTCCAGGCCAGTAGCAGAGCCTGGAACAAAACATGGGTCTCGAGTAATACCTGGATGTTCAAATCATGCCAGGCTCACCTTCTGATCCACTTTGAAGTTTGTGTTCAAGACAAGCTCTTCAGAAGCTGCTAAATAAACCCAAAGAGAGAGTTTCTGGATTACTTCACTTATCCACACCTGTTTCAATGCAATTCCTTTTTGCAGACCAATTTGGTATCCCTTTTTCCCCAGATCCCTTTCTGTAAGTATTGCAAAGTCACCCACACGGTGCCTGTTTCACAGTGAATTAGATTTTCCTAGGTGGCCCTACTGCTGCACTAAGCAAGAGCAGCCTAGCTGCAAGTATACTCTCAAGCTCTTCTTACATAAATCCTGGGAACCTCCTTTGCTCTTTATCCTCCTTGAATTATTGATATTCAGAGCACCAATAAAACCTCTTCCTTGGGTGCCCTTCTCATAAGACAAAGCTGTTCCTCTTCGTTAAACACTCAGGGATCCTTCCATCAAAATTGCAACATAGACACACGAGAAAACTTTCCACCCTATTCCCCATTCCCTTAGCTGAGGGAGGATGCTGCCAGGGATACAAGTCAAAAGCAGCAGCTGCTTGGCAGCAATCACTTGTAAGTCTGGACAGACTGACAAGAGTAGAGTCCTTGGGGTATTTACAAGGTTCCCTCTAGG
Organism: Pygoscelis adeliae; assembly: GCF_000699105.1. NCBI lineage: Eukaryota > Metazoa > Chordata > Aves > Sphenisciformes > Spheniscidae > Pygoscelis > Pygoscelis adeliae. Next base: position 8,211,757 of record NW_008824243.1, read on the forward strand.
AAGACAGTACCTGAATGTCAAAGACAAAACCACAGTGCTGAAGTATCATGGTACCAAGGGACAGGCAAGAGCCCGTGCACTTACATCATGAGTTCCGAGCTGTTAAAAGTAGTGATTGTTTGGCTCTGAAAGAACATATAAGGGAAGAACAATACTGGTATCTGCTTTCTTGGGTGTATCTTTTTAGCTTTCTGTTGAGTGCAAGCTGTTATTGATACACTAATTTTTGCCTGCCCAGTCCCTCTGGCAACTCTTGATCTGATTTCCCTCCTCCTCCTGGCACTGGAAGGGATTATAGGAACTCCTTGAACACCAGAGCAAGATGCATTGCTTAGAAGGTACCCAGACGACGTCCTAATGCAAACTGCAGTGATGGTTGACCTCTGCGCTGCATGCTAATAGCACCAAGAAACACCAGAACAGTCCTTGAATTGCCACATTCTTCTGAACACTTCTTTATAGGTCCACAGGAAATCGGTGTCCTAAAATACCATACAGCCTCACTGCCCCCTTGGAGGGAATAGGATTTCAATAAACAGCTACTTCACCTCAAACATAGTCACTCATCTCAGCTACCTCCCTGTCACAGCCTACCCCAAATACTCCCATGCTAGTGTTCACTGTCACCGCTGCTTTTCAACAAGCTGAATTTCTTTTACCTCTCAAAAAGGACACCCCAGCAACTTTGGACTCTGACAATTCACACATTCTTTGTAGGATAACTAGTACAGCTACTATGTGTTTGCAGGCTTGGATAGATGCTCCATTGAAAGACTTATCAAACTTGAAGTGGAGCATTATCATAGGAAAAATAAAACTTCATGTCAGTAGCAACTTCATATCAGATAAAGAAACAGCAACATGAGGCCTGAATGGGAAGTTCCTTTCAATAGGGACTTTTAATAAATAACTCAAGTTCACACAAAGCAGTCTGCATTTTTATGCCCACACACTTCTGACTCTGCCAGGGGAATCCATAACCATCACTGCAAATACTAGCCTTTTAACAGTCTGCTCCAATGGATGGGAAGATAAGCAGCAACCACAACCGTCTGCTAACAAAAACAGGTAATTGAGAGCTACACTGCCAGCTGCACCTGCAAATCAAGCTTTTGCATTTTTCCTGTGACCTACATTTTGAGATACAACCCAGAAATTTTGGGAGGCTTCTTCCAGAAAAAATTCTTTAACTGATTAATCGCTCAGCTCTGGCCATAATCCTGCCATTTCTCTTCAGAGTTTATACACATATCGAAGGGCTGCACACAGGGCAAATTTTAATTGAACCCTGGGACAAAAGATTCCCAGAAGGAATATCACAAGATTTTCACACCACCAGCCTTCCTCTCAATATTTATAACAGCACAAAAACTGGGCAGAGGGTTGGGAATAGGAAATGAATCCTCTGTGGCTCTGTCCTGTACTTACACTTCCAAATACAGCCACATTCTCTGCCTCAAAGCAATTAAAAATATAAGCCTTAGCTTGAGCAGAAGATTTTCTATGCTTTTGTCTTGCTTTGACTTGGTTAGAATTTCTGGAGTCTAAAAAAATCATTCCCCAATTGAAGCTCTTCCAGTACACAGGGAATCCGTGACATTTCTGCATGAGTGTTCAAGTGCAACCTCATACTGCAGCTATCACTTCATGGCAGCACTAGGCTTCTTGGGCACTTGAATTTTCAGAAATGTTCAAAACTCCCTGAAAAATTATACCAGATAACCCCTAGCCATATCTCTGAGCTCAGCTTTCACTCTCCAAATTATGCTCTCCAGCAATCCCAGCTCTGCGAGAATGACTGGCTTCTGGGTTGGGATTATCCTCTTTGGCCAAAATAGCTGGCTACCTTTTTGCTCAGCCTATTTTGGGGACATCGCTCATTAAGGAATTCGTTTAAAGAGACAGGAAAGAATCTCCCTATTCTTTATTTTTAAACGGATCAAATGCAACATAACCCCAAGCTCTTTCTGTGGCTAAACCCAGTAAGTACAGGTAGCCAAGGTGTGCTGGCAGGCAGCAGATCACCACTCAGTAAACACACATTACTCACCTCACAGCAACCGAGCAACCCAACTCTTCATTTCAACTTTCAAACAGCAAGCAATGACAACAGCATGAAAAATGTAATCTAATGATCCTTCCATAAATTGTCGCGTTTACAGAGGGGGGGAAAAAGGAAAGTTTTAACAGAACTGGGCAAATGCAATCCCCATTCCACACCCACATTTCTGCTTTGCCTCCCAAAAATCTGCTTTTATTCCACTTATATCATCACCTCGTGTTTACACCAGAAATGCCTAGGTGGGAAACAAAGGTCGAGGACAGTAATGTATTTTAGCAATATAATGGGCCACAAAACCATCAGACCCGAATCAAGCTCCAGTTTCTAGCTAGCCTTTGATAGTTTACTGTCATCTACTCTGCATTCAGATTCAGAATTGCACCCAGTCACTGCTGGGCTTGTAAAACCTATATATCAGGGCCTGAATGCAGATTTTCTGCAGGTTTGCCAACATCAGAAACTAATCAAAGCACATTTCCAATTAATCAGATCCTTCTTGGGTGATCATTTTTCCTATCCCTATGTTTGGACGCCGGTTGCACATTTCACAGGTTCCATCCTAGTTCCTTACAAAATACAAAAATATTCTCTAACCACCTTCCTTTTTCATAGCAAATGCTCATATGTGAATTGAAGTCAAGAGCAGAGGGGGACAGAAGTCCCACAGCTGAGAGAACTACAATCAGGACATGAGAAACAACAACTTAAAAAAATAAAGTAGGAGGGATTTTCTGATTATTAATTATTTTTAATATTATTGCTGGCACACACTTGTAGAACCTTGAATATGGCACAGATGCTACTAAAGGATGCTCTCAGTCTCATACATCAGATGAAGGAGCAGTGGCTGGAAGAGCTGTTTAGGACCAGCTAAAAAGCAGCTCTTCCAGCAAGGTTCACTGATAAACCCTGGCCAGAAAATTACATCTGTCAGGCTCAGGACTTCAGAGCCAGGCCATGAACCAAAAAATCTGGTGAAAGCAAGAAAATCCAGACCAGGGATCCCCTCCTTTGGGTGAGCCAACTTAGTGCCTTTGTTTCTTCTCCCTGCACAGCCTGAAGGAAGAAAGTCATAGCAAATTCAAGAGAGACGGAAAAAGCAGTTCTGGCTTTGCCCTTCCCACAAACAGCTCTGCCAATGCACCAGTGCCTGCTCCAATTCTCAGCAGACGGGAGTTTGCGGCAGACAAGTCTCCTCCGCACTGGCACTTCGCTGGCAGCCTCACCAGGACTCCCAGCCCAAAGGATGTAACAAGCCATCCCGATTAAACTGCTGTCACCCCTTGAAAGCTTTCTTTTCCTGAAGGAAAAAAATGGGCTCCAACTCCACTGGCAGGAAAGCTGGCGTCTTTGCCATGAATAAGCAGCGAGCCTTTTTCTCTGCAGGTGCCAACTTTGCCCCCACATACACAAAATTCAGCTTTTTGTCATCACAGCTCACTGCCAGTAGCACCTTCTTTGATCACATTTCATGGCTCACATGTGCAGCATTGTCTTGCTCAGATTATGAAGGCACAAACACCACCTGCCGCTGGTTTGTAATCTGCCTTTTCTGTGTGTTCAGGTAATCCGTGCTGCCATTTTCCAGACATCAGCTCCTCCGTGATTTCTGGTTGTTTTACCCACAGCTCCATATCCTGAAATCTTGTGGTTATGAGAACCCTAGCTTTGATTTAAAAGAGTGGAATCAGCAAGTTACAGAAATTACTTGTAGTAACTAGGTGTAACATGAGTGGCCCTGTGCTGAAACCAGGAATAATTAAAGCAAGAGGCAAAAGGAAGAGACAGGGAGAACAAACGGAATCACCAGGAGGATGTATACTGCAGACCAGACAAGGGCAAAGATAGAAAGCCCGGAGACAAGGTGCTTCAACCTAAGCTTCATTCCCAGGGAAGTTTCCAAACTCTGCAAAGGGTACGGTTGCTTCTTACAAGTACACTCGTATCAGCACAACTCCTCTCGAGGTTGGAATAGTACCACATCACTAAAGGCCACAGGAGCAGGCCCTACAGGAGAAGGGAACAGCATTTAACTGTTCACAACTCCTCTTTCTCCTCTGACTGGATTTCCTATGACATTTATCTGGGATTAGTGCAATATGCCCTCATTTCCAAAAGTGTGCATTGGACACGTGTACAGCTGATAAGTGCATTTCCTTCAAGGATGTGTTAATAGGGGCAGCCTTGCCAGAAGTACACTCAGCTAGAAAGTTTTGGGCCCAAATCTTTTCCTGCAGAAGTGTCCCCTATCCATGCTTCCTCTCCCACCCTCTGCGTGCACTTCACTAAAAGTATGCCTGCAGTATTTTCAGATAACTTTACAGGAACCAATCTTACAGCTGAACATGTTTCCAAAAAGGAACAAAGACACATTTACCCAAGCAAAAGAAATATTTGAAAATTCAGATGATTAAGTGCAGCCTGCTGTTCATTTTACCTCTGTGGTCTCCAGTAAGTACCATAAATCCTGGTTTCGCTTCGAGACAAATTGTCACATTATAGCCCTGCTATACAGGCATACACACATTCCTTGCTATAAAGAGAAGGAGAGAAATCCATGCCAGATTAGGACATATGGAATCTCTGTTTATGGATAAATCATTTTTAAAACCTCTCTCTCTCTCTCCATGAGTCATATATGAATTGCTGAAAGTGTCCTGTCAACAATAGTTTATTTACATACAGAACTAATTAGCATTATTATGGCAGACTGGAGAAGCAGGATTATAGCTAGGAGACATCATAAAATGAGCGATGCCATTTTAGGAAGGTTGGGGAACAGAGGTTTGCAGATCTGTAGCCCAGAAGTATATAAATTGGCCACCTTCCAAGAATGTCAAGATGAAACCCATTTTTAACATATCTTCCATTACCAATAATATTACTTCAAAATTAAAAGCCTGAGTCCTAATTTGTATTAGCTTGATGTTTGTTTGCAATATGCATTTCAGAGTAGAGCCTGGTCAGCTTCTTTTGCTTACAGTCCACTTTCTCAGTTTCATATGTTAGCACCACAATGTTAAGTTTAGATTTGCAGTACTACATATCCATTTATAATTTTGAAAAGTTTTAAATGCCCCAAAACATTTATATTCCATATTTGAAGATTATTTAAAGTCAGCAACTAAATTTTAAATGAAATTAAATTTATACAGCCTCTTTAAACTACTGAGCATAGTACATACAGCTACTCTGGGACTTGCATAGACCTTTCATCATTAATAAGTGGAACAAGATAATTACATGCTCCAGTAGCTCATAGGGGTCTAGAAGTTATCACCACATAACCTGCATTACAATGGAAGAAATCATCTCTATTAAAGCTGGGAGTATAATTCAAAGACATTTCCATAAACGTATAAACACTGTGAAATGAATTCATGCGATGTGTAGGCATTTCATTTTCAGAGCTGCTAATGTGTTTGCTCATTAATTTGTCAGGAATGTTCATTTTGATTTGCTCCATTTACCTTAGGAGGGCGTTCAACAGTAAGACAGTCAAAACTGCAAAACCAGACTGTGCAAAATAAGGACATCTTAGATAAGCGTTGCTAATGCAGCTCTAAACGGTCCTTGCACAGATGTCTTCCCACCCAGAATAGCCAACTGCAGAAAGACCAAGGACAAGAAGCTGCTTTGAACGCTGGAGTGGGTCTCCCTCGCCACGCACGCTTGACGAATGGAGATGCCTCCTCCTCTGCTGCACAGAGAGAAGATCCCCTTGTTTTTGACAGGATCACTCCCCAGGTAAACACCCTGCTCCTCGCTTGCTGCCTGCCTCCCGGGGCGGAACCGCCTCACCTGCTGTAACAAAACATATTAGCACACAGAGGGCTCTGGAAAAGCTCTCAAATTCTTTGCAATTTTAGTTAATAAATGCTTTCAGGCAGGCTCCAGATTTCCCTGAAATTATTTCCAGCAATTTCAGACTGTAACCGGCAAGTTTTCCTTGCGGAGCTTCCCAAACCTCGCTCCCCGTGCGGAGTGCCTCCTTTAGAGGGCACTGCGTCCCCAGCAGTTCCCGCCCGCTCCCCGGGGCCAGCCGGCGGGCGCGGTGCGGGGCGGGAGGGATCCCTTTGCCGGGAGGTGGAAAGGCACCTTGTGCTCACTGCTCTGCATGGCAGGAGGATAAAACACTGATGCCTTAAGCCTTCCGCACCCTTTGGGAAAGGCAGAGCCGGCTACAAGACACACGAGCTCTTCCACCTCTACAGATGTCAGTACAGCTGTGACAGTCACGACATAACATGCTCGCTTTGCTTTCTGCCACCCTTTAATCACCTGTGGCTTTCGCATACCCGCTGGCACATCTGGCTACGCAGGTTTGCAGGTGGGCCTGCCCCGTTCCCACACGCCCAGCCTGTGCGGGCAGGTCAGCACCGCTGGCTTGGGAGCACACACTGAACCCTGGCACGGGAGCAAGAGCTGGCAAGCAGAAAGTGTGGCCAAGCTTACAAGCAAGTGAAAACTTGCACAGTCCTGGGTGTCTAGAAATGGTCTGAAGAGGTATTAGATAAGCACAGAGTATTTTTGCCATCTGAACAACTTTTCTGTTTGGTGCAGCTGTATAGAGTTTGGAGTATTTTGTTTGGTGGTTTGGGGTTTTTTTTTTTTTGCAAGCATGTTCCTATTACTTCCCCTTGTCTAGTGTTTTCCAGTTTCTGACCAGTTTTAATGGTCAACAACAGCTGAGCAATAAAAAGATTTGGACTTGGAGAAGTTACATCGCTCAGAAGCCTAAGAATGAAATTTTACTCTTGCTAAGAACTGAATTTGACAGAAGCGAGGGGCAGGGCTTGCTCCAGTACCTCAAGCCTTTCTGTGGGCATTACAGGACTACACTGTTTTTTCCGCAGTGAAAGAGGACCGACACACAAGCCCTGGGCTGGAGGTGAGAGCACTGGCAGCCCTTGCTCACCAGCTTTGAGATGTAGAAAGCAATCCTGCCACTGGGGACAGGTATGGGTGGGAGGAGAATGGAAACAAGCACTGGGAACCTCAAAAAAGCATTTATATTTCCTAAGTGAGGTTTGGCAAAGCCCACCAGGTGAGATAAGCATTTCCACCCAAGCTAACAGAAACAGATGATCTTGAGGTACTTCCTTCCCAGCTCCACTTGGGATGGCAACTCCCCCAGATTCTCCCTCCCAGCAGGAGATGCCCAGCTCTGCAGCGCTGCCCTGGAGTCAGAAGATCCATCCTGCAGGTATGCAGCACATGTGCTAGGCTGTGTTTTCAGAAAGCACCACTTCTCTTTGCCTTGTACACTCCCCAAGCTGATACTTGAAACTCCAGCTTCCACTTACTCACATCTTTAGAGATATTTTTGTTCCTTTCCTCTTGGCATTTTGATCTCTAAACACTTGAACTCAAAACAAGAGTTTTGATTGTATTACGATGGGGGCAGCAGGGATATTCTTCTGTCACTACAGCACATACACTTAACACACAAGAGGCTCTCAGTGAGTCAGGTTTCACTCCTGACATTGTTTTTTCTGTGTGAACCATTTATTTTGCTGAGTTGGCATTTATAACTCTCCCTCCCTCTTTCACCATTTGAAATCTGAGGCAAATATAAGCTTGAAGTCGTAACTTTTTTTTTTGCCCAGAAAGCTAAGCTCACTGGTGTTTACATGTGGCCACCCAAATTCCAGACCAAGCTGCTGAAACCTTGTTTCGCTGTTCATAAAGCTGTAAGGCCTGGCTGGTGCTGGTTTCCACATTCCTGATCTGGGCAAGCCAGATTAAAGCTCCTCACTCACAGCCTGTACCTCTCCCCCATGCATCTAAACTTCCAGGGATGAATCAACACAAAGGAAAGCCTGAACAAATGCAAACTAATTTTACCACAAATTTAAGTGCAGTATAGCCTCCCCTTCCTGCCTTCTCTCACCATCATCCAGCTATGCCCATAAACCAGAGTCTGACAAACCAATGCAGAAGTTGAAGGGAGCTATTAAATCTGCTCCCTGGAGCTTTAACACTTGCAGCAATTTGTAGTGGAATTATTCTCCCAGCTCCATTTGCAGCCTACCTCCACACAGGGTTCGGTGTTGGGGTCAAGCAACCTGCCACCTGCAAATCCTTCCACTCCAACTAAGGTCAGATATGGGGGGCCACGCATGGCGTTCCAGCTGGGGAGTGAAGGCCAAGTTCAGCCTCTTCTCCTTCTTGAAATGCATTATTGTTAGTGTTAGCTAATCTGCAAGATATGCCAACTGTCTGGCAAGCGATTCCAGGCAGCACTGTTTGTTTAGGATAGGATCGGGCTCTGCAAATCCAAATTAGACATGTTTTTTTTATATGTACCTCAGCCAGGAATGTCTGAAGGTGTGCTGGGCTTTAGGAGGCAGGGAAACGGCAAAACAGACCACTTTATAAGGGCTTTTGTGTGTTTCTTTTTTTAGTTATTTCCTTGCCTTTTCTTTAGATTCTTTGGGAAGCCAGAAACCAAAGTGTATTTGTGTACTAAATTCTCCTTATCACCGCAGAACAGATGCACTGATTTGTTTTTCAGCAATGGACTACAGAAACCAGTTTGCCTTTTTTTTTCCCCTCTCCCTCCTTTGGGGGGACCCTCAAACACTTTACTGGTGAGCACTGGAAAAGTGAAAAGAGGACCTCTATCAGTACTCCAGCCTTCCTTCATTGCCACCACTGCTCCAGAGGAAAAGCAGACCCTCAAGTCTCAGCAATGATCAGAGGATGAACTGGCTGGTTCCTCAGCACAGCATCAAACTGTTCTAGAGCCCTGGACCCACCCCACAATGCTGCTTCCACAGTTTTCAGATGTTCACATTCAGAAACCTACACCAAGCAGCCCAACAGCTTGGCCTCAGCACATGGAAGCTCACAAAAAGCCCAGGCAGTTGAAGAGCTGTTGCTATTTCTCTCTTGCCCCGATATTGCCAAGGAAGGGGAGTAAGTTGGGACCAGCGGGAGCATCTGTTGTGCTCCGTGCCCTCCCCCCCTCCCCAAAGCAGCCACCATAGGGAATCTCAAACAGCCAAAGAAACACAGACCAGGCCTCAGATCAAGGACTAGAAAGCAGCTCTATCATAGCTATAGAAGATGAACATTGTATTTAAGCCTCATAATTACTCACTGTTAAAAGAATAGCCATTCTCAGCTCCTTTCCAGAGCAGCTGCCCTTGGGATGGAGCAGGGCAGCCGATGGTCCCAGTCCAAGAGTCCTCCAAGCCTTCCTCCAGGGAGCACAGCCTACAGCCTCCCCCCTCCAGGCAAACTGAAACTACCTCTTGCCACAGCCCTTATGGCCTAATCAAGCTGGCTAATTATGCCTCTCAGCTGCTTGATTGCAGATTAACTGGTGCTCTTTAACCCTTTCCAGTCTGGTGGCAAGGGGGTCATCATCACATCTCTCCTGCCCAAAAGTGGGCAGGTCTGACAATTCTCAGTCAGGATCACGTGTCCCTCCCTGCAAATCAGCAAAATGCTTTAATCAACTCATGGATATAATTTCCATCTTGGCTAATTGAACTTCAGCCTGTTTGCATTCACATCGTTCCCAGATATGTACCAAGGCAGTAGAAACACATCTCCATGGGTTTCCTTCACAGTCCACAAGAATCACTGTAGGTCTTTCCGTTAACTTAAAGAAATCTCTTTACAAGAAACCTGTGTGGAATTGTTACAGAGAGCTTTGTTCACCAAAAGTAGTAGCATTAAGTACAAAGCACCAGCCAGTCTCTGAACAGCCTGATGCTGTATCTTGAAGAGGTGAAGCAGAACCCCACATAAACCTAGAGCGAACACTCACCAGGGAAAACTGCCCTGAAATTACACTCTAGGATCTGCCTAGGCAAGGTGAAGGTTTTGTGCATAATAAACTTATATATATTTGGAAATAAATGGCAAATATCACCATTTGTCTTTTATTCCCTGTTAACACTTGAACCTGGGAATTATTATCCATGCAATGCTTAAGGCTCGCAGATAAAGTGACCTCTTCATCTGGACACGTTTTCATTCATTTGAGGGGTATCTTTCATCAGCCCTTTCAGTCTTTTTACTTATAACTTTGACTGCATACTTAGTTTTCAAGCAATTGTTTAAAAAGTCTGCCATTTTAGCTCCATAACTGTTATTTTGCCTGAAAGTGCCGCTACACAGCTCTGGGGTGGTGAGGACTCCTGTGAACAGTTCTTGACAAACAACATTCACAATATAATCATTAACTCCATAAAAGTGAGCTGTAGCACTGGCAAAGCATCAAGCAAAGAGGCAGTCTGAGCTATCATTATTTTTGCACTAGCCATTTCTAGCCACTGCTAGCCATTTATCTGATGTCCCTGTTTACCCTCCCTCAGAGTACCTCAAAGAGGGAATGATCGGCAGGATGAAAAAAACCAACCCATCCTCATAAGAGCATGAAAACATGGTTTTACCATTTTGTACGTTATCAGTGATATTTGCTATGGATTTGGAGTTTTCATTCCATTTTTATAAAATCTAGATATTTTCGCTCTCATCCCACACAGCTGGGGGAAGGCCAGGGAATGAAGATTCCCTAGGATGTAAATTATGTGAAATATTGAGATTTCAAGTAAAAAGTGATACTTTTGGAGAAAGAAATGATGGTGAACAAAAATTCCAGGTTCCTGTCAGCAAGCACATTTTCAAAGAACCCAAGTTCATACTTTTCTCCTTGTTACCTCTACAGCAAATGTGGTTATGTGTATTTTTCCATTTCATTTCCTCCCACTTCTCTCTTTTTGCTACCTATTCCAGCTGTTCCTTTTCTCTCTCCCCTCTTGCCTCCAGATTGTGCTTATAATTAATTGCTTCTGTAGTAGACTGTGAGTAAAAAAAATTGAGACTGCTTTCAAACATTTGACCCTCGATAGCAAATATCACATATCAATGGAACAATTAATATGCTTAAACATTCTGTTCTCATGTTTAAATCAAAAGGTTAAGACATTGATCGGTCCAGTTTTTAATAATACGTTCACAGCTTTATTTTCCAATGGATAAGAGCGATAGATTTCCATACTCAGGCTGGGGAAAGAAGAAAGGCTGCTCCTTGGAAGGGATTCTTGTTTGCGATTATATTTGTTTGCCTTCTTTTGATTACCCTGGCCACTAACCCCAAAGTCTAGCCCTTTCATCTAAAAAGTTGCTGTGTTTCTTATAGATTTTTCAACGTGTGCTACTTATTCCAAGCCTGCAGTCTCTGTAGTGACCCGGAGACCTGTAACACCCAGTAAGTGATGTGTCTCTACTCAGCCCAGTTTCACACCAGCGTTTCTCCAGTGCTGGACCTCCAATGCACCTACACCTGATTTATCCTAGAGTCAGCAAGGGGAAAAATAGCCTACAGCTTCAGGTACAGCAGAGAAAGAAGTGAGAGGCACGAATAAGCTCAGCTCCTTGAGCCTTCATTTTCACAGAAACACCCCTTGTAATGAAAAAAAAAAAAAAAAAAAAGCTGGGAAACATGCTGAATCATCCAAAATGTTGCAGATAATGATTCAGACCTTGCTGAAATGAGATATTCATTTCTCTGTGTCGTTTTCGTTCTTTCCTACAGATTGCCTTAACCTTGGACACAGACAGAAGAATTTCTTTCCTTTACTGCAGTTTCTCTTCTGTCAGAGAAGGCGGCATAAACCAGTGAATGCTCTCTGTTAGAGTAATCAGAATAAATGGACAAGACATTTATAGTAGTTCTGCTTTAATATATGTGACTGCCTACTAAGAGGTTTGCTCTAGCCAGAAAATAGCCTCGCATGCCGGCAGTTTGATGTTTTCTTTTCTTGTCCCAAAGAAAGGGCTGAGATTTTGGAGTACATGGCTTCCAACGCAACTCCAGCAAAGGCACACCTTTCCAGAGTGGTACTTGCCAAAAAGGGGCTAGTATTGCAACAAATAATAATATCAATGTTTAATTGGTTTTGGGAAAGACATTGTGGTGGGTTTTTTTCCCTATGAAAATAAGCATAAGCACCAGGATCTGCTTTGTTTTCTTCCATTTTGAGTCCTCAGTTTTTGTTTTCCTTTTTCTTCCTGTTGAGAAAGCAAAAAGCATACACACAGGAACCCTGGAGAAAAAAAAAAGGAAAAAAATGGATTGAGAAAACTTGAAAAATTACACCTGAGATCAATCATTTTTCTGAAGTTTGATTTTGATTTTCATGGTGCTTTTTTGCTGGAATATCAAAATATATGAGGAAAGAAAGTTAATAATGTTTGGACTATAATAGAATATTGACCTATTTCACCTCTGAGAGAGGGGAGGAATAAATCTATGAATAAATCTAACTCATAGTACATCCTGTTGCAGTCAGCCCTTTTCCCGCAGTAAGTAGGTGGGAAGCAGTTGCCATCATTATCATCATCATTATTATGATATGAAATGTTGATTGTAGTTATAGTGCATGCCAGAGAGAGCTGTGAAGTGCATTTTAATTTCTAACAAAATATCCTAGAGGTGCAAATTAGACAAAAACATGATTAAGTCTCTCTTGTCTGTATATTTCCATGCTGATTTTAGACAATTTTTAACTTAATTTTTAGAGAAAAATCATCAATGATAGCAAAATATGTTTGTGACACAAAAATGATTTTTTAAACGAAGTCACTTGCAGGAACGCCTTTCCTGCTTGATCTAAAGGCTGTTCTTGGTGGTCCAGAAGGACTCTTGACCAGAGGTGTGCTGTTCAAGGCTTTGTGCTGCGAGATACAAACATTTAACCAAGATAAACTGATTCTTTTATGAACAAACACGTCTGTTAATTGTTTTCTGTGATATAAGGTTAATGGATGTATTAGCAAACTCCACATTCAATAAAGGAGAAGAGATAAGCTCCTCTTGTTGATAACAGTTTAATTCATGCACACAGAGGGTACAGGGGAACAACACATGAATTAAATACCAGGTACTAGGGACCATTTAGGAAAGGATGTGACTGAGGGAAAGAAGTAAACTACTGGGAGTAGAAATGGAAGCAGACTGGGGTTAGGGAGTCACATCAACTTGTTGCTTGTAAAGAGCTGGTATCAGAAATTATCCTCCTTAACCACCATATTAAATTAGTAGCTCATTCATGGCATGTGTTCATCTGTGCCACAGATGGGTCCCTTACCCTACCAGGCAGTCATCGATATACATCCAGAAAGGTAAGACTGTTGCAAAGACAGGGAGAAATGAAGTTGCCTTGCCAGAAGCCTTGGGACCATACTGCCAGCGGGGCCAGAAGATCTATAGAAGCAAGATGGGAATAGCTCTAGGGTTGTCCCAGCCTGGATGGTCTTGCTTTGCCTTGCTCATTTTCAGGTAGGTTGTTGGTTGGTTGGTTGGTTAGGATATGTAGGACAGGTATACAAGAACCATCACCATCTGTGAGTGGCCAGCGCATGAGTTACCCTGTACTTCTCATCTACTGCAAACAAAGAGATTGAAGAGGCTTTGCCAACCCACCAGCAATAAAACCATGGACAGCAGGGAGGGAGGAAAGACTTTATAAGATGAGGAGGTGCTATTACATCTTGCCATGGTCATGTATATACATAATATATCACTGTTATACAAATATTTTACATCATTGCAGATGATGAAGAGTTTTCTTGGGAAAATGGGCAGAGAGGAGACTGGTACAGAAAAAAGTCTGAAAACAAAGATGCTTCCATGGTACACTAAGAGAAGAGGAACCAAGTATCCAGGATTTTGTCATGAACAGAGTTTATTAGGGCAGAATTGCTCAAAATGCTGCCTAAGGAGAGATGCTCGACTGAGCTGTGGTTAAGATGTATGTGTCCAATCTCTCCCTCCATTTGGCCCTCTAGAATCAACATTAACGTCTCCTAACGTGAAGAGACATGAAGATCTTAATGTGTGGCCCATAGGATATGGTCAGCACATCTGTCGCAGCAAATAACTTGGCTGCTTTGCCATTCTGTACTGTAAGCAAATAATCTTTTCTTTCCCCCCTCTCTGAACCTGATTCCCAGATTTACTTGACATTATTTTTCCTTTGCTGAAACTTCGAATTCAAACCTGGGGAAGTTCACACCACATCTTCTCTTGAACTTTTAATCCAGTATCATCACATTATGGGCTTTCTTGTACACTGGGGTGTTTGTGATAATTGAATGAACTTAACCTCAGTCAGTTTTGATTTCATGTCAGCAAAAAGACTCGGCAGGCCTTCGTGAATCAGGCTTCCTTCTTCTTCTCCACCACTTCTTTCAAAGTCCCTTCTGACAAAACCAAGGACCCTTGGGCAATATTTCCTATTTGTTTCACTGTCTGAAGCTAATTTGAACAGATGCACTGAGAATGACAAAAGTTAAACAGCCTGAAAAATAGGTTTCCAGCCCTCGAGGCAAAAGTTTAAACTACTTTTTTTTTTTAACTTTTTTTTTTCCCTTCTCTCAAAACAGCCCGAGAAAACCCTGCTGCTGAGCTAATGGTTAATTTAGAAATTGCTGCATTCTCTTGTTTTATTCTTTAACCAGGTTTAAAGTGAAGGCTTTGTGTTTCAGATACACAAAACAACTAGGACATGAAGTAATTGTACATCACTGTCGGGTATCAACCATCAAAGAAGGTGAAACCATTTGTAAAATGCTTCTATTTTCCAGGGCTGATGTATCCTGTAAGCCATTTTATTCTTTCGTTACTGCTCGGCTTAAAGCTCACTCATGCAGTTCAGGCAATTCACATGAATGAGAGCTCTGATCCCGCTGCTTTGTTGAAGAGTGGTATTTTCTGAAGAGTTCCTTCCCAAGTCAAATTCTTCCTCTCCATCCAATCCTCCTTTCCTGATTTTACTTCTTTGTCTAAGGCACAGATCTGATTTGCTTCTGTGCTGGAGTTAACCAGAAGTGCTTCACCCCAGAGACAGTTGCATTACAGCAAGGGGCTACTTTGTTCCTATGAAAATCATCAGAACAAGAAGTGAGTAAAGGTAAAATATCTTTGAACATGCATTACGGCATTAAAAATTAACTAAAACCTCATCATAATTTGGAAAAAAAACATTTATGAGGAATTAAAACCACCCATTCCTTTTTACTAAAATAACACTGGGTCACACTGTCCACTCTTGCATCCTTCCAACAATTTAGGCAAGTGCCTATGTGATCACCTAAAAATGATTTTTTCACCCTCTGTTTTATGGTGTTTTCAGCTATCCAAGTATAAGCATATACAGCACCACATGATTTACAAGACCTACTGAATGTCACACAAATACCGCTAACAGCCCTGAATACAGCTAAAAACTACTTTAATACCGGTGTGTTGAAACATGTTTATACAAAATATGTGTCAAAACTTTCAAAGAATATAAATATGTACAAAAAATAAAGCCTGTTTGCAGGATACTGAGAAAAGTTAGACAGGTCTAAAATCATCAAATGTTTGCAATGACTAATTTACCCAGTTCTACTCCTAACCACCAGCAAGTGGGTAGCAAGACTCCATCAACCACTTTGTTTTGTTTCGGTTGTTTTGTTTGGCTTTTCTTCTCATTAAAGACATCCAGAAATGTTTGGGGGTTTATTGGTCTTCAGAATATTATTAGAGATCAGATCTAATAGTGTTATTCATTTGTGGAGATAAAGGGATAGTGCTATTAAAAAACCAGAGCCATTCAGGAAATGCACTGATAAACGAACACATTTACATTTTTTATCTGTTGTATCCACACACACGTACATAAGTGTGTGTGTATAAGAACATTTGAATATCGAATATTAAAATGAATATTTCTCATTTAGTTTTGTAATGTGCTGTTGCAATGCTTCAGAGCTGAGCCAAAAGCAAAGAAGCAGGTGGCAGTAGCTAGCTCACGTTTCTGCTCATGCCAAGGCTATGGCTTCTCCCCATGCCCACCGCGAGCAGTCCCTGGAGGAGCTGCATGTGATATGCTCCTGACTGCAGTCAGTATCTCTGAACGATCGGCCAATAAAGACCAAGGACCACAACTCATGGCATAGATCAAGTGTCAGCGACTGCTGAGGTACCCGGGTAGCACCACTGCAATTATTCCTGTATCTGGTCCTTTCCAGCCACTCAGAGCTCACGTGACTTATTTAAACTCTTTGGAGGTTAAAAGCAACCGGACACAATCTGCTGTTCTCAAAGGCAGACCTTCCCCCAGGGACACTGAAGTCCCACTCCTGTCATCATCAGTGAAGGTGATGCAGAGCAGCTCGGTTTGGCTCCTGCTCTGAACCAGCCTTTGAAGCCCAACTCCTCTTCACTGACGACAGAGCATTCATTTTCAATCTCTCTCCAGCTGTGGGCCTCTTGGGCTTCTGTAATGGCCTGATGGAGGAAGTGTAGCAATGCAAGTCTATCGATAATAGATTTATTTTCTTAGTTACCTTCCATGTGCCTTGTTTGAGTAGCTCCTGGATTCCCAGCACCAGCAATGTGAAAATCACTGCTGCAGAGGCTCAGGTTGATCTTTGCAAATCTTCCTCTGGAGAGCAGGCACTATGTCTCGGTGCTGAATCAGCATCTGTCAACTCAACAGGTTTGATTAGACCTGACAGGAGATCCTGTATTATTCCTATCAGTAAATGCTAGAGACAAGCCCATACAGCCTTCACACAATTTGCTCTATTTCTTATTTTCTTCATCCCTTACATAGTTCTGCTCTCACCTCATTCATATTGTAGCTGCACTCTTCTTTCACTGCAAGCAAAGGAAACACATGTTCGGTAGAAAAAAAGACCTGTTCTGCTAGTTAGATACTGTCTGTTATGGGATAGCTTTGTTCCTTCCGCATGCCTAGGCTGGTGCTCCTATAGCTAAATATCTGACAACAGCATCACAGGAGAAACACTGAGGCCACCAAGCTTCAAGTCACTCCTGCTGCTTCAGTGAGAAGCTGTGCCTAAGCCAGATGGCTGGAGCTGGTGGAGTGAAATCTGGGGCCTCAGAATGAACCCTGAAGCATTATCTCATCTGAACGCAGCACACCTGGTAGTCCTGATGCCTGGGTAAATGCCTTTCAAGACAAAGCAGCATAGCAAATTTGAATGCTTCACCTCTCTGATAGGAAATCAATGCCTACTTCTAGTATTCAGCTTCCAGACTAGATTTTCCCTTTCCCTTTTTCCACGGCCGAGTCCCTGTCCTTCAGGCAGCTGCCTTCTGCTTTCCCAGAAGAGTTCAAGAAAGGGCTTGAGTGGAGGAAAATGATCATCGACGTTTATGTCACAGTGAGCAGATGCAGATTGATGACAGATTGGTGACAGCCCTCACATGGCAGGTTCCTGCCTGCACTGTCAACTTGTAGCATATGAAGGAGATGCTGTTCATGGCACTCACAGGTCAGCTTTGCAATTTAAAACACTTTGCAATACTGTTTTCAAAATCTTCACGCTCAGTGCCAAGTGAAAAGAAAGTGGGGAATCAAACATTAAACGTCTGCAAGGCTCATGACAGCAATGTCTGTGCCAAAGAAATCTGGCATGTCTGAACTCCTCATCCTGAGACTTTTTTTTCCCCCCTTTCTCTCCCACTCTCTATCTTTCTTTTCTTCCTGACTTCCCACCACATCCTGAGGTTTGAGTCACCATGGGTTGTACCTTTATCAACAATGAAACACAGAGATACCTTTCACAGCTGCTGAGCTGGTTTCTTGCTTGGAATTTGCCTTTATAAAGGCTAGTTGTTTGCTTTTGGAGAGTTCACACACATATGTACACAGCCTCAGACTTGCACACAAAGAATCCTCCGTTTGCTCATGCTGTAGCAAAACAGCACAGCCGTACACCTCTGAATCCATCATCAGAGGTGATTGCCGCTGTCCTGTCATCTGGGAGCAATGAGGTGATGCCGGATAGGCTAGCAGGTAGCCCAGTGTTTAATTAGAGCCCTGCAAAATAAAAAATAAATATTAATAAAAAAACAATGGATGATGATCCTTTTCAGGATGCCAGATACACTGTGAAGTGACAACAGCATCAAGATTGAAGTTACTGATTTGGGACCCTTACAAGGAAAATTCTTTCTAAAGCTGCAAAGTGATTTGCAGCTTCTCATTTCAACAGAGTTTCTCATCCTGCTGCATTCCCCAGTCACAGGGAAATCCAACCCACCTGGGCTGGACCAACGGGTGGGGTGAGTCGCTCTTCCAGAAGCACATCCCGCTACCTCCCGGCACAGCAGCCCCTTCCCACATGTGCTGGTGCCTCTCAAAACTAGCCTGTTTCTGCGGCATTAGAAAAGTTGATTAACTTCCCTTCTCAATATCCCTTCTCCCCCTCCCCATCCCAACCCCAGCACGCTGTTTTTCATTTTCGCGCTGCCTCTGCACTTCCTGATTCCCTCTCCTACCGAAAATGATGAACTCCAGCGAGAAAGGCTCTTCTGATGGTATTTCCTGCCTGTCAAACAACAGGAAGCATCAGAAACCTTCCGAGAAATCCATTTCTCATGACGCTACAAGGTTAATGAGCTGGGCCCAGATGGCTTGGATAGGTTTGGAGAGCATTCACACTGGTATCTGAGCGTTAGGATGTTTATCTGAACTTTTGATCCTGTTGAGGTTTGGCTATCTCCTTCAGGTTCCACATAAACTTTGACGCTGTCTACCGTGCTTTCTCTGGCCAAATGCATTTCATGAGGAGGGTTATTTATACCTCCTGATCAGCTCAGGGTGTGCACAGTGCTTTGAGCTGCTCTAGTTGCATAAGGATACTCTCTCATGACATTGCTTCTTGTAGTTTGCTCTGACTTGTGGGGTTTTAGCTCACACATATCCTGACAAGTGGGGATCTGTGCAAGTATGTTGACAAATCCCTTCATTAATCCCTTTGACATGAGCAACCGTTCATTCAAAACTCTTCCAAGTGAACAAAGTGAAAATTTTCTCCTTCAGTGTGTTTCAGTCATCTAAAACTGGTAAAAGGAATTATATTGTGTGGTTTAGTTCATCCATCACGTAAATTGAATAGGAAACCGTTGAATCAAAGAGTGTACATCGTCCAAACTTGTTAATGAATATTGGAAGAAAAGGCTTGAAAGAATCTAGGTTCACTTCCCAAATAATTCACGAACCAGAAAAGGAGCTATGGTCCTGCTTGGAAAAGCAGTGGGTTCCCGTTGAATTTAGCATCTACCCTTAACAATAAACACATGCTTAAATCCATGTAAGATGAGTGAGACTAAAGAGTGCTGAGCTGGGACACTATCATGGAACATTTTCAGCTGTTTTCAGCCCTGGAATTTTTCCCCTGCATGCTGCAGACGCTGCCGGAAATCCCCGAGGCAGCCGAGGGCATTTGGGTATTCATTTCTGCATGTCAAAATTTCCCCATAGGCTTTGCAAAACTTGAACCAGCTCTGCTTTGTATTTGTCTGAATGACAATGTTAGCTACTGGTTTCTCTTGGAGACAGTATAGTTCCAAAAATCAAAGGTTCAATTTTGCTGTAGTGGTAAATGGAAATAAAAGACAGGCAAACTACCAATTTCCTGCCTGAAATGAAAGTAGCTACTGAGATGTAATAAAAAAAGTCAAAGATTCAAACTGCGTTATTCAGCAGAGCTTCTCAGGGCATACCTGAAAGCGTCTCTTCACTTTATTTTTCTCATCTATTCCCAGGTAGACCAGACTTTCTTTACCATGATGTGTTGGCAGCAAATAACATTTCATGAGACAGATACAGTCTGCAATGTCCTGTCTGCTGTTCTTATTAACAATTTTTCCCCCTCATCTATGTCTGCTTCATCTGAAACTAACAGTCTACATGTCAGATGTTCATTATATTGATGATGTCCCAATGACAACCAATTTATTTTCCTGCCTGCACCTCCAAGAATTGTATTAGTAATGATGTCTATCTGCTCTAGAGATGCTTTGTAAAAACTGATGGTCTGCCATGAGGATACTTAATTACATCTTCTTAAAGGAACACAATTAAGTTTGCAGGTAAAAGATTGCTCTGGGGTTAAAAATGTATTTTCAAATTAGTTTTCCTGGTGGGTAGGATGTTTAATTTTCATTTCAGGAGCCAAACTGGAGAATTGATCTGAGAGATCTGGTAAGATGAATGCTCACAAAACCAGAGATGACACCCATCAGAGCTGTTTGCTAAACTTCAGACAACGTCATATCTGGTGGTAAAACAACATACACCTATGACAGTGCATCTAGTCATGAGGGACACCCTGCGGTATAGATACTGTATGCTGACGGGGACAGGGCAAGCATCCCCCAGAACTGTCAGCCAGTTATACAGGGCACTACTGAAACTGCAACTAGGCCTTTGCATTTCTATCAAGGCTTCCTGGTATGACAATAAGGAAACTTCAGTCCCTAGAGATCTCCAATACTGCTAAAGCCTGTAGAGAAGATCACACAGAATGCTCATCCTGGACACAGGTGTGCGTTTGCCACTTGAAACTATAAGTACATGGCATTCCCAGCTTGCACGAGTCTCCGTGGGACACTTGGCTATCCCATAATAGGGATGCAGGGCTTGGACCACCACCGACATTTGGATCCTTTGCCCAGAAAGGGGCAGTGTGAGGATACATTGGCCGGGCAGCGACCGACTCATTCACTAGAAGTCTCTTGGTTCTCCTGAATCCTCCACGGGAAGCAAGGGTCTTTCATCTGTGGTTTCCAGTCCGTCCTGACTCTGGTAAAAGTTGGACTTTCTGCAACAGCATCATTTGACTCCTTCTTGGGATCATTTATCCTTTCAGCTCAGTCTGCTCCAATGTTTTCCACATCACCTCTGACATATTTAGTTTCCACATTAGCTATAACATATTTATTAGTTTTAGCTGTGCAATTCCTTTCTGAAAGCAAATCACTTTTTCATAGCACTTTGGAAACAAACCCAAAAAGATGCCTGAAAAGAATGTCATGAAAATACATGTAGCAATACTTCCCTGCAATACAAAACATAAATAATTTAACATGCAGATCTCTTCAAATGCTGGAAACCACCTGCTTCCAAAAGCACACAGTTCTGTAGTCCAAACCAGAAAATAAATAAAAAAAAGTGGCTACATGCATACATACACACACACACACATATAAATCCTTATCCAAGTCTATTTTAGCACATCAGAAACCAGAAACTGTTGATGTGAAAAAGGACATAAAGAAGAAACTCCTTTGTGTACTACTAATTTAAAAATAGTCTATCATAGTTATTTCCAGAATATGTCAGCATATAATTTAAAACATTTTTTTGGATTAAAACGGAGCTTTTCAAATTACTTGTGGCAAATAGTATTTATAATAATATTGATTTTATTTGTTGTCTTTTCTCTCCTGTTTTCTGTTAAGCCACTCATTACCGGAAAGTATTTTCCATACAGTTTGGACAAGCAATTGCCAATCTGTTGTCTTTTTGCAAATTGTACAGTATGATATTTTGTTAGTTTATTTTAATAATAATGGGTTGGCTCAATCATACACTAATATTTCTGTTTATTGACTGGACAGACAGAAGAGCTTAAAACTAAAAAAAACAGCAAATAGTAACTGATAATAAATGCATTTCTAGGTGCAAATATTTGGTTGAAAACAATGAGTTTAATAGGTTTAACGAGTCGCTACTCATTAAAAAAAAATACTGCGGAAATTGGGCAAGTATTAATCACAGTGTGACCAAAATCTTCATGCTGACTAAAGTTTCCAGCCTATTCATGGGAGCATTTGTGAATCCGGTTTTAAGTACTACACCTCCTCCAGCTGACCGAACAACTGAAAAAAAAAGACTCTTCTGGAAAAAAGCTAGCTGAGACATTCAAGCTGGGCCATGTTTGGGAGTGCTTGGAATATTCTTTGCCTTCCTGGTTCCCATGGCTGGAGACCCCTCTCCCCTGCAGATGCTGCTGCTGCTGCTTAGGCCACTCTCTCCCCAGGTTAAAAGTTCCCTCACCAAACCAGTCACCCCAGAGCACCAGATCCGATAGAACTTATCCATTGAGAAAAAAAAAATACTCCAGAACTGTGGATTTTCCATGCACGTACAAGAGATTAAATCAAACCTCCAGATAAAAAAAAAATAAAAAAAAAAATCCTGTTCTTTAGCAAAGTTTGGATCGGAGTTTAGATCCAAACTCCATGGCTTGGGACCATTGCCAATTCTGTCGTGTCTTTCCATTCCTCTTTCTGGACACGATCAATAGCGGCCGTGCCAGTAGAAATGAGCATTAGAAGCTGTTTTTAGAACTCTGCTAATTTGTGTGAAAGCAAAAAGGAGCAAGAATACTCAAACTGAAGCCTTGCTTCATGAAATTTCCATCTCCATTCTGCAGACTTGGGGTTTGGACGAGGTTCAGTTTTAAGGTGCTTAGCACACAACTCACCACCTAATGACTGCCACTCCAGCCAAGACCTGGTTCTGCTCCGTTTCAGCACAGTTTAAACTCATCACTGACATCAATGGATGAACTTGAGATTTCACCATAGTAACATGCAAGAAGAAATTAAAGGCCCTGGGAATTTGCTCCTTTTGCTAGATTTTGAATGCTTTAGTCTAATTCTTTACTACATTGTATTGACCCTAGCACTAAACCTCTTGAAAACAACAGATGGACCGGCTTTGATGAGCTCTGCATTCAGCCTGTTCTGAGAGAAACATCAAACCTTCATATTACAAGAGGAATGAAAATGTGTGGGTAGGTATGCCTGTGAGAAAAATGTTTAAAATTATTCTTGTTCTCTTACTCATTTCAAACATTAACCACAGAATTCATGTGCTCTTTATAAGCAAACTATCTATGAGACTTTCATATGCATGAGCTATAAATATTGTCTTCAGTCAGGTGTCTGCCACATTATTAACAGGTATTCTGTTTATACCCACCAGATTTGATAGAAAACATTGCATGCTCTGTCAGGAATACACAAGAACCAGTTGGCACCCATGAAATAAATGCTGCTTGATGTAAATTGCTTCAGTGCCAGATTTACAAAATGTTTATTCAAGGCCTTGCAACAATCTGTTTGGATACACCGCAGCTAGGGAATATGTCACCTACAATGCTGCTGAGCAGAGGTTCCAGTTAAGTCATTGTAATGGTAATATAAGCCATGCTGCAAAGAACCCCTTGCAGAGACTGCAAGCCGTGCCATGTTTAAGAAAAAGTTGATTTGTTATTTATTTTTCTTTAAGGCGGGCTGATAAACAGAGGTGTTTGCTGAATACCCTCAGCATATCAGCAGAACCACATGGGGCCTTTTGGTGACAGCACGTCCCTTGGAGTGAAAAGCTGGGTGCAAATGGCTGGAGACACCCCCCGGCCACCTCTCCACCATAGTGCCCCCACCTGCATTCAACGCTTTACCGGTTGGTCTACAAATTCATTTTAAAGGTCTTTTGGGATTAAAAGAAAAAGAAATCACTATATGATACTAAATTATCTGTTTACCTTGAGGTTTGCAAATCACACACTTTTGTGGGGGACCAGGACTGAAAAGTCAGCTTCCTATATACAAACCAGTAACAGGCTTGCCATCTGAGCATCATACAAGGAATACCACATCTGAACGACAACCTACAGGTAAGCTTTCTATTCTCCAGTAGCAGCAACATCTAGGGCACAGCCTTATTATTGCCATTTATTTGTTTGCTCGGAGGCAGTCCCCAAGGATCTAATCAAATAGCTCATTAGAAGAGAGTGTCTGCACACAGTGAAGAGATCCCGACTCAAGGCACTCGTAGCCAGGCGCTGCCCAGGAGACAACCAGGCGACGCAAAGCAGTGGTGACAGGAAGCCGATGTCCCCACCAGGCTGTGATGAGTGGTGTAACTGATGTGTGACTGGTGTCGTGGCACACCGGTTGCCGGTCACAGCTAGAGCAAGCTGTTCGTGAGGTGCAAAGGGAAAAAGCACTGGTCTGTAATGAGCCCTGACTACACCATGGGAGAGATCATAGGTTTTTTTCTTTGTTTCTAAGCTTGACTCAGCACAGAGCAGGTGCAGAGCTGGTAGCCAGGAGCAGCAAAGCCTAGAAAATGTTGAGCTGAGCAAGGCAAAAATGATGGTGACCCACCATATAATTGCTCTGTGGATAATCTTTCCTCCCCAAAGACCCTGCAGCGCTGTCTGCAGGCAAGCTCTCTCTTCAGTCACTCACAAACCAAGTTCACAGGATTGGAGACGTTCATGGAAGTCAGTGCAGTCTCCAAGTTTTAGGTAACAGTATTACCTATGATGGCCCTACCCCATTCTGTGCAGCTATCAGACATATGGTTGCTACAGGGCTAGAGCCACATCTATCTCCTCATCTGTTTTTGCTCTGATCTCCTGATTTTTTCTATTCCCCACAGCCTTTAACTCATTGTCTCCTGTTAAACTGATGGACAGGCTTGGCAGCCATGCCCTCTTAAATAAGAGAATAAAAAAGCAATGTCTTGCCAGGCATATTTTAGAGACGATTCTCCATGCATCTGGAATGTAGCAAACCATGAAACGCCTGTGTGCCCTTAAAGCTCCACTTTAACCAGCCTGAGGGTGCATAAAGACAGTGCTGTAAAGGACCAACCCAATTGGCCTGTAGGTAATGTACCAATGTTGAAGGAAGAACATTTTTAAAAGGCTAGATCACTCTGCTCCTTAAGCTCCCTTGTATTCTCCCTGTAAATCTGGCCACACTCACCATGACTGATCTAAAATATTCCATTTTTAATTAGTTCCAGGCTCGCAAATGTGATTGCTACATCTGCACGACATAGCAGTGCCAAATCAAAGTCTGAGGCTGATGAACGAGTACTGCACAGTTTAAAGACCTGTTGAAGGAGAAAATGGGGCTACTCTACTATTGGAAATGCCTTTTGGAAAGTTTGGAACAGCCGGGTCTCCACCTCAATCTCGCAGCCCCATTAAAAATGAGCAACTGGGGGATATTCTTCAATTTCTCCCAGATTAAAAAAACAGCTCTCAGAAATAATCCAAATTCATGAATGCTGTGCTGTTCCGAAGATGTCTCTCTGCAGAGATACTACCAGTAATTGTATCTGGAGGCTGGGGAATACCTTGATTCACTGAATTCATGTTCTGAAGCTGCCACTGACTGTGTCAGGGTCTGGGTTACTTTGTCACTGGGGGCATCCCACGACATAGGGATGGAACAACCATCCCGTTTACTCCCAGGTCACACGCCGAATTTCCTTTGCTCTCTTTGGCACAGTAAATCCCTACCTTCTGGCGGTATCTAACTTGACGCTGTTTCTTTTTCTCTGTCAGAGGCATAAGCTGTTAATAAGGATGAGACCTAAATGCTGATAGGAGGCATGTTGTCCTGATGCCCAGGTGCAACCTTTTCTCCATAAATACAAGTCCCTTTACCATGGAGCTCTGTTAAGCAGCTACTTGAAATGCAAGGCACTTAAGGGGGAAGTTAAAGAATTCCTTGAGAAATTATCTTATAAGGAAGACAATAACATGAGAAGGAATGCATCACTAATAATAAAGCATATGAGCGCGACTGATAGAGAGACAGATAGACTGAGAGATAGTTGCGAGTATTATTCTGTGGAATTTTATGCCAACTGAAACTAATGTTTTTGTGGTTCACAGAAATCATTGCTGTCCCTAATTAGATGTCATGACTAAGCCGTCATAAGTCTGTGCATATGCTTTTTTTTTTTTTTTTTTACTTTTGTAAATGTTCTGTGTTACTCTTTTACTCTCTTGAGAGCAAGGCTGAAACTCTCTCACAAGGACCAGGAGGTTAAATCTAAACCATTACAAACTGCGGCTTACTTACATAAATCTAACCATATGTACTTTTGGAATGTCTCATATTTTAAACTACAGGTCTGTGTGTAACTGTTCTTGCTTTCAAGTCTAAAATCCAAGAAAATGCAACTCTGGATGTCTCTCTGCTCTAATAAGATCTCTTGTGCAAGGATACTAGCACCTGGCTTCCCATTGCACCAAAGCTGATCACAAAGTCATTTTGCTTGCAACAGCTTATGGACCGTGGCCATGGGCTGCTTACAAAGGGGTGCTGAGGTAGAGTATGAGACTGGAGGTTGAGATCCTGAGGGTGAATTGTCTAGAGGCAAAGTGCCTTTGCTATCCCGAAGACAGAGTGTCTGGCTAGCTGAAAAGCAAGCCTGCTGTCTGTTTCTGCCTTGCCTTGTCAGGATTAGCAGTACCTACCTGGGATCTGCAGTGTTGACCATGGCTGTCAATTAAAACTAAACACATTTCAGCGTGGCTGCCAGCCAAAAACACAGAACCTGCCAAACAGTAAACACAGAATATCTGCCTAGTTTCAAAACAATTGTGCCACCACCACGAGAAGAGTGTGCTTATAATTCCACTGTAATCCAAGGGCTGCCTGTGCCAATTCCTAGTTGACAGACGAGGTCTTCAAAAGGAGCCATCCAGAGCTCAGTCTGCCTGCTATCAGATCCTCTTTCTTCAATTTCAGGAGCTCCAGAATTTTTTATTTTGTAATAACCTTTCCCAAAATGCGCCCAATTCATAGCAGAGTCTTTGCTCGGTAAGCAATGAGGACACTAAAATGCATCAGACACAAATAAAATTAAAGAGCTCGGTCAAAGACCACAACAAGTGGATTTAGATTTCTAGAACGGGTATCTGGTTTTGACATTCCATTAAAGAACCAATTAAGCTTGTGCAATTAATTAATAAGGGAAATTCTTCTTGGTAAAATTATTAGTGAGGGCAAAACTTTCCCATAAACTGTATTCTGAAGTGCACATGACAATCGTCACATGGTGGTTCAAACTAACAAAAAGGAGTATTGACTATAAAAAAGTCCTCTGATTGCCATTTCTAAACTGGAAATGGATACTCACCGAAAGAAATATGTCTGTGATGATTGAAAAAGATCTCAGAGGATGGAAATAAATTGGGTTTTGCCTGAAAGTTTTGGGACGTTTTGACCCTCCAAAGAGAATGTCTCAAAGCTACTTGTGCTTGTGACAGCAGTGAAGATATGGGGCTCAAAGAAAATCCTTTCATCTCACCTCCATGGGCCTCCAATCCAAAAGTCGGCTCTAATCCTTTGGAACTTGGATGCAAACAGTTTCTATTTCTGAACTATTCAAGAGCAATAGGAAATACATAAGAAGAGATCACAGGTGCAGTGAGGAATGGTGACAACTATAGAAGAGTTGCAGAGATGATCTGCAACTAGAAGACGAGCAGAGACTTATCTCCTGGCATCACAAGGCCAGACCTTGGAGTGCTTTAGAGTTCTTTTTTTGGTTTGTAAATCTTCTTTAAGACCCACAACAGAAGGAAATATGTCTTTAGTTTTATATTTAAAATGGAAACCAAACAAAGATGCCAGAGCACATTCTACTGTGTTAAACTGAATTGTAAAGTTGTTTTGAAACACTTGTTAAAGCCTATGACAGCCATGTTTTCTTTTGCCAGAGATGTCCACTTGCCTTTTTAATTTGGCTTAGATTCAGTCCAGAAATATGATGGTGCTGGGCCTAAATAGGGCTCACTCTGATTGCCATTTCTAAACTGGAAATGGATACTCACCGAAAGAAATATGTCTGTGATGATTGAAAAAGATCTCAGAGGATGGAAATAAATTGGGTTTTGCCTGAAAGTTTTGGGACGTTTTGACCCTCCAAAGAGAATGTCTCAAAGCTACTTGTGCTTGTGACAGCAGTGAAGATATGGGGCTCAAAGAAAATCCTTTCATCTCACCTCCATGGGCCTCCAATCCAAAAGTCGGCTCTAATCCTTTGGAACTTGGATGCAAACAGTTTCTATTTCTGAACTATTCAAGAGCAATAGGAAATACATAAGAAGAGATCACAGGTGCAGTGAGGAATGCTATAGAAGAGTTGCAGAGATGATCTGCGATATTAAGACGAGCAGAGACTTATCTCCTGGCATCACAAGGCCAGACCTTGGAGTGCTTTAGAGTTCTTTTTTTGGTTTGTAAATCTTCTTTAAGACCCACAACAGAAGGAAATATGTCTTTAGTTTTATATTTAAAATGGAAACCAAACAAAGATGCCAGAGCACATTCTACTGTGTTAAACTGAATTGTAAAGTTGTTTTGAAACACTTGTTAAAGCCTATGACAGCCATGTTTTCTTTTGCCAGAGATGTCCACTTGCCTTTTTAATTTGGCTTAGATTCAGTCCAGAAATATGATGGTGCTGGGCCTAA
Source organism: Pygoscelis adeliae (assembly GCF_000699105.1). Classification (NCBI taxonomy): domain Eukaryota; kingdom Metazoa; phylum Chordata; class Aves; order Sphenisciformes; family Spheniscidae; genus Pygoscelis; species Pygoscelis adeliae. Next base: position 8,239,940 of record NW_008824243.1, read on the forward strand.
ATAGGGCTCACATGTTCCAGATTTCACCATTATTGCCTCAAATCTCAACTGTGAAGATCTTATAACATGATGGGACAGGTAGGTCAAGGGAAAGAAATATGAAGACACTAATAACTAAATACTCTACATCAATCCCTGCCTTTTATTCTGAAGGCCCCTAAAGCACATTACAAATTGGGTTCTTTAGCTTCCCAAACCATTTAATTCACCCATGAAATAAAACCATCTCAGGAGGTGGGATAAGGAAGAGGGCAGAGAAAGAGAGAGATGTTTAACAGCCCAACAAAGTAATTTTAAATCAGGAAAAAGAAAAGAAAACTAACAAACCCAAAGACTTATTTATGTGAACACCAGATACTAGGACTCTCACCTCTTTACTTTGAATTTTCTGTGATGCAGGTAATGGTTCTAAGACTCATAATTTACAAAGTTTTCAAAGTGTTTTCGCAGCCCACAGGGAGTAAAATATTACGTATGACTGGCAGGTCTTCACTGAATGCTCCTCTCCCCATCCAGGAAAGATCAGGACTGGCTTGCTGCAACAACTTTTCTCCAGGGAAGTATTGTAATATAAACTCTCAATCTGGGCATCGTCAAGGAATAGAAGGATGCCATAGTCACCCTGACCTCTCTAATTTTCTGAGTGGGAATAGCATTATTAAAGAGGAAAGAGTAAAAAAGAATCAGCAGCGTAAGATATTTTTCTATCTGTACATACCTGTATAGCAACAATTTCTTTATTATGAAGGTGCTTACCATCTGTCCTTCCATTTGAGCATGATGGGCAGCAATGGCATGGTATTTTTGGCAACAAACAGAAAAACAGGTTGGCTGTCTCTGGACTTGCCCACCTTCTCTCAGCAGCAGCCTCAAATGCTGTTTTGTTTTGACACGTGTTTCCAATAAAAACACAAGGTTCATATTGACAAGAGGAATGCTGGACCAGACCACTGGCATTTCAGAGCAGCCACAAATCCTGCTTTCTCTGAGCCCCCAAGGGTCAATTCCACACAGCAAGAATCACTCTCTAATTATTCACGTTCTTCCACAACCAGCCTCATTATCTAGTGAGCTACTGTCAGCTGAGGCTGATTTTTCAATTATTTAAAGAGACATTGTCAACTCAACTATGCTCTATTTACATACAAAAAATCAATAATCTCTTTCCCATTACCTCTGCTATGTCTGCTTTAAATGCTACTCTGAAGTTTGGATATGGGCAGTGGAGGTTTTCTTCTTTACAGTAAATACTCCAGAGAGATGCGCTGGTGACCCACGCAAGGGCTGGGCTACTGAGGCATGTGAATGAAAACAAAGTGTTGCCACTGGGATACGTTGCTGGAATATCCTTAGTTTCATGGCTTAGCTAGAGGGTCAAAGGTATAAGTATTTTTTTTTTTCTCAGAGCTGCCATCTAAGAGTTTGTGATCTAGAAAATGTTTTGCTCCTGACGTATGAAAGGGCCCTTCCTGTAATCTAGCAAGGGACAGAAGATAGGCTAAGTGAGGGAAATTGTTCCCAAGAACCGTGGTTCCTGACTCCCTGTTATAATGCCAAGTGATCAGGGTATTAAAGAATCTACGTCCTGCTCTGGGTTTCTCCCTACTTCCTCTTACAAACCAGTGAGAACCAGGAAAGGCTATGAGGGTCTCTTGCATTTCATCCATTTGGAGGAGGTATGTTCAAGGTCCGTATGGTCTGGGAAGGCATCATGGCCTTTTGTACCCTCAGGTTGGGTAGAGGGGAATCCCAGCTTCCTCTATCTATGCATCTCTCCAGGTACACAAAAATGTCCCTTGCAAACCCTCCAGCAGGAACTACAATGCCGTGAGCTGGATTTTCCTACACGTGTCCAGAGACCGTCATCAAAGGGATTAAGAAATGCAGCCTGTGTGAGCTAAATGTCTCCAAGAATCCCACAAAATCCTAGCAGAATAACTGGGAAAAGGGCATTGGCTCCTACTCATCTCCTGCAGGGGCAAGAGACACATTTGTAGCGAGTCTCCTTTATTCATCAATCTCAAAGAAACGACCATGTGTTAAGAATCATGTCTGCATAGGGAACAAGGAGTATAGCGAAGATGACTGATACCATGGGCCTTTTCCTCTCGTCTTCTAGACAAGTAAAATAAGTATGTCATGGAGTTTATTTTTTAAAATAAATTCTACTCAGATTCCCAAAAACAACCAAAGGAAAACAATCACAAAGAACACAGAAAACAACACTCCTGAGACACATAGGTATTACATGCCATGAATTGCCATGTCTTCACATTTCATCTCACACTGGCACAGCGATAATGGAAGCTTGAACAAATTTCTAGAACCAGCAAGCCAGGCTCTCAGGAGAACACTTCAGATCATTTGTTGTCCTTCTGATTTGATGTACTCTACAATCTCACATGAAATCAGGCTTCAGTGGGAATCGCCAGGCTCGATGTACCAAAGGCAATGGGCTCCCCTCCTAGGAAGCTAATCAAAACCATCCAGTGTCAGTGGAGGGAAGGCAAAAGCAAAGAACCAGCAAATAACTAAATAAATACAATTGCTACCCCTTAAATAACCTTGTCACTGAAACACAGAAGTACGCAGATAACTCAATCCTCCTTCTGAGCTATTTAACTTGACAGGTTTTTCAAGATTCATATTCCATAGCTTTCCATATTGTCCTCAGCAGGACACAGCCAACAGTCTGGAAAAGAATATCTTCTCTAACTTCACTGCTCCCTCTCTCACTTTTTTTTTTCTTGTAATCATCCATATTATTAATAGGAGGCAGCTGGTTCCCATTAATGTTGGGAAAAGTGGTCTATCTCAGGAATTATGGTTTAAATTGGCTTGTAGTCTGGGGGAATTAGCCATCTGCACCTGGCCTAACATGGATATTTTCAGCCATACTAATCATAAACAGGGCTTTGTTCTAGTTGTGTCCACTTGGGTCTCTCACTCTGTCTTTTTTTTCCCCTTAGAGAGTGGAAAAAAAAAAGAAGAAAAAAAAAAAGAATCCCATTAACCCTTTCACAGAATTAATCAAAACCTAACTGCTTTGTTAGTGTCCTGCATTTTATTTTGTGTCTGTAACTGAGCACATCATTTAAGTTTGAATGAGACCCAGCACAAGTCTTGTAGCTTTTCAGAGGCTGAACAAAATTGGCAAGAGGAAGAGCCAGTTGTTTGGCAATACAGCTGTGATTTAGCAATATCTTCATGACGTCCGCATGAAGCGTAATACCATGTGGGCAGGAAGGGCTGCGCACCAGAATAAAGCTGGAGAGAGGGAGGGTTGCAGCATGCAAAGCAAAAACACCAGGACATTGCAAATTGCTCTGAAAAACATGCTATAATGTAATGGGAATGTAGGGTTGGTTTTTTTTTTTCCCCCCTCCCATTTAGCGTCCATGTTTGGCAAAATGATCGTGTTTATCCAGCGCTTTTGGGCTGAGATAAGAAAAAGGATTCAAAGGTGAGTGAAAATAAATTACATCATCAGGTCAGACGATTGCTTTCTTTGTCTCACAGACTTGGCAGTGCAGGTATGAGCTCTATCCCGTCCCCAAACTCTGTAGGGAATCCATCCACAACCGCAGTTATAGGAATGAGTGGTTTATTCTACAGAAGAACCTACCGAAATCTTTGACCACTTTTTTTTTTTGTTAAACAACTGGATCTTTATAGAGATTTGTAAAAGACAGGACTTTCTCTTCCTCCGCATCAATCTTCCTGCCTTAGTAATTATAAATCACCAGTGTTAATGTGTTTAAAAATTGTATAGACAAATTCTGGGAGGATAGGTTCATCAGTGGCTGTTAAATACAATGATTTGGACAAGATTTTTGGCTTGAAAGTCGCTGAACTACTGCACGCTGGAACCTGTGAGGCTCTGCCAAGGGACTTCTTAGTCTGCTCACATCCAAATCTCCTGCTCTCCCTACAGACAGGATATTGCGTTAGCCATGAACTATAGATGTTTGTACATACACAGTTATGAGGGGTTGTATTGCAAGCAAAAATACACACTTTAATCTGACAGTCACAACTTCATCTATTGGGGTTTTTTTCCAAACCAAGTCAGCTCCATTGGCCACTTTTTGTGGTGCAGCATCCCTTTTACACCCAGACGTACCCCTGGGCTAGTGCACTGAGGTACCAAAGCCAATTTTGTGCCAACAGACAGAATCTCCAGTCCCCTCTCTATCAGATGCCAACCTACACGTCCTGGCAATGCACATCTCAAGCACAAGGAGCCAGAGCGCTCTTTACAGCCCCTTCATGCTCCCACCTGGCTGAGTAGCTGGGTCTAACGGCCTTGTTTGCTTGCTCACTCATTTTGCAGGATCCAGCTGAGACAAGAAGCAGAAATGCTGACCTCTCATGCAAGAGCCTGTTGCCATGCTATTTGTAGCTTCTCTGGGATCAGGAAGTGCCAAAATCTCAGAAAGCAGTCTGGATCTTCCAGGCCAATTTAGAGTCTCAAGAGGCCCAGATAGTTTGGATAACCTACAGTCAAGCGTTACGATTTATGGGAGCTTATCCAAAGCAAACTCTGAATCAAGTCGTTCACCCATCAGTAACCGAAACACCTCACAGAACAAGGTGTGCTGCCAAGTACTAGCAACCAGCTATGAGGTGGGCCAGGCAGCATGGAGATGGGGTAGGGTCAGCTGGGATGGACTTCTGGAGCCAGGGCTTGGAGGGCAGGGAATGTGCAATCACCCTTGTACTCAAACATGGACAAAAGGGTGGCAGCAGAAGGAAATGGAGCATAATGGAGGTAGTTTTTCATAAGAATTCTGTGAAACCAGTTTAGCTGCCCCACACAGATGTAAATCAGAAGAAACCGGTTCATGAGACCAGGGAAGAGTGCTGAAGCCACAAAGGGGAAAGACGTAAACTACATCCACAGTGAAGGTCAGTGTAGATCCCAGGGGGTTGCAGCTGAACATCTGTGCTCCATCCTCTACGTGAGCACCTTGTCTGCCTGAATATAGGGTTTAGTAAAAGGGAATGAAAGGGAGGAGGTGGGGGCAGAAAGTCATCCTTCATCTTGGTGAGCTCTTAAGAGTTTACTGAGACAGCCACAGATTCCTGGAAATGAGATTTCCCACCTCTTCAGGGAGCAGGATTTAGGTATAGAAGCCAGAATAATGAATCTTGCACAAGCAAGGTATATTAAAAACAAAGAATGGCAATGACACAACTTCAATAACTGAGAGAAAAGGCACCTGCAATCCCCAGATGTGTCTGTATTGGAGCTGTGTACAGTGTCCATGATTCAGACACAGTATCTCAAGGCAAATACAAACTGAAAGCAAGGACTCCTCTGTGACTCGCTCCTTTGCCTGACTTCACCTACAACAAACCAGTCCATGACTTCCACCTGCTCTTAGTCTGCCTCTCTTCCTAATTGAGGTCCTCAGAGCTAATCTTCAGAGTAATTAGTACAGTGCCTGGTACACTGCAAACCTCCTCTCCATCTGTACACTGGCTGGACAGTTATACTTACTTCTTCTCCACGACAACGCGGATCACAAAGTCCAACAAAAAGTGCAAAAGCTAGAGACAAAGTCTCCTGGCTGAAGAAATGCAGCTGTGGAATGAACTTGCAGAGGAAATGAGACAAATCCAGTTAGAGCACCTTTGGGAAACAATGAAAACCATTCCCCTTTTCCATCATAAGCAGGATGACATTCACAGCATCACCATCCCTCCACATCTGAAGGAAAGAGATCCATTTAACCATAAAGACGACAAGAACCAGAGATATCCCAACCTTGCTTTTGCTGACTTTTTTTTTTTTTCCTTTCTCATGAGAAACACTCAGACATTATATCGCTGTGACAACCAGAAGGATAAACCATCAGGAAGCTCAGTATAAGAACAAGGAAAATACTGATGGGAAATACTTCAGGAAGTTGTGGAGCTGCACAGTTCCTTAAACCTGCACAGGAGATGAAGTGAGACTGGGGAGTGTACAGACAAGGGAACTATTTGTGAAGATTAATTTCTGTACCATAGCTGTGTAAAGAGCCCACGGGTTTAATGCAGTACATGAGGATTCGCAGAAAGGCAGAACAGTAACCTGTGCTAAGGGCCGCACTAACACGGTGTGATCTGGAGCGTATCACAGGTCCTTGCTACGGGCCTTTTTCTGCCTGAGCCCTGCTTCTGATCTCGGTGCTGCGCGCCAGGTTTTTTCCAAGCATGATATCCCTCTCCCCTCTGGGCCCAAAGGAACTCAGACCTAGCCCCTTAGGCTTGTTTCTTCTCAAGAGTAAAAACCCTAAGACTCACGTTCATAATGTTCTTTCCCTTCCCATCCTCCCCAATTCAAAAGATGCACATCTTTCTAGGCATCTCAGAAATCACCACTGCTTTTGGCTATTTTTTTCCCCAATGCTTTACTGGCTGTCTTGGCATTGTCTGCATCTGCTTTTATAGCTGTAACCAAATTAAAATCCTGTTGCCATTAGCAATCCTGTCTAGCTCCCTACATACTCCTTCTTCTATGCTTCTAGCAGTGCTTTCCTTTTTTTCCCCTGTGAAGTTACCTCTCAAGAACACACTTTCTGAAATAAGGTTTCCAGTCTTGCAGGCACTAAAAGAGGTGCCAGACTCACAGGGATCCACTGAGCCAGGGTGCCTGTGTGAAGATAATTTGACCATGGGACATGTAGTTATTTCTATTCTTCCTTCTTGATCCTCGCTGTCTCTATAGGGAAACTGAGCTGATAAATTCAGTCTTCTGCCAGATGCTGTAGGTAGCTGCAGGGCTCTGTGCAGCCACTGAGCTCTGGGCAGGGCTATCACTCTGGTGAAGAAACCCTGAAGAACTTGCTTTTTAAGAGTGAAAGCAGAAAAGATGGATAGGTGCTGAGCAGCACCCGGAATTGAAAAGCCTATGAAATCTGTTAGCTGCATACATGTAGGGTCAGGAGACCTGTGCAAACCCAGGGAAAGAAGCTTATGGGAGCAAACCACAAAGCCTTAAATGTCAGACGGGTAAGAGGGAGATAAAATGTGGCAGGGATTTGGCTGGGGCAAGTACTCTAAGGAAATAGGAAATAAACAGCTGACCTTGGGATGGAGTGTGTATGGTATAGCCCAGATGACAACATAGAGATTTTAAATGAGTTTTAATGGAGATGGAGATGAAGAAAGGATGAAAGAAAGGAAAGAAAGGAAATCCACATACAGCTGGGCTAGCAGGGTTTTTACTTTTGGTTGGGGTTCTTCATTTTGCTCCCTCTCTTCAGGAAAAGCTTGAAACAAATGGGTAATAAGCTGATGAATTCATGAAGCCCAACATTTATTCTCCGTTGTGACAAGAATATCTCAGCTTCAAAGCAAAAGGCAGATGGGCCACAGCTCAGCAGCAATCAGAGACTGCCATGGAGAAATTAACCCACTGAAATTAAGGTGGAGAAATCAAGAGCCCAGAGGGTCATTGATTACTTAAGGTCATGGAAGACCTGCTAAAACTTATTTCTCTGTGTTGTGATGAACAAATAGAATAGAGAAAGCTCTTACGTGCACGTTTAATTAAGGATAGGGAAAAAGATAGCTAAAGGGGTTGGGAACACAATTTATAGCTTTCGAGTGCTGCGTCTCC
>NW_008824243.1:8247582-8279885 GCF_000699105.1 Pygoscelis adeliae
GTCACCGTCACCCAACAGCTATTTAATGATCTACCAAAAAATGAATGTATTTGTTTCCATCCTATTCCTGAATTGCTGTGCACATCCCCATCACAAATAGCCCTTATTGGTGCGTTTCAAAACCAAATGTCCTGGAACACCCTGGATCTTGGAGACTGAGCTTACCCTCTGATCATAGTTGGTGCTTCAAGAAGAGGGCTTCGTGTCGCCAGCCTCATCACACAAGGGCCTCTGAAAATCAAAAGTTTAACATGCTGCTTGGCTCCAGCAAAACTGCAATCTTGTAGCAAAATAAACAGAAGAAAAAGCTCCTAATAGCACAAAGACCTAATTCAGGGAGTAGATTTCATTATGGGAATAGCCCGTGTCTGTCCTACAGACCTTAAACTATCCCACACACTTTGCTTATTTCAGAACCTGATTCCATGAAACGAAACACTGCAGGAGAATCATATTTATTTGTTTGGTTTTCCACTTTGTTCAGTTATCCCAGCTTAAATCTAAGCCAAATGTTGCACTAAAAAAACCCCATGGATATACATGTTTTTTGATTTACTAACAGGAGTAAGAAAATAGGTTACAACAGCCAAGACCAGAGGTCCTCATTTGTAACCATTTATCCTCATGTAGTTAAAGGTCACCCACAAATTATAGACTGCGGGTTCTAGCACCATTTTATATATATAAATATACGTGTATATTTACAACTGCTACATACTTATTTTCCACAGTGTGGTGCCCAATGTTTCTGCTACAGCCTGAAATGGAGCTGCCGCACAGGAGGGCTGACTGGTGCTATATTTAACACAGAGAGACTTTTTTCATTGGGTGGAAGTGGGATGGGAGGAGAAGCAGAGGTGACATGGTAAAATCAGTTGTGCCTGAGATGGCCAAAGTAACTGTCGTGGTTTGTGAGCTAAATGGCTGCTGGTGTCCCAGACAAAATAGAGAAACAAACCTAGAAAGCCAGCCCACTAAGAAACCACTCACCAAAACAGAAATAAAAGGGCAAACCCTGATTTGCAACTATTCCTATCCTTTTTCTAAATGAAGGAGAAATTGGAATTACAAGCTGAAGCTTTAAACATCAGAATGTCTAAACAACAACGAGATTTGTGAAGAATTATAAATTTGAGGGGATGTTACTTACATTCTCGCTTATGATGCTTTAGGCATGAGCCTTTCAACATTTCTCTGTAGCTCCTGCCATTTGAAAAACTGAAAACCTGCATTCTCAGGAAAATACATGACTCCGGGAAGCAACACTTTCAGAAAAACTGCAAATACAGTGGGACTAGCACTAGAACTGTGAAAGTGGGCAATAACCCTGTACAAATTGATTGGTTGGGCAAGTTTATGTGGTTGGTGAAATTATTAAGGAGTAATCTGTAGTCACCTACAAAAAAAAAAGTGGTATCAGGTTAAGCAGATGGTGTGTTACTGTGCAGTGAACACTTATGCAAGTGAGATGTAGCCTCTAGATTATTTATAACTTGCCATTTGAAATTAAACTTCAAAGGTGACCATGCTTTGAGTGAGGGTTGGTCTAGATGACCTCTAAAGGTCTCTTCCAACCTGAAATATTCTATGATTTTAAGATTTTGGCATGTATCTCTCTTCAAGTGGGAGAAAATAAAAAAATATGTTTTTCAAACTGCACAAAGGAGGCAACCCTGGTTGAAAAGTGAGGGGAAAAAAAAGAGGGTTTTATGTTGGGGGTTTAAATGGTATCCTCCCTGCAAAACAGTTTTTTGAAGTTTTGACATTTTCTAAGCAGTTGTTCTCTGAAATGATATAGGCCCTTCAGTTCTATGCTGCTAGGTGAGGTTTATTGCAGGGTTGCTCGCTGTTGTAAGGGACTGCACGTACCCTGCACTATTAGAGCCTGCTGCAGTAGGTACAGACTGCCGCTGTCTCCCTTTGAACTCCTCCAGCTCCTTCTCTCATCTGCTGGTTTTATTTCTGGTCAGACTTTTCATGAAAAGTCACAGCAAACGTCCTAAGTCCCTAAGGATAATTTAGGTTTTCTTGCAGACCCAACTGCCCTGCATACTCTCTCTCCTCAGGAAGAAAAACTGGAGAAAATACCAAACTTTGCGTTTCTTACAAAAGAAACAGATTTGTCTCATTTTAAAACCATCCTTCATATTCCAGCTTTAAATGGACATTTCTCACCTTGCTTTTTCCTTGCTCTCACCCTCCATCCCTGTGCAAGCACAACAGCCCCAAGAGACCTGAGATGAGAAGGTCAGAGAGCGGCTCAGCAGTTCGGTGGGAGCATGGACGGTCCCATGCCCTGGCCGCTGCAGGCACGTGCCGCTGCCTGTGCTGCCCACGGACTGAACTGGCAGCCGCGCGTGGGCAGCCCGAGTGCTCTGCGAATCCAGAGGGTAAAGAGGTAAATATACGGCACTTCACCCCAAAGGTGGGAAATCAAAGCGCAGCACGCAGAGGGCAAATAGAGAAGAAACCAAGCCCCATTCCCCTAGCTTTCTGCTCCCTTAGAGAATCACACAAGTACAAAACCATGAAAACAATAACCCCAGCTGCAAAGGCAATGAAGCAATTTGTTAGGGAGATGACATTTTTAATGGGAAACACTTGCTGGAGGAGAACAAAAGGCCCTGTTTGGTCAGAGAGATGCTCTTGATACTCTTCTGAAGTGCATGAAAAAGTAATTTCATTTAAGCGTCATACACAGCTGAATTTCCTGAGGCTCCAGATGTTGTCCTGTGCAGATGCTGAACAAATGTAACTCTGTCCTGATGAAATGAAATGAAAAAAGCAAGCCTTCCTAAACCAAAACCCAGGCACCAGACTATTTCACATCTTAAAAGAAGAAAAAGAAAAAAAAGAGAGAAAACCATGCAAACCGGGGAGAAAGAAAGTTCTTGGAAGTGGCAATGTTTTACTGGACATAGGATAAACTGTTCTTAATTGCCCTATAGATAATTGAAGGAGACAAGAATCTGGATTTGCAAAATACCAAGTTCTGGCTCTGTCGCCTCTTTTTCTTGGCTTTGCACTGTTTCTCTTTGACAGTTATCTGGCTGTGATTACACTGATTTTGTTCCTTAGGAAGGGGCAGATTCTACAAACTTTTATTAGGCCAGAAGTTACTGGAACTTTCCTGGGGTGAGCAATGGATTCAGAATCAACAACTGAAAAACTATAATCAATATTTCACTGTATTGCTCATACAGTAAAAACACAAGCCTGCTTCCTAACTTGAGATTACACAAGTTTATTTCCTGAATTTTGGGGAGGATGAGGGTTTTAGTGCCTCGGTGGTAAAAGCTTTTGAAATAGGAGATCAGACCAAGATCAGCTCTCATGTTAATGAAGACTAATGAAATATAATGACCTTGATACTCAGATACTTCATTCCTGAACTTTGGGATGGGTGACAGAAGTAGATGTAGATGATTACTAGTCTTTGTAAGCCATACAGGGCCTATACAGATTCTGATGTAAATCAGAATAGCCTTAGGCCTGCTGGCTTATGCTCTAATTTTTTTCCTGCCCTTTTAGGCTCTGAAAAATGGAGACTATTCACTCTTTCTTCTGAAACGCGAGTCTCCTTCTGACACAGCATTATCCTTTTGCTAAATGGTAGCAGATGACAGAGTCTAAAGCACTGCATGAACACGAGAGCATTCCTACCTCTTACATAGGGCCCCTTCCTAAGAAGCAAGGCTGTCACAGGCAACTCTGCCTTTGAAAAAAGCAGTAATAAAAGCCAGGTTTGTGATGCTGGTCCATCAGCAGGTGGTACTGTGTAGTCAGTTTATAGCGAACAAAGTGAGAACGATACTGTTTTAAAGTGGAATTTGGAATAGGCGGTTAGCATCACATCTGACACGAACCCGATGGGCAAAGCTAAACAACTGACACACCAGAGTACACACTAAATGAGAAGGAAGCAAGCCAATAGATGTTTTAAGTAGATCTGAATGAGAATAGAGCTAAAACTTTTAAAAAGAAAACAACTTAGTGCATGCAGGTTATGAGAAACTGGGGACTGAGCTTTTGTTTCTCTCTGTTGAGAGGTAGACATAACACCAGGCTGAGAGAGCAGCTGCCTTCCAGCACAGAGGCACGAAAATGCTTCCAGTGTAGTCTCACCAGTCAAGAGAGAAGTGGTCTCAGAGTTTAGACAAGAAAGCAGATGAGAGGACTGAGAAACAGCATTCCTTGACTAGTTTCTTTTAAAGGAAATTCAACATAGGTCAAATGAGCTAGTTTTGTCCAAACTCAGTCAAACCAGATTCTTAGATGACCTAATGTAAGCATCAGCAAACCAGGTAACAGCCATGGTGGTGGCGGCTGGTGGCTCACAGAGGAGCATTGTGCTTTGGAGAAACCTGCTTGAAGCAATTCAATAAAAGTGAATTGACCTTAGGATGGAAAAATCAACTTTTACAGAATTATTGGGTGTGATCTAATGACTGTACTGAATAACCCAAATTCCAACAATAGGTAATGCTTTTAAGCATGTTACCAGGTTTTGTTTCATGTGTACGTTGCCAAAATAATCCCTTTGCATACATAGAAAGTAGTCAGTGAAACTTAACTTCTGGTAAGCACTTATGAGAGACTTCTACAGGCAAGCAATCTTTTATTTTATATTTTAAAGAAGTTTGCATTAAGGCCTGCCTCTAACAGCAATCATCAGTATACTGACAATCTCGAAGTCTCAATTGCTAATGAGGAGGAAAATCACTGGGGTAGAGAGAAACTAGGTATAAATAGTATTTTTTGCGCTCATTTTTCCTCTGAGGACATACTACAGCAGAGCGTGCTCGAGCCATGTGGAATACAGGAGGTTTAATCCCACAGAATTCCTGGTACTAGAGCTTTGGTGGAGAGAGCACTTTTGCATTTCCACACCATCAGCAAACGCTCCCTCATGAGCCACCATGAAGGAGACAAACAGGGAGTGGTGCTGAGGGACTGAGGACTTCAGGGCAATAAAAGACACAGGTGAACAAGGCAGCATATTCTTAAAGGATGAGCATATTTTTAAGGATAACACCATTCCAGAGCAAGCACTGTTAATGAAGTCCTTCTCCTGGGACTAAGTAACACAGAATCTCACTGCAACCCCATGTTGTCTCCCTCCTGCGTCATTTTCCCCAGTAATCCAAGCTGGCGTAGGGCACAGAGAGGTCAGGCAGCCTCTCCTTGTGCATCTCCAAGCAATGGGGAGCCAGATAAAACTTTGGTAGTGTCGCAGCATCCAGGGTATCATTAGAAACAACCTGGGTTCAAAATCCCAAGTGTCCATATCGGTCTTTTCAGGGACTTCTTGGACTTCTCGGTATTTGATTTGACATTTTAGAACAATTAAAAAAAAATCTCCTAAGCATAAATATAAAATAATTCCTTAAAATTATCTGGAATATCTCCTTCCTCATGGATTGCTAAGTGAACACATTTATCCCCTTGAAAACACCAGGGAATGATGATTTCCTCATTCAGGAATCAAATGTTCATTTTCATGGGTCATTAGAGATGGATAGCTCTAAAGGTAGTCTAAACCTTTAAACTCCCCTGTCTTTTAGCAAGGGGAGAAAACCAGGAGAAAGACAAAGACAAAGGAAATAATGTACGTTTGCAAGGCCACTAATGAGCTATTGCGGGTCATTACTTTTATTTCCAATAGGAATTTAAATTACAAACTGTTCTGAGAATCACTTGCATTAGGCATTTACTTTATAATGAATGTGACTGCAATTTTAAAAAGCTGGTGTACAGGATGGTAGAGAGGCTATAAAAAACCCAAGTTACATATTGAATTGTGTGTACGCATAATGACTGTATTATTTCTAGGGAATTAACTTCCATTACTTTTATTTCCAATAGGAATTTAAATTACAAACTGTTCTGAGAATCACTTGCATTAGGCATTTACTTTATAATGAATGTGACTGCAATTTTAAAAAGCTGGTGTACAGGATGGTAGAGAGGCTATAAAAAACCCAAGTTACATATTGAATTGTGTGTACGCATAATGACTGTATTATTTCTAGGGAATTAACTTCCCCCCCCCTAGGAGATTAACTCCCCCCCCCCCCCCCCCAACTTTCCAGACTCTGAATCATTTTCTAATAGGATCTCAACAGGCAATAGTATTAAAAATGTGTTAGATGTTAGCATCTGGGCCAGGAAAAGCATGACAATCTAATATAGAGAATCTAACCAGGGCATTCATCCAAGCCTGCCATCCATCTTTCCATTCTCTGCAGTGTCTCTCCCACTTCAGGGTACATAGATTGAGCAAGTACTTGGAATAATGGCATTTAAACGAGGTAAAGCCTACCTGAAGATGTTTCCTTGCCAGGCAGGTTGCAGGTCCCAGGGAACTGATACCTGAACTACAGTCATCTTGCTCTCAGTAATGACAACTTGAATTGAGAAGTCATTTCAGTACATGGAGGCAGACTAAAAACAGAAATCTCATTCCATTAAAGGGAAAAGAGAACCCTAAAGCCCCAGGCGTCATGATTTTGACACTTGATTTTCATTGCACAGTGGAACAAAAATGAAACCCTTCAACAATTCTCATGAAAACTTTCAGGAGAGAGAGAGAAGCCAGAGTAGTGAACTTGCTGGGTGGGTAAGATCAGCAAACTGGAACAGCAACATTGGGAGAATTTGAAAAAGAATCTGACTCCGCGTCTTTGAATTTGATACAGAAGATTCAGTTTCAAGATCCTCCTCTAAATTAAACAAATCTCATTATAGCTATAAGCAGTCTGATCAGCAAAACTTATCCTCTTCCAGTTTTTGATAAAATGGCTTCTTTAATAGAAAGATTTTTAACTATAATTTCTTTTTTGGCTGATTCTAATCCTTGGGACTGGGGGAAAAAAATGAAATCTTGTTTTGACCAGCATGAAATTCACTGTCTAGATTTAGGATGTCCATTTACACTCTTCCTATTTATCACTGTAGAACAGATGAGATCACATTGAGAAAAGTAAAGACCTAAATGAAAAATACCTGTGTATTTCCAGTATGTACACTTTTCCTGAGGTATCCAGGGTAGTTAAAAATTAATCAGTCAGCTGCACAGGGTATCATATTTGGATGCTAGTGTGCTCAATTAAAGTCTTACTTTGGTAATGCAGACTGTCAGGAAAACTGTTAAGAAACTGTAGCTTGTTTTGAAGGCTTAAAATTGCCAAAGGCAATATAAAGAGAGAAGGAAGAAAAGGCATTTTACAGAAATTATCCTATTCACTTGTTATAGCTTAGGAATCTTTGTCTGCAGAGAATGAAAGGAAACAAATTACACTGCTATAGCACACTTCCAGTGGGTTCAGTATGCAACAGTTAAACTCCCTCTGGTTGGGAAAGATTTGAATAAAGGAGCTGAACTCAAGTTTTGTTCAAAACTTAAACTGGGGCTTTAGTGCTTAGAAATATTTTGTTTTCCTGCTCAAATATGCAGAATGTGTTTTCCTGCTCAAATATGGACAGGACAGGACCTCTTTGGACACTGTGCCCAGTTCCTTTATACTGCAGGTACATAACACATCATCTTATCATAGTCTGAAAAAAACTTTTACCTTAAAACAAGGCTGTGTGCTTCAGTGAATCCTAGTAAGAGGCTCTCCCAGAAGCTCATCCCACTGTTGGTTAAAAGCTTTCTCATTTCCAGCCCCACTGTGTTCACAGGCAGGTTCTGACTTTGCTGGAAGTGGCATTTCATAAGGCAGACTCCAACGAGGCTTGCAGCAACTTGGCTAACAGCCAACCTGGATGATAACTTCATCTGATGCTTGTTGATGTTCTCCCCGGCCTAATGTCTTCCTTTTCATTTCCAACTTCTTCTTGCAGTAACATGGACCAAATGTTGCTTTACGTTACTTGCATTACAGTGGTCTTTGGACTTTCCAGCAAACCTGGGAACATGCAAGACACTTCCTGCTCAGTAGGGTTTGTGGTCCAAATAGAGGAGATAAAAAAAAGGAGAGGAAAAGGAAGACAGAAAATAATGAAAGTATTGAACAAACAGAAAACCTATCCTCCAACTTTTCCAGTCCCATCTCATGCCTCCATAGGCCTCACTATCCCTTCCAGAGAAAAGTCATTGCCCTGTTTTCTAAAAAAGTCAATGACGTTCTCTTAGGACTTGTCTATGTTCAGATATTTAGAGAATACTGTAATTATTTTCTTGTTTAATCCTTTATCTTAGTAAGTAGACAAATGGTTGCCAAAATGGAACATTTCAGAAAGTATTGCTACAGGAGCCCAGTAAATCTACTCTATCAAAAAGGCCAAAAATTTCCGGCTCTAGTTTCCGGCTTATCCCTATAGGGTTGTGCAGAATCGTTTGCCTGTCAGCCAAGCTGTATACAATTTCCACCAACTGTTCTAAAGAAATACTCATTTCTTTGAAAAGCCACTTGAGAAGTCAATATAACATCAAGATGCTGTTTCTTTTTCTAACGTGGACATTCCACTCACACCAAACAACTCAACCTACGTCAACCAGGAAATCTCTTGCAATCATTCAATCTGTAGAAAGACATGATGAAATGTTTGAATCTGGAAAACATATCCCTTCCGGTTGCTGGGCTTCACTTATAATTTGTATGTCTGTTTGGATGACACCGGGAATACATTAGTCCTTCTGGCAACCATACAACCCCTGCACCTCAGCATCACAGTTCTAGCTCAAAGTGGCAAAATAACAGTTTGACCTGCAATGAAAATTTGGTCTAGTTGTAATGCTTGCAGCAAAGTGTAAATCAATCTGTCTCAAATAATCACCAACCAGCAAATTCAAACCAGGACATCAGGATGAGGAAGGATAGAACAAAAGATTAATAAAAATGCTGAGTAGCAGGGTTCTTATAGAATATTGTCAAAAATCAATATAGATACCCACTGGAGAACAAAGTCGGTCTCATACTGTAAGATCAGATCTCGGCCAAGCAGAAACTTTAAAAGTGACTGTACCGTGCGGCCCACACAAAATCATCCGTTGACAATATTAATACAGCTCTTGCTTCCTGTAAACTGTGCAACCATCAAAGCCTAGACAGTCTTTGAATTACCCTGCTGAATGAACCTGACATGATTTGGAAATCCAATATAGAAGTGCAGTCATGGTTTTATCGCCGATCAAATTATAAACATCTCTCTAAAGTCCTGTCTAGTGTATATGTTTCCAGTCAGGCTGGGAGTCCTCTAAAGACAATATGCATTTCACTGAGTACATTTTGCACCTACTATAGGGACACCTCTGTGTTTCTAATAACTCTGGCTGCCTACAGAAAGTCATTTCTGTGTTTACTTTAGTACTGACATGGGAAATGCCTAACCAAGATAGTACGTTTTTATTGTTGTTGTTGTTTTAACCAAGAGACAAAACAAGAGGGAACAAAAGTTAAAGCTGATGTGACTGGATAGTGTTTATTTTAATTCCAAAGAAAAGAGATTTTCTTCCAAGGCTTGAGTATTTGCAATGTCCTTATTAGTTAGAGTGCATAAAAACACAAGTGAAAGGAAACAGCATCTGCAACGGACAAATGGGGCTACCCAGATGTTACAGGACTTTCACGAAATTGCTATCTGAATATGATTATTAAAGCCACCAAGGTATGAAGCAGAGCAGTGCTCATTTTTATTACATGAGAGACTGTGTGTAAACACGCCTGTGTATTATGCTATTGCACGTTGCATTCATTATTCACTGGTATTTTTGACCTACAACTTTGCTTTTGGCCATGATAATTCGTGAAGAATCTGCTATATAAATTACTCAAATTACTGAGAAACACAGGAAACGTCAAACATTTGGTTCTGCATTTTGTTTAGAATATTTTCAGAAAAACCCCAATTTTGGCTTGGTATTCTCATCTGAAATCATTCCGTCTCACAGTATTTCGTAAGAACATTTACTCAGAGCCGCTTTGAGAAAAAAAGGCCTGAAAACAAGAAACAGAAACTTCAATTTGGCTTTAATTAAACATATTATTGCAGATCCAGGGATATTAAAAATAGTCCACTGCAGATGGACTGGTGCTTATACATTGAATCACAGGTTCCCCCGAAGTGAAATATTTCATTAGCAAGTTGCTCGTAACTACTTATTGCTGCACCACAGGGCAAGCCAGTCAGTAAGATAAAACTCTATTAAATACACTTTCTAAAGTTTTCACTCTGGGAGTAATGTACAGTACTAATTTTCTTATAGTAGTTTTGCATAAATACAAAGACCGGAAACTTCTCCCCAGACATGTCTCAAGGCAGGAGTGAGACTCTTTGCAGAACCTCTTAGGAGCGCAATGCCACATTCACACTGCTGTCAAGGAGGGGAGGAAAGAAAAAAATGGGTTTGAACAACTTCTTGCAGCCTCCTGAATGTAGACTGTGCAGGACTTGTACAGTTGTTGTTTGTTTTGGGCGTTTTTTTAAATATTGACACTTCAGCTTAGGAAAGTAGAACAAAGCTCTATGGTAGAGTAGTAAAGATCATCTCACTGGGATCTCTCTGCTAGCCATCTGTCATGGGAAGAGAATATTCATTCTCACAGGTTCTTGGGTGGTTATTTATGGGGCTTGCCTCCCAGCTGAGAAATCCCATAGCATAACAAAGCATTGCTTAATCAAATAAGTGGTAGATCTGGCTCTTAGAACCCCTCTTGAATTTTAATTTTCATTAGCAATGTGGAAGACTGAAGACAGCAACCATGGGCCTTGTTCGCAGATTTTTCTGTAATTAAGTTATATGTCTTTACAAAGAGGTCCTTGCACAGTGAACATTTGTGCAAAGGCACAGATGAGCAATGGAAACCACTGCCGCACCTCTGTTCCTGGAGAATGGCATATTTCACTTTAAATTGTCCCTTACAAACTTGGGTAATTGGCCCAAAGTGAAATAAATAGCGGTTATTCCAAACTTCAATAGAGGAGCAGTGGGTGAGGGTAAATGGGTAAGACTGGGATAAGAGAATGGCTTGAACATGCTGAGGTATGTGAGCCTTTAAAGGAAAACAATTTTGCTGTGATTGAGAGGATTGCTCCACAGGGAGGGTCCAAAGACAGGGCCAGAACAAGAAGTCTGGAAGGTTATTTTAGCAGCAGTAATTTCAGCAGATTGAAATAGCCAAACCAAGTCCTTCAGCCAGAAGGAACAGTTGGATGGAGCAACCAGAGAAATAACTGTGGATTTGTAAAACAAAGGGGTTACGTTCTCCCTCCTTCTGTGACTGGCCTGCTGATGCGATTTTGCATGTTCACTGCCATGCCCAAGTGCACGTGGAGTGCAGTCAGAGGCAAAGAGGAGAGGGGAGAGGCAGTGGGAAGTTGACCAAAAGTCCTATGAAAAGAAAGTCTGGAGTAACAGTAGCATGAAAGCCCCATTCTGCTAGCATGGAGCCAGATGTGGCAATGCAACGTATCTAGAAATAATGTGGGTCTCAGATGGTGTTTACGTGTCCACGTCTGTTTATATTGATGCTATATTACTGCATACTAATGCATGCACTGCACATGTAGAGGGGACACCTCTGAGCTATAGTGCAAAGCTGAGTAATTACATTAATTTACCACACACCTTTGGCTGCTTCGCCACCTCCTCCCTCCTGAATACTCTTAGCCTTCCAAACAACCCTTTATGGTTTAAGGGTGAGGAAACCAGTAGGGTTCTATAAAACCTGAATAAGGCATTACAGAAAATATCCTGAAACTACATTGGCTCCATCCTTCTTTTCCAGCAGTGCGAATCAGGAGTGACACCAGTGTAGTTACACTGCTGCTCTACTAGAAGACAACAACACACATCAGATCCAAGATCCATACAGTGAAATTGTCTCCAACACTAATCAGGCTTAATATCTCTTGTGAAGCTATTAACCCTTATTAAGGTCACTATAGATCCTTAGCACTAGTATCTCACTCATTTATTGATCTATGTCTTAAAAGCAGTTCAGTTTTTGTCACTACTGTTGGTATTCAGCGGTTACTCCAGAACATCTCTTCTCTGTCGAAGAACAGCTCCCTTATTTTTCCAGCCTAAATGAACCATTGGTTTGTCTGTTCCCCACAATGAGATGAGACGAAAAAGTGAGCTAACCTCTCTCGCAAAAAAAATCCCACCCCAAGTAGAGCAGCCCCTAGACTTGTAACATCTCAGGACAGACCCTGATCCCCTCCATCCCCAACAAAACCATACTGCCAGGTGGTAGGGACCTGAGGAGGGAGCAGGAGATGAAGCTTTGCTGAGGCTGGTTCCCCTGCTGACAAGGGTTATAATAATCATCTTGTGCTTCATCACAGCCACTCACACAAGTCCTTTGTGTCAGATGGATACTTGGATTCATGATTCTGATTAACAAACTAAACCAACGCTTTCTGTCAAAGTATTGCAGGGTTTCAGAACCATAAGCCAATATGCTGGAATAATTTTAAAAACAAAAACCAAACCAGAATACCAACAGATAGCAGTGCTGTGCTTTTACTTTGACGGGGTTTAGGCAGTGGGATCCACAAGTAACTACCATGCTCCACCAGGACAGATAGATAATGTTTGTTAGTTTCAAGAGTATCCCCTCCCTGGCCCCCACTATCTCTTTTGTGTGGTTGCTGGCACTCATAGCTTCTTCATGGGACAGGATCATGAAACAGGTTTTGCTGTTGCTGTCACATCTGCACCACAGAGACTTCCTGGATACTATCAGCAAGAAAGCGACTTGTTTCTGGTAGGATGTCCTCATATCCCATGGCTTCCCTTCCACATCCGTCAGGTGAATGAGATTTGAAAATTGCCCCTCCCCCGCCCCGTCTCGTCCAGACACAGGCATACCTGCAAAGAAGAAGAGTCATGGCTATTTATTACCTTCATAAATATCTGATTGCTGTTGAAGGTTTCAGGCTGTTCAGAGCAATTCTGTGAATAAGCAGCATTGAGTGAATACATCTACACACACAGACCCAAAAGGGGTTTTTTGGGTGCATGGGGGATTGTTCAATTGATCTATTTCTTTGACTGAATGCAAAATTACATACAGACTCTTAGATCTGCTTTCAAAATTCAAGCCTCCTTCCATACAGGCGCTTCCTAAATATAGACTCCCAAGAATCCATAATTCTGCCTATCCCATTCCCTCACTGATCAGCTTCATATTTTTACACTTCAAAAACCAAATAAGAAGCATCTTCAGATATCATTGTCACTGCATTTTCCTCATATGGCATCTTTCCCTCATCCCTTTTTGAAAAAGTCCTTTTATCTGCTTTTAATGGACATGAATGCAAACACAGAGAGTATGATTCAGGTCTCTGTACTCATGCCAGTCTGACTCATGCCAGTTTTAAATAAGTTTACTTCCACCGGTCGCTATCTGCTTTGAGGTTACATGGCTGAAATCCTGTGATCAGAACCAGCCCTAGGAGTAGCTTAGTCAGCAAAGCAAGCAAACAAAAACCCCTTGCATGTGCAAATATGTAGCGATGAATTAATTTTGCTTTTCTTTTGGTTTCTATTAACATATGAACATCTATATATCTCCACTGATTTAATTTACAAGCATATATAGCAGCAGTAGCAGAGCACTAAGATAAGCCCACTATTTTAATAAAAAGCAAATCTAACAGAGAATGCAATTACGTATGTAGTGTTCTGTCACACAGCAGGAAAGAAGACTGAATAGTAAGGATTTTGCATCTGAAATATATTGGTAATTTAAAAGTTTTTAGGATTTGATGGCTCAGCATATTTGTGTATAATTCACCTCAGTTTGGCAGTTCCAGTACAGTCTGAAATTAAAGAAAGTATATAAGAACTTATCTAGAAGGAACTATAAGAAACCAAGATTTTGTGATTTCCATCAGTTTAAAGGGGAGCTAAGGGCTCTTCAAGCTACCAGTGACAACTTGGCAGCTCAGAAGGACAACCAGACACTTGGTTTAACATCAGTGCAGAGAGGTCTGCCTCCGCTGATGCTGCAGAGTCACCCGCAGAGCACGACCCCATCCAGGAATTTCCTCCTGTTTGAAAGCTCTTTGGGGATATTCAAAAGATGGGTGCTGGTGCCAGCTCAGCTCTCCGTGGGAAAATACCCACATGGCAGAATCAGACATGCCAGAGCTGTCAACCCAACAACCCCGTGCAGCGAGAGAGGCTACAGACAATGACAGAGAGACCGAGTTATGCTTTGGGTACCACATGGAAATACAGGTGCAACATGAAAACAGGAGGGTTGTTTCAATAGTGGCAGGGCAGAATGGCTCTGAGTGCTAACTGTAGTAGGTCTTTTAAAAATATAAGCTTTGAGTATCTGAAAATTTTTAATCTTAAATATTAACTTTCAAAGCTGATCAGACAGAACCAAGGAGTTGTTTGATGCCTCAAATACCTGGCTGAAGTGACTGCACCCCCACTTTGTCATTGGTTACTCAAGATGTTTAATGTCTAAACAGAGTCAGAAATGGGGAGAAACAGGTGAAATGCCCTTCAGTGATGCCATCCTACAGTTAAACCATGCTGCTTACCTGCAGTACCATGTGAATAAAAGCTGGTTTCACAAGTTCTAATAAATCAATTTTATACAGATGAATCCTGTCCCCGATAGCTTTAATATGCAGAATTTGTACATAGCAGAGGGGAAGTCTGGCAGTGAATTGCTATTGCTCAAGGTCTGATCTCAATGCACAAAGCAAAGTCTTGAGATTAGAAAAATGCGTTTGCTTCTGGGAAATATTCTACATGCATGAACATGTTCGGAAGACGGCTTCTCCTATCGCTGGATTGTGATCTCTATCTGTGGCCTTTTGTTCAGAAGCAGAAAAAGGAGGGAGAGACTGGAGATGATCTGGGTAAGAGACTTAAGACTTACTGACATAGCTCCAAAGCAAAGATGACTAAACTCTGCCTGTTTGCCCAAACTCTGAAAAGCTCTGCCCAACAAACTGAGCAGTCAAAGGCAAGAACTGGCTAAAATGTCAGGCATGGAGAAATCTGAGATAACAGATAACTTGCTTGTTGATGCTTTTGCTGATGCAGCAGAGAATTACATGGGGAGGGGGGGAATAACCTGTGTTTTACAGGATTTGCAGTTGTTGCTACATTTGCAAAGTTTTCAAAGTGGCCACGTGACCTTAGTCTGGCTTTTATAGAAAGCTGAAATCTCGTAAGACTTACTGGCAAAGCTAGCTGGCTCTGGAGAGCAGAAAGCAGAGCTTCCTCCAGCTCTCAAGGCTACACATCAGCCAGGTCTCATCTTTGTCCTTCATGACTGGCATCTCTATGCTGCTTTCCCCTCCTTCTGGCCCATGACCCTACCTGCAGCATGCCATGAGAGCAGCCACACTCTCCCCTCTCCACCTCAAGGTCCTCGTGTCCCCACCCAAGCTCCCTGGCCCCGGCCGGCTCAAACCTCTTGCCACCCCCCTGCTTTCATAACTTGCTCCCACTCCTACATGGGCAAGAGACCCACAGAAGCCATTCTCCAACTAATCCCTCAGAAATCACTTCATCGTCTAATAATATCTCTTATGACCCACTTAACTGAAGGACAGCAGGTGACAGAGCGTTACTGTCTGCTTGTTTCAATGTATAAGTGAAACTGGAGCAGAAGACAGTTCAAATGAAGAGTTCCAAATACAGGTTCATGCCAGGGTTCTAACAGATGATTCCTAAAGGTTGATTTAATTAGGGCTGACAATCTTTTAAGGATCCAGTCAACCTTTCTTAAGTGATACAAAATAATCAGGGGCAAAACTTCCACATTAATCCGAAACTGAACCCATAGGCTTTATGAAAGTTGACATCTGCATATAAGAAAATTACGCATGGGTGATCAAAGTTTCTCTCTGACAGGATCTACTTCCACCCATATAGATCTGGGGATTTTACATTTGCCAACAGACACACATGTACATACTGGGCAGACTTCTCAACTTGTCATCCTAAAAACATGCTCCGTAGACTCCAGGCCCATATCTCCAGCCGTTGCATGAATTGGGAACCAGGATTTAGTAAAGGGAGCCCTCACAGTTGCTTCACAAGTGTCCCTCAAAGTGTCCATGAAGGTCAGAGCTTATGCCGAGAGTTGCAAAAGGGCTCAAGGTGCAAATGCAGCAGTCCCCAGCAGTTCACCTCCTCCAGGGTAATAGAATAGCAGCAAACTATAACTGTTGCCTGCAGAGGTTTATATTCACCAAACAGTGGCTAACTACTTTTAATTGCTGTCAGGCTCCCAATGCCAATGATGATATCTAAGAAACGAAACCCTTGCAGCCAGGAATTATAGCTGATTTCCTTACCCTGGAGACAATTAACTCCCATTAGCTGAGGAGGATCTCAGGGAACAGGCAAGTTGAAAGGGAGGTTAAGAAAGGTTGCCCTGTGAAGATGGGATTCATCTGCTTCTTAGGGCACGATGCCCCACCAGTCAGATACAGAGCTCATCCCAAGTTCCTTGAGTGGCAGAAAGATAAATGAAGGAAAGCACCTGTACCTATCCAGCTCCTCCTAAGCAGAAACCATATGTCCTTCTGGCACCTTGACCCTATATTCTGAACAGCCCTAGGAAGCACGCACATTGTCTAAGAGATCTCCCAATACCTGGCCTTCCACAGGAACAAGACGGAAGCAACCTGATGAAACACACTGAAACCAGTCTTTCCAAAGGGTTCACAAGCATAGATGTTTTGATAAATATGTGCTGTGACTGACAAAGTTGTTTCATCTGCCTTCAGTATCACTAGATCCGGAATTACTTCCATATTATTCTCTTAGTTGTTAAACCAAGATCTTGAGGGAGAAATAGAGGGGAGAAGCGGGGGGAACATAACAGTCTCTTATGTTAAATCTACCTCATGTGCGAGCACATAAAGCCAGAGAAGTTCGCTGCCTCATGCTGTGAGTCTACGTCTCAGCTTTTGGCAGTGGAACAAAACTCTGGAAGCAGTCTGGAGGCATTCACATGTTTTGCTGCTTGCTTTGGCTACTGTCGAGCATCCTAAGCCCTCTGTGCTCTTTATAGAAATATGTTTGCAAAGCATTTTTCTGAAAATGGTCACAATGAAAATACCTGCAATTTAGATTCCTCTGCCCCCTCGTTTAAAAAAAGTTATTGAAAAACCCTGATTTTCAAATTGTTCAAATAACAACGGCAACCTTATTCATAAGAAAATCAAAACAACCGGCTAAAATGGGTCTTTTAGACTACCCTCTGTATGCCTCATTTTTTATTCATAACAGCACATATTCTCTCCTGTGTGATCTTGCTAGGATATAAAATATATTCAGACTCTGACTCCTACCTAAGGAGGGTCTGAAAGCCTTTTCAGAGCACTCCTAAGGCGGTGTGTTTGACACTGCATTCCCCGGGAGCAGTGCAGCACCATGCAGCACACCTGAACCAGCATGAAGATGACTTCTTCTTCCAGAAGTCACAAGGCAGCTGCAGATGACTATGGGGCATCAACCCAACACTCACTCTGCTTCTGAAGTTAATTTAGCAGCCTATCTTGATTTCTCTGCTGCTTTGGCTAAGCAGCTGCTGGTGTATTTTGAAGTTTTATGTTGCCTTTTGGTGCCACGCAGAATACATTTTGTTCTGGCTTTCTGAAGTGCCTGTATTGCAAATGGAGCTGTGATCAGCCGCTTAACTACACTCAATACCTGACACTGCAACCCCGTGTTTTTCCTTGGCAATTCAGGGTTAGGAATTGTCTCCAGTTATCTGTGTTAGATTCCCTTTGGAAAGAGCAGCGAGGACAGTGAGAGCACGTGGGAGAGGGAGGACTTTAATCATGAACCAAATTACAACCTGAACAGCAAGCCAATTGCTCTGGTTAGCTGTCCAGAGAGGGGCAGAGGGAAGGAAGTAAACCAAGAGTACATCACTTCGGAGACTCCCACCATCACTAAAATCACTTTACAGCTGAAGTGACAGGAATGAAATTATCCTGATGATATTCCCCCAGCAGATGGATCAGAAAGAGTTGTTGAAATTTGCCCGTGAGTCTAAGTCCAGTTACTCTCAATCCTACTCATTGCTGCAACACGGCGAGTTTGCTCCAGTTTCCATCGGCTCAAACTCTCTCCTAGTGCTGTTTGAAGATGTAAAGTATGGCATAAAGGGCAAAGGAGCTGAATTTGATTGTTCTGGGTCCTTGCTCATGGTCTGATTGAACTATGAGGTATTATCTACTTTTCCTTCACAGCAGAACAGCCTCAAACCACTAGCTCTGAAATGAGGCTCCCTGATAACGTGCTTCAGCAAGTATTTCACAATCAAAATGAGTCTTGGTATTTCTGAAAGATGCCAGAATCATGCCAGCACATCTGTTTAGGATGAATGACTGACTGATTTGGGCAAGTCCTTCTGCCTCTGTTTCTTCCTAATAAAATAAGGATAAAAATTAAACCCTCAGTACACTGAAGTTCTCATCCCAGTTCCAAATATTTTTCCTCCATTTTTTTAATGTCCTTCAAGATAGAAGAAGGAGAATGCTTGATGTTTTTTTCACTGCTGTCATTCTCATCTGTTGCTCATCACAAAACAGACTGGGGGATTTTTTTGATACTGATATATGTCTTATCTTTACATGTCAAAAACCAAGGCAGAAAGATATTTTGGAATGTGAAAAAAAAAGGAAAATATAAGGAGGGAATGGAATGGAATAGAAAAGGGAAAATGCTACATGAAATACATGTTATTAAGAAAAGTGCTAAAAGAACTTATCCCAACCTTGGGATAACAATATGTATTTAAAAAAATAAAGTGGCCTTTGCAAGTGAAATACAATAAGGAATGCTCTAGGACCTTTTCTAATGTATCAGATATTTAGGAAAAGGACTGGAAGATACCACTGAATGAAACAGGTAGGAGACTATTAAAGGGACCTGTAACAGTCAGAGTTTTAATTTAATTAGATCATGGGCTGATGATGGCCACTAGACCTTCAGCTGCACACTGTCTTGGTTTTAACTCTCTCTGGAAGGCAGAGAGTAGGCCAGCAAGGGAGAATGGATCAGGTAGGTGGTCTTTAAAGCATGCAACAGAAAGAAAGAGCAATGCCATGTGTAAAAAAAATCAGAAGTGCAACAACCACAAGACTGTCTTTGTTTTCCCCAAACCTGTTGAAACTGTGGTATGTTTTACACATTAACCTCTCCATACCATGAACAGCACAGGGCCAGACAATACTGAGGTGATAGGTCACTGAAGCAATAAAGCAATGCTTTATTAATGTCTGTGCTCCTAAAAATGCAACCCCAAATTCCTTCCAGATATTCAACTGGGTGATGGAAGTTTTATTTGTGGGTTAAACCATAGAGAAAACTGCAACCCTTATGCCCTCTTAAATCATGCAGCCTGCTTGGAATGACTAAAATTCCCTCTGAGTTGCATTACCCAGAGTTTGTAAATGTCTGGAAGACATAAACCACTAATGCATGTAATTTTTCTTTTCCCTCCTGCCATTTCTCCAGCTTTCCCACACAGATCGATGCTTTCTCCCAACCACTTCAAGAACAGGATATATTTCTGTCTCAAAAACCATGCATTACCTCTCCTGATCCAGGGAGTCAGATTACACTGAGATTCAAAACATACTTCCTTGCTGAACAAATTAGACATTCGTTTTTCCCCTACAAGAAGGTATCTGCTTGCAGACCAGGTGTGACTTGGAGTGGTCACCTCCAGGGTTTCCTTCAGGGAGAATTTGAAGGCCTTGGAGAGAAGTTATTGATTGTCACAGACTGACTGTAGCCAAGAGCAAACAATACCTCGATGCACACACAGTACTCCTCGATGCTCAGATACTGAGCTGTGCTGGAGACAGAGCTCGACTCACTTGTCATGTTTCTTTGGATCATATCCTTGGACAACATGTTCCTCCAGTCCTCTGCAGTCTCCCATTTGCTCAGCACAGAAGGTTTCCTCCTGCAGGAGACACATGTTAAGCCACAACAAAACTGCTTAGCAGTTCTATTCTGCTCCCCATCATTTCTGCCAGATGCACTTTGCGTGACATCTAGCACTGGTTCCCAAGGATATTTTTCACACACAACAAGCTTCTCTCACCTTCAAATACTCACAAGTTAATAGCTTATTCAGAAGGCACTTATTTCTGTACGTTCTTTTCAAAGCAAGGCACTCAAAAGTCCCAAATGCCAAAGCCAAAGTGATCTGGGCCACTTCACCTTTAATTTTCTGTCTCTCCAGCTCACTAATATGATGCGCTCTGTATCAAAAGTAGATTGCTTGAGTTTGAATACTTGGATTAATTTTTTGCATAAGCTATACCTGGAGCTCTCTCAAAAACATTTTTAGTCATCCTGTGAGGGGCTTAGCATGAGCTCAGTGATTGTTTCTCATCCTCACTTAATGCAAACACCAATACATCTCAGAGATGTGTGCATCCAAGTGCTTCTTTATTAATTAGTCACCAAATCTGTGCTTCCATGCAAGAGTTTTTCACAACCATGACACTAAAGTCGCTCTCATCTTTGAATACCACAGCTAATAATTCTGGTATAAAATACCTGCTGTAAAGAGCAAAGGCAGAAAAAAGTCCCTCTCTGCTAAGTTTTATACTCAGAGTGATGGCAATAATAAACTAACAATTTTCTTATATATCTGTGTAACACTACAGCTGTCTCACATACTTATCCTTGCAATTTGGAACTCCACTTATATTCTGTTCCAGAAACCTTTGTAACAAGAAATGGACCTTTCTTGACTTCTCGTAGTGTTTACCTCTGCAAGGCTGATGACTATAAGGCTGGCAGCATCTCCAAGAGTTAAAAACAGAGTAATCACTTAACATACACAGGCTGAATTCAGATGAGGATATGAAAATCAATGTGCTTTTCAAAACTCACATTGACTAGCTGTAACTTCTTCCATTTATGAAACTTATTCAGAAATGTTAAAACAACAGGGATGTTCAGACTGCTTCTGGTTGGGACAGAAATACACAAATTTGTCACTGTCTTCCCAAAAAAACCAAAGATAATATCAAAGGTGGGTGAGGGAGGAAGGCAAATGTGACCCAAGATTTCGATGCTGAAGTAGTTTGGTATATATGTAGCTCTATGAAGCTTGCAGGAAGTTGTTTTCAGCATGTGTGTGTTTGCTCCTGAATCTTTTTGCCCATCTTTCCAAGGCCAGTGACCTGTAACCACACATTACAGTGTTGGCTTTTGAACCTTTAAAAACCCATCTGTAGGATCTTGATTTTGTTCACTCCAAAGACAGGAGCTACGTACAGCACTGCAGCTCCTGCCTGGGATTTCACATGCCTCTACTGCTGCCAGACAATGAATGCCTGCGTGCCAATAACTTTCTGTGTCTGTTTTCGTACCTGGGACTCTTGTAGTGGATAAATAAACACTGAAGTGGCACAACTAGTTCTGCACAAAATCAGTGAATAGGCCTGAACTGTTGTTTGCTAACAAATCACCACCTCATTCATTTCCTCCTTCCTCCTTCTCTTAGGAGGATTCCTCTCTCCTTGGGCTCTATTTTTAAAAAAAACACCCTATTATCCTTACTTTTAAAACAGGTTAGAATATTTTTTAATGCTGCCTATTTCTTTGAACCTCTGATCATTGTACCTAATCGCTTAATTGTGGGTTGGTTGGAGATACCAGATATTCCAAATGAGCTTTTCCAGGTAGCAGGCAATCGAGATTTCCTAACCGTGCTCAGCTCGGTGGAGTGAATCCAAGTGGGTTTGGCAAGTCAGCTGCTCCCACCACCCACACACGCACACCTACTGGTATTTTATTCGCTGAGCAACTCTTTCTTCTCCCCCTTGTCCCACCCACCACGGTTGCTTGGCCAGGAGGGGAATTTGTAGTTCAGCAGTTCAAAAGAAAGCTCATTCATCCTGCACTGAAAACTGCGGCAGAGGCACGACTGCCCTGTTCTGACTTGTCTGGAGCGATCAAGATGCTCCAGCACTGAGCTCCCATCTGAAAAGACACGTAGAAGTCCTCCTGCTGTCACACCAAGCAGTGTCTGGCATTGCGGGGTTCCAGTTTGCTCTTCAGCCTGGAGGTGAGCGGGGTTCTCTGCCGAGAGCTGAAGGAGCTTCTTGCTGCCAGGCAGCTGGGAACCAAGGCCCTCTCAGCTTTTCCAAAGCAACACAGTAATACCGTGCAAGCTCCATGGCTACATAAAGCTCCAGTGAATAAGATATAAGAAACTAAATAAAAGCAAAGGCCTTCAGCATTATAAGCACCTCAAACAATGTAAGGACTTATTTTTCATGTTTTATTACTTTCATCACTGTTTTTATTCTCCCTGCAAAATGCTCAGCATTCAGGCAATATTAAAAGCACCTGAACGGTAAACTTTCAAAAAGACACAACCAACACTCAAACCTTTGTTTTCGTCCCTTTTATCTATAGCTATGAAAAAACCTGAATGAAAACACGAGTTAATATTTCTGGAGAACCAACAAAAATGCCTCTCTACCTCCAGACTCCCAGCTGCCTTTCCACAGGAATCGGCTGCAAAATGCACTCCCTGAAGTCCTGCTGACAGTATTTGCTGAATGTGGTGCACAGGATTATCTGACCTGATAAAGCTGGGGTTTTTCCTCTCCTAACAGGGCAATGCTTGTTTCAGGAAGCAAATGGTGTTTTTCAAAAGAAGCAGGGCAAAGGTAGGAAGAAATATTGAACGCTGTGTTTCTTCACTGATCATGGAAAATAAAAAGGATATATAAGTGGAAACTCTATCCTTCCTTCTATCCCTTGCCAATCATCTGTATCTGAGGCAAACTCAACATTTCAGTTGGTAGGGAGTCAAAATTCTGCTGAAGGAAAGGTGATGCCCCAGTCCCAAAGTCGTTTGCACCATTTCCCCCAGGAGGTTCAGGTGTTTCTCTAAGATCAGACATGTCCTGTGTGAAACAAATACAAGAAGGTTGGAGTCCTGCATTCTTCCACCTCACTCACCCTGGCTTGGAAATAAATGCAATTGAAACTAAGGGAAGGAGCTAATTCAACTTTGTTGTTAAATGTGATGCCTGTTTAGTGCTCGGCATTGTGCTGATCCATCGCTGCTCCCTGCGAAGGGCACTCTCCCACAGCTTCTTTACGAGCCCATGGGGTAAACAGAGGCCCAGGGACAGTGACAAATCCGACTGAAGCAAGCTTGTGTTTCTCACATCCTCATCTTACCTCCTGCCTTATCTGTAATTAATATCTGTAAAATGCTTTGAACTTTCTTTTTCTCTTATCTCAGCTGTGGTGCAGCCCCTGGATGCAATGAGTTGAAACAGTCTGCTGGAGGGATCTAGGCTGGCAAATGGGAGGAATCTCCACCTGCTTATCATTTGTGTTTTGCAGTATTAAACGTGCTTGTAGTCAAGCACTTCTTGCAAACTTTAATATTAATGTGATTTATTTTGGTCAACAGGCTAAGTCTATTCAGTTCTGGTTCAGATCAAGCTGTGATTTTCCAAAGTGACTGACCAAGTTTCTCTCAACAGCTTGCTTCTGTAAAGACTCGGGTGATAAGTCCATGCCTGTGTAATACAAGAAGCTTCAGGGAGATATAAGGAAGGGTTTATGAAACAAACCAATCTGAGGCAGTGGTGTTCTTAGCGGTGTCAAAATATGACCCATGTGGCTAGTTTGATTCCTCTGTATGTCTACAAATTTCCTTCCATGAGGAGTATAAAGTACAAACCAAGGTTTTAATTTGTGACAAACAGTTGCACAAAGTAATTTACTATGGAAAGATCCAAAGTAATTCAGCACCAGCCCCCTTAATTTTTTTTATTGCTACTATCTCTAATTACAGGCATGAAATCCAGGTAATAAGTGGGTTATATTTTCTGCTAAGAAAATGATGTCTATAATTATAGGCACATGTTCAGCTGAGATATTGTGGCATCCAATGCTTCCACAAAGATGATAATTGTCAACCTTTGCACTGTAATTAAGTCAAAATGGGAATCCTAATCGTTTTCCAAATGAGCAAACAGTAAGCCTATCTTGATTGGCTCTGTTGTGGCAATGAATGAATCTGATTTACTCTATGAGTTAATTAAGTTTTATGAAAGCCCATGCCCCCTTCTCCTCAAAACCCACATTGTCAGCAAATATTTGAGCTAATTAGTTCTGTATTGTTTTAATGCTGTGTGATAGTATTACCTGCATTATCCTATTAGGAGCCCTGGTTTTCTGCAACCTTGATTTCAAATTTACCCCCTCGGAGCAACTATTTTGCCTTTGATTCACCTGTTTCTTGGGTTCACGGCCTTCTTTTCCCTTTGAGGCTTATGATTGCAGCAAGGCTTGCAGACAAAAGAGGATGCTATGCAGTTTGGTGCTCAGCTTTCCTTACAAATGCTCTTTATGCCTAACTGTGACCTCACTGGCTCAGTGTAAGTGATCTTGTTCACAGTCGTTCTTTTCACTGCTATTCATGCAGGATACTTTTTCCTACCAAATGCCAGTGCAGCCAGCCCAGCAGGACTCTGCTAAGCATGGACCACACCGGGAGGTCCTGTGGATTGCTGGTGCCATGTATCATCCTGGGTAAAGAGTTACACTACACGAGCCAACCAGAACCAACATGACTTGCTCTTGCCTTCTGTTCCCACATTCACCACAACATAATCATCCGCTACAGTTAAAGAGATCGTCTGAACTCTTAGTTTGGTTTGCTCCATTCCTACAAAGACAGCAATTGCGTATAACTATGCAGGAGAAGAGTCAGAAAACTCTTCCGCATCACTTCACAGCCTGGTCTCCCAAGGAAGCCACACACGTGTCCAGGAGACCCAGACATGGGTTCAGGTAGTGGCTGCTAGGAGCTGCCACAGCTGGCGATGGAGAAGGGGGAAAATTTTGGATCCATTCATCAGCTGATACCAATCAGCACAGGTACACTAAGTCAGTACAGATACACTGATTTATTATACGTGAAGACCAGGTTTTGTTTCCCCACTCTCTCTTCTCTCTCTCTGCTTTCTCGCCTCAGTTGTTTGCCTAGAAGAACATATTTATTCTTCCTTTCATGAAGGGCTTGAGCTGCAAAATAAATGCAGAGTAAAATGTTTCCAATGCACTTGCCCAAATATAATGATTTGTGCAATTTAGTGGAAAAAATCACAGAGCTGAAAAAATATATGTGCTTCCTGTGGCGAGAGCACCTGAAAGGCAATGAAATTCCATTACCTGAAACAAGCCCATAAACAGCATTACAGAGCAGCCACTTGTCAGTGCTAGATGCTATTTGTGGGAAGCCACTAATTGCAGCTTTCATAAAACGGTTTGACTCCCTTCCAGGCTGATGCACGGTGCATTCCAAATGGGTGATTTAGAAGCTGCAGAAAGCCAAATGCCCCAGCCATAGGGGAAAGCTGCCACTTTTGGACTCCCTAAGGAGAGCTCCCCAGCTAAGCAAGATGTTGGCCACTTCTTGCCAACTGCCTTCCGTGCTGTCAATGTCTCCTCCTCCATCAGAGCGACCACAAAAATCAGGGACCTATGGGAGCACGGATGGTAGCACACATTGTAATGGGCAGTCTCCGTCTCCAGCAGATTCCTGGGATTTAGTATGATAGGAAAACTAGGCAGAAAGACAAAGATTGCAATCCGTTTGCCTAAACAGAGAAAGTTAATGTCACTTGAGATGTAATATTCAAGGCCTGATGGTACTAGCAGGTACAATGCTGGACCTACAGGAGACCTCTTCCCTCCTGGAAGGATAGCTGGAGGTCAGGTGGGGCATAGTGAACATCCCAAGTAGTTTGTGAAGACTACAGTTAGGCAATAAAGTCATAGCACAAATGACTTTCTCATGGCCATACAATGAGCCCACAGCAGAAGTAGCTCTTTCCAGTCTAACGCTTTAGCAAAAGACCTTTCTTCCTAATTACCTTTCTTCTTACGTAACATGGCCTCCCTCACAGAACAAATAAGGGAAATTAAATTTCAAGTCAAACTTCTCATCTTCATTCTGAATCCAAAACACACTTGCTTCACCTCTGACCCCAGGATTTGTTTCATGTCTTGCCCCGTGAATCTATACGGATGACACAATAGGACATGCTTGATTGGCAGGTGGGAAAACTGGCATGCAGCAGTGTGATTCATCAGTCCTTTCAGAGCACACAGAGAAGACAATCTGCTGATGTTTGGATAGTTTGCATGTTCTTATCTCAGTGGAACTTGTTCACACAAGCAAGGTTTGATTTTATGTTATCCTAAGCCTTGCCCTATACTTGTCCTGGTAGCTGAAAACAAGTTATTTAAGCCAAAGGCTCCAAAATTCTCACTCCTTTTTTAAATAAAAATAAACTGATCAGTGAATTTAAAAAAGAAAAAAAAAAGGAAGAGAAAAAAAACAGAACAGTATTTTCAGTGGCTCATGAGCTGGAAAAACAACATTTTTTAATGAGGAAAAAAAAAAGATTAAGGCCACTCAGCAGCTGAAAAAGCAAGCACTTATTAAAACAA
Organism: Pygoscelis adeliae; assembly: GCF_000699105.1. NCBI lineage: Eukaryota > Metazoa > Chordata > Aves > Sphenisciformes > Spheniscidae > Pygoscelis > Pygoscelis adeliae. The sequence continues at coordinate 8,274,038 of NW_008824243.1, forward strand.
AATATTTAATGTTCACAGCCATTCAATGGTTGGAAAAGCATGTTCTAATGACCATGTTTAATAATGTTTAGAGCCACCCAGGGCCTTGAAAAACAACTTCTTGCCTAACCTTATAGAGCTGCTGATTCTAATAAATAACACGCATGTTGAACCCACATGTAGTGAATTAGATTCCCTACCACTTCTGGGGAGAAAAGGGTTAAAACTCCAAAGCTCAAAGTACCCCTCTACTGTGAACCGAGGGAAGTTAGAGACAGGTAAGTGGTGGGAGAAGAGGGGAGGGAAAGGGACAGAGTGCTGCAGAAGGAAGCTGACCTCTCTGCTATTGTTCCCAGTGGGGAATATCCAGCATCCAGAGGGTCACCACGTAGTCCCAGTATGAGAAACTGGACAACAAACACAGGTTTTCTATTGCCAGAAAAAGGGGGGAGGTTGTGCCACTTCAGACACCCCGTGCATCTTCACAAACTGAAGGCACTGGAGTTTGTAGCCGGGCAAAAGAAGCCACGGGCAAAGGTGTGTCTCCAAGCACACTGTAACTTAAGGTATTCTTCTTCAGTCTGATAATCTAATGGCTTGTCCCGAGGCAGCATCACAGATTTATTCAAAAGTGAATCGTATTAGCACAGATTATATTTGCTGAGGAACGGTCCTACTTTAGCTATTTCCTACTCAGAAATGGCCCATGCATATTGAAAAATGGTCTTAATTTTGCTGCGTTTAAAACAAAAAGTACTCAGGGCCTAGTCCTAGGAGGGCTGTGCTGTTGTGAACTAGCCTTCTGAGCCTTTCAGCAGCATGTCTGCCTTGAATTCGAAACAGTGCTGCAATTTGTTGTCAATATTTCACACCTCTAATTTTCATACGTGGAAAATAAGTGCTTGGGGTCATCTTGCCTTTTTGACAGGGATTCAGGGAGTCGTTCTGAATCCCTCTGTGCATTTGGAGCCTTTCCAGAAGCTCAGCATGGTACCTGTAGAGCAATTTGTCTTTACAAAAATATTTTGCTATTTAAAGCCACTAAGTGGCAGGGAAAAGCAAGTCCTGAAAATATATGTTGTGCTTAGTGCTGGTTCATAGCTGTACATGCTGAGGGTTTTAAACGCAATGCGGTAACCCCTTCTAGAGAAACCAGTTCCTAGGCTGCTCTTAAGAATACCCTTTCCACCCAGCAGAAACAGGAGAAATCAATGTATGTTAATCAAGGTATCAGATATAAGAGAAATCTATCAACAAATAGAAATAGGACCAGTCTGCCGGAATGATGCCAGGCGTCTGGCCAAGACTTAGTGCGAATAAAGATACAGTATGCTACAACGAAGGCTCCCAGCACAGCGACAAGATGACAATCAACTGCAGTGTTTCAGCTCATGCTTGCAGAAGTCTGCTGTGCCCATCTGACCCTACATCAATGACCAACGCCGAGCTCAGACTGTAATTAAGATGATGACAGGAATTGCTCTGAACATCTGACTTCAGCTGCCTCAGAGGAACAACTGACATTTCTTGGGTAAAACTGGGATCTTCAGCTGTTTAATTTCAGATGACACTCATTTGCAATGTCCCAGCTCATAATAGTGACCTCCAGCTGAAGGAAGGTCTCCATTAAGGGCACACTAACCTGAATGCTTGCAATGTCACAACCTCGCCCTTCGTCCCCAGTGAAACAGTTTTCTGTTCAGAAGGAAAACATACTGGTTAGTTTTCCCATGCTGAAATGCTGGCTTTGTGTTCCCAGCTAAAAGGCATGTGCAGCTTTGGTGAAAAGCCATATCTGCCAAGAGACGTCAAGTAATTTTAATCTATCAACCACTTCACATGCTGCTCATGGTCAGTAATGGGGGCACCTCCATGGCAGGATTTGTGGTTCTGGAGCTTGGAGCGGAGGGACACAAGTAAATCAGCAATCTGTACAGTGATACGAGGAGTTGAATAGAGCTTTTAGGGTGCAGCGTGCTGGATGATCATAGCTGGGAACCACACATCTGTCACAGAGCCTAAGCTATTTATCAAGAGAGATTGTTTACAAAAGTTGCATCTACACCACAGTGCCCTGCCTGGTCCACAGGAGCCCTTTACAGACTCCCCCAGCCCAAGCTGAACTCTTTCCTCTGTGAAGGAAGAGTTTAGCACAGAGGTGCAATGCTAGGAAAATTTACAGCCTGGAAAGGTGGAGGCAGAGCATGCACACAGGCTGAGGTCCCAGAGCTCCTTGGCTCTATACCTGGCAGAGGTTCCCCTGAGACTGTTAGCTCAGGTCTCAGGAGCCCTAGGAGGATCCCAAGGATCCCAGCACTGATGCAGCAGCATGTAGATGCCTGCTGGGTGCCCCACTGCCTCAGTGTGCCCTCCTGCACTGCTGCAAGAGCATCACGCAAAGGAGGTTTACCTCTCCACACCCACAAACAGCAGAAACCTTCATAAAATATGCTGCAAATCCCTCTGCTCCTTCCAGCACAGGGTTACTGGTGATCCCCCACCATGTCCACCTCCCACCTCCAACCATCTGACCTTCTGCCAAGGGATGACATGACTCTGTCTTGGTGGGCTCTGGCCTGTCTGTGTCCAGCTGAGCTCGCAGCACAGTGAATATTCAGAGCATGGCTGGGAGACATAGCCCTGCCTTGCCGCCAACCCAGGGCACCCAGTTGCCAGACAGCAGTTGGCCAGCTGGTAAACTTGGGTTTCCACCTCACTCCATAAAGACAATTACGCTATCCATGCATCACACACACACCCCCCCAGACACACGGCTTCCTCTGCCGGGAGAAACCCTCGGCAATAAGGGGAGAAAGGGGCCCTTCTTCCTCCTCAGCATTCAGAGATTGCGATTTCGACCGTCTTCTGGCTCCTGCACCCAGCTGGGTTGCCTTCTCCTTACTGCCAGGCCCGAAATTTTGAGGTTTTCCTAAAAATCATTAGAGCTTTCAATTACTGGCATTGCCTAGGTGTAACTTTTTTATTTTTTCTGGATACTGTGAAATCAAAAAACTGGCCTTTCCTCCCTCCTCTTCCCCTTATAAATTATTTTTAATTGGAGCTGAGATGGCAGTTAGACTGATGCTAAAAGACCAGGCAGGGAGGGCTGCAAAAGATAAATGTGGGAAAGGTACTGATTGCTGGGGATCAGCCCAAAAGAAGGATCCTGGGGGAAAAAACCATCAAAACCCACAAAGGATTGAAGGTAGCAGTTCAACGGGACACATCTGTTGTTGCTCCCAGCAACATTCAGGCATCCTGTAAGAAACTAGTGGTTTCTTCTCATGGGATGTTTTCCCATTTTCTGCAAACATCCTGATAAAATCCTACAGCTTAGCGTCCCCAGCAGCTCCCACCACCTGCTCTTTCTAGCCTCCAGCCCTGGGTTTGTCCAAGCTCTCACAGATACCGTGCAGATGAGAGCAGGCTACAAGAATCCTGGGGAGGAAGCACATGTCTTTCTGTATATCTAAATGAAAAATGCCCCGGATCCAGTTTCCTCCTCTTAAGATCGTACAAAACACATGTGCTGTTGTCTCCTGAGGAGTTGCGGGGAACCACCTTAAGCCCTGTGACAGGTTTGACAACAGCTGTAGCAAGATTAATGTTTCAACTACATTAGTACCTTTATTGGTACTAAGTGGTTTTTCATATATTTGCTCCTCCACAGTGGTATTACAGCATATTTACCCATTGGGAATGCTATACTTTAAACAATAAAAGAATGTGATTCTGTTCTCTCCTATGCCAAATCTTAACTCAATTCCCAATGAATTTATTTGCATTGCTCATCATTTAAAGTAGTACAAACAAAGCAAAACAGAAACAAAACCCCAAGCCTGAGGAGTAAGGATGCTAAAGTTCAGCAATGGGGAGGGCTGCCTGGGGAGGGCAGGTAACAAGGAATGCTCTGCTACAAAAGGCAGCGCGCTCCGAATTTCTCCTGCTCCAGGAATTTTTATGGGGTGAGAGCTGATGAGTAAACAGTATGAAACAAGTTGAGAAATGTAGATCTGATGTCAAGAGAAGCCAAATACAGTAAAGTGATGCTTGCATGGTCAAGAGAAATGGAAGGAAATGGAGATGGAGAGTTGGGGCTGTTGATGTGAAATCTGCACTTGCCTTGAGCTCCAATGATAAGTAAAAAGGGGGAATGGGAAATGGCGTCCGGTGAGAGATGACTGGAAACAAGTAGGCTTCACCTTGTCCTAAGGAACAAGAAAATAACCAAAATGAAGTCAGTAATTAATCCACTCACTTCCTAGAACAGTCCTGAAATGTAATTATAACCATCTCTTTTAGGATTATTATGATTTATTTAATTGAATCTTTGTTTAACAATTTCTCGAAGACAAAGAAAGAAGCTCTATCTAGAGAGCTATCTTGAAATATCCTTATATTTGGTCTGTCAGCCTCTGCCAGCTGAACTAAGCGGCAGAGATAGAGCTTTCCCTGACGATGCTATCGACTTTCTTCTTTGCAAAAAGAATAATAGAAGGACTAAAACTTGTCAGGAGACATTCATGACAATGGCTTTCTCAGCTGCCTTTGTTCTCAAACCATCCTAAAGGTACTTAGTTCCCACGGGGGATTCACAATACAAAATTTTTGGGAGGGAAAGTAAAAAGGGTGAGGGGAATCCTTCAGGAATTTGGCCACATCTGCTGCTCCAAATTTACTGCCTCACATCTGAAAAAGTCCTTGTAAGGCAAGACAGAACAATTGCTCTTTAAAAAATACTCACTAGGCATAGCTTGTAGGGCAGCTGCTGAAGCGGACACATTTATAACCACATATTAATAGTCCAAAAGCAATGTGATTGCAGCTTGTGCATCATCAGCCCAGTGTCTAATATGATGAAAGTAAATTGGCTAAAGGAGTTTAGAAGAACAGAGGCCTTTTCTGTCATTCTCATTCAAATTGGGCTAGTGGTACTGAAGTCAACAAGCAGGAGTATTATGGAGGTATTCATTTTGGGTTGAATTCAAGTTTGTGCCCTGAAAAACATTTTTAAACTATCCAGAAAAAATAAATTGGGCTTTTAGTAAAGAATTGCTATAAGTTAAAAATATCTAAGTGGCTCTAGTAACAATAATTCCTGATTTCAGAAACTGTTGTTCATTAAAAAAATGAAGAGACTTCAAGTTGTTCAAAGGTTAAGCTCAAATTACCAGGAACATAGTGAGAAACTTTAAAGCCTGGGTTTGGAAGATGCAGTGGGAAAATAATGAGATGTTACTTAAACATCAAGTGAAAGGGTTGAAAATGTGTGAAAATGTGGTGCTTCGCTTTGCTGAAAAAAGCCAAACTTTTGCAGTGGGTGTACCAGGCCTTGTGTTGGTAAATGGAGGCCTCTGAATCTGCAAGTATCATTACAATGCAAGAACATGAGGAGTTCAATCTTCCTTTCCCTTGACAGGACTATTTTTTCTCCTGCTCTGGGAAATAACCTGGTTAGACTCCTTGGAACAGCTGTTTTCTACCATCCTTGTCATCTGTTTTTCAAATTATCCAGATATTAAGTGATTATTTCTTACGATTTCAGCCTGAGAGCATCTGGAATTCGTGAAAACTCCCATCATTTCAGGTTTCCCTTCCACCTCCTTTATATCCTGTCTTCCTCTCTTTGGTCTCAAAATTAATTTTTCCCCGAACATGGTGATGTTCTTGAACTTAGAGATCTGGCAAGTTCTCAATTCAGAGGGTACAGGCATGCATGCAGAGGAAAGGGTGTTAATGATTCTTCATGAATCCTGACTATTTTCAAAATCTTGTCCTTCTAGTAATAATTCCAAGGGAAAGGACCATCTGAGTTGCTCATAAAATGGCTGCTGTTGTAAGATAATTCCTCAAAAGTCTTTAGGGAACA
>NW_008824243.1:8279910-8314878 GCF_000699105.1 Pygoscelis adeliae
CTGCTGAAATGAGGAAATTGCTGCTCTTCTCCTTCCATCCAGTGGTTCTCCATCACAACGGTCAAATCCATGACCTTGCTGCCTAACCTGAGGTGTATTCCAAAGGTGAATCAGTGTCTAAGATGCAGACCACAGGCCTGAAGAGCTCAGTGGTGGAACATTAACCGATAAGTGTATGACCTGAAAGTTAACATCAAACAGCAGGACGGGGAGCAGCAGCATGGCTGTAAAGGAGTCGAAGGAGACCATGACTGAATACATTAAAGAAATGAAATGTGATGTCCCAGTTCACAGCATGATGCACTTTACAGATCTGTGACAGCATGGAATCTCAAGACTTTAAATGCAGCAAATGTATTTTGCTGATTTTGTAACAAGATATTGTGTATTCTTTAATTTGCCACCTGCTGCCCGTATTATGCAACGTGCATCCTAAATCAGGTATCCCTTACTATAATTGCACTTGGTTTCCCTCTCTCCAAATCATCAAACACACCTCTGCTCCTCTTGCACCAATCTCAACTACCTCATCAGGGGTCAGCACTGTGTTCTCCTCTGCAGCGCGGCAATAACACAGGACTTGTGATTTCTCATTTGGTTTTCCTATACAGATTCCTCGATGGAATACACCAGGGACTCAAAATGAGTTTTACTGGTCTGCCTTCAGGTCATTTGTGGTGATTGCTTACTCTTTGTAAAGGTTACAACTGTCAGCACCGTGCTGCTTTGATGTAGCAGTCTGCCACTAAGAACAGTACACGCGGGCAACACATAAATGTTTGCAGTCTCTCCTGCTGTCACAACATCTCATCCTCATGATATCACCGAGGCTTAGAGGGACCTTATCTTGCAAGTCAGTCTTTATCCCTGTGAATAAACAGTGATGGATTTTGTGGCCTGGATTGTCACTTGCAATGTGAAGGAGCAGAAGGGTGCGTGATCCCCGCCTGTGCCAGCCAAGCAACAGCCTCAGCATTCGGTCCCGTTCCACACGTGTGAGGGTGATGAGTTGTTGGACTGTTGAGAAATGGGGCATTTTTGAATCTGCCTGTCTGAGCGTGACTGAGAGGGAAATGTGTGAGTGATGTGCAGGGTCCAGGAGTGCTATGTTATCTCGCTCACTCTGACACAAGTCTTCACTACACCCTCACCATGCTGTGGCCCATGAAGCCAACCCTGCTCAGAGCAATCAGTGGCAAACAGAAAAAGCTGTACCAGTGCAGCTACAAGGCTTTTAGGGTCTAAGGTGGGATCTCTATGGCAGATGTACTGACTTGCTTGAAATGAGATTTAGCACCTGTAGCACATCGTTGCAGACAGCCCGTAATGAAAAGTCCCAGGTCAGCAGTCAGAGGACAATCTTTGACCTAGGACCACTGTGGCGTATAGGCTCATAAGCAACTAAAATGAAATAAGAGCAGTGTCCAGCAACAATCACAGACTGGAGAAGGATCATGAGAAGTATTCTTCTACCTGATCGACCTGGATTGGACCGTGCTGAGCTTGGGAAATAAACCCAGAACTGAAGTCGTGCTGCTTTCTAAAGCTACCTGACACCATTGCTGCTCAATTGGCACCACTGAAGTCATTGAACGACGGGTTGAATTTTTGTCCCACCTGGATTTTGAACACTCAGCAGCTCCCAGGCACCAACGCCCTTCCTCACAAGCACATCCATCATGACTGGCATTGATGGATTAGCCAAGGAGTGACTGGACATGAACTAATGAGCACCATTCGGCTAAGGCAGACGCATGCTAAAAGGGCAGCATAATGGGAGCTTTCATTCCACAGGATGCATCTGTGCTGGAGACCTTGTCCGGCCACAGCTTTGCAAACCCACAAGCCCCTAGAATGTTTGGGATGCAGAACATTGTACAGCTTGTGACAGCAACTAAGAGAACGTGGGTAGTGTCCTTGCTGTTCTCTGTGGCTTCCCCACGGCCCACAGAGCCAAATTAGCGTAGCAGTCTCTGCGGAGGTGTCTAAACCCACCCATACCTATTGGGGTGGGATCAGGGCATGCAATGAATGGTAAGTAAAATATCTGCTGATTGACACCGGAACCACAGCTGGGTGGAATCTGTGATAGATCCTCTTCTGAAAGACAGTTTAAGGTAGAAAGACAAGTGGGTAGAGACAGTCCCCAGGATCACAGGGGAAAATGAGACTCATAGGACACCCAACAGCCTCTCAAGACCTCTAGCATGTTAGTGTCTGTCTAGAAGGGCAGGTCCTTCCTACAGCCTAAGGCAGCCATTTCCCTGCAGCTACGCCCCAGGACTGAGTTCCCAGTTACCATCCTCAGACTTGCTCTAGTCCTGCCTCACTCCTCCTTCTCAGCTCTGTCTTGTTCTCTCTTCCAGGTCTACAATCATGGATCAACAATCTCCACATGCTATGGTGGAAATCTTCCTGTTCAAAAATTTCTCTGAACTAGAATTACCCAAAAACCTTCAGAAGTGGCCAGTTTTATCTGCGAAAGGCAAAATTTTCCCTCTTCACAAGACGCTCTCCAGAATATTTTATTTAAGACCCTGGAATCCGCAGCAACTGTTTCCCATTTGCAGCATCTTCCTTTCCATACAACACGTGTGACCAAAACCCTGATGTAAATACTGTGGCATTGCATATCTCCATGAGTACACGCTGTCACATTCTCTTTTGAAGATAACTGGCAGCATACTGGATGCAAGGAACAGCTGGAAGTAGGGAAGCAAGAGGGAGATCAGATGAAACTGTGAGTAAATACCATTAGGGATTGTGTAGTGTGGGTGTTAGTTGGGAGATTCCTAGAAAACAGCACTAAAATAACAGACCCTTGGCTTTAAAAATTATTTACTTGTTCATCTAGACCCAAATATCAATTGGCAGAGAGCGGCTAGGGGCGAATAAGGATATAGCCAATGCAGATTTGATGGTTGCTTTTTGTCAGAAAGGTACATTTCACACCCATTAAATATTTAATTAATACCCACAGAGCTTTAGGAATCCACCACAGGGTTTCTCTTCCCAGAGTTTCAGTTTGGGAGAGGCAGCTCCGCACAGCACGTTACAGCACAGATCTTCCTCGGTGCAACATCTGGCAACAGAATGGTAATTGATGTTGTATAAAAAATAGATCATCTGTATGCTATTTTCCACCCTCCTCAGGAGGGAACCTTTTAATTGGCTGATAATATCCCCCCTTTAGTCTGTCCTCTGAGAGGATTATATAAATCAGGCATCTAAAAGGTCAAGGGATTCCCATGGGAGGATCCATAAAAAAAAGAAAGTTTATGCCGCAGCTGTCCTACCACCTCCCCCCAAGATACGCAGAGGAACCACAGAGGTCCAAAATCCCCCCCCTTGCATGGCCACGAAGCTCCTGTTGAGCAAAAACTCCCACTAATGAACATTTGATTCTGTCTCACCAGGAAAATCCCAGTGAGTGGCACCATCCAGCCACCAGTTCTGGCTGTAAATTTGCAGGGGAGGGGAGTTTGGGCTCCCCTCCATTCGCTGCAGCTCCTGCAACCATGCAGCCTCCCTTCCTGATGGGGTGTGTGCGTGGCATGTTTGGTGGGAGACTCTACTGACATCGTCCATCCTCCTGGCTGCTTCAGGAGTGACCGCTCTCAGCTACCACTCACTGTGCTTATAATGTGCCCTGAGAGATACATTGAGTTTGTGCTTCCTCTGAGCAGCCAGGTTTCTCCAGCACCCCAGACAAATTTGCAAGCTGTCTTTCCCCATGACGCACACTTATTGCTGTCTGCTGTGCCAGAGGTCCACTGCCAGCTTTCACAGCAAGCACAGCCCATTCTCCCCATGCCCTTGTTTGCACAAGCCAGCAAGCGGCTCACCGGTCAGGCTGTGCTGCATGGCCCTGGCACCCTGCTTGCTGCCGGAGCTGCATGGTGGAAGAGGAATCTGATCCCTGCCCCGGCAGAAGCTGGTGCCCGGAGGCTGCAAGGGACGGGCGACTGCCATTGGCTCCGTGGCGCGGTTCCTCGTCCTCTTCCCCATCAGGCATGGGCTGTGCTTTTCCTATTCTTAGGTCTATAGCTGTTAGAAGAAGGCAGTGGCCTCGCTACAATTCCCTGCATTGCATTCAAGTGCTTTGACCTTTTCGCTGTTCCACGCTTTGGCCATTCTGGTTTTCTCTGATTTGCAAATTCATTAAGCCAAAAAGAGGGAGAGGGCACAATCTTAATATGCAAAGGGGGAGGAGCTGCATGCAACTGTGGTTTGCCGACCAGCCACTCAAAGGCACAGGCGTGCGCACACAAATTAAATAACAAGCAGCCAGGCCATAGTAAGAATAAGGTGGGAGGAAATTAAAGGTGGGAAGTGAAAGAGCATTTGTGATGCTGCAGCATAACTGCACCCCCTGCCATGGGACCCCAGCCTAGGGGCAAGAAGAAAACTGGTATCCTGCCCCAGAGACCAGATTATTTCACTAACTCAAATTAGCATGAGGATGGGTTACAGATAATGATTTACTTAACTAAGCAAACCCAAAGCTTGGACAGAATCAGTGTGCAACCAGCTGCATCTGACCATGTGACTATATCATGGTGGGTTAATGACAGAACCCAGAAGTCAGATCAATTCGTGGTCTTTGGCTTCAAAAGGGAAATCAAAAAAGAAAGGACAGAAAAAGAGCATCTATTTGCCTTCATTTCCTGCATTGATAAAGTTGCTTCCAATGCCTGCAATTACTCTCTTCTTGAGAAAGGAATTAATTAGCATCATAATGTGTCTTCAAAGTTCTAAGAAGAATAAAGGGATCTGGCACAAAGCAGGATTCCTGGCATGGAAATCAGCCCCTCATCTAAACAGCAGGGGTGATTGTACAAGCATATTAGTGTGAAACAGGGGGATGCACTTCTATTTGCTGCTGAATGAATTTTGATGAATAAATCAAAATCCCTATCATGTCTGGAGGTGCTAGTAAGGCACCCAGTGTTCAAGGAGGATCAGTAATTGCTGTGTCCTAAGGGCTAGATTCAGCTCCATGGAAAGCAACAGGAACGTTGTCATAGTTTGGGGGATAGAGATCAGGCACCGAGGCTGTGCTTCGGCTGAGAATATGCCGCATTCTCCCAAGCACTAATTCAGTAGCCTCCACGCAAAACATGCATCTCCCTTCTAAGCCATGAAACAAAGTCCAACATGTTTTAAGTTAGGCAAAAAATCATTCATTTATATCCTCAGACAATTTCAACTACCAGCACTACTGCTAAAATATTACATTCTTTATGCCCTATTTATTGAGGCATCTTGATAACGTATCTGGAGACACTCTGTAGACACACTGAAAGAGGCATCCCTGTGTCAGACAGCACGGGCTGCAGAAATGAAAGACGATGTAACAACAGATGAAGACACTTCGTCATAGATCTGCTGTTAGAAAAATTCAGAAGAGTAATAAAGTGACAGGCAGCAAGAGTCACAACCTGCCACACATCTAAATGCCACCGTAGCAGTAGGAGCATGTTGTAAATCATGGCAGAAGATGACTCAGAGGTGGTATCTGAAGGACAAATAGCCATTGCTTCATCGGCCGTTGACACTTGAGCAAGCCATGGCCGTGGTGGGCTGTGTCACTTGGAAAATGATGAACCAGATAACGTCAAACCTCAAATGTGATCCTTACAGTCCTACCTGACTTGAATGGAAAAGTCTGAAATAAAACAGATATTGGAAACAAAGAATGATTTTATGTATGCTTTAAAAATAGTGACTGGCATCTGTCAGTGCATCTCACATGCTTCCTTGAAGGTTTTTTCTGACATTAAACAAGAGCGTAGATAATTCTTATCTCATACTTAATAGAAAGGAGGTAGAAACGGAAGAGGTGACTTGAAATGCAATTATGTTTTGCAGTCAAGGGTAAGCTGGCAGGTGCGAGCAGTTACTGAGCAACCCGCTGCTTCGGACAGAGCCATTTGAGATGGCTGCACTTGTTATCTTCAATCTGTTTACAGAGGAGTAATTGAAAGTAGAGATGTCTATCAGGCCAAGTGTAACAGTTTGTTCATGCTTTTCTGCCTTTTCAGTGTCTATGAAACGATGGCAGGAGCGATAAAGGATACAGGGTGTGAAGCCTATCTGATTGGCACCAGGAGATGTTGTGATGGGCGCACTGTCAAGTTCACCACCACAACGATGTTATTTTTACAGCTTGTGACTCATTTTGGTTTGTGCAACTGTTACAAAGCTGCTTCTGGCCATGGGGGCATACGCTTGACCGGAGTGCGATTCAGGATGGATTTTGTCACAGCAGGCATTTGCTCAGTGCCATGATTACTAGAGAACATCACTCAGAAATTAAAATCTAGAAAGTAGCACTGAATACTGGAAGAAATAAGGAAAATTAGGCTATTCTATACCCCCCACCAGATTTAGAAGAACAAAGTCAGGCATGGGAAACTTCAGACTATGTTGTCACTCATTGCACTATTAAATCCATCACTAAAGGAGTATTTGAAAGGTTATTTATTACTTGGAAGAAGAAAAAAAATGGCACAAAGGGAAAAGGAGAAGGGCTTACAGCGGTCCTGGTCCTAAAGAAATAAATGCAACAACATTTTATGAGAAAAACAGAGATGTATGAAGTTTGGACTAAGCTCCAAGTATCTCCCTGCTTTTTGGGATGATCTTATCAGATTTGATTCTAGGCTGTGTTTGGTAGAAAACAGCTTAAAAATGAAAAATGTATAGAGAATGTCTCAAACCTTCTAAGTAAAGTTTGTTAGAGGTTGCTTAACGATTCAGACATTGCCTGCATGCACATATATAAAACAAAACCCACCAGCCATGCTACCCCCAAATCCCATTTATTCATTTTCATGCTCTTTTGTCCTTGACACTCCAGCTGGCACCAGCAGTGGCCACAAGTAGCAGGGAGCATCCCCCATGCCTCGGCAGCTCTGGAGGAAGGGCTGTGAGAAATCTCAGTAGGAAGCCTGCATAGCAAAGATTTTTTTCACCCCTTTTTGAAGGCGCGATGTGACTGAAGAACTTAGATAAGGCTCCAAATGCATCTGTCCTTTGGGGTGAGTACTTGCAGCCAGAGCCTCTTGTACAGACCAAGGCTGAAGATTCCCACTGTCACAGACAGGAACTGGATTAGGCTCCACACATACGATTTCTCCCCTCTCTTTTCCATAACTAAGAAGCAGTTCCAGCTATGGGGTTACATTCCCTGCTGGCACAGATGATTGTACTGCACTGGATTGCCCCGCAGTCAGCTTACTGGAGAAGGAAAAGTAGCGAAGAGAACCCCTGGAGTTTTAACTGCTTAAAAAAAAAATAAAATAAAAATTGCATGGATGAATGTGACTCCTTGTGTCCTAATAAACAAACAAACAATACAAAACACTGCCAAACCTACTAGAGGCTTGAATCTAGGGCTGAGATTTGTGGCTAGCCAGAACGCAAATCCAGCCCTGGCTCCCCCCGAAGTGAGTCTGAATTTCAGTCTTTAGCTTTTCTAATGCTGTGGCTTATGCAGGGCCTGAAACTAGCCAACATCCTCACGGTAAGTTTGGTTTCCTTCTTGCTCTGAGGGCCAGGGAATGGCAGAGCAGAGCACAGAGGGCTGTTTGTCTTTTGCAACCTGTCTTCAGCTCCATAGATCAATTTGCGAAATTAAATTCAAGGCGTGAATGGCCCCGCTGCCCAACCGCTCCAGTATCGATTTAGCCCGCGCTGTCTGTGCCCCGCACAATATTTATGCCAAAGACCATAAAAAAAAAATGCTGCTGCTTCAATATACTCTGACATTCAGCAGAAAAAGAAATGAAGGCAAGGAGGGGAGGGGGAAGGAAAGGGGAAAACAGCCAGTTCCCAGAATGAAAAGCACGGACATGTGTGTCGAATGGTTTTGTCTGGAGCAGTGGGACCAGGTGGCAGGAGGATGCTGCAGTTAGGAAAATACTCAGCTTTCCTTCGTAGCAGACGTGTCTGCATAATTGCAATTCGGTCGTGCCATATTGGTGCCCTGCAAGCTTTTCTGAGGCAAAACTCCCTCAGAGGTTAAATTATTTAGCATGGAAGGAATGAAGAGGAGAAAATCTGGTTCAAAGTTACCTGCTGGAGGATATTTTGATAGAGAAAAGTCAGTCAGTAGGGAAATCAGTATAAAAAAAGTCCTTGCCCAAATTTTTCTCAATATCTAGATGCTAATCTCACATTACAGGGACTACACAGATAATGTGAGTGGGCAGATCCCCAGCTGAATTTAACAAAACTGCTCTTCACAGTGTTTTTGAAGCTTAGCCCTGTAATAACCACACTTGGACTCTGGTGAACTGGAAGCTGCATGCAAACCCGGAGCTGGTAGGCAAGGACATGTGTTAGCACGCAGAAACCAAACCTGCTCTCTCAAAACAAGGACACGAGGTAAATCTTTGCAGGACTTGCTCTAAGCTCATACCTCTGAGACAACGTTCACCACGATATAACAGTATCTCCCTATTCTGTTGGATATTTTTCATTTACCCACCCACAACTCATCAGCTGGTTTTACCAGGAAGAAGCAGCAGCTTCTTCCCCAGCCCAGGCAAGGGCTGAACAGATTCACTCATTAGCTTGGTGGCACTGTTATCTGTCTTTTTCTCTCTTGCCCTCCATTTGCCATCTGGGATATTACAATTCACTTTCAACCACTTCCCCTTTGTTCAACTCTCTTTTGTATTTCCTTTTCTGCAAACACTCCAGCAAATGAGCTCCCCGGCAGGAACAAAGGCATTTAAGGCTAATGTTGCTACCCCTGCAGGAAAATGGTTTTCAAATTTCTCATTGCATATAAAGCTAGGACATATGTCATAGAGTAGACTTTTTGGGGTTTTTTTTTGCTGATTCAGGTCATCCAAAACATTTCACAAGTTTGGGCTGATTAATGTGAAATCGTTTTGGTAGAAAAATGGGTAGTGGTGGTGGGGAATAACGATGTTTGTCTTTCACATTCAGAGAATAAAATACTTCTGGCTTTCAGCTGCACTTAGTTTTACATTTGCATCAGTTTTATATAGCAAGTCTTTTAAAGCCTCAGAAATTAAAACAACATCAATTTGGTAAAAAATAATCTCTTTTTTATCTGACTTCCATTTTTCTTAAATAATGCAAAAATTGTTTCCAGTTGAAAGGAGTTATTCTTCCTATTCTCATAACAGTTATAAGCCATTAATGACATATAAGACCTACATTTAGCCAATGAGCTAATAGAAATAAACCATGTGATTGGCAAAGACAGCTCTAATTAGAAAGATTTCCAACAAATTGACCACAGATGAGATAAAGGGCAGGATAAGTAAAAGTGCTATATAAATTACTTGCTATGAATTATCTGCCAGCTCAAGCAAACTGACAGTAATAGACCTAGGCAGCATATTCTGTCACCTTTCATTTCAGATCCTAATTTTTCCAGTGAAATCAGTAACAAAAATCCTGCTCGCTCACTAGGGAAAGGTACAAGAAAATTAACTTCTAGCAGGGTATTTTGTGTGTCAGAGATGGCTTTTGTGCCTCCATGCGCAATTGCTCTCTCCTTGCCTTGTAGCTTGAACCCTGCACTCCTGAGGATTTTAGTGTGATCCATAAGGGAGCCAGATTCAGGTCCTGAGCATGAAGGACCACAGTAAGCGCGCCATCAGGGATGTGGGTAAGGAAGACAAGAGCATCATCTCCAGAAACCATTGCTTGCTGTTATGGCACTAGCTTGAAAACAAGGAAAGGGGAATATTTCTCCATGGACCTATACAAGCAGAGAGATGCCCAAGCTGGGAGCTTGTGCCTGGACAAGGGGCAGCACCGCTGTGGCCACCCCAGCATGTCTGTGCTTGCGGGAGCAGCTCTGGAAGCCAACCTGTCTGCAAGCCTCTCACTGGGTCCAACTGCCAGCTACTCGTGTCTGCCAACGGCCTGGGGATTTTGGAAAATACTTAATCAATTTCCAATGGAGCATTTAAAAAAAAAAAAAAAAAAGGCAAAACAAACCTCTTAAGACCATCAGAAGTCAATATTCAGGATGACATGTATTGATGTGTCCATCCAGGGAGACAAAGGCCTCGCAGACTGCTCTCAGTTGAAAGCAAGGCTGATGTGCAGGAAGAGCCTCTTAAGGACGGTTTCCAAGTCTTTGGTTTTCGTGTTGCCAAGAACATTTTCTGCACTGGACAAGGGTGTGTACAGCATGTTAAACAAGGCCTCTTAACAGTTATCTGCAGGGATTGTATCAGACGGCATGATAAATCATTTCAAATAAAGGTATGGGATGATATCCAGAGACTTCAGGCTTCAATCTAATTAGGTGTCTGGGAGCAGTGCTGAGCTGCTGGACCAGCAGGCGGTTGTGCACAGATCCAGGACGCTATGGCCAGTACCTACATTTAGGGCACATCCAGACCTCCCACCCTGTGTGGGTATGATGCTGTGGGGTACCGTCGAGGTGGCCAGCAGAATTGGTGATGGTGGTGGTCTCAGTGGGGAGGGACAAACAGGATAAGTGTGCTACCTACCCTTAAATTGGTGTACAGGGGAACAAAAATCACCTTGTAATAAGGTTCCAGCACCAGGAAGCTTGTATTTCTTCTGGTGACATGTCAAGGCCCATGACATCATGCCTCGGTGTCATGGCCCCACATCATTTTATCATGAGGTAATCAGGTCAGCCCCGGATTAAGGACCCTTTAAATCAAGCGGCAAGAGTCAGGGGCTGTTTCTGATCGAATGACAGCCGTGGGGAGAAGGTGCCATTCGCAGCCTCCAGAATGGGTCTGTCATGCAGCTGCAGATCTCAGGAGGCAGGAGGGGAAAAAAAAAAAACCCAACACCCAGGTGTTTGCAGTTTGTCCTTGCTTGGAGGCAGCCAGATGCTTTAGCATTTCAGAAAGAGAATAGGAGGTGGGGGAACGGGAAGGGGAAAGGAAAGAAATACCTTCTGGTTTTCACAAGGAGACAGACAGAAACGAGAGAGTCCATTAGATGTTAATAAATTATCCTGCAATATGCTGGGCAGACAAGGCCAGCTCCTTAACTCCATAGCTGGCAGGGCTAGGCAGAGATGCCAGTTTATACACGTCTGACAGATAAACTGCAATATTTTGCAATAACATGCCAGACTATGTGGTGCTCTCCCTTGCTGCACGAAATGCTTCCTAAGGGTCCACCACCGACAGTACCGTGATTTAAGACCAGGGTGAATATGTGACCTGCAAGGCTAGTTAAAGCACTAAAATAAATTGCCAGAGGAGGGTATGGAACCATGATCATGGGCAATTTTTAACAGCAGGTTCGACATCCTGCCTGCAACCAGAGGGATTGAGCAAATAACCTTGCAAAGTTCTTTCCAATGTAGTTTTTATGTTTTCATGGTTTAGAGAAGCAGCGTTGGGAGCTCTGAGCCGCGTTCCACGTTTGCTGCTGCAGACCAGGAAAAAAACAGAAAAGACTTAAGTATTAGACTATCCTTTACACTTATTTTATTTCTCTTAATCTTGGTCTATTAAATGGACTTCACATCCAATTTTAGAGGCCTTCCTCCTTCACAGCTCTCAGTATATGGTAGGCCAAGGAAGAGGCTCTGCCTTCACCAAAAAAGATGTTTCCAATTGCAAAGGTTTGTAGTGCATTATCAGCCTCGCAGATTACAGCCTTGTCTGGAGCAAATATCCTGGCAATGGGCTCAGTACACTCTGCTACGTAGACCTGCAGAAGTAGCTGAGTCCCAGCCTGCGGTCTGGGGACTGTCCTCTTCCAAATCCACCAGACACAGAGCTAAATCCTGGAAAGAGCTCTTGCCGCCTCACACAAAGTTTGATGGAGGTGAGTGTCTAGGTAACAACCCGAACTGGTAAATTAAAAATAGTTTTTACTTGTGATCAGAACATCCCTCCAGGCTTCAAAGCCAGGAGGTGAATTGCAAGCCAACCCATGTGTTATTTTTTTAATCATCTCAGAACTTTTAAGTTGATCTCCTGAGTTTTGCAAGGTATGAGATTTGAAGGTCTGAGTATGGCAGAATTGAAACGGTGCCAGATCTGAGCCCGATAGTTGAGGTACAAAGTATTTCTGAGGAGGATGCTAAGCACCCTCACCTCAGGTCCAAGTCATTTTGCTGGCGGGGTCTTATTCTGTCACTGGGTGCACTCAGAGCCTCACAGGACTGAGTCGGCGGTGCATCGGTTACACCATTTACCCAAATGAAGATAATGACGTGACAAGCAAAATCAATTTTCATATGGTCTCTAAGCTGAGATTTGCTTCCAGAGGTTAAAGACACAGGGCAATACACTTCAATGAAGCTAAACAATTTATAGCAGCTGAGGATCTATCCTTCAGAGATTAACTGCTAAGGGCAGGGAGAAATTAATTTCTGAATCCAGTACATGTTCAGCCAGGCTTAAAGTAAATGGGGATTATTATTCTTTTCAGGTGAAAAGCAGATTATAAAAATAAATATACATTGTAGGTTGAAAAGAAAGACTCCAGGGAGACAGCTGGATTCAGAAAGAAATTAGTCAGAAAGCAACTTCTGAAAGCATTGAATATTCTTTGCCATTTCCCAATCGATTCTTAACTCAGAAAGCAAGAAAACAGCCAACACTTCTAATAGCTGCTTTTGGAAGCGCAGTCGGCCCAGCAGCATGATTTGTGGGGCTTGCTTGAGTTCCTGGCAGTCACTGCAGATAAATCAGTGGTTTCTTTTTTAATATCTTCTGTGATAATAGTCTGGCAGTGAGGAGAAATGTTGCTTTCCTGCAATTCAGCTTTGCAGGATGCTGTCCTCTTTGGTAAAGCAGACATTAAGATTCAAAAACCGAAAAGGCCCTAATATAGAGAATATGTCCTAAAAATATCCATGCTGCAGACCGATTTTCCCCTTGCCAACATGTTTACACATTTTTTGTCTTTTTTTTTTTTTTCCCCTTTTTTCTTTTCTCCATCTGAGATCAGTGCCACATTCTTAAGCACTTGGCCAAATTAATAATACCCTTTCTTTACTTCAGGTCCCTACAGTTTTAACTCCCTGGTCTCCTTTCTGAAAGTACGTGCAGAGAGGCTGCATAAGCACAGGCTGACTCTGGGGTAGGAGAGGACCTGGGAAATCAGACCAATTACCTCCCCTTGAGCTCCATTAGGATATTTTCAATCCAAACCCTGCTTTCTTCCCCACCTAAAATGGGTAAGCTGGGTCTTGCTATTTTTCATGGCTTAACCCCAGCCGGCAACTAAGCCCCACACAGCTGCTCACTCACTCCCCCCGCAGAGGGATGAGGGAGAGAATTGGAGGGGTGAAAGTGAGAAAACTCCTGGGTTGAGATAAAGTCAGTTTAACAGGTAAAGCAAAAGCCGCACACACAAGCAAAGCAAAACAAGGGATTCATTCACTCCTTCCCATGGGCAGGCAGGCGTTCAGCCATCCCCAGGACAGCAGGGCTCCGTCACACCTAACGGTGACTTGGGAAGACAAACGCCATCACTCCGAACGTCCCCCCCTTCCTCCTTCCCCCAGCTTTATATGCTGAGCATGACGTCATATGGTGTGGGATATCCCTTGGGTCAGTTGGGGTCAGCTGTCCCAGCTGTGTCCCCTCCCAACCTCTTGTGCCCCCCCAGCCTGTTCACTGGTGGGGTGGGGTGAGGAGCAGAGAATGCCTTGACTCGGTGTCAGCACTGCTCAGCAGTAACGGAAACATCCCTGTGTTATCAACGCTGTTTTCAGCACAAATCCAAAACACAGCCCCCTACTAGCTACTGTGAAGAAAATTAACTCTATCCCAGCCAAAACCAGCACACTATTAAAAAGTGTATCGCTCGAGGAAAATAGATAAATAAATAAAAGACTTCTGTGAGATCGCTGCTCACCAGCAATCTTTCTATCAACCAGCCTTCCTGACACAGTCTTCTCATTAATTAATAGCTGCACAGTTTGGACCATTAAGGCAAATCACAGTGTAGCACCCAAAACATTGGCCTGGGACCTCTTCTTGTGAAAGCTCCCACTAATCTCTAGGGAAGGGGCTCAGATCAGTCTGAACAATCAAGCTTCAATGATTCCTCAACGACTAGTGAAATCTGGCGAGGAAAAAGAACATAAATGGGGACAAAACCAAAACAAAACCCTTACCAGTGCACAGGGGAGTTTTTCGAGGTCTCTGCATTAGGAGACAAAAGCCTCTCACACGCTCAGCTCAGCTTGACGCTATTGACAGCTGAACCTTTGCAGCAGATTTCTCTCAGCGTGAATTCCTGTCCCTGAAGTGTGCTTCATCCCCTCTAACCAGCAAACAACAAAACAAGTTAACAGACGAGTCACTTCAGTTCTTGAAGATATAGCCATTGACTATGGGCTTTACCTTCCACCTCCACATAAACACCAGCCAAGTCCTGCACAAACAAATCATCTGGAGAATGGATTGGAGGGAAAAAAACCACCAAAACAAAACATCAGAACACTAAACACAGCCTTCTTTTCACCTCTTTCAGCATTCAACCAGGCACAGTAAATGGATGTTTCCCTAAGGTTGAGTACGAAGGGTTGAATTAGTGCTTTACAAACAGGTGAAGTACATATCCAAACCTGTAGTTTCTCAGGTT
Source organism: Pygoscelis adeliae (assembly GCF_000699105.1). Taxonomy (NCBI): domain Eukaryota; kingdom Metazoa; phylum Chordata; class Aves; order Sphenisciformes; family Spheniscidae; genus Pygoscelis; species Pygoscelis adeliae. The sequence continues at coordinate 8,294,500 of NW_008824243.1, forward strand.
AAGGGTAAAAAGGTTGGTAATATAATAATACATATCCCCAGTATTGTTCACACGTAAGCAGGACTGGCCGAGCGTGTGCATAAAAGCAGCTACTAACCTGCTTTTCCTTTTCAAATGCTTCAGTGTTTGACACTTTCTGCATGGCTTGCTATAACAAGGAATCAATAATATTTTCTTGTCTTTATGCTTTTTTTAGTTTACTACTAAAAAATAATGGGGAAGCTCTGTTCCAGTTCATCATTTGGCCCAGTGCATTTAGAAATTCAAGGGATGGGCAAGGGTCTTCTGATCCTTTCTTCAAACACTAAATCTGACCCTCTTTTGTGGTCTCTCAAATGTTACAGTCGTCATTCCTAGCTCTCATCATAAAGAAGTCATGGCAGGTGCTGCCTCCCCCCCCTCATCAGTCCTTCACAGAGTCAAAGGCTCACATAGTATGTCTTCCCATACATTATTCCTACCTTTAAAACTGCAGATAGAAACCATGGGTGTTGTGGCATTGATCCCCCAAAATAGTTATACTTTCTCTGACTGGTGCTTTGGTCATGCAGTGCTTTACAGTTGGGGATGAAAGCCTTTGGCATGCTGAACCCAGCTCAATGCCACTGTCAGCTGAACCTTTGATTAGCCCCCAACATGAGAGAAATTTTGGCTTCTCTGTACGGTCGTTCTTGCCTTCCTTTACACTTCACCTGGGATCTGGAATCCTGACATTATTTAGGGTTCCCAAGAGCAAAGACATCTTAGTTTAATTTAGCCTTTGGCTTGAACCAGCTGTGCTGGCTCGTGCTGACCAACGTATTTATCTGCTCGGCACAAACACGCATAGGTAACAGGGGGAGAAACATCAGCCACACAACAACTCATGTGCATTAATGATGCACCTCCTGAACTTGAATGTCCTCCTTTTCCAGCAGTATCTGGTGTTTCAGCTGACACCTGGGAAGGATTCCTGCAGGCAGGACTCCCCCTGCAAAGCAAGTACCAACTACTAGTGTGAGGAACCAAGGCATTTTTCCTGTGCCTTTCAGTATATCAGGATAAGTGAAGGCTAAGTCCCAGTCCTGATCCTGGAACCACTCTACTTCTGCTCCTAGTCTGGACCTCTAGTCTCTACCAGAAAGATTAGAAAGCTATTATGAGTACTAGAAAACCCAGGTCCCAGTGCACCAGCTCAAGGATTTTCTCCTTAACCAGGGTAGACAGTAAAGATGCAAAATCCAGAGTCTAAACAGAACCAAGAGTGGCTGTTGTTCAGTCATCTGCTTTAGATTTTTTCAATGCCTTATTAGGAGTTGATTGACAAAGAAGAAAAGAAATAAAAGGAATAACAAATCCATAGCCTGATTAGCAGGGAGAAGGCAAGAATGCAACCATTTTACAAGACTGATAACTTGAAATGAACACAAACTCCACAGCCATGACCTTTTAAAATGTCACTTATACTGAGAGCATTGGCATAGGATGGTGTTTTTGATTTGTGCTATGATCAGAAACACTGAGAAAATCCAATCTGCACTTTGTCATTGGCTGAGGCCAATCAGCCTTTGCCAGTTAATTTAGAAAAGCCCAGGGTGTTTTGTGCTGCAAGGTAAGAGTGAACATCTGCCCTCCTTCCCCTTGGTTGCCCACTGGATCCACAAGACCTCTTTAGGGGCTATATAACATGCATGTGACTTTTCCAGCCACTCCCCAGCCTAAAGCTGATTTCCCCAATTGAATGTATAGGAGTGGGGGGGGCATTACCAGCACTACTGCCTTCTGTCAAACTGCTCCTTCAGAAATATTTATTGGTTTGGTAGCCTCTCTATCAGAAAGAAGCACTGCTGTTTCCTCTTATGATCATCTATTTGACTGTCTTAAGACAAGGAGACCCACTGGGCGTAACGTCCAACCAACCAGCAAAGCTTCCCTCTGTTTGACACTACAGGTCATTTATGGTGTTTGGAAAAGATCTGCTGCTGCCCAAAGTCTGATTTAGATGAGATCACTTCCGTCCACAGATATCTTCTTCAAAGACAGGCAGGGCTTGAATAAACATGGATGTATATGCTTGCCCAAGCCTGAACCTATACAGTTAGATTACCTCCACAATGTAAAGTCAGTCTCTCACAGATCTACCTTTTACACACTGATGCATGGAGTTATATCAGGGATGACAACATTCATATAGACATGTGCTAAAAGTGGTATGGGGGAAGTAACATGAGCCGTAGGGTCCTTGAAGAGCCTACCTGTGTCATACATTGTCTAGCTAAAAAGGAAAACACCTCCTACATCACGTTTTACAAGGATTCAGCAAGTGACTAGACAATCCAAGGGAAACATCATCACAAGGTACAAATTCTAGCCGAGGATGTCATCTATTCCTGTACTTTTTCCCTGCTGTTAACCAGAGATGGGACCCTGCCAGAAACGAATATTTAACCTATTAGTTTATTCTAACCTAGTGTGACTGGTTTCAGCTGAAAATAGTTTGTATTACTCCCTTGTACGAGCCCAGAAGCTGTATAAAATAAAAGGGAAAGCTGGTATTTCTAACCATGCAAACGATCAATATGCCTTGGAAAAACACAATGAGCATATCTGCAGCCTGATTTTGCCAGCCCATAAACTATGACTTGCTTATACAAGTCTTGGTCCATTTGGGAAAGCTTTTCTAGGCTGAACAGCAGCTCCATACCTTTTGAAGTTAAAGCACAATTCTTTCTGATAATGAAGCAATAAAAAACTGAAAAACATATGGTGCTGTGTAAATTAAGTAACATGATTGCTTTCTATTAATACAGTATAGGAGAGAGGGGAGTAGGGGAGAAGTACTGGCAAAGGACAAGGGCTGTTAAGCTAAAAGACAAAGCTGGTACAAGAACACAAGAGACATAACTGGCCGCAAACTGGAAAGTAGAAATAAGATTACAAAATTCCTCATCATTAGAGCACATGGTTCTGGAAGGGCCATTTCATCAGGCCACATAAGACATTTTGGCCCTCAATTCCCAAGTAATATGTTAAAGCATTATGGCCTTGTAGAGGATTAAGCTACAGCTCTACCGTGGATGAGCTTGGCTCCATGGGCATAGCTATCAGCTAGGAAGGGTAGAGAGAGTTTTTGCACAAAGTCCATTGCATTGGAGATATTTTAGCAAGAACATGGAAAAAATTCTTTGCCCTCTTCCCCTACAGCCAACTCTGTCTCAGCACAAGTCTTCCCCTCTCATCTACATTAAAATGTTGCCAGGATAGTAAACGATGAATTGATTTCTCAGAGGACTTTTCACACTTATCAGTCTGAAAGTTTAATTCAACCCCAAATTAAAGCAAAGGGACTGGTGATGCCTAGAAAGCACTGGAAATGTACCTTTCAGAACCCTTTTTCAGCTCTTTACAGACTTGATGAAGTTGTATATAATTTTAAAAAATTTGAAAAATTGGGTATTTTTCAATTGCCAGACAGTTGTCTTTATCCCACAGATTTTCTCTGCCCTCTTTCAGATTGCCTAAAAAAATGGAATAAAATTGCAGTATTACAGCCTGCCATGGCTTCAAGACCCCATCCTCCAAACCCTGCCATTGCATCCAGATTACTTCGCCCACAGCACCACAAGTAATCCCGTTCTAAATTAAAAGGCAGGTGTGATACAGTTTTTTTCCCCCTTCTTGCGCTCCTACAGTATGAATAAAGAGAAATTCCTGAGCACAAGTAGATAATCCATGAATAATTCATCAGCCCCATGTTCTCTTCCAGATGTAGAGACCCATGTGCAGATTCCTGTGCCTTTGAGTCTCCTGGGGGGCTTGGATACGATTGAGAGACAGACTTCTCTTATACTAAATCTTATTTCAGCTCTTAGACCTGTGCTAGAAGCTTTCTCAGGCTGCAAGCAAACTCCCTGATGAATTCCCTCGTCTCCTTCTCTTTGTTTGTTCTTCCTTTCATTTGCTTTGTCCGGCATGCTTACACAAAATCACCCCCTACTTCACAACTCTTGCAGAAAGGAATAAAACATAGAGAAGTGTTTTACATTTACCCACAGAAACATGTCTCTCTTATCATAGATGCATGTTGCCTCAGGTTTAACTGTGTGGACACACATCTGATTGCACAGAGGAGTATTACCAGATTCTGCTTTGCATCAGACAGATCAGAAAAAGTCCCGAGTCCTTCCCTGGCCAATTTACTTTTTCATTTTACAGAAAGATGCTAGTTTGCATTAAAGGAATGGCAGAACAACACTGATAAAGTATTCCTTCAGTTTTTAAGCTGCCTAATGTAATAGAGAATATTAATCAAAGCACAAAAGAGAATCATATGCTTCCCCAGTCACAAATGTCATTAGAATTACTTTCCAGCTTTAGAAAGTTCTTTCCAAGTTGTATCTTGAGTGGTAGTTACTAAATTAGGCTGAAAGTCTTCCATCTATTCTATTTTCTCCCCAGAAAACACATTATTTTAAATTTATCTCAGAATGATTTTTTTTTAATGTCTTTTTAATATTGATATGGAAAAGAAAGGGGGTGTGGGTTTTTTTGTTTTGATTTGGTTTTCATCCAACAGTATTCAGATTTGAGTCCTTTTTCACAGTGTTCAAAACTCGAAATTTTAGGAGGTCTGTTTTTTCAATGAGAAATGTAATTTTTCTATGAAAAAAAAAGTTACAAGTGTTTCAACCAGCTCAAGGAAGAAAACGTGTTGAAATACCAAATACCAGGTCCAGTCACTGCTCACTCCCAGCACTGCCAAAGGGGTCACCTAAAGATTTCCCTTTGACACAGAGCTCACATAACCAAGAAAGCTTCACCACGGCAATGGGAGAGTGCCACAAGAAGGACATTTATGGTGAGAAAAACACAACACAACACAGAGTACTTAGCCGAACCCTTCTCCAAAGTGTAGTCTTGCAACTTAGAGTCAACCACAAAGTGACTCAATTTACAGCAAGAATTTCTATCAACTTCCAGATAGACCAGGATTGGTAATATTTGCTTCCAGCTTTTTCTGTGCTTCTACTGCATTGACTGAAAAGATGATGTTGCCCTGAGTCACAAAATTATGCAAACACGTCTACTAGAGGGAGTACCTTACCGCTGGCTCTCCCTTAAGTTCTATTCATGTTTCCCAGGGACTTGTGTGAAAAAAACAAAACCAAAAAAACCCAAACCCCTCGTGCAGCCATTCAAGAGAGCAGCAGGACTGTAGAAACAGAAAACAGATCAACTGGCCATGCACAAGGGCTGTCAACTGCAGAAAGAAAAATTGAGAACAGATACAGAAAAATATTTCTCTTCATACTCATTTATAGTCTTCTTTAGACAGTACGAGAAAAGCCAGCATGCATGCAAGAAGTCAGCTGCACATGTCCTTTTCCCGCTGACTATATCTTGCTAATAACAGTGCTCAACACCACCACCAAATACTTGGAAAGTTTTACCACTCTCCTCACTCCATGTGGAAGCCTTGTGAGGTCATCAGCTTTCATACACACACAAAAAAAAAAAATCTGAATTCAGCGTGAGGGAATTTTACATTTGGGTTCATTTGGGAGCATGCCAGTTCAGGGAAGGAAGATAGATCTTGTTTTAAGATGTGTTTATTTGCAATCCTTACACCTACACACACATTCAATTATTAATGCGGCTATCATAAACAGGGCTCTGTGCATGCCCATTTCTCTGGGAAGAAGCTGAGGGGAAAGGAAATGACAAAACATTTTCTAGAGTCCCTACTACACTTATAAAATGACTATTCCAACAGTGAAATAATCCTTCTACTACTCCTGGATGCCACAGATAAAAATTGTGGGTGTCAATGTACTACCAGAATGTGTCTAAGCGTTAATTTCTATACAACATTAACACCAACAGATTACCTTTACTCATACTTGAATCAGGCCCAGTGGGTCTACATCGTCAGGGCACCTCCACCGACCGGAGCCGCACTTGGTCCTCAGCCTGACCGTCCACATTGCCACAAGCAAGGGCAGCCGCTAACGCTTGGCACCTGGTTATTAGTGTTTATTAATGGAAATATTTTGTGCCATATGAGTCAGCCCTACTGAGTACATGGGTATATTTAGGCGTATTACACCACGGCATAAGCTGGCTTGATCAAGGCTATATTGCTGCTTATCGAGCCAGAGTATCACTCGCCTGCGAAAGCAGAGATGATTTGAGGCTGATGATAGGGGCTGTGTGGGTGACCCTTAGGAACGATAGCTGGAGGTGCTCACAGCCAGGCTAACACATAACTCATTTAGCACATTACAAGTTTTACACCGTATAAGGAGAATTGTTATTTGAGAAAATCAGCAGGACATCAACAGGTACTCAGGGTCTGACCTCCTTGTGCACTTCTGAAACCTCCAGGAGGGCCCCCAGCTGCAATTTAAGGCACCTAATTACTGTAGACACTCCTGGGTGACTCTGTGAGAACCAAGTAAGGATAAATTTCCTTTCCTCCCTGGGTTGGAAATGAAATAAACACTTGATCAGCTGAATCAGAAGAGAAAAGTAACATGAAACCTTTTCCAAGGGTCCATTTTAAAACTCCCTATACCTTCCAACAAATAAACAACATCTTCTGCCTTGCAGTTTTTCTGATTTACCACTGTATTTTGATAACCAAATTATCAAACATTTGATGTGAGATTTAAAGCAAGAGAATTAGAACACAGAAAGGCAGGCAGGAGGGAAAGGAAAAAATTAGAGCCAGCTAGTACATCAACAGGAATGACACCCTAGAGGAAGAATCTGAGATATCCATCTATATTTCACCATCAAACTAGTGATACATCATTTTGCAATTAATTCTGAGAGCTAAAAACATTAAGTATTGATTCCAATTAGCTCTAAGGTTTAATTAATTGTTTTCTTTCCTTAAGATCTCCGGTGTAAAATAGCAGTTTACAAGGCCATGTTGTGCAAAAACACAACAGCAGGTAGGAGCAAAGCAGCTTTGGACACTAAAGGAGAATCCAGTGCATTTAGTCTGTTTGGGAACTTTTCCCTGCTTATTATTTAATTATGTGCAAAATAAATTTGCATTTTATTTGATTTTTAGCAGCATTAAATCTGTGCTCTCAGGAAAGAGCCAAGCAATCCTTCTGGGAGTTTTCTGATGAGCCCATTGACACAGAGAGAAAAATTGTATTTTCATAGTTGCACACCCAGAAGGTTTGCCCAGTGGTTGGGGTGTTAGTCCAGGTCTCAGGACCTCCACACTGAACTCCTCACAGTGTTACAGACCTCCTGAGGGCCCCTACTCATCTCCCTTGGATACTGACTCCATCGAGTATGGTACCTCAGTCCCAGGGAGCGCTTTGTTATCCAGTCACCTGCCTCTTTACTCTCCTTTACTGCTTCATTCTTCAATTTAAGGTCCAGAAACATATGGGTGGTGACTAAAGTAATGTCGTTTGCTGAACGTGTGTCAGGGCAGATGTGTAATTCAAGCTACAAATAGGAACCTTGTGCCTTGCAGTTTCAAAAGACTTAGGCCAAGCCTCAGGTGCTGTAAATCCCCAGAGCTTCACTGACTTCTGCACCGTAGAAGTAGCCTGAATGTATTTTCTGCTCACCACAACTACACCAAATTACCAAGCAACCTCTAACACTAGGTGAATTAGCAATGATTTAGACAGCTGGATTTCGCATGTGGTTGTATGTTTAATGAGAGACTGCACTGAAGCAAAGGGGTCCGATTTGAGTTTCGGTCGTCTTCAGCTATTCCACAAAGGTAAAGCCCATCTCAACAGCAGCATTTACACGGACTTGCCCTTTGGAGGACAGCAGGCAAGTAAAGCAGGTGAAGAAACCCAACAGAAGTTTCCACATTAGTGTCTCAAGTGCTCAGATGCTTCGTCTCCTGGTTGCAGTTTTCCCAAGACCATTGTTCTCATTATAAACAGTTGACTCAAACATTGCAAAAGATTTCAAATAAAGCATTCCCACCCCATCCCCTGCTGCTCTCTTCCCAATACACAGAGATGCTTAAAACAAACCAGATGTGCCGCATAAGGCTGTTTTATGATAAAATCCTCAGAAGGCTCTTGCTCTCCCAGACTGTCCTCAAGTATTAGAAGTGGCCAGTTCATTTCCGTAAGTTATTATGTAAAATAGCCTGACAGGCCAGGGTGCTGGGGAGATGATTTCCCTCCTCTAATGTGACTTTCACACTCTCCTGATGATATACAACTTTAATAAAAAGCATAAGAAGAAAGTTCAGCTGAGTTGAGCATGTGGTGCACAACTCAATCCCATTCCCGCCTCGGGCACTAATTTAGAACATATCCCAGGATGCTGATAGTCATCCAGCATGCTGAGAGCCTGGTGAAAATGCACACAAGTTCATGCCCTGGAAGGTCATAAACAGGCAATGTCATTTTGCATAAGGATTCCCAGGTGAGCTTCATTTCCAGCACAAAGGTAGGATGCATTTGACTCAGTTGATAAAAAGACACAAGGTAATACTAATTGGTTCTATAGTAGCACTTTTAATCCCTTAAACTTTTAGATAAGCATTTTTCCTGCTGTATTTTATAACTGGTGGAGTCCCAAGTGGCCTGAGAGGTCCCTGACGCAGCGCAAAGTCAGACATTCTGAATCTCAAGGTGTTATCAGGTAGTACCAGATTCAAAACACCACTGCCAGCCCACCACTGGGGCTTGACCAACCCTCAGCAGAAGCTAAAACTACCCCATGGCTTTTCACAACCCTTTCAAAAGCCCTGGGAAGCACAAATAATACATTACAGCTATACCCTAACTAACCCCATTAGCCCAAGTACCCCAAGTGCATGAGGAGAAGTTGGATACAAGAGAGGGAAGGAGGTGATAGAAAAGGAGAGGGAAAGGGGAGAAGGGAGTAACATAAGTAAGTACAATATCTGCTTGTAATTGCTCAAATTATCTGAACTGCCCTTTGCTGAAAGCTACCATTCCCTGTAGTCCTCCCCTCCATCACCCCATCATCCAACCTTAATATTGCTAAATTCTTCATGCATGTGTCTGCTCAGGTATAAAGACCTTCAGGACAAAGCATGGGCCAGGCACGCTCTGTGCGAGGTTTCTCATCCCCCCCAGCACCCCCACCTCTACAACCAGCCATGCAGAAGGCTCCCATTTGTCAGAGCGATTCAAATCCCTCATCAAAATTCAGCCAAATGGTGTTTGCAAAGTGACGACCCTCCTCTGGGTCATTATTATGTAAGGAAATAAATTGGAAAGAGAGAATGGAAAGACCCAGGTGAATGGTCACACAATGGGAAGGCTGCAGTGATCCCAGTGCTGCCATGTGCCTCGCATTCATCCTCAGTGCTTTAAGGAACCATCTTCTCCCCTTTCCAAAAACCACAGCTCCCTTTAATAGAAGAAAAGGTTATGACCTTCCCCATAGAGAGAAAAGAAGGAAATTGTTTCATAAGAGAGAGGCTGATTTTCGCTCTAGTTCCAGTAACACTGGGAATTAATAATTTCTATAATATCACCTAATGCAGGGGTTATACTGAAGCAACTATACTGAGGAAAGGCTACCACCTCAAATTTTATTTTGGATTTTGGTTTTTTTTTTATTTTGTTTTGGGTTTTTTTCCCACCCACCAATGTTGTAGTCCTGGCACCCCGAGCAGCACCACACTGCGCTGGGCATTATATAAACGCAGGTGGAAATAAGGATCCTTGTCCCCAGCCCAAGACAAGCGATATCAAGTGGACATACTTGATGGGGAAAAAAGAAATGGTGAAATCAATGTAGGCTGCCATCAGGGCACAGCAATAAGGATGTTTTCTGGCTCTCAGGTAATAAAAGGCATGACTATGTTAATACATAATCTCTTTAATGAATCACAGTGGGTGAAGTCACAGATGCTCAAGCTGAGGGGTACAGAGGGTTAAGATCACAAAGCAATCCCATGCTGTTTCTAGTGACAGCATTTGTCTTTGCTTCACATCACATCAGACTGATCAGTGAAATATGCAACTAAATAATTTCCAAGAAATTAATTACTTCGGGTTTTGGTTTGGTTTTTTTTTTTTTCAAATTAAAAACCTTATTTCTTTTGGAATTAGAGTCTGTGAAAAATAAAGCCAAGTTCAGCTAGAGTTCACTTATCCCCCCCAAAAATAGAATTTGTTCTCCTGAGTCCCTTTTGAAAGGGCATCTTGACATTTGTAAGGGAAAGTATTTAGAGATGTGAATGCCATTACTTGCTTTCTCCAAATCTGAAATCTCCCAGTTGTGAGGAATGGCAGTAGGTGCTGTATAAAGCACAGAACTGAGAATGGACTGCCTCTGTACTCGGGGCTGTAGCAGAGGCTGGAGAGAAGAGGACAAATGAGAGCCAGACAAAGAGAGGAGAAAAAACAAGGAGACAAGATTAGGGAGTGCAGGCCCCATGGGCTCGCGTGGCAGCTCACCAGCAGCTGCCCAGCTCAGGCTCAAAACCTCAGTCCTGACAAACTGGAAATCATGACATTATCTTTGGTATTTGAAAGAGCCAGGGAGCTAAATAAGGATGAAAAATTCACAAGGGGGGAAAAGAGCGATGAGCCAAGTGATGTGAATTGTTCTATATGTTTTGGTCTTTCTCACGGCACAGAGGGCACAAGAGACCCAGCTGGCCAAGGGGCCTGTGTTTCACACCTTGAGGGTTTTTTCCCCCCCCAAAGATGAAGACAAGAGAAAGTGGGCTGACAGCAAAGCTCCCTTATCGCTCTCTCTTCAACCCTCTCCCTTTTCTCCCCCCTGCCCTGAGGCTATGTGGGGACATTCATATCCAAAAATATACAGGCACATTAAAAAAAAAAAGGTCCTGAGGATCCAATATCATTCATCAAAGAGACAGCCCATGCTCGTTCTGATGACAATGGTGCTAATCTTATCCCCTGGCTGCTGCCCAGAATTGACATAATGCTTAGAAATGTGTGTTTGTTTTAGAGGCTATTTACCGCGGGAGGGGAGAGGGGGAAGAAATGCGAAGGCAGGAAACTGGCTGGATTTGTGGGCACCACAGACCGGATCCTCGGTCTATCGCAGTCCATTTGCACAGCTCTGTGTCACTTTTAAGATCCATCAGTACAGACAGAGCTGAGCAACAGGATCCTTGTGCAAAGGACTTTTTTTAAGCCCTTTTGGATCCCAAGTATATGGGAACTGAATATGCATGCATGAGCAAGAGACAATGACACAAACATGGAGCAAAGTATCCGTTGGCCACCATTCCCTCTCCGGTACCTGGACGGAGGTGACCCCATCTAGCACCAAAAGGACATAACTTCTTTTAGTCATCTTTTATTTTAAGACTGGCTTTTTTCTTCAGCATGAACTCTGGAGTGGTTTAAAAGCAACAGGACCCGCTCTTTAAGCATTGCTATGGTAAAAATAAGTGGTTAATTGGAGAGACATCGATCTGCATGAACTTTGGTCTAAATTAAGAACACTCCCATCAGAAATCCCAAATGCAGACATGCTGTACTCATGCAAAGGAAAGCCAGATTCCTAATAAGAACATTACTTCAGCATCTTACCAGGTTAATCTATGCCACTATAAAGCCTTCCTGCCAAATATAGGCCTCTCATCCAGATCTATGTTGGAGGCGGTGTAGTCAAACCGGTTGTTAAAATCGCAGCCAGCTCCCAAACCGCTTGTCAAAGGCTAATTTCAGAGCACCCAGGTCCCTCCTGGCCCCAGCATGGGGCTTTCCAAGCTGCTCATCTTAGAGCAGATGGGGAGGAACTGAGCCCCTGCTGGCCTGCCCCCCTGCCCCAGGGATGGGGGATGCAGGGACACCCTGCCCACGCTAATGTAACCACAGCACAGCCCATCCAGAGAGAATGAGAAAATTCAGTCCTTCTAGAAATGGATCTGAATCTTACATGTATTTATATATACACGCATGAAAATATATATATATGTTGTGCTACTGTCAGACACAGCACGATGGATAGTCTGTAGTTTCAGGGGCCATCGAACAGGAAATGAGGTTTGCACTCTTTGTCCTGAAATAGATATATAGGGACTAAGGAACCAAGTGAAACCATTTAAAACCAAGGTTTTAAATACACATTTCATGCACATTTTACTAATCCACTGATTCCTAATTAGTACCATGTGAGAACAGAAGATGCTATTTTGAAACTTCACAATATAAGAAGTTAATCACCATTACATAATGATTTAAACTCCAATATGTTTGCAACCAATAAATATTAAGAAAGCATAAAATGATGGCCTGATTAGATCTAAAGTAAACATATTTAGTTTATTACTTCACTGTCTTGATATGAGCAAAAAGAGACCCCACACAGAGTTGCACCAAAGCATGTGGGTTCTCAAGGCAAATACACTCACCACCTCCCCTCCCCAAGTCTTGCACTCCTCTTTGTTAGTCAGAGGAACAGTTACCAAGGTGTGACATGTTGTCCCCTTCCTCCTTTGGGGGATGCTGGACATGGCATTCTTGTAACAAGGCATATCTGGGTTGCAAACCTTACCAGTAGGAAGGTCTGAGACTAAATCTGATATAGGTGATGAAGTGCCGGGAGACCCTTCAGAGCAGTTTCAGCTTGACACTGCACACCTTGAGCCGTACTCTCTGCAAACAGACCGCGAGAAACAGCCTCTGCCATAGGAATCTTGCAGCTAACCAGGCAAAAAAAAAAAGCTGATAAGAAGCAAAGGCAAGGAGAGCAGGACATAACAGCACCAAAAAAAAAAAAAGAGAACCCATCCCCTGATTCTAGGATTCACCAACCTGCTCCTGCTCAGCATCTCCATCAGTACACGACACATCAGGACACAGCTGAGCACAAAAAAACTAACCCTGATAATTCCTGACTTCTAATCACAGAGGGGCAATGCACTGGGGTTTATTCTTTTAGAAGGGGTATTTTTCTTTAGGAAGAGTGTTTTCCATTATGAATTTCATTAGAAAAGCAGAATGAAAGGATGGAAGTGAGTGAGCCAACTTCTTCAGTTACAACCCTGGCAAGATTAATAGCTAAACTCATTGTCCTAGGCTCCACGAAGAGAAATGGGCTGGATAAACTTTGACTTATTGCCTTATCTTCCCATTGCCTTTCAGAACAGTTTTGCCTGGCTTTGTCCAAATAGACTGATATGACATGTAAAAATTACTTTTTTTTCTTTGAACGCTTTGTGTAAGACTCTTCAAATCTGGCTTAAAAGTAGGGCAGAGGAAAAAAAAAATCCATCCTTCAAAGAATAGAGGTCAATCCCTGAATCCAGCCTGTTTGGGGTACACAGGCCGTAGAAGGTTACAGAAGGCCAGCGTAACATACAAAAGTCTCCCTAGAACACTAATCTGTGCCTAGCAATTCGATGAGATAAAAATTTGATAACACATTGGCTGGCTGTGATTGCCCAGGGAAAAACATCTCCTTCATAATAATCTTATTATAGGCTAGTAGAGCTATTTTTGTGCCTATTCTTTGTGTGGAGCAACTTATTTTTATGGCTAGTAAAAGGAAATAAATTTCTCGGAAATGGCTCCTCGGTGAATTGGGGTCTGTGTAGCTCATTTTACGTTTATAGATAAGCAAAAGGTCAATTGAATGTTATGTCTTTTATTGCACAGCCTGCTAAGTCTTCACATAACAGGAAGAAATAATACAACTGCTCTACCGTTCCCCTTCAGGAGCCTTGTTTGAGGGGAGCCTTCTGTTTTGTGAAGTTGAAGCAAGACATGGAAGATCAGTCACTTGTCACAGGGCATTTGTCTTGCTTGCGAGATTTAATAGAGTGCACAAGATTAGATACAGTAGATATTGCTATTGTGAAGAACACCTGTTAAGAAACACGCTGGGACCCTCTAGCATTCTCATTGGTTCTCATCATGCATAGATACACCCGGTAACTGGTGTTAGAAGCTGCAACACATGGAAGCATATGCCCTCTCATGTATGTTAGATGTAAAGCTTGGATCCTTACAGCACTACCTTGCTCCACTTTTACCTGTAGAATCACCCTACTGAATTACACCTCATTCTTTTCCCACTTTGCCTTTTCTTGTGCTGCACTTGGCATAACAGGGGCCATGACCTCAACTGAACTTTAAGAGAAAGGATTAACGTGAAAATGGTTAATGCAGCAAGTGTGGCTGCAAAGCCTCACAGCATGTTACGCATGTGCTGGGAGGAAAAAAAAAACAAAACACACACACACACAACACACACCAGTTTCTGGAAAGAGCTGCTCCTGTGAACACCTAGCAGCACATTCTTGACATTTTGAGTGTGTTCACAGGCATAACACTGGGCTGAGGGCAGCAAGTGCCAGAGCCTGGTATTTCTAAGCTGTATTGTGTTTTATTTGTGGACATAAACCAAACATACGTGCTGAACAGATCCAAACAGCTGCTTATTACACATGCACAGCTCTCATTCCACTGTCATCCTATCTTCCTTTTAGGAATCCTTGCTATGAGCCCTCTCCTCTGCCCTTAGGTTCTCTTCTCTTTAGAGTTGCCTCATCCTCTTCACGCACCAGCACCTATGGTCTACAGGAGTAGGACATAGCCTATTGGTGCTCACTGAATCCTCTGATCCAGTGTTTGTCCAAGCCCAGTTGAGGTAACAGCACAGACAGAAATGTCTCAGATATTTTTGGAGAGTTAATAAACCCATCAGTGCATATTTTCTTTATGACCTTGTTGCAGTGCTGAAAGAGCAAGTCCCAACTCTCTCTTTCAGAAGTTCTGCCAGTTTGATAAACACAATGATTCTCTTGCTAATAAAAACATTTGAGGAAGACAAGCCTTGTGCTTCCACCTTTGCTCTGATAGATTTGACCTGCATGCTCCTGGGTCTATAGAGACACAGGGAAAGCAAATGAACTATGACTAAGCTCCCATTTCTGAACAAATCACACCCTAACCTCACTTTAGATGTAGTTAAATATCGCTACTGGGTATTTAAAGCTAATCAGAGAGAGCGTTACTCAAACAGCTTTTTAGCAGCAATTCTGCCCTAGAATGCATTTGCGTGTGTATTGTCCACGTGGTTCAGCATCTGCACCCTGCACCCTTCCTGCTCTCCTTTCTCATTTAGCATTTGATATCTGAATTATATGCCAGTTATGCTGTTAAAATGAGCTCTTAGAAATAACCTTTTCCTCATCCACTGAAGCAGTTACAATTCCCTGACATAACTCATCTAATCACCACCTCAATGAGCAGGGCTTAATCTAAATGCACGTACTGAGCACCTGCCACATGTACTCTTCATTTGTCTTACCCAGCTTTACATTAAAACCTAGCATGGACCTTTAATACATTATAGATGAGTATATCAGGCTGTACACGGCGTAAATTAGGACCAGCCACTCAAAGGACTGTGCAATTATCTCCTCCCCAATACATAGCTTTAATTAAGCTACTGCCACCTTGAGGGATTAACAATCAGATCCTAGGCCCTATATGGCAAGAACATGAAATGCAAAGCCCTGATTATTTTGGCACCCTCAGAGCACTTGAGCTGTAAAAATTAAAATGCCTTGGAAAGAAAAGCTTGTTGTAGCTGAAAGATTGTATTACCTGCCAATGCAACTGACTGCATATTCACTGCAGTCAAGAAACATCCCCGAGACAAGCCTGAATTTTTTAGCAGGAGGAGAGCAGACCGAGTTCACTGTTGACTTGGCTAAGTTGACTGTATTTCACATGAGAGGTAACTGGAAGTTCAGACTTCCCCCCCCCCGCCCCTTGTCTCTTTGTTTTAAAGACAGTCTGTAAGTGACAGAGTTTAGCTTGTCTAATCTCTTGAGTTTTTTTCTATACATCTTCTATTCTGCTGTTGACTTACCAGGAAGCGTTCATTTCCTTAGGGAGCAAAAATGGTTGAGGTCTAATGGGCTTGTTTTTCCAGCTCTCGCCACTGAGGAAAGAAACCTGGCTGCAGTCTCTGCATCTGCAGCAGGGCTGCAGATTGCACTGCAATTTTCCAATTCTGCCCTTAGAATAATGACCATGACTCATGGTAACAGGCTTCCACAATGCACATGTGGAACTAAAAACTCCAACTGAAAAACAATCCCACAAAAGCCTCCGAAGGTTTTTTTAAAAGGCTGTGTGTCCATGCTCAAGTCCTTTCACTTGACTCCTTGCCTCTGGTGCTGTTGTAGCACTAATGGACAGGACACAGCAGGAGCCCAGGGTGGTTTTTAGGCTGCACATTGGCCCGTTGAAGCAAACACAGTTTTATACACCACCTTGAATGGCAGAGGTGAATATCTTAATTTTCTTCCCGACTCCAGAGCCCTGTTCCCTACAGGCTCTTTGCAATTGAGCACTCACGGCTGCCTGTTAGTCATGTCAGGTTGGAGAGACCATGCTGTTCTGAAAATGGATTCCAAAACAGGCTCTGAAATGCAACTGCTAGGAGTCACAACCATGACCTCAGCCTCCAAGAAGACACCTCATGGCACTGTCCAACAGAGGGTCATTTGGTAAAGGCATTCATATCTCTTGAGTTTAGCTCAGCCCCCAGCAATCTGATTAACTCCCTGCATTTCAGTCTGGATGTAAGCATGCTCACTGCCCAGCTCCACTTCTGTCATATGTGCTTTTCCCATTCCCCATAGATGACAGTCAATAAAGCTTTTTCTTTAGTGACGGGTTTAATTTCATGAAGCTGCAGTCATAGGCTGTAGTAAGTGTAACGCAACTTCTATGGCAAAAACATTTATTAACTATGCAAACTTACTGTGTGTTAAAATCCATAAAAGCTACCAATATCAGTGTAATGGACTAAGGAAACTCACAAATTTGGAGAAAATAAAGCCATCTCAAGCAATACAGCCAGCTACTACTTTGAGATTAAACCCACTTTATATTCTTCAGCACTCAAACCAGGACATGTCAAACAGAAGCAACAAGCTGGTTCCTCTCAGAGTTACCCCTTAAGCATCCCTACCAGGTCTTTCTCAGCCTGCCTCCTCCCTGCTCAAGAAACTTTAAGTACTCTGCCTGTGACTTGATTCCCCTCTTTTATAGGGGCCCCATTATCCTTAATGGGACCTTAATCGCATGCTCCTTAGTCACACATGTAACGTCCTCCATCTGGAGATGAACAGTCTTTGGAACAGAGGAGAATTGATCTCCAAGACCTTCCTCAGCCCGTGGTTGCTCCAAGCCAGGAGGCAGGTATCCACACACTTTTTGCACATTCAATAGCTAACGAAGTCCATAGGATCACTCACAAGAAATACAGAGAAGTGCACGCAGAGTCAGGATGTTGCTCAGGGCTGACTGCTCTTAGGGTTGTTTGGTTCCTTCAGCATAACACAGGAAAGATGAAGCATCCTTTTTACTAGAATGGTGTTTGGGGTAGAGGTGAGGCAAAACAAAACTGTGAATATGATGCACATGGAAAAGAGTTCACTTATTTTTCAAATTTAAGCTTAACGACAAATCCTGAGGAGTAGCTTTTGAGGGTATGGGAGTTGAGCTCCCATAGTCTCCTCTGAAGATCCCATCCCAAAATGCATAAGACACTTTCATTTCTCTAGTAAAGGCTCTTTATAAAAAGGGATATTGCATGTGCCTGCATATTTAGCACACTTTTAGAAATGTGCTAAAAGCAGTTCAGTTAAATGATCCCAGTACAATATAAGTGATATATGTCTCTGGATATTTAGAATATATACACCTTAGATGGGCAAGAGAGAAGCAGGTTTTTTTGATGATAGGAGGCAACCAGTAGTAATTCAGAAGAGCATGCAAGCAGAAGGAAAAAAAACAAACCAAAACAAAACAACCCAAGACATTTCTTAGCTGTGAATTTCCATGGCCAGCAGAGCTATGTAAGTATTACTGTACTGATCTGCTGGTTTCTGTGGCATTACTGGAATTTAAACATAACTCTAGTGATACTAATGACTTTCTGCTAATTTACAGTAGCACCACAAGATTTAAAACCTTGTTTCTCACATCAGTGACTACATGTAGCTCTCATCACTATGAAAACCAAGTACGGACTCCTCCCAAAATAAATAGAGCAGAAAAACCATGGGCTTCAAAAGGGTCAACTCTGCATTTTCCAATATATACATGAATTCATAAAGGCAAGCAAACCAGATTAAAATTAAAAAAGTAATTTATAATAAATGCAATAAGAATCTTTCTTGCCTCACAAAATATTTTTAATTCCATAAAAGAAAGAATATTAAAAAGGAGGGGAAACTGAAGACAAAGCCATGTTATTTTGACAAAAGCAACTATTTACACAGATTGCCAAAATTGAAGTCAGCAAATACTATACATAAACAAGCTGAATACACTTCCACCTTCCCTAAGTAGACATCTGGACACACATCACAGAAATATTAACATCACCAGATGTGCAGAATTCTCTAAATTTAGTGCAGGATTAGATTTTTTTGTTGTTGTTGTTTTGATGTGGGGTTTTGTTTTGTTTTTAAAGCTCATTTGCTTTGCTTAAGAGGTAGACAAGAAGGTTCTGAAAGGTTTCTGAACTGAGTGGTTGTCAAATGCCCAGCATAAATCAAACTTGACAGGGCAACATGGAATGCTGATTTTGCTCCCCCCAAGCACCAGCTTCTACTCAGATCAATATAAACTTCCAAACGTTTGGAGTAAGTGTAAGTAAAATTGTTCCAGTACCATAAACATTCCTTTCATTGTTTTTTTTCCCCCCAGATGCCATTTGGATGGGGCTCTGCAAGCCCGCCTCCATTTGACACTCTGCTTCCCCAAGCAGGCTGTCAGTATTTGATGAATGGTTCTGATCACACACACCACATTCGCCAAAGACATGAAATACTCTCTTCAGCTCTGCCTTTGCAAGGCACATTCTCCCTCCGATAAGCTGCTTGCAGTCCCACAGTGTATTTTCATGCCTTGCTTTCCATGAGACCTGTGAAATTTCTCCCCAGCAGGCAAGCCACAAGCTGAGGTTTTTCATGGCAGGTGGCCCAACTTTGTTATTGTTTAAACTGCACAACGATGTGGATGGAACCACATTGGTCATGTATTGTACATGAATGTTATATACATAAAAACACATAACATTCCATTGGTGTTGGAGCTCCTCTTGAAATTTTATATGGAAAATGAATGTGTGTGTGTCTAGAATTGTCTTTGTGTACAGAAAAACAGAGTTATTGTAGAAGAAATATCTGGGCTGATACGTATTTTGATTGCTGCCCAGACTCCAGGGATTTTCATCTAAGACTTTTCCTTTAGGCAGCAATCTAGTAAATGAGATTAACCAGAGTCCTTGAAAACAATAGTTCAGATGGCAGGTGAAGAAGAGCTGTGCATGAACCGAACCCGAGCAGTAACCCAGTCCAGGTTTTCATGAGATACTCTCCCTTCCCAGTCAAGTCAGAAGCATGGAGTGTGGGAACAGCTTTTTTTTTTTTAAGGATGCTGCAAGGATTTTTATTTCTAGACGCATGTACTTATCTAAAGCATCTTCTGTTCCGGCAGGTCAGACAACTTAGTTAATAAGTCCAGCTGGAATAAGCTTTGGAGCTTGGATAGGTACTGTCTGGCTTGACATAAAAGGGACTGAACTCCACAATTAAGTTCCGAACACTGATTACACTAAAATCATTTTAGTAAGGATGCTGCAAGGATTTTTATTTCTAGACGCATGTACTTATCTAAAGCATCTTCTGTTCCGGCAGGTCAGACAACTTAGTTAATAAGTCCAGCTGGAATAAGCTTTGGAGCTTGGATAGGTACTGTCTGGCTTGACATAAAAGGGACTGAACTCCACAATTAAGTTCCGAACACTGATTACACTAAAATCATTTTAGCTAGGACCTTCACAGGGTTGCTATTTCTAAAGTAGACACAAAGGGAGGGTCAATAATTCACTGGAGAACCACTTTACAGCTGCAGAGAGGAAGATTGTGGCACAGAAAAAGGAGAAAAATCATTGATTTTTCCTTTTCTTCCTCATTGTTGTCCCTCATAGCTTTAATGGAAACAAAAATCTAAAGGCCTAATCTGTGCTATAAAGCCAGTTCCAGCGTAACCATTTAAAGACAGTGGAGTTGCAAACATTTAACACTAATGAAACTGAGCAAAGCCCCATCCTCATGCTGCTCAAACAGCTGGATTAAATTCTGTTCCACGCTTGATAGGAAACATTGAGTCTGTTCTGTTCTTTAATTTTCACTAATTCTGAAGTTTTCTAGGAGCCATCTAGTACAAGTGTGAGCAGGACCTAATGTCTCCAAGCCAGAAAAATCAAGCAGTAGCCACTGAAAATGTGTATGTGCTTTTTCTTATTTACTTCTTCGTGTAAAATGGAGGCCCAGAAGGTCATGAACATGTTTTACTGACTGTAGTAGAAGTACATAAGAGCATAACTGCAGCTCTGAAAGCTATTCTATTAGAA
>NW_008824243.1:8314908-8336089 GCF_000699105.1 Pygoscelis adeliae
TTCCCTATTTTTCAAAACAAAACAGCTAAAGAACCTTAAATTACTTTATCAAGAAGCAGATTTAACATATAAAAAAGAGCACATTTCTACACAAATCTTTATCTTAAAGTGAGGAACTCATTGCCACAGGATATTTTACAGAGCAAAGCAGTGAGGATTGCAACTTTTGGCACTTCGCTATGAAATAAATACAATGCTATTTATTTTCTAAATCTCCTCAGTTTTCGTCAGTCCTTTGGTAGCCTGAGCCAATTCAGCCATCTCAGAAAACAATGACAGAAATGCTGCGAGTTTCCAGCTCTCGCCTGCCATCTTTTCCACCCTCCAGTTCCAGAAACTCACCTAGACTAAACGTTTACAGGATAGAGGAGTTGTCAGACACTTATCCTTTGCCATCTGGTGGTAATTTGCACCCCGCAAAATAATCTCTTTTTAGGAGTTCAAACACAAAGTTCAAAGGAGAACCTAAGAATAAACAACATATTTCACCTGGTATTGAAGCCCCCTGAGAATTTCAGCATTACCTGATTTCATCTTGAAACCATAAATCTCCCCAGGTTTACACCAAGGTTGAGGACTTTGCTGGGACAAACAGACTTTTCACAGATTTTTCACACCAATTTCACATGATCCTCATCAACAGCACTGATGAGTTTTTCAGGAGGAGGAAACAGACCTGAAAATCCTAGCTTTTGAGGACACTTACAGTTTAAATCAGCCTACGTTTGAACTGCTTCTATTCATCTTTCTATCTATAACAGGCTAAGACAAATCAGTACTTGCTCAAGAGCACAGCATGGTAGAAGTCTGGATGAAGACTTCTTACCTTGGGAGGCAGATTCAAACTCTGTGCAACTCATAGTGGGAATGCAAGTATTACATTAGCTAACAAATTTCAAAGAATTAAAGATCATTATTTGAAGATGAAATATTTCAAAGAATAAAACTCTCACAAGACAGCCCAAACCCAAACCCTAAAATCCTGGCCTTCCCACATGTGCCATTTTATTATTCATTAGTATCTGCACTTCTGAAGTTCAAATTAGAAATGTTATGGGTCTTCGAGAAGGAGTCATTCTCACTTTGCTAGATGGCCAGAGTTAGGGGCATGAGAGCCCTCTGAGACACTTATTCTTGAAAAGCTACTTAGAGAATTAAAATCCAAAAACTTTATAGTCTTTTTTTTTTAAGCAAACTGCTGCTTCGTAATTTATCTATCACTCCCCGCTATTAGAGTTTACATGTACTTTGATTTACTATCACAAAAAGGCACTGTGAGGACAAAAAGACTCTTAATGTAAAGGTTTATTAATATTCACATCACTCGACATTTGTGCAGAAACATTGTCCTAAACTAACAGAACATGATCAAGCTTAACCTTATGATTTTATGCTTTTAGCAAGTGAACAAGTTTAATGTTTTTAAACCCTTAGCAACTTGCTCTTCAGTCCCTGCCTTTAAAGCATAATCTCCATCAAATGCTGCTGCAAATGTCCTCCAAGTGACCTTGAAAGGAATCAGAATATGCAGAGTCCATTTTGAGGAGACAAAAACTTGTTTTGTAGACTCAAGTGAAAACAGAGGTCAAAACCAAAGAGGATTATCTGGGGCTGCCTGGGGAGGGTGATGCCTCAGTCACCTCCTACTAACCAGTTTCTTTGAAAACATAATACAGTGCAGATTTACCACCAAAATAGGTGCCCTGTCCTACGTACTTTGAAGGGGAAAGAGCAGTCAGCTGTGTCATATGTATCAAATGAAGAATCTGAAGGTGTTTTTTCCACGAAACAGGAGCCTCAGGGGATTAGAAAGAGAAATGAAGTATTTCCCATATGCGTTCCCAACCTGCTTATTGAGCAGATCCATATCAACAAAACCTGTTTTCCAAGTTCTGGCAACTTAAAATTAGTTGTATAAGCCTAGTTTCTAAAGCCCCAATAATTAGGTATACAAGCTCGATTGGCATCTACTCATTGATATGCTCAGCAAAAGAAAAAAGACTTGAATTATTTTGGAACAGTGGTAGAATTGTTGTTCCTCTGGCCTCCCCCTGCTTAGGCCTCAGTTTATCTTGGAAGGAGGAAAAATAAGTTAAAGAAGAACTTTTTTTAAGCAGTTGTCAGCCCACACTTTTTGCTGCAGCAGAACCATCAAGAAAACAAAAACACAGGCAGTATTGGTCCTGGTGAACAAGAAAAAATTGACTAATGCATTCTATGCAATGAGTTCTGCCCTCATTAATATTGTACCCCAACGCTCCCTCCTAAGACAGATGAAACATCACAGCCTGAAAATGATATACAGAGACCGCAACAAGAGCGTTCTCTATTTTCTTGCAGAGGTAGGAAGCATTAGAACAAACACACACAGACATTTTAGGACCATGCTTATCTTTTTAATTTGTTTTAAGTTACAGCAGTATATTCTGTTTGTTGTTCTTTGGACACAGAATATCATAATATCATATCTTCTCCCTCCTGTTTAAGTACTGAAAACTCGAGAGATGGGTAGGTGTGGGGTTTCTCTCATCCTTCATAGACTTTTAGTCCAGAAAGAACAGTCACAGCTGTCTTGTTCTCTTGCAGAACAGAAGTCAACAAACTGTACACAGTCATTTCTCTATCGAAGTCCCAGCTACTGTTCAAGTCAATGTATTTTACATGGAAGAGGGAAAATCCACAGCAGATCCGGGTAAGTGAGTGGTCAGTTACCTTCAGTGTTAAAAATAGCAGTGTTTGACTTCAGCCAGCTTTACCTTCCAACCACTGGATCTCATTACATGTTTTACTTACCACCTTTAGATTAATGGAGCTGTCTACTATCTATTAGTGGATCAAGTCACCTCTTAACCTCCTCTTCAATAAACTTAATAGATTGAAGGAAAGGGACATTTAGCTTTCTCAAAAAGGTGTGAAAGAATATCAGTCCTTCCACATCCCCAGAACAGGGTTTATGCAGGAGATGTGATCAGTGGCAGGCATTATACCAGTCCCCAGGGGCAGTGTATTCAATCCAGGTTGGTTGGAAAGTTGAGAAAAATATGGATTTAAATGGAAAATTTGAGGTCACCTAATGAAAATTCCTTCTTTTCTTAGATGTTCAGCCTTAGTTGGCTCCTGATACAATATTGCTTTTGATATTTCCCAATGTTTGAAAAGCTCTTCCAGCGAAGGCAGAAAAAATGTGCTTTTTTTCTCCACACTCCACATCCATTTTAAAAAGCGAAAATAATGGCAATACACAAGCACCATAGAAGTAGAAAAAGAGAAAAAAATAATAATAAAAAAATCTATCCTTTCAGTCCGTTCCAGTAACCTATAGAACCATATCAAGCAATAGGCAATTATGCCATGCACATTATCATACAGATGCACTGTTTATTATCCAAAAAAGCCTAGAGGAACAGCATCCCTTAGACTTGAGGGGGACCAATCTCCACTCGCTTGCTAAAATTGCAAACTGTTGGCTGGACTCTAAGTCACTTGTGGCTCAGTTGTGCATGAATCTAGGGACTGTTACTATATTTTTAGACAAATACATTCACAAAACCTCAGACTACCTAATATGAAATCACCTTTCAAAGCAAAGAAAACAAAATACTATGATATTACCATTTAGGAGAGCCTACATGTTTCATGGTTGTTTTGAATACTGGTGAATCCAAGAGAATAGGCTGGGTTCCAAGTGTTTTCTCAGTTATTTTCTATTACTGGCATGAGTAAGACCAATTGCCAACTTCAGAACTAACCTCACAATTTACGTATAAGATTTCGCCACCATTGTGCAAACACAGCTGAGAATAAATTAATCAGAATTAATAATCAAGTTCCTGGTATATGGATATGTATACAGTTTTCATTGCTTTAATAGTCTTATCATTCCCTGAGTCCCAGAAAATTTCTGCCAATAAACATGTTCATTCAAGTACTTGCAGAGAGCCAGCATGCAAGGGGCATGAGAACTGATGAAGTGAATTAATTTAGAAAAAGGAACAAGGAGAAAGAAAACCAGCTTGCTTGCTGAGCACTCATCTCACCATTTACTCTTCCTTCCACTTGTCCCAAAGTATTTACCATGTCCCTTGACTTTCTTGTTATAACAGAATCCCAAAAGCAGTAGCATCATCAAAAGTAGCAGCACGGGGAAAAGAAAAGCAGGAGGTGGAAAAAGCCCCAGCACTGCAGGATTTGTTTCAAGATAGGGTTGCTTCCAAGGATTAATGAGTACATTCTGCTCAAAGATAAGACTCATCACGATTGTTACTTTTAATAACCCTGCTTTCTCAGAAGAGCCCTCGGTGCTGAGGATGAGACTGTGAGCCGGCAGCTTGAATTATTCATGAGGATTGGTGGAAAACAGTCATCTGCTCTGGCATTAATGGTCTATAAGAGTTGCTTTTGACAAAACCATTTAACACCAGCAATAAAATAAATAAATTAATAAGGAGGGGCAGGGAGCATAATAATGATGTACTGATGTAACACACCCTGAAAAATATTGGTTTCTTAGATTGCAGATCATGAGCTCTTCTATCAAGTCCCTCTCACCAGGAAGAAAAAAAAAAAGGAATCTTCTTGCTCTGAAGTGGTGAAATGTTGGGGGGTAACTCTGGTTTGGGGTTGGACAAACAGCAGAGGAAAACATGCATAGAGGCTAAAGGAAGATATTCTGGGTAATTACATCTCTGTTCTGAGCAGAGAAGCAGGCATGGAAATTCTGGAATTTTTTTTTTTTTTAGGTCTTCTTTATACAGCAGCAGGAAAAAGATTCAGAGGGGGAATGACAACAGATCTTCTGGTTCCACCTCTATCATAGTCTTGGTGGATTTCCATGGCTAATTTCTACACATGAGAGTGACACTTGTTCTCTCCTCGCTAAAATAAGGGTAGTTAAGCTTGCATACCACACCAGGGACTTGAGAATTTAAAGCCCAGGTAAGAGTTTGAGATTTTTTTTAAGTGAAGAATTTTTTATTATGCGCTTAGCTAGACTAGGCAGTTGAATTATATCTGTCAGATCCACTTCATAGCAACGTATAGAAGACCAGCTTTGGAAAGGGTGGTATTTTGCACTGCTTTCTTCTATCCAGCACGTTCCAACCCATTTGAGAAGTGTGGGTTTTTTGAGAAAGAAAAAAAAACAGTAGTACTTTGCAATTCTGTTGTGGCCTTTGGGTTTCTCAGCTCTTGTCAGGAAATAATGTCAGATTTAATTTTCATTTTAATCTGCACAAGACATTCTGTAATTAGGAGATAAGATTCCAACAAGATGAAGAAAAATATTAAACATTTGCTTGGCTAAATAACAAGTCTACACTTAACATACTGCTCATGTCACATTTCATTTATTTCCAAAACGACTTCTTTTGTAAAAAAGGAAAATATATATATCAGAAATATTTGTGCTATTTGTTTAATGATAAAGCCACTGGCGTGGGAATTGTTCGGATATTTATCAGCGAAACTTTTTCTGGGTTCAGAAACCAGATGCCAGAGTCTTTCAGAGGTTACTCTGTTCATCCCCTACCCCAGAGCAGGGCTGACCATGGTTGTCATCCACAGGGACATTGTCTGTCCTGCTCTTAGAGACCTCCAATAGCAAGGACTCTGGCATCTTCTCAGCTTATCTTTTCTCATGTTTTCCAGCCTTCTGATCAATCTTATTGCCTTTTTCTAAGTCATCCGATCCACAAGCAAAAATGTTACTATCACAAGTGCCACAACAATTAGCACCAAGAATACATTATAGCATTTATGTCCGGTCATTTGTACCACAGACCAAATTATAAGTATGTGGCCCTCTGAATCTTACTCCAACAGACCTAGATCCAGTAAAGCTTTTCAGGTTGTAGTTAATCTAACAGGCTGTTTTTCATCACATCCAGGCAAAGCAATTGAACACATGCTTAATTTCCAGCACACACCTAAAACTTACTGCTTATAGTGAGACTAAAGTGTTTATTGTGTTTTGATGAACCAAGCTGCTATGCACAGATCTAACCATAAGCATATGAGCCAGCAGGATTATTCATGTTCTAGAGTCATACACCTGTTAAGTGCTTTATTGGACTGAGGGCATAATTACTGCAAAATGTAGCTATATTTATTTCATTACAAGCAGGACTAATGACTAAAATTATTTTTTAAGTAGTAGGATATTTCCAGAGGCCAACTGTGAAACTAACTCATACTCCAAGATCTCATTCTGCATCCTCTTTGAATCCAAAAAGAGACAAAACAACTGCTGTGTTTCTCAGTCCCACAGAAATCATACTTGAATCAAATTATCTTTTGTATTTATCAGCTAGATAATTCTGTCAACTGTCCAACAACTGCAGCAGCCCCAGGAGCTTTTGTAAACTAGTTGATGAATGATTGGTTAAATAAATCTGCTACAATTATTCTGGTAATGAAAAACAAAAACGACAGCATGTCTTCTCCAACACAAGCTAAATCCTATTTGCTGCTTTTTGGTAATGGGAGATATTGTATTTCTTTAATAGTGAGGATTTATTTGTGTGGGTAATTGCAGAGCTCAAAATAGCTGAAGAATCTTTTTTTTCCTGAGATAGGATCTTAAAAAGCTAACATTCGTACTGCCCGGCCTTATCATAATGTAACATTTCACTTAATGAAACTCAAGAATGACTCAAGCATCCCTGAATTTATAGACTCTTTGTACGTTAAGAAACAGACATGAGCTCAGACTTTGACCATAATGAATAGGAGAAAGAGCATGAACAAACAGCTATTTATATGAGGGCAGTGTCTCCACAATGCCTTTGGGTCAAACTCTCAGCTGATGTAAATGCCTCTTTGCATTTTATTAGAAATACATTTTAATAAAAACACAGCAAGGTGTCAAAACAGAGCCATCAAACTCATCTCTTCCATAATCCATCTATAACCTGTCTCAGTCCTGTGTCTGGAAGAGACAGAAAAATTAGGATGTCTTTCATCCTACTGGAATAAGTTTCTGATAAGGCCTAAGATACTGACCATGAGCAAGTCAACAATTGGTATGTTACTGCCATTTCAGTATCATAAAATCTGTGCTCAGTCATCAGTGAAAGAAGTTCATCTCAGGGGAAGCTGTTGTTTCTCCATCCTCTGGGATGGATGGCTTGATTTAGATTTTTTTTTTTTAATTGTTAGAAAAAGAACATGAAAGAAAGAAACCACTTGGGCTTTTGTATGGAGGTGGGTTTTCTCCAGGACTTATATACATGGATATCCATCCTCTGTGGAGGGAACAAATAAAGTGTTGAGACTTTTTTTTGGTGCCTTGACAGGCCCAATCCAGACACCATAGTATTTGCAGACCTTTGAATCCAGAAGGAAAGGTATCCAGGATCACTTAAGCATGTTCTGACATACATTTTGATTCAGCACTTCTAGCTTGTGATTTTGTGTATTCTGCAAGTGTTTCTACAAGCCAGGCTGTATTTAAACAAAACAGCTAAATGGGCCTCATTTTAAAACTGAAGTAATTCTATCAGGAGAAGAAAGCTCTCCTGCAATTTAGAAGAGTTAAGAATGCAGAAATAAGACATAAGCGATAGTTAACTGAGCATCTATTGAAGGGATAAGGGAATTTCAGACCAGCTATGTGACTAAGTGATCACAGCAAACCTTTTGCAAGCAGAACAGACTTTGAAATTTGCTCGAAAACATTTGTCTGACAATTTTGGATAGACAGCAACCCATAAAAACCATGATCTGATCACAGGCAATTCATGGAGTGAGAAATCCCTGGATGAATGCCACCCAGGTATACTTAGTTCATGAGAAGGTGATGTTATTTGGTCCGTAAAGTGTTTAGGACGATCTTAGTTGGCAATCCTACGGTCCTCGAGGAATAAATTTGTTTATTTGTTTTAGTCCGTGGACAGTTACATTTACTTGCAATGAACGTTGCAATACCATGGACAGAGCACGTATATTTAGGAAAATGGGGGGAAAAGGTTGATCACAGTCTGAATGACCTGGTCAATTCTTCCCATACTCTAGGAATATTACTGTCACTAGTAAGTTCCGAAGCAGTGTTATTTTACCATCACAAGTAAAATTGTGGCCACACACACACAAAGGAAAAGTTGCGATTGACTTCACTAGGGCTAGAACTAAAGGGAATTTCTAAGCCACAGACACAAAAATGCTGAAGCATAGAGAAGAGCTGACAAAGTGTTCACAGCAGAGTCATAGCTGAGATGGACTGAAGAATTCAAACCTCTGCAATTTAATGTTACAGAAAGGCAAAAGTTCTGGCAGAAGTACAACCTCTAGAGGGAATGTGTTATAACACCAGCTACACAAGTGTGTTTATGTTAAAACATGGAGACCTTTTTTCTTCTTCAAACAATAAAAAAAGTTTAAATTTTAATACACATACATGGATTTGTGAATTGTTGTCCATTTGTGGTGGTTGGGTTTTTTTTTCTTTTTCCAAGAATGATCAAGGTCAGTCTGCAAGGTCTGGGGAGCTAAATCAAATGCAAATTAAAACATGAAGGCATAGATCATCATAATATTCAATAAGGCAACTTTGGAAATAGTGTAAGTGAATTAGAGGGTTGAAGACATAATTCATTTTCAATGGATAATGTAAAGCTACGTGGGAAAGAAATACTTGTGCATTTGCAAGGCACAGAGTAGGCTCAGAATAAGAAACTAGATGGATGGATTTAGCAGGTAACACATAATGCATCCCTGAGGTGACTAAATTTCCCTGAGAAATGAACCAATTCTTGCACCTGTGCAACAGGGTTATGATACCCTGGGGAATGAAATACCCTGCCTAGAAGTTAAATTTGTTATTACATATGCAAGATTTAATTCATGAATATCTGTGCAAAGAGAACTATTTTCCATAAAACTGCAGCTGTGTTTTGCGAATAGCGTCCCAACAAAACAGAGAACAAACTCCAGCGAGTCAGGGAGAATAGTGTGCCTTCTGATGGCCTCATACTGACACATAGTCCTTACAAGAACAGAAAGATCAAAGCACATCAGTACACACAGCAAGGAACAAGGACTAGTGAGAGGCAAAGTGATAGTTATAGTGGTACAAGATGACGTCAAAGCTTGCCTGGTACTGAATTCCCCCACTATTTGTATGCAAAAAATACCAAAAATGAGCAAGGAGAAAGAAAAAAATCTTGGAGCAATAATTAATTGGCACCCCTAGAAAAGAGATAGAAAGTGAAGTTTGTGTGTGCGTTTGTTTCCAGTGAGATGTTTTATGATTAAAGGCCACAGATCTGACTTCAGTTTGCAATCTCAGTTCTCTCACTTGCAGTTTTCCCATGCATACAATGGACACCCAATTCCTTACCAGCCCTTTATGATATCAGCTGACTAGTATGACGGAACAGAAAAGAAGTGGATTTTTTTAAAACATGCATTTTGAGAGCATCAAAGACTCTCACTGGTTGAAAAAGGCATGAGCTTGTACCACCAGTCTATTAATTTTTCAAAGATCTATGCTGAAACAGCAGCTCTGCTCAGGTAGCTGCTCACGTCGCTGCACAGAGGATGCTGTTCACCCTTTCAGACTGAGCTGAGCACAGAGGACAAGCTGCTAAATCAGGCTGTGACAGATACAGCCCCCCAAAAGAAGTGAGATACAGTTCATTCCCTGGTGGCAGCAATCCTTAAGTAGACCACAGTCGCTTTGTAAATTTGGTCCTTGT
This sequence comes from Pygoscelis adeliae, assembly GCF_000699105.1. Taxonomy (NCBI): domain Eukaryota; kingdom Metazoa; phylum Chordata; class Aves; order Sphenisciformes; family Spheniscidae; genus Pygoscelis; species Pygoscelis adeliae. Next base: position 8,324,601 of record NW_008824243.1, read on the forward strand.
TAAAATGGGTGATTACATAATCTCATGCTAATTCTTGCACACAGCTTTCATATTTCTGGATAATTAGAAGAAAATTTAATTCATTCCTAGAGACACATTGCTCTTAATGTTTTTTCTTTAATAAAGATTTTGCAATTAAACTTCCTTGGCAAACAGCCCAGCTCAGTGACCTTGTGTCTTTTACCTGTAGGATAATAAGCAACAGGAAGGGAGCACAAACAGCTGTTAGCATCATGGCTTGCATTTAAATATTTGGAGGAATTAGGAGCTTGTTAGAGCAGGGCTGGCCTTCGTGAACACTCCACCACTGCCATCCCCAGCTATTTAACATGTATCATTAACAGCACCAGCTCTTCTTCTCTCTCTGCCACTCAGCCATAACTAAATTGCCCACATCAGAGTGCATTAAACAGTACAAGTTTCCCTGATTTGCTAGCAATCTTACTTCAGAAGTGTCAGCTTTCCAATTTAACAGACTTACTCATTCTCCTGAACCTACTATCAGCACCAAACCATTCCCATTTCTCTTACAAACTTCAGTGAATGAAAGTCTCCAGAGTACTGAGGAAAATAAAACTACACGTAAGCCCCAGAGTCAGCGATATGCCCTGTCTACCTTCCCTGCTTTAGTATCCCCTAGCTTTTTTATGCTATGCTAAAATAATCTCTAGGGAAAAAACCCACCACTGTTTTTTTTAATTTTTTTTTAATGACATGTGATGGCAAGATTAAAAAACTGGGACATCCAGTGACTAGTACAAGCACATTTAATTTGGCAATAATTAATATATCTATATAATCAATCTAAATACATGTACTGCACAAGGCAACTTGGGAGATTGTTGCAAAATGAGCCAATCGGGACCCCAGCACAGAAGCAGTTTGCCTTTAAGCCTGTGACAGAAATAAAGCACGTTTCATCGTGTGAATTTAGAAGTACTTTGCAGGTAGTAATCCACCTTCACATCACGCCTGAAAGATAGGTCAATATTGTTTCCCTACTTTAGGGCTGGAAAACTGAGCAGCAGAGAAGCTCAATGACTGCTGAACATCACATGGCATTTCAGTGTTGGAAGAAACAATAAAACTGAGGCAGGAGAACTATTGCAGTCCTCCTAGCTAATAAATACATGTTACAGGGACGTGCACGTTGGGATACTGGCTGGCCACAGCATTAATGCAATTTTATCCTGGTGCAGCTGATGATTTTGGTGGAACACGGGAAGGAAACAGGCCTGACCGACGCCTGATGTTTCTTAATATCTAACATTGTTCCTCAGAAGCAGAGCAGAAAGGGACCTACAGATATCAGATGAACTCTCAACTGTCCATTTCTACTGCTCAGAGTGTAATTAAATTATAAACGAAAGGAGCAGTTATTGATCAGTTTAAAATATTTCACCAAGAGAGCAGCTTGTTTCAAACCAGGCCATCCTGAGAAATTCGCAAGCCTCAACTGCAGCGACCAATCATGGCTCTGCTGTCCAGAGCCCTAAAACTCCTTTAACACGTCAAAACTCTTAGAGAGAGATAGAACCATTTGGAAAGGAAAAAAAAAAAGAAAAAAGCTAAATGCTGATTTATCCTTTCCCATTTCCACTCAGAATCCATCTGGGGTCCACAAAACTTTCTTTTTCCCTTTACATTATAAACTGAAGTGACCTCCAAACTTCCAGTTTCTCCCTGGGTCAAGGGAGGATTTTTACTAACGCTGTGGGGTAACATCTCATGTATTAAATCAAGGTTCAGGCACTGAACACACACAAGCAAAGGATTCAGGAGAGAGTTTACAAGGTTAACAGCTGACAACCAACTGGAATGGCATGAAGGTTAATTGCTATTTGCAAAGCACTTTTTAGGTCTCTTCAGATAAAAGGTTTTCCGTCTCCATTAAGAAACTTTGAAGCAAACTGCAACCAGTGAGTAATCAGTGTCCAGCATCTCAACATGCTTGAGACAATTGGCTCCTAAATGCTGTCAGTTGAGAAATATTTTGAGAAATAACAAGATGATTTAGTCTGTACCATGGCTAGCTGAAGGCAGAATAGGACCAAGAAATCCTGCATGCTCCTTCACCGGAAAGCCTCCAGTATAGATGAAGTCAGTTTAGGCTTTATCTGGGCAAAACCTCTCCAAATGAAAAGACATACAATAATCTAACTAGCACTGGGACTTCATCCTTTAGTCATCAGTATAAAGGGCAATGCCAGGGAAAAGCAAACAGCATGAGGAAGGAAAAAAAAAAACCTCTGCAAAACTGACAGTTTCCTAAATCCTATTTCTTCCTCTGCTTTGTAGATTTACTATAATTAGTTTAGCAGAGAGGTGATGTAGCTGATTATTTTATTCATTTAATTATTCTAAGGAGGCCAGTAAATTATTTTTAAAGCATTTAGGGCCCTAGTCATTTTATCTCTGGGAGGGATTAATGATGAAGAGCCAGGTAGTAGCTTAAAAGGCTGCAAAAGGTAGAACTTTTGCTTTCCATTTTTACTTTGATTGCACTCCGAGACATCTTTCCACGCCCACTTCATCAGTGCATGTGGGATATGCCACACTGAATAAATTCAGTAACTCATCTTACCCTGGATACTTGTCACTTCTGGAGAAAAAGATAAACTGCTTCAGAGGAAAGCACAAGAAATGGATAATTACCTAAGAAAAGCTTCTAATTAACATTCATCAATTAGATATTAGTTTATGGCTGGTATAACAAACCTTTAGACAGTCCTGTGAACTCCCTACGTTCAGGGTTTTTGAACTCTGCTAAGCTTTGCTAATACCCTCTGGCAGCGAGTTTCTTGAGCTAATTCACTACTACAGAGAATAACGTTTAGGACGTGCACATGCTGGGATTGCCCGCCCCAAAACACATCATAGGAGATTCCTGATGTGATCATGTCTGGCATTTTGAAAGGCAAAATTAAGGCATGTAATGGAGATGATCAAAGGTGATACCAGCAACAGAGCAAGATAGCCCAGCTGTCCCCAGCCACAGTCACTGGAACATGCCTTTCGACATGACTACAATAAGATGAGGAATCTTGTGATACAAATTTCCAGCAGAGTGATGACACCAGAGAAGACAAAATGCAAAGTCAGATGGCAGCCCTATTTAAACCATCTTTTAAGAAGAGAGGTTTGGTGTTTGTTTTTTTTTTTTTTTAAAAAAAGGAACAGTGGAAAGTGTAAGAGGAAAAGGAAGAGAGACTTCTGCATCCAGTTCTTATTTATCAGATCATAAAATCAGCCAGAGTGTTCATACAGAGAATAGTTTAATCCTTATCTAGACAATGCAAAATTTTGGGTCAAACCTCAAAAGTTTTAGCCTAGCTGTTATTCATCTTGAGGTACAATTTACTATACTATCTTCTGGTGGAAACTTGGACAATAAAAAGTGCCGTTCTTTTTCAGCTACAGAAAACATACTTTTTTAATATAAACATTACATAATGCAGCCCTGAGAACTCAGGAGGAACTGCAGCAACCACCTCTTCTGTACTCTGCAGCCAGGAATTCCCATCCCCAGAGGGAGCCCCACAGACCCTACGGTCATACCCACATGCTTGCTCCAGGTTGACTCCCAGCTCACAGTGGATGGATGTGTCCTGCTTGGGGGGCAGGAACCAAGAACACTAAGAAGTGTTCCAAACTCCCTGCCAAATCTGCTGCCAGTTCAGAGGTGTCGCAAAGGGGATGGCTACGGACAGCGGAAGAGAAACAAACTGCAGTGTGAAAGGTGAATGACCAGAGACCAGAGGAAGAGGAGAAATGAAACAACTCTCTGAAACCAAACCACATCTTCCCAGGGTAGAGCAGCTACACAGCTAGGATTACAGAGGAACAGGGGAACATCGCTCAATCTAGACCAGTGTCAGTAATAAAATGAAAACCCCTTTAGCTATAAGAGGTTGTCATCTGTACTGTTTGTGCATTCCAAGGAGAAGCATCCATAGATCAAGATAATCCCCTTTCTCGCTTGTGCTTTCAGTCTGTTCATTTTTTCAGTGTCAGCAAGTTCTGTATTGTTTGTAAGCCAAAAAATGACAGCAGTTTGATCTTGGTTCACCCAATATGCGCTTGCAATAGGACATGTGGCTCCCACACACTAATTCACTTCATCAAGGAGCAGAAGCTGAGAGTCTGAAACAGTCCTGTGACCTCACTCCAAGAGATTTGAGATTTTTTTTTTTTTAAATGCCTCTCAGGCTTGTTAACAAACAAAAATTAAAAAAAAAAAAAGAAGAGGCACAGGCTACTTTGGGGACCAGATAGTTATGCTTTTAAAAAAAAAAAGCTTAGGAACGTGATCCATGTAAGTCTTTTCCTTGAATCAGAGCTTGGGAGAAGAGCTCTATTTATTGGTGTATGAGGGAAGCTAGATAAGATTAAATGCACATCCAGGGACAGGACTAAAAAGTCTGTGTTCTCCCTAATATAATGAAAAGCCAAGAAGTGTGACATGTTTACAGATTATTTATTAACAGTAGGACAGAAGCTATTTTAGGCGCATGTCTTTAGACACCATTAACAGAGTAATTTACTCTCCAGAGTGCCCTTTCAGGAAACAGTAGGAACTAAGTAAACCCCATATATCATTCAGAAGCAGGAACAATTCTCATTGTTTCTTTCCTAAATCTATTTCCTTTCTCAGAACTTTGCCACCATATGGTCAACAAGGAAGCAGTGTAACAGGATCTGATAAGATCGAATTATATATTTTAGCAAGTTTCAGGAGCTGGGCCAAGGCATTTAAATACATCAGTTACTGAATTAGGACAAACCATTTGCCATCTTATCAAAAGGGAAAGTGAAAAGGAAAGACTTCACATCTGATCTAATGCATGAGGGGCCTCATAGACACGATAGCAATGAAGGGCCAGACACTGGCATCCAGTTGTTTCTCATGCTTGTGTTTAAACAAATGTCTCCTTGCTGGATATCTTTTTTATTCCTTTAAGAGAAACAGGCAGCAATCATGACATAATATACATACAGGACTGACGGGAGACAGGGTGCGTTACTGTAGTCCGTTACTGCATGTGTTCAGTTTTCTACTGCTCCAACAGCTGCATCCTCTCTGTCTACACATCTTTAATCTAACAAGATTAAAGAAAAATCAGTCTGAGAAAGAACAAAAGTAAAATCCTCTCCCTCCCCAAATTATGCATTGACGTGTGGGGCATGGGTGTGCATAACTGTGAGGCAGCATGCATGTTCTGTGTGCCGCAGATTTTGAACGGGAAATTAAATGGCCTCTACCTCCAACAAAGCAAACAACTTGAAGACTGAACATAAAGCCCAGAGAAAAGCAAAACATAACATTTTTTCAACAGGTCCTAATAACATTCACTGGGACAAATAATGAGAACAAGATGGAATTTTTGTTCTGTCTTTTGGCTCAAAGACTCATTTGGTTTCTCAAAATAGGACCTCAGTAGGATTTTTGGTGGGCTTCCTATCCTCCAGGGATAAATTTCACCCAGGGAAAACAAACTCAAGTTCCTATGTACAACAGAGTAGGAAATTGTTTCTTCCACTTGCGGGTTACAGCTCTTTCTACCCCAGCTTCATTCTCACACACCATCCCTGTTGAGGCTAGAGCAATATGTACATTTTCCAATGTCATGGTCTAAGGACATATGAAAATATATTGTGGAGATTCACAGTTATTTTGAAGCAGAAGAAAAACATAAGAGAAGCCTGTCGAACTGCTCCTTTGTATCTCCTACAACTTAGCTGCAAATTGATTTCTAATTTTGTCAGAAGGTTAAAAAAAAACATTACAGCTGGCGCTGAGGTTTTGTAATGTGGAAGCGGTCCTCACCCCTCACTGCAGTGATCCAAAAGCCACCACAAGCTTTCCTGGAGACTGCAGGGAAATCACTGGAGATGTGGGAATTCCCTAAGCACCCAGGAGAACACATCCGTGGCTTGAGGAAGAATTAGATGATATCAAACTAACAGCATTTGCCCAGGAATAGTAGCCCACGCTGTTAGAAATTAATGCAGAAATAGTGTAAGCGACCTAACGGCTGCTAATTGGTCTTGTCCTCAATTTGTCTCTGCTAGCCTCTCAAGTTGTGTTTTAATTTCCATTTATCAGATGCTGGTCTTTGCAAGCTCTTGTATCTTTTTGGAAAACCTGCAAAGGCTTTTAGCGCTTGCTCTCAGCTCATTGGAAGAAGCTAAATTAAAAAGGAAGTTATTGGCTTTTCTAGCTGTAGCATTGTGTATCTGCACAACCAACCTCCTATAAGGCCAGGGGATGCAGAGGCTGACAGTGCTTCTTTGAGCTCCAAATCTAGGACTTCCTTACACTTACAGCCCTTTTTTTCCCTGCAGAAGGAGTTGTTTGGACACCCCACTTAAGGTAACACAGGCAGAGGCAGTACATAAAAAGTTTCCTGCACAGCCAGTGTTCAGCAAGCTGCTCCTGTAAGAAGCCCTTGCAGCTCTACAAGGTGCTGCACCTCTTGAAGATGTTCTCCTAATGTTAATGCACTTTATATAAGCAACAAGTATTCATTTAGACAAGGGCTGTTCAGGAGCCACACACTCACTACCAGTAAACTCAGGTTAATTTACTTTTGCAGGGTTTTTTTGGTTGTTTTTTGTTTTGGTTTGGTTTTTTTTAAAGACATTTAACTTCCTTTATTTAAAGTAAAGGGGAGAAAATAAATAAAACCACAGTCCAGATGGAAACAAAGTCTGTTCCTTCTTCATTAGCCAAGCCACAGACAAGTTATAATTCACATCTCCCTTGAGTCTCATCATTACCCAAATTTGGAAAACAAGCATAAGGGTTAGGGGGCAATGGGGGGGAGGTGGGGGGTGCATCTTGCCAGCAAATTACATGCTAAATTTCTTTGCCTTTAATTGTATCCGAAATAAATGAAAAACTTCTTGTGGTTCAAGTCATGGGATTCCTTAATCAACAGGGTAGAGTTGGGCTTGCGAAACTGAAGTCCCTGGGGAAACGGCTTCACTACTGAAGGAAAGAAGTGACTCAGAGCCCCATCCTCAGGCTCAGATCTTTTCTTAAATGGTTTCACTGAAAGCAGTTATTGCCTATGCCCGGAAAACCATCTCTTTTTGTGCCATCTCAACAGCACACGTTGGGGCCCTCATCATAGGCTTCCAGCTGACATCTCATGAAGCCTTGTGTTTCTTTCTGGTCTTATTAGGGAGTCTAGTTTACACGTTTCTGGTAGGGAAACTACCAGAGCCTGAAGGTAGTTTTACATTCTGCTCTTAGAAGTTGAGTTGCACTATAAAGTCCTTATGTGTAGGAAAAAAAAAGAAAAAAGTACTATCAAAGGATGGGTCCCCTTTAAAAATTGGGTGAGCCTTCTTAACAATTAGAATTGTTAAGGGAAGAATTGCATCTTATTTGCTTGATGAGTCTCATTTTTAATGCAATTAGGCAGCCAACATTTGACAGGCTAGACTATCAGAACGCCAAAGAGCCACAGGGAATTTGCATATATTATTAAAAAATTGGAATGGCAGGGTAAAGTAAGAACCAACCTGACCTAAGCCTTCACTCAAATAGAATTGTGTGAATAATTGATTTTCTACATTCATGGCTGAACAGAAGAGGTAAAAAAAGAAAATTTGTTCTTGCTGAAGAACTTTTTAATCTGTAACAAAAAAATTAAAAACCCTGAATGTACAGACAATTCTAAAATTAAATGTCCATTTGAAACATCACACTGAAGCATTTCATTTAGAACCTATAAGGTAAAATATTTGCAGCCAAAATAAATCAGCAAAATGAATATTTTTAGTGGAAAAACAACTTTGGACTGAAAACTTTCACACATCTTTATTTTCAAGAAAAAAAAGTCTTAATCCCTCTTTTTTTTCCTCAGCAGAAAAAGAACACCTGTTAAAACTATTGTTTTTCAGTACATAGCTGTTTTAGTGACACTCTTGTCAAGGAAGCATTATCAAGTGCAAGATTTCTAATCAAGTCCAGAGAGTTAGGAAACATACCCTATATAGCCAATAGCAGGCACTAAAACCTCTGTCTCCCACATCAGGTGAAAATATCTCCCAGCTATGGGCCACTCCTACATATGGCACTCCCTCCTTCATTCCTAAACTTTGAAAGTTCCCAATTCCTTCTGGACTGATAATAAATGTTGCAATCCTCAAATGTCAATAGTATGGAAAAAAATAAAATCCATTTTCTTATTGTGTTTGTGTACAGGTTTTGCGTTCCAGACTGCAGCTTTCCTATGTACATCTACGACACAGGTGCCAAAATATCAGGAAAGAATGGATTCTGGCAAGTTTCCTACTCTAGTCAGAGCCAAAAAGCTACTAGAAGGGTTTTTTCCCCCCCTCCAAGAGAAAGCCTGTTCTTGTAGCTTTCTCGGAACTGATGTCAACCAAATGTACTGAAAGGAAGCACCTGATCTTATTTGCAACACTTAGCTGGACCTGAGATTTTACATTTCACCTACTTGTTATTGCAGGACATAAATAGTAGGTAAATCCAGCTTTGCCAGACTGTTCCTACCTTAACTCTTGACTGACTTCTGGAGCTAAACTGAAGCATACTTTATTCCACTCATGCAGTTTAACTCTTCACAGAGGTCAGAGTAGCTCATACTATTAAATAACGCAGGCTAGACAATGCTGACTTAATAAAACTCACATGTCATTTGTGTTGGAATTGATTTTCTTACTTGAGGGCCACTTTAGCTTGCAAATCAAAAGCGTCTTGCATTGGTTCTTTCAAAAGCATGCTGCCATTGCCTGGGCTTCCTTCAGAAACAGAGATTGATGGGACCAGGCTTGTGTTGGGTCAGTGTCTAATGGCCTCCTCTCAGTGGCCTGAATTATTCATAAGTGCTAGAGCACCTCATGTTTTTTGATTAATGTGTACAATGGAGGATATATCACAGCTGCAATATCAAACAGCTTTTTTGCATTTTGCAGGCAGAGTTTTCTCTCTTCCTCCCTCTTTCCCATTCCAGGTCCAAGAAACTAACTTATTTTAAGGTTAAGAAAGGACATGCCTACCATCAAGTCATCCCTAGGCAAGTAGAACAATTTAACTCACTTCATTTGGACTCTGCTAACAGTTATGTCTTCCCATTTTCTAGCATATTTCATCCCAGGCTTAAACAATGGCTCACATATATCCACCTGAACTATAAACTTACTAAGATCACCAGACCATTCAACAGCCGAGTGGAGAATACAGTCACTGCTCTTATAAAAATAACCCTTCCCACCCCCCATTCCATCCATCTGTAGATTTTCAGTCCTCTGGTTCTTTTCCAGAGTTTCCCAAAAAGTTTGTAATTCACACATAGTAGGATCTTGTTGCAGAAGATGTTAAGACACTTGCTTCATGTGTATTACAGCCTCTCTCATCTTTCAACTCTTTTCCTCTGGACTCCTGCTTTGCCCATTGCTGACGGCAAAGCTCTACTTGTATACACTGATTCCTACACCAGTTGTAGGCAGTTATGTCTATAAAACCGTGACCTGTTGGCTCAAGAAATAAGCCAAGTCCAAATATAGCAAGAACTTAGAAAGGGAAAGCAATTAAACCACTTCTAGAATTCGTTATTTTCCACCACTAATTATCTTCCATAAAAGGTAAGTGAGCTCAAATCCAGCTTCAACCACGGACATCCCCACCAAACATCATGACCAATTCACCTGTGCTTTCCATTCCGTGATGCATTTCTCCCTATAATAATGGGTGCAAGAAAACAAAAGACAAAAAACCTCACACACACAGTATAAGTCCATGGATAATTCTGAAATTCTGGGGAGCCATACATACTGCCTTACAATATGCCTTACATACTGCTTTACAGTATGCAGCCCAGGAATATGCAGAGAGCGGCCTAGGTCTTCCGAGAAGGTTGCAGGAGGTGGGACGCGAGGTACTTTGCAGACAAAGCCCGCAGGTACAAGACAGGATGGGAAAAGGAGTTCTGCTCTTACAAAGAGGCACAATGTGGTTAGATGCAACATCCCTGTGACTCTTTGAACAGCTAGTATGCAAACAAGAGAAGGAGCCTTCCTCAGAGCAGAGGTGTGCTGGCTGGATCTCCTTGTTTCTCTTCCCAGCTTTGCTACAGACTTCAACATTGTGAGTTCGTAAGAAGAAGGATTTTGAATTTCTGCAAAAGCGGGCTTTTGGGCTAAAACACATCCCATCTCAGCTAAAGAGCCACGCTGCAGTGGGCGTGAGAGTCAGGCTTGTTACAGCTGACACAATAAATGCCATCTTCTGTTCCTCACAGGTCCTACCCACTGCTACAATAACTCCAAACCTCATTTAAGAAGAGAGGCAGGGAAAATGGTAATGACTAAAACAAAATCAATGTTTAATGCTATTAATTATAACAATGACATTATGTAATTGGAAAAAGCAAATTACAGAAGACAGAGAGAGGACTTATGATCTCTTCTGATGATCAACACTGAACTCCTGGTTGATGGATCAATTATGTATATAACTGCAGCCACTTAAATAGATTTCTGCAGAGCTGAATCTTCTCAGATTCAGTCAAAATTACCTAAGAAAATTCGACCAATTAGAAGTAATATAAAATATACTATGCACCAATAACAATGAAATACATACTTAGGGACTTTGCACTTGTAAGGTCATTATCATTCTCTGAGCACTATAGAAGACTAGCAAGGAAAAAATCACAGAAGGTTTGGATTAGGATTTTGTTCACTAGCAACTAGTATTGATGTGAAAAATAAATTCTGTGACCAAAATAGTATCTTAGAAGTTAATAAGCTAAGAGCTAACAGAATATAAAGGAACTAGAGTTTTAGTGCTAGATATCCTAGTAATTACATATAGTAGATACAAATTGTCTGTACTTTAAAAATCAGTTCCAGGCTTTTAACTTCTGAGGAAAATTTTTCTGAAGTGACGAAGTATCTACAAGGCAAAGTTCTACTTCTTAATAAAGTGCCCAGCTCTGTTCTGAAAGTAGTAATGGGATGCTTTAGGACAATCATAAGAAAAAGATTAGAATATTGAGATTAGACCCAAGACTAGTGTCTTTCTGCACGCTTCCCCCCAAAAAGATCACTGAATGAACTATTCCTTAATTCTAGACACTCCTATACTTCAGTTTTTCCCTAGCAGAACTAGGAAAAAAATTAAATCTTGATATCAATTTCCTTTGGCTGCCACCTTCATCATCTCTCTTTTAGGATACATTTAGATGCAAATCTGGCAATGCAACAAGTTCTGTCTTGAAGATATTTTTCCCTTCCCAGCTGTGTTAAAAGACACAGCTCACCTCAGGATGGTTGATGTCCTAATCCCTCTCTCCAGCTAAGAAAGGAACATTTCAGTTCCCCTTCAGACAGTATCTCCATATCATTCACGAGACCAGAAAGATGATCAGCTAACCACAACCATCCCCAGGGCCCCTGAAGGGCTACTCAGAGTGAGTTTGCAGCAGAAGATAGAGAACATTCTAGTCCTTCAG
>NW_008824243.1:8336277-8341753 GCF_000699105.1 Pygoscelis adeliae
ATCCTTAAATAGAAACGAGGCATCTGGTAAACCAGGGATGAGACAACATACGAGACCCAGACTGTGGGCTCAGGTTGGATGTTTGACCTCTCTCACAGGGGAGAGACCATCGCTGCCTGGAGGGGACAGGCCACAGGTGACAAGGTGGTATGGTGATAGGACTCAGGAAGCACTGCCCATCCTGGCTGGACCATGCGAGGCTCTGGGAGGTCTCGGCAAGCAGCTCTCGGGACTGGGTCTACCCAAGAGCCTGCAAATAGAAACACTGGGAACATTTGTAAGGAGAGTCTCCAGTTGAAAAGCCATTTAGAATGATGTAGCATGGCTCGAAAAAAACACGAGCAGAGATTGAGGTATAGTTAGAAAGAGGAAACTAGTCATTCAGAGAGGTTGCAGAGACCCAGCAAATTAAAACTTTCCTATGTGCTGAAGTATGATTTGCCTGAAGTCTATGACAACTTTGAACAGCTACAAACAAACCCCAAACCTATTTTATCTCTACCAAGAGATATCCTTTGAAATGCCTTCAGTGACCCACCAGCCAGGTAAGGGAGGAGACTCCAACACAAGCCCCGGGTTGAAGAACCTCATTAGCAATTCATATTTCAGCATTTCTGAGTTTCTGTTTATCATCCCTAGAGTTCACTCTCGATGCGATGGACCAGCCCCATGAATTCATGAATAGATACAAAAGACTTATGGTCATCATTAGGATGTATTTCCCTCCACATAGCCGCTTTTTAAATGTCACTAATCTTTCTCTCTCACAGGTCTGCTGCACAGAGCACATAATTTGTTTTGGAAGTTTGGGAACACAGAGTCCAATCACAGACAGCATATTAAGTTTACATGCTTAAATTTTATGAAATCCAAACATTTTTAGTGTCATTTATATTCCATTCTATCCTTGTAACCTTCTGGGTTAACAAGGAAGAAACCTGCCCTAGCCAAGAGGGATGGATAACACTGATTTCATTTATGCATTCCTTTTTTTCCATTTGCTTTCAAAAACTAAGAGGAAGAGGAAAGAACAAAGTAAATAGACTTTATAACTTGATCTAACACAACTTTTACTAAGGCTATCTCTGTATTTCAGATGTGAAGATACTTCTTTCGCATTCTCTGCTGAATTTGCTTTAGTACTTTCACCTAAACTCTTTTCTGCTTAGGCATTTATATTTGATGGGTTCAAGACGTCACCAAACTAAGTACATTAAAATTAATTTAAAATGTAAAGTGAAAGATATATATTTTTTGAATTAGAAATGCTGAAATGAATTACTAAATAGGCAGAGGTGATCTATAAGGAAAAGATAAAACACCACAAAGTATGAAGGAGATATTTGGCACAGAGGGAACATGAACAGTGTGTATAATGAAGCAAAGATGCCAAAGGAGGAAAAATGCAAAGAAAAATGAAAATACAGATAGACAGACAGTTGGGTCACAGAACACCCTGCAGGGAAGAAGAGCGTGAAAAAACAACCAACCCATGTCAGTGTGAAAAGAATAAGCCAGAAAGAAAAAAATCATCAGGAAGATCAGAAGAAGAAAATCTCATAGGGTGACAGGAAAGGGTCTCCCACTAGGTGAGGATGAGTCCATCATTATACTGAAGACTAAAAAAGAATATTCACAAAGGCTCTGAAATTTCCAGAAAGATACAATAGTAGTCAATACAGCTAAATCTGGGAAATGACAGGGAAAGATTGTCTTTAGCCCTTATTTCCAACAGCAGAGTCAGGGCAGACAGGAGAGAAGGGACAAGAGAAGAGTCCCTTGAACTGAAGGTGCCATGGGTGACCACAGCCTGTTTGCATGGCCTCAGCCCCCTCAGGTCCCCTCCTTCCCAGCTATCGGCACCGCACCTTGAAGGAGTCATGTGGGCTTCCTATAAGGGCATCCCCCTAAGGAGAGGGGTTTGCAATACCGAGACCTACTTTAAGGGAGGGAGCAAACCCATAAAGGTGATGGCAGACCAGGCTCTGCTGGAGGCAGAGACCCCATGGGGTGGAGGGGCAATGGGATGAGGCTGGGGACAATCTCAAAAGCTGGAATCACATCCTCATGGATCAGGCTATGCACTGCAAACAGGTTTTCTTGAGCACTCGGGGAATGGGAAAGGCACGGATGTAAAAGGGAGGCTGTTGGTTTCTCTGCAGTATAGGGGAATAAAGAAAGACTTCCTAAGAGGAAGATTTGTTGTCAGAACTGGAAGATTGCATGCCACTATCTCCAGCTAGAGGATAGTGAGGTACAAGAGCTTTTATTTCTTCTTATCAGGCTCTTTTTTTTGAATTGCAGATTACTACTTGCATGCTTTCAGCACACAGACAGTGTCTCTGTGCAACAGGAAAACTGCACCATGCTGTATTCTCTCTTCTCTGGGCAGGGATTTTCATGTCATCTATTATTCACATCACAGCTTGCTGCAGTGATTCCAGAAAGACCTCAAAAGAGCCCTGTCCTCCTGTCAGGAAAAAGAAGGGAATACGATTTCCCCATACGAGGGGTCAGGAAACTGGAAAGCCAAACAGTGCCTCCCCCCTGTGCACAAACCCTGTGTCTCATAGCAGCATTGTCTGAGGGAGGACAGCACTCGGGCAAGTGAATCAGACTAAGATAAGCATTTTGAGATTTAACTATGGCATCAGACAGAAAGAATCACATAATTTTTAAGTATTAATCAATGTAGGACAAGAGACAAGCTATTTTCTTTCCTACGCTGCTAGACAGGAATTTAGGCGCGAGAAGACTCCTGTAGACATCTCTCCATAAAGATGAGACATTAGCAATATAATGACTTTGTCAGCCTTGTTCTGAAGGAAATGAGGGTGCTGATGCCACTCGCCAATCAGTGCTGACAATAGCAGGCTTTAATTGATGTGGCGATGTGGTCATGGCTGCCCCCTCTCACCTCCCACCGCTGTTTGTTTCTGACCCCTTTCTCCCCAGCTACAGCATATATCACATGTGACCTTTAAAAAAAAAAGAAAAAAACCACAACACACAGGCTGCATTTGTGTTTTGGATACACTTGAAAGCTCCCAAGGAATCCAGGCCCTGTGCTGCAAGGCACAGGCACATTTAAAGGGAAAAAAATACACAATCTTTTGGCTTACTTAGATACATGTTTCATAACCTGAATTTACCCTAATTAACAGCTTAAGTAATTTGCTTAAATTGACAAAGGAAACAGAGCAGGGGCAGAAACTGAATCCAGGCTACTCTGAGTCCTAATTTAGTTTTACCTTTCAAAGGCAATTTCATACTTTGCTCTCCTTAATGCTCCCTGCACCCACTTTTTTTTTCTCTACATTCCCATTCCGCGTTTGGATCAACTCCATTTCCACTGAAGCAAAATTCCCTTTGGCTTTGACAGAGCCTGACTTTAAACAGGCATGAGTCTCTGTTTCTCTCCCTGACTTCAGGAAGGTAAGGATTATTTTAACTGCTGCTTTTGTCATATTTGGCTTGCGATTTTTCAGGAGGGAGGAAGGGGGTCCCAGATGAGGAGTGGACATCTATACCCGCTTCTGTAAGGAGCATTTGGGCCTATAAATAAGTGACATATTTTGATTAGAAAGAGACAAGAAAGTATAAAGAATTTCTGTGTGCTACATCATGGCATTAGGCATTTCTGGTCAGTACAGCCTCTTTCAGTCCTTTTAGGCATAAGATTTATTGCTCCTATTTACTGTTATCAGCAGCAAAGTGCTGCTCATGAAAAACTCATATCAAAAAAATAGCAAACATGCAGATACACACAGGAGAGACAAGAGCATCACAGCACAACTGTTCCTAAGTACAGCTGCTCCTGGGTTAGGGCTCAGAGCTCACACTTTCAATAGACAAGAGGGGAAGAGAACCCATTTGGCAGGGGGGAGGAAGCAGCATAGGGAAATAACAGCTTAGGGGTTCCCACACCTGAGTTCCCACCTGGGAAGCTCAGCCCTGGGCCACACTGCTTCCCCAGGTGCAAGGTAAATATGATGCCTTAATTGCCACTGCCAAAATAACCCTCCTGTTGATTTACAAGGCATGATTGACTGGTTCAGCAAAATAGCACCCAACCTGCTGGTAGCTCCCACACACTCAGCTCCAGCTTTAAGGAAGTAAATACTAAGTAGGATCCTGGGGGGAGGGTCTTGTGTTTTCTCTAGTAACTTTCTTGAAGATACAGATTGCTTAAAGTCTCATCTGTGGGAGACTGGTACCTCATCTCCATGCAGAGTCACCCCGAGGCATCAGCACAGCCAGGAGAGCAAAGGCCTCTCAGGGTCAGCTGTAACCTGGCCTGAAGGTAAAAGAAGGGTTTGCCCGAGGTAGGTCCATAGTCAGAGAGGATTAATGCGCTGCTCAGTTACAGAGAGGAGTCAGAGGTACAGTCAGTCAGCAGAGGTACCAAAAATTAAGCCCCTTCCTGAAAAGCAGAATGGGGACTGCAGAGTTCTACTTTGGAAGATTTCTGCAACTTTAATTACAAAAAAAAAACCAAGGCTTCTACAAAAGCTGCTGGAGGAAAAAGAGTAACTAGCTTCCCACAAATCAAATGCCTCCTCCCACATACACCATTTTCATTATATCAGCAGCAACTGACTCACTGTACAGGATTTGGTGATATTTGAAATTATGAACATGGCATAAAAGTTCACAAGCTGATTAACACAATTACTATTCATTTGATCCTGACTGCTACAGCAGGGACTTCTGATTAAGCCAGTCTGCCCTGCAATTTCTGCAGATTTTCTTGTGTGCTTTGAATACCACAGGGCAAATATCCCAAACTCAGCACCTTGCTCACAGCCTAGTTATTTTACTTGGTGTGCAACAGCCTCAGCAATCCCAATTAGCCCATTATAGGAAGCGGCTTAGTTTCATTCCTCACAAACTACACATTCATTAACATCCGTAAGGTTAACTACATAAATTGCATGTCTGGTCAGTCTATTCTTAACTGGAGGTTTTCACTGTCTTTTTCCATACATCTCATGACTTAGCAGATCATACGGGTTTAGTTTAATTAACAGGGAAGAACTGCAGGTTTCAGTTAATTCTCACTTTTCTTGCCTTTCCTCTCTCCACCCCCAGAGAAAAGCGGTAAAAGGAAAGCCTTCCCTTTGAGTACCACCAAACCTCTCCTGGTTTGCAGATCTCCACTACACATATTTCCATAGAATTAAGATAGAACAAAAATAATCAATACTTATGTGCCAGCCATCAGATAATAATGAATCACCTCTATTTTATATACTTCCCTCCACACACAGCTATTTCAGACCCAAGGCTTTGCAGTACAGTTCCCAATGCCTTCTACTCCTTGAAAATTTAACACTTATCTCTATTCAACAGCGCAGAAAGCACACAGATCTGAAAAAGTTTTGTGATGAGATTCCAGACAGAAATGAGATGTGATGCTTCAAGGGGAAGAAAAACCTGGTCTTTTTTTTTCTTTGCTCTTTGCTTCCCCCACCCA
>NW_008824243.1:8341764-8355950 GCF_000699105.1 Pygoscelis adeliae
GGGTGCAGTGGCATCCTGAAGCCACTATACTTAGAACTGGAGCAGCTCAAGACAGGGATAGAGGAGACTGTGTCCTGACAGTGCCCTGGAGCATCCCTAATGAGGAGAGCAGCATTAGCATGGGCAGACTGTGCCGAGCAGCACGCAGAATACACAGGGCATTTGCTGATGTCCTTGAGCAGCAGATCTTGGTTGTGCTCAATCAAAAGGCTCCACAAGACTGTTGTTGCATGGTGCTTTAACGGCATTTACTGTGACAGCTGAGCAAAAGCAATGTTTTCATGAAGTAATTGCTCGCTGTCAGAGGAGTCACTTTATTGGGCCTACCTGCAGTTAAGTTCAGACACGTGATGAATTCTGTATTTTATTATTCTTATCCTCTTCCCCAATGGGACGTTACTGCCTCCAAAATTCAGCTGAAAGCCTAGAAAGCTTCAACTAGCTGGAAATCTCTTTAAAAGTACAAAGTAAACACATTACAAAATAACTGAATAAACTGAATATTGTCTTCTTGGCCATGTCTATCTCGTGCTTTAAGCACAGTCATATCTCCCCTGCAGCAAATCCTGTAGAAGCTAAGTAATTATTGTTTTATTGTGACCCAGAGAAAAGTTAGGCTTAGGTTTTAGAACTGGAGATGTTCCCTCTTCACTGCATAGAAGGTAGTTGGTTTGTTGGCTCTGGTTTTTTATTCCCTGTTTTGATTCCAAGGTCTTCACAAGCCAATTGTTTCACTTAACACTAGTTTAAAAGAACAAAATGCCCTCAGGTAGACGAGCTCCTATCACCAGCCGAGGCACCAGATCCATCTATACCATTTCTATTTGAAGCAAAAACCTTACAGGATTATTTTCCCTATCAGCTTTTCCTTCTACTAGGTAAATCATGTAGCTGATCAAAGCCATTTCTGTGATCTCCCTTAACAACGCATTTGAAGGCGATATCAAAGAATTGCTGCTGGTGTTACACATATTACAGTAAGCCCCTGATAGCAGACATTAATGTATTTTATGATTGGGAATGTTGTCTCAAGATAAAACCAGGCAGTCTGCAGGAATCAGCAAAAACCCACTTAATTTCACACATGTATAGCCACTGACGTGTGTGCAATGAGATTAGGCGATGCCCTTGTCGGCAAACTTATCATAACTTTCTCCAAATAGCAAATCCCTAATTAGTTTATACTGTGGCTTTGCAGAGGGTAAGCATGGCTGGGGAAGAGCAAACAGCAGCTGATTTCACAGGAACATGCTTGCTTAGCTCAGGCTTAGCCATTATAAGAAAGTAAATGCTGTGTAAAAAAGCACTCAGATGGAAAGATTTGTTTTGCAGATTTGTCTAGAAACTTCTCAAACCCACAGCATCTTAATAAACTAGAGATGGACTACATCATTACTAGAGGCTGTCTCTTAATCTAGATGCTATATTGTTGATAAATCTATTGAATTTGCTACTTACTGGTCAGTTTTCAACTCCAGCGGCAAGCTTTCTCAAGCAAGCTCATGTCCTTCACAACTGGAAGAGCAACAGAGAAATAGGTGCAACATCCTACATCT
Source organism: Pygoscelis adeliae (assembly GCF_000699105.1). NCBI lineage: Eukaryota > Metazoa > Chordata > Aves > Sphenisciformes > Spheniscidae > Pygoscelis > Pygoscelis adeliae. The sequence goes on from NW_008824243.1 coordinate 8,343,321, forward strand.
GAGGAAGCTATGTCAAGGGGCAAAGGAAAAGTTCAGAAAAGAAAGGCTGAGCTCATTTCTGCAGACAGCAGAATGTTCAAATTAAAGGGAAAAAAAGCATCTTTTGGTACCTTCCAGATGCCATCAAGCCTGCGGAGTGAACTGCAAGAATGATGGGGGCTTATGATGCATCTAAGTGGTTTGATCAGATTTTCCTCAAAGAGAATTCCCTGGAGAGAGGAGATAAAGGTGATGGTGGTTCTTCTGCAAATGAGGCTGCGAGGCTGGGGGGGATCTGCTGGCCATCACAGCACCAGGAGATCAGAGCAGGGCCAAGATCCTCAGCCACTAGCAAGCAGGTGAGGAGAGCAGGGAGATAACCATTGTAAATAAATGCATGAACTCCTACATAACACTCACATCGCTAACTGCATTGAGAATAAAATATGTTTTGCTTTTGATGCAGTGACAAAGGAATTAAACTTCAGTTCTGCATATTAATTTTAAGAGTGAATACCATCTTGAATAATTGTTACATTCAAATGTGATAAATTGCACCTTCAACATCATAAAATAAGTTCAAAGATACCAGTCATCTGCCTTCCTCCACTTTCAGTAGCTTTTGTTAATATACATCAGATAAGTAACTTATAAATTCCTTCTCAACTCCCTGGATTTTCAGCCTGAAACTGATTCCCTATTGTCTTCCCCTTTTTAATATATACAGAGCAATATTAATAAGCTATATAATAGGGAATATGCAAGCATTAGCTGGGCCATTTCTAGTTTTACATACAAAGTAGCTTTTCCAAATGATCTGACAGTCCTGAAATCGCCACCTCCCAAAAGCACCAAGAGCTGTCCCTCTCCAGCCCCAGACCTTCACCTCCATTTGCTGCAGCCTCCTCCGGTCACCTGCGCAATTCAACCCTGATCTTTCTACACAAAGTCTAAAAAGAATTTTAAAAATACTTTAAAGAAAAGGAAGACTGTTCTGCGCAGATGGTCCCTTACTGCCGTTTCTCATTCTGATCCCAGCAGCAGCTCCCCACAAGGAGAACAACTACCTTGATATCTCCTTCAAACTGAGAGTGGTTTTTTCATAACCCGCTACAGAGAGGCTGAGAAGGTGCATTAGCAATACAATATTCAGGACGAAGAATTAGACCCAGATGGCAGTTATTGTAAAGCATGTTAAATCTGGAAAGTGATACTCATACTGCTGTAGCCAGCAACAACCTGGAGAGGACTATGTGCAAACAGCGGAAAAGCACCAGACAATGCTGTAACAAACTCACCAGGTAAATACCAGACTTATTCCCCCAGGAGTTTACAGTAAGTATAGTAAATATGTTTTGGGGTTTTGTGGGGTTTTGTTTTGTTTTTTAAATCCACACCTTCTTTTTGAATCCCCTTTCCACTCCTGGAAGCATCTCTTGGATAGGTTAAAGCTGTCCAAAGAAGTAGAAAATTCTGTGCTACCCCAAGACTCTACCTATAGAATCACTTTAAAGTCTAAATCATAGCAAAGCACATGATGGAAAAACGTCAAGTCATATTTGTTTACTCATTAGAGGACAGTATGAAAGTTTTATTTTTTTTCCCCCACCATGAGCAGTTTAGGTTGTTTTGTTTTTTTTTTTAATAGTGAAAAATGTGCAATATACCTTTACATAAAGGCTTTATATCTCTTTTAGAGCAAAGTCCTGATTGGGCCAAAACTGCCATTCTAAGATTTAAAAAAAAAAAAAATTACTCTGCTTCACTCAAGATCATGAAAACCTTCAGCTGACTCCAGCGAGAAGTTTGACTAAAGACCAGTCAGACTGGGGCTCACAACATACTTTTAGCATTCGGGAGATGATGGACCTGGCAGCTTTAGCTTAGTACTTGAGAGGGGCTTACATTTGCCATTTTTATCCTCCAGAAATAAGGGAGGTTTTAAAGCAATAATGTGTTCCTGCTCTTTAAATTTAAATGAGGGCAAGGCTAGTGACAGGAGAAAAAAAAGTGGTGTGAGCACATACAGTCTTAATTGTATTTTAAGTACTGCAGTAATAAACCAAGTTCAACTGTAAGATACTGGGATATTCTTCACATATTGTCTATACCCACATCTCATGTAATGACTCTCTGGAGTAACCTAACTTTTTTATTATTATCGCAAGTTATATTGCTCAACACCATGGGAAATATATGTAAATCAGAAACATAAATGTGCCAGTTAAAAGCTGCCAGATTGAACTAATGAGGGTGATATAGCAATGACACAGCTAAGTTTTGATTTTTTTTTTTTTAAGAGCTAATTAAGGCTTTCTAATTACCCCAACCAGCGAGAGCATTACCCTCTTGGATAGTTATGAGTAATTAAGTTAAAGCCATTTTCAAAAGAAAAGTAATATAAGTTTCAGACAATCTTTGAAAATCCCAACAGTAGCTGATAAATTATGTGGAAGAAGCAGCTTCCTGGCAAGTGCTTCAGATCAAGAGAGGAGCACGTAGGAAATATCAGTCAGCTCCCAAGCACTCGGGGAAGGTGAATGGGGCATTTCATGATACGTTGAGGGTTGTTTTTCCATTCAGCTTTCAGGAGAAGGCAGGGGGGGAAATCAACTGGTGGCAGAAAAGCCCCAATGAGTTTCTGTGAAAATATCTGAGGCACAAAGTAGATTCTCTATATTGGAATATTTTCAAAGTAAAAGGACACAAAGAGACTCCAGCCCCCTTGAGAGACAGTGACGAAGGTTTCATAAGTACCATCACACTAGATATCTAAACACTGCAATCATAGCGTTCAAAATTGTCATGACAGAACAGGAAATGCCATGGGGTGTTTGAATAAAGGTGTTATCCAAAAAAACAGTCCTATTGAAGGAATTAAGGTCTGTGTCTATGTGTGCCCAACTGAAAGCAGCCAAGTCCAACCTCTATGGCTGCAGGAGGCAAAGCATCACATATTCACGTCCAAACCATACATTTTATCAAGGGTTAAACACTCATGGTTAGAATCCATAGCCCATTCTCTCTCCTATGAGACACTGGAAAGGCCTTTAAAGTCTTTCAGGAAGAGCAAAAGATGTTAAATATAAAAAAAATGTTTTAAACTAACAAGTCCTTAGAAAAAGTTAGGATTGGCAACATTGGTGAGAAACTGCATGATCAGCCATTTGTATTTGTGGCTTCTGCCTTTTCAATGCCACTACATCTCCTCTGGACCAGCTGAGGGAACTAGTGCCACCACCTGCAGTAACATCACCTAGTCCTTGTGCTCTCTGCAACACCATGCGCCAAGAGCAGGGCCAGGACAAGAATTGTCAAGACACAAATCCCACAGAAAGACTTACCCCAGGTCACGCTGTAAGTTCTGCATGGAGTTGAGCAGGGAATCCAGTGTCACCATGAAGTCGTCCTATCTTCGCTGCCTTACAAAATCCTCTTCCTCCACCAGAGTTGCTCTTTTACTTCATTCCTAACCCTGCTGCTAGCCTGCACCCCTTGCCATTTGTATAGCACATAGTAACACAAGCTAAAAGGTCTCATCACTCCAAAAAAAATTCCTGGGAGGGGGCATTTTCATCCTTAAAGCAAAGAAAATTTCACAGATTGAGAGTGTGGCAGAACTAAATACCACCAGCTCGTGGCCTTAACCACAGGAATAACCTCCTCCCTTGCTACTCACTGATAATTTGTAAGGTTTGATGCTGCCCTAATCCCAGCTTTCCTGAGTTACCAGGCTGATTTACCAGGTGTTTTGAGTTGCTCTGAAGTTTAGGGCAGCAGTCTGATGTTTTGCTTAGTGCCGAGTATCATTTTGAATGCTCAGGAGAACCTTTTCCATGCAGGTAGCTTGACAGCTTTCTCTGAGCCCAGCCAGAGGTCTGGTGTAGGAGATTTGTCACGCTATCATAACACAAGTTGAGCTTTTCTAAAGGCAGTTAAGAACATGAAGAGGAGGCATTAGCTAACTAAAGGGTATTTCAGGCTTATTTGATGTAAGACTAAACTCTAGTAGGCCAATTCTGGCAGGGGGAAAAAGGTTAAAATAGAAGATGGAGCTTGGGACACACTCTGGAATAACAGTTTACAGTCACACACACATACACAGACCCTTGCCCTGATCTTCAGGAAAAGCCATGGACTGTGGGGAGCCCAGCAGAGCTCTCTGCTGCACCACAGATGGCTGTGTGAACACAGGGACCTCAGCAGAAGCCATCTATGATATCTAGTGTACAGATCTTACACACTCCATCCTGAGACCTTCTCATTTTGGCATATTATCCTACTCCTCTGTTGAAATTCGACTAACAGCAAGGGAAGTTCCACACTACTGATCCCACTCTCGCAAACACTGTCACACCCATCCTTCACACTAAAACTAAGCGCTGGCTGTACCGTGCCAGCTCTGTACCCAGGTGCTGGAGCAGAGACTGTCACAGCTATTAACTGAATGAAAAATCCCAGGTCCTGCTGTGGAAAGAAAAAACACACACGTGCTGGCACTGTAAGCTGGCTGAATAGCCACAGCCAGGAACAATCGCTTTTATTTTTATATGCTGCAGCAGACTCCAGGAAGTCTGTTTTAGGGCAAGCCCAGGGTATAAAAAAAGGAGTCAGCTGGCCAGAAGGGATGAAATCCAACAATATCCTCTCCTTATCGTGTAGCTTCATCCACAATACACAAATGAGTCAATCTGAGAGGAAAGAAACTCAATCGGCAGCCCTGCACCAGCGAGCATGGCTTGCATATTTTATTGTTCCAGTGGTGTTATCAGTAAAGCTTGGGTGTCCAGTCAGTGCAATGCTCATAATTGTTTTTATCCCTTCGAAAACAAGCTGGTTAGAAGCAGAATTAAACTGATTTGTGAACAATGTTTACCCTTTTTCTCGCCACCAAACAGACAACCAATTAATGACATTAAACATTAATTAACAGGGAGGCCTGTGCACTACCTGCCAGACTAACAATTACGTCTGATGGTATATGTTCTTTCCTCAGCAAGGCAAGTACCTGCAGTTTTGCTTGAAGTTTCTCTTTTGAAAAACTAGAGTGCAGCAAAATCATGGACAATACTTTAAAAAAAGAAGAATGAGAGGTTACGGGATGATGGTTTTTCAGCTATTATTTATTAGCGCCTCTTTTGCAGGGAAGGTGTGGAGGGCTCAATGGCTTTGGGAGCGTTTGGCCTAAAATGGAGTGGAAATGTAGTCAGAAGAGTTGGGTGTGTTTGTGTAAGTTGGAAGGAGGGAGAAAGTATATATTAGTCATTTCTCACACTCACATAGCCCACACCTGTTCTTGACAGCTTGTTCCATGTTTTGTATCAAATGTATAAATAATGTATATACATTTTACATATAAACGGAGTAACACAAGTCCTGCCAACTCTCCATCTCTATACTTAGACACAGACATAAAAGCACAAGCATAGAGGTAGAAATCCATGTGCGCATGGACATATAGGCACGCACTTAGCATTTAAATCCTTCCCATCCTGTGAAGCTGCAAAACAAACTCTTCTTCTCCCCTGAGGTAATAAGTCTGTTAATTATATTTCTTGCCCTGTTTTTCCTTTTCTTTTCAGACCAATCTTTTTTCCTTTTTCCTCAGATGTGCATGAAGTGCTTTTTTTTTATTGTTATTTTTTTGCTGCTGACGGATGTTGAGGACATTTTGCTTAATTTCCTGTAAAGCACCAAAAGGACAGCAAGTAAAATCAGATCATCTCTCCTGCTCTTGTGCTCCAAATTTTCTATGCTGCCTTTATTCTTTCTAACAGGTTACAATGGGAACCTTCTTTCTCGCTTCCTCTCTACTTTAACCCAGTCCACACTTGCCCAGAGCTGTTCCTCTGTGCACACAAAGTAATCCTGAAACACTTCTTTCTGTTTAAATTGAGGGGGACCAGCTTCTGGCTCATAGTTGTACTCACTGCAGCTGTTTGGCAGAGCCGCGGCAGAGACGGTGTGGAGTGGGTAGTAGAAGTGATTAGGAAACAAGGAGGGGCACAAGAATTTTGGACAGTATATGAAAGACCTGAGCAGCGCAGCCAAAGGCTTGATGACTCACTGCAAGTCAGCAGCGAGTGATCTGGAGGCTGGGATCAAACAAAGCCAGCTTGATCCACTCCTGCAGAGGATGCTCTTATTGTACAAAAGGTCTTGCAGAGACTCACCATCTCCACGACACAACCCATCCTATGCAGCTTTGTTCCTGGCCCCAAATCTTCATTTCTCTTTCTCTTTCTCCCACCCTTGGTCCCCTTTTGCTTCTGCTCAAGCTTGCCTTGTCCCAGGTTCTGCCCCAGATGTGACTCCCCTACATCTTCATGCTTCCCTGCTTCAAGGTGCATCCCATCTGGTTTCCCTCTCTCCCTCAACAAGGCCTTGAGGTTGCACCAAACCCCAGAGCTCGTACATGCCACGTGTCAAGATGAGGAACTAGCAATATACTGCAGTTCTGGGCTGAAAGTGGCTCTGGAAGATGCTCTCATGCCTGCTGGAGGGTTATGACCCAGTGCAGGTGCTTGTACAGAGCTTTCACGGTGACTCAGGCTGACGAGCCAGGACAGAGCTACAGAAGATACCTCTGTTGGAGTAAGGGCAATGACCACAGGAGTCAGCAACAGGTGACTCAGAGGCTGTTTCAACACTGTCCAGGAACACAAAGAGAGAAAAACAGCAGCTGCCATCATAATTTCATTTTTCAATTAAAAAAAGCATGCTTTCATCCAGCTGCAAGCCAGAGGGCTTAAAACAAAGAGAGTTGGGTCGAATCCCATGGCTGCTGGCATGTTTCAGTGTGCCTCAAGAGAAGCCCATAACAGTCCTCTGTGGCCCTAAAAATCTCTGTACACACTTAGAGCATGTATCTCTGAGTGTAGGAAAGGGGCTTTGCACAGAGGAAGCTGGTTTGGTGATCTACCTCTAAGGCATCGCAGCTCTGCCTCATCTCCAGCAGGACACCTTCATCAGCACAGCCACCACCTCTCCCCACTTTGGTTCTCTGGCTGTACAATGGAGAAGCCGTGCAGACTTTCTGTCCTCTCCTAGCATTCATCGGCTGGAGAGCCATAAAGACAGACAATAATTGCTATTAATTATCATCAACTTTGTGTTCATTTCTGACGCCTCGTTCAGGTTTGATAAGAATCTCCCGCTGCTGAGCTGAATGGTGCGAGGGTCACCCGGGCCAGGGGAACCTTTATCGTTTTTCTCTCTCTTCTCCAGGGAGATAATAACAGCCAAGATTCTAGTTTAAGCTTATTAAAATGCCCAGTTATCTGTTTCAGCATGGATAATTTAATCAGACAAGTTAAATATTTATGAGGCTGCACTTTATTGTCGACGAAAGATAAAAATGTGTTTTAAGTGGTATTCAGAGTAAAAATTATAATGATGATTAAAAAAGCCATTGGTAATCATACTTGATATTATTATTATTATTATTATTATTATCTCCTAGGATTACTGAACCGTCACAGAGGACTGCAAACAAGAGACCCGGACCTGGAATGAAACGTGCTCCCTATCCCTACATGTCCATGCAGATCTTGTGAAGAGATCCAAGGCTCAGCAGATCACCTAGACTGCATCCAGCCCAAAATTGCATCGTGTGTGCTCAGAGGATAAAGCCAGACCAACAGAGGAAAAATCATTTCAGTCCCCATCATTTAAAGACAAAAAACACGGCATTTGACACTGAAAAAAGAGCGCGGCACAGACTGTAAGCACAGTTGTGGTTTGCAAGTCACCAGAATTGAAGTGCAAATCTGAAAGGAGAATTCAGCTCTGCTTTTAACACCCCATACACCTTGCAGAACAGCCAAAAAAGGCCAGTTATGCATACTTTTGAACAAGGCATCAGTTCATTTTCACCCTGGAGCAGCAGGAAGGTATATTTAGCACAGGCTTCTCTGTTACAAATGAAGCCTGTGCGTTTCCCAAGATGAACAGCTTTGCTCTTGGAGGTGTGGAGACTTCAGGGTTTCTGCCAGAAGAGGCCTTGATTCAGCAAGGTGTTTACATACACAGCTAACATTGAGCACATGGAGAATATTCTTTGATTTAAAGTTATGATAAAATACATTATTTATCTGAGGTCAGAGCTTCTGAACTGAACATTTTGCTTGAAGCACCATTTGAAAAAAAAAAAAAAAGAAAGTGTGTGTGGGGAGAACCCTGCTTTCTACTTCACTGGATTTTAATTTTTCCTAACCTTTATGACGATTAAAGCTCAAACAATTTGAAGGCATATAAACCATGCATGCAGCAACAGTAAGGCTGTAAGACTGAATACACAGAAAGCAATACAGCCTACCATCTACGTTTGTTCTGCCTCACATAACTTAAACATTTCAAAAATATATTCACTTCTCTTCTTCATGTTCAAATTCTACTGCATCAGTATTTTATTTATGAGTGCCAGCTATATAGGTAGGCAGCAAAAAATATATTTTATTTATTAAATATAAATAGGCAGCAAATCTAAATTAACTGGTGGAAAAGCTTTCACTTCAGGAATTTTTTATATTTGAGCTCTTATTAATGTTACATTGATTCCATGTATCTTCTTAGCATATACTTCATGCGTTTGGAAATGAGACGTAAGTGGAAGACGGATATTAATATTGTTACCATTATTTCTACCTTCCCTACCAATATTGATGACTACCACTTCCACTAGAATAGAGTAGACAATAAAACCATTTGAAAACATCCTTTTTTTTTTTTCATTATTTTTCATGAGAAGCAACAATACCTATTGTCTAAAAATTTTGGTTGCATTTCAGGTAATATTCCAGCTGTTTGTTAGCTTTGGTAGGATTTTGGGGAGGGTGTCTGGTGTTAATTTGTTTGACAAAAGACATTATTAAACACTTAGCACAAAAGGCATTACACCTTTTTTCTCACCATTCTCTGTCTCTCAAAAGCAAACCAGATACCTCATCCTGCCTGTCACACAAACCGCACCAGGTGTCCCGTGCATAATTACGCAGTGTTTCTCAGATTGAGCCTGGAGGAACTTTTAATTCTTTGGAAGTGGAAAGGAAAATTCTCTTGTCTTCATGATCAGATGAGGAATCCACTTTCAAGAAGGAAAAAAAAATCATTTTTGAAGATTTAAAAGCTTTGACTCATTTTCCAATCAATCATCTTCATTAACAAGTGTCTCTAAAATGCTGCTGCTATAGAAAAATATTTCAACCTGTCAAGGGCTTTCTTTTCTTCCTCCCTCCTGCACCCAATTAAGGCTTCTCCTGCAGTTATTGCACTACGCACAAGGCTGAGCCTTTTTCAGACATATCCTTCCCTGTGGAGAACTGCCATTTACTTGCAACTCTGAGGCACTAAACCGCAACAATTCCTATCTGAGAGCTGTGAAAACCCTTTTGGAGGCAGAAGCGGGGAAAACACAGCCCATCAAACCAATTCTTCTGTCATGTTTTGCTGGGATAAAGTTGTACAAGAATTTGTTCAAAAAGCTTACCTGAAATGAACCAAATTGCATGTAACTAGTTGGTCCAACTACTAATAAATAGATAATAATACATATTAAGCTCCCAGTAAACAGAAGAATGAGTTAATGTATTGTATTCAAGTGGAATCGAGTCCCAACAAGTACTTTCTTACGTATGTGCAGAGTGAATCAGAGGAGCATTTTCAGTGTAAATTCATTCAAAACTGTCTCCTGAGACTCCTACTTTGCTTGCTTGTTTACAGGAGCCCCACTGCACGGTTCCTGGTCCCTTAGTGGATGCCATTATGATTTTGAAAACAACAAGAGAACCAATAAAGGAGTTTGGGCAGTGAAACTCATTGAAGTTTGTGAAATTTTGTTCCACCAGCTGTGATGTATCTCCCTCTCTCCCAGCTTACTTGGTCAAAATGTTGACTTAATTAAGAATACATTATTTCCACTTTAATATTCACAATAATTCTCTTGAATGTTGCAAACTACTGAAACCCTCTCCAAAGCCTCACGAGCGTTCCCTTGGGTCCAACAAATACTCCTCACACAGTCTTTCCTCTGGCTCTTCACCAAATCTTAGCCCCAGTGGGAATATTTGGGATCACCGTCTCCACAAATGAGGAAAGAGATGCTGAGGGACAAATCATCCTTGTCCTGGCTATCCCCAAGACTGAATGAGAGCAAACACAGCCCTTCCATTTATCCGAGCTCCTGTACAGAGCCAGCGTCCATCCCAAGCCAGCAAACTTCATGTGGTTTACTTGCACAACCGGTGTGATTTCCCACCCTACGTGAGGCTCTGTATGAAGCAATGCTGATGCAAAGTCACTGGAGGATCTGACCTAATATTTCTCTTCCTTATTATCACTGAGATAACTACTTGCTTCTGGATAGGGAAAGGAAGAGGGAAGGGCAAAACTGGGATTGACTCTATGACTGCTTTGTACATGTTTCAAAACTGTATATATATATGTGTGCAAGCAGCAAAGGAACCCTTCCTCTCCTAGTTATCATCGTTTACAAGGTACAGAGCGCTGAGATCAGTGCCCTTATGCATAATGGAGATGAGGCATAAATAGGAAAGAGCTGGTTTTGTCTTCTTTGTTAACAATCTCCCTCTCCCTGTCGGAGGCAAGATGTCAGCTAGATAATTTATTAGAAAACATCATTGTAGTGTAATATGGTATGTACTGTCCTTTGGGGGTAGAAAATCAAATATCCACTTGTCACTGGAAGGGTTGATTTAATTGATACATATAACGATTCACTCTATTGTTTTAAAATAGCTACGTAGGCAGTATTTTCTCATAGTAAGAATAGGTGGATTTTAATTCGGATAACTGGAAGCAATTGCTATGTTGACATGCAATAGTTCATAAGCTCCAGACCCCAGCCACCCCTAATGCAAGCAATACCTATCGCTCAGACGGTCGGTGCAGCGCTGGGACCGAGCGCATCTCTCACAGCCGCCGGCACCTGTTTGCCAGCTCATGGCATCCCCCCCGAAATCAGCAGCAGCTCCGGCCAGCTGGCAAGTGTCAGGCGCTGAGAAATTCCTCCTCGGCCCCATGGCTGGGGAAACAAGGGCAACAGGCCATGCTCCTGAAACCTGAGATTTCAGCTAAACCCAGGGAAGGATTTTGAGACCGAGCGAGACCTCCCACGAGCGGGCATAGTGCCATTTGCTCTACCCCAGCAGGGAATTTGGTGTTGGTGGGGAGAGGGGTAGGATTTTTTTTTGTTTTAATGAGTTATTTATTAATTTCCCACTGACCATTATATCATTCAGCAATACATACGGAAGGCAAAGACACACAGCCTAAAGCAAAGATTGTGCTTGCAGAGGTAACCAGACCTCCCACAGCAGAGCTTGCCCACTTGGTTTGCCCCATAACTCAGCAGCGCCCGTCCGTAGGGAGCAACGAGCAGCAAAGAGGTCACAGAGATGGGTTTGACGTTCCTATTTCCAGGGGTTTACTAATCCCCCCTGCCCAGGGACAAGAAGGGTGGAGGGAGGAAGCTGTGTTGAAAGGATTTTCCTGAGCAGGAAAGGATGAGCCTGAACTGGAAAACCTCACCTGCATTGGCAGAGATGGAGGGACCGGCAAAGCCAGCACCTTGATTTGGCCTCTGACAAACTCAGGGACTCCTGAACTAGGACCCGGGTCGGATGTGTTGTTTCATTAGAGCCAGTGTATTTCATTAGAGCCTGTTTCATTAGGCAGTGTATTTAGGAGAAGAGTCAGCCAAACCAATGTCTATAACTTTCATACAAATGTGTATTTCGGTTAATCAAAACTAATCTGCAAGTTTTCTGTCAATGTCAGTGAGTTGTTTTGATTGTGGAAATATTTGTATTTTGTAAAAAAAAACACACAAGTGAAAACCAAATACATTTTGAAAATGTTTTTTCATAGTTTGTGCTTAAAAAAAAAAAGAAACCAAATGTTTCATTTTGGATTTACAAAACCTTACATTTGTTTAAAAACATTGTGAGGAATTTTCATTTAAGGGAGGGGAAAAAAACCCAAACAAATCCATTTCACAGTAACCCACAATTAAATGCATTGCCAGTTTTTCAATCTGGCCAGTGACCTTGAAAATCATAACTCTAGTTTAGGGTCTGTCTGTCTGTCTCTCCTCTAAGTGACAGCTAATGAATCAAATATGTGTCCTGGCACAGAATTAGAACTATGTCCTTTTGATACTACAACTTTTACAGACATTTCTTATACAAACTCACATTCTTGTGCTTCTCTAGGTAGTAATTTTTCTGACGGTGTTGTTCCAAACCCATTCTGTAACGCCACTCCAGTATATAACCAGTGCAGTGTGTTTAAGAAGAGAACCCAGCTGCATTTTTTTTTTTACAGTCACTTTCCAGGCTGTGTATGTACTGCTAATGAATAGTGACATCAAACACACATAAATTAGACTGTAGACTGAGAATAATTAAATTGAGCAAGTTGAAAAAAATAAACTATATCAACTAAATCCCAATTTGCAAACTATTATATGTAGTCTTCAAGGTTTCAGCAGAACAATGGATACAACGGGGGGATTATAGCAAGGTTTAAGTTTCGCAGGGATGATTTGATATTCTATCTGCGCTGTGAGCAAGTCATGTTGCATCAGATCAAATCCCGACTTCATTCTATTGTGAAAAAAATCTATCATTGCCA
>NW_008824243.1:8355983-8387815 GCF_000699105.1 Pygoscelis adeliae
ATGTAATTATCGAAGTGCCCCTGAGAGTTTGCAGTGCAGAATGGCTGTAGCGTTATATATTTCAAATAGCTGCTTTGTTGCAGAGCACTAGTGGTTAATAGGAAGATAATGAAAATATGGAAATTAAATTAGTTTGGTGCCAGGGCTGAAAAGAATAGTTTCTTTAACTTGCAATACAGCAAAGTTATGAGCAAAATTTGGGGGGGGAAAAAAAAAAGTGACTGCTACATTCTTCTAGGGAAGCTGGTAGGGTGGGGATTTCTCCATTTTCCTGAGTTTGGAAAGAAATCAAGTGTTTTTCATATCACTTACTGATGGTACAGATCTAGATTTTGAATAGCATGTGAAAAAAAGGTTAGTTAAACAGTATGATGTGAAAAGGCAAGATATTTATCAGTGACACTCCAAGCAGGGAAACCAAAGTTTGAGTGATTAAGAAGAAAAAGAAGTGTGTGGATGATCCTCAAATCCCAGCGAGATTTATTACTGCTGTGAAATAGAACTTCTGAATAAAAGCAAAGTCCTTTTTGGCTTTTTCAGACCATGCCTAATTATCCCAGGAAATTCAAAATTCATTATTGGTGCCAGACACTGAGAGAACAGAATCGAGGACAACTTTACAACAGCATGTGGAGTCTTATTTCTAGGGGTGAACAGCCGTGAAGGAGAGTGCACATCTCATGGCACGCACTGGGGCATCAGCAATCCCCGCTGCTCAAGTCCACCGCTGTTGGATGCAGTCCTGCACTCAACACAGTCCTCTTCACTGGGTCAGCGCAGAGCACCGTGCCAATACATTGACCTCAATTCCAGCAAGTCAGCTAACACCTGAATGAGTTTGTTCCACTCCATGTCAACGTTGTGACTTCTCTAGTTCATCAGCATCCACTGCAATTAGAAGCCAACGTAAGAGTTCAACCAACTCAGATTCTCCATTGAAGGTCCATGATGCAGATTAAAACAAAACAACTCACTCCCACACACACCAAGGCACGGTTCTTGCTTACTCGATATGATCACGTTGGTCATTGAGTTACTTTGCACAAAGTTTCCTTCAACCTCCGATTAAAGAAAGAATGTCCTAACAGTCTTGGAGAAAGATGTTACACACCAGCTTGCATCCTTTAAGAGTCTGGCAGGCTGTTCACAGAATGCTGAGTGAAACACTAATCACCCAGGCAGACAAAATGCTACTGCTATCCAAAATTGTGTTTTTCTCATCGTAGACACAAACCAGCTATATTAAACCTGTAAATATGATGATGTTCAATAATAAAGTGACTTTGTGTCTGCTCCCAACTTCCTGTCTGCTCCCGCCTATTGCAGGCACCCGGGGCTGGAGCCCCCCTTACCCAACAGGTACTGTGGGTATTCACTGTTGCTGTCACTGGCTACCTGCTGACACCTTGCAGACCATGGGTGGAGTAGCACTGCCCAGTGCTGTACTTATCTGGATTTATAGTAGTCGCATGTACTCATACCTTTTATATAGTCAAACATTATAAATACGCCAAGGTTTCTAAAGCTGGAACAGAGACTGTCCAAACAACTGCCTCGCAAATATTTCTTTCCACAGTTTCAGAAAATGAGAAATGCACCATATTAAACTTGACAGCTCTTTCTTTCAGTACAATTTCTCTATCTTGTCTTCCCCATACTCCTCCAAGAACTGACACATAAATATGAATGATAAAGAAATCTCCAAATTATGCCAATAGAACAAAAGAAATATGAAGATTATAAACCATTGTGCTTCAGAAGGAAAGCCAGTGACTTCTAGCCAAGTTTTCAACAGGACGGCAAACGGAGCAATTTGTTTCAGAGCTTCAAAGAGGACTTGAGCTCGTCTCAAAAAGCTGGCTTTGAGGTGAGTGAGAAATCCCCTCTTCCCTTTAATGGGCACCCAACATCTTCCATGAACACATCTGGTACTTCCCATGGTCAAAGCAGGATGAAACAGCAGATGGATCCACATGACTAGAGGCATGGTTCCTTCTGGTAATATGGGTAGAAGTGCAGCATAAAGAGCAACATTTAGCGGAGCTGACTGTCTCCAAAGGGGAAGGACACACACCAGCCCCCAGCCAGCAGCAAACCGCCTTCAGGCATGGTCCCAGACAGGAGACAGCACTCGATGGGACAAGAAGCTGAAAAGTGAAATCAAAGCCATTTGCAATTAGTGACTTTGCTAAACTTGACCAGGATTGCAGAGCTCATTATGTCCTGAGACAAGCCACAGAAAACAGCAGGACCTCAAGTGGTAAGCATTACTCGTTGTGGAAAGGGTACAAACAGCTACGAAAATCTTGCAGCAGTCATTATTTCTTCCCTCCAGAATTTTCACCCTCATTTCTAAGAACCTTCCTCAGAACAGTTTCAATATGAAGCAAGCATTGGCAGGAGCTCCTCTGTACTTTTTCATTCTCTTCATGTGGAATAGCTGCTTGTACAAGCTGCATTTCACATTGGTGGAACAATTCTGGTTTTTGTGGACTAGAGAGAAGCAGTGAAATCTTGGCTCCATCAAAACCAATTGCAAAACACTTGTTGCCGAAATAGACCCAGGATTTATCTCAAAAGTAAAAAAATAAAAATGATGGCAGGAAACCACAGGGCAGAAATCTAGCATCTGGGAATGTCCCATATCAGGAGAAAATTGATGCAAGGATTATATTAACATTAACACCACTGTCACGATCATTATAATGGGAGAGTGAGATTCTGATTTACTTAAATTAAACAAAGGTATGTAGCTGTTTAGCATATTCGTGACTGCAGTACAATATATTTCATCACTGTGGTTGCAAAATAATCTTTATTTTTTTCCAAGGGAGATTACTCAAACCACAATAATGTGCTTTCCCAAATTAAATAGATAACTTTACAGACTGCTGGGTAATAAACTACGAATAAACACGGAAGACATACCTTATTAAAAAAATTAGCTTGTCATTTTTCAGACTCTTCTTTTGATTTGCAAGTTAATAAAAACCACAGCCAGTTGCCATAGGGAGGATAATTAATTAGCCATCTATAAAATTAATGTTGGGGGGGGGAAGGAGGCTTTCACTTGAAATATTCATAGCACATAACAGAAACATATTCCAGCAGTAGAGATGGTGTTAGAACTGTGCCACATAGTCTGATGTCCTTAAATAACTGTAACTGTTTTTTTTTCCCGGATGACAGTTCTGATGGTCATAAAAGATGGCCAAAGGAATGACACAATTTACCAGCTTTCCTGTTAAATGTAGTTGCCTATCTTCCTCTAGAGGGACAAAGAATCACACTGCTGGATTCAGACTACAAGCTGTGCAAGCTGCCATCACTTTCCTCCAGCCCATTTTTAAATGGAGCTAGTGCCGGCCCCAAGTCTCCCTGCAGCAGCGGTACAGCATATTGAAAACCATCTGATCAACCTCCTGCCACTCACAGGCACGCCGCAGAAGCACGCACGTTCAGCTGCACCCACTGAACCCCCCAGGAGATGACTCCAAGCATGGTTGGGTGAGCACAACAATCCCAGAGATGCATCTGGGCATGAACTCAGGCAAATATCTCCAGCACGTCCCAAGGATCAACTGAAGAGAGGTCAGTGAGAGAACTCAGTCCCCAGCCTAGTATTAAGTTTCCTACCCAGGCAAACCAGGAAGCCAGAAAAAATTAATGAAGGGAGATAGCAATGTCCCCAAAAGCTGTGTGAATGTTTTAAAATTAAGTATTTATTCCAAAGTTAATTAAGGCAGTTTTAACTCTGCATGAAAATTTCCACCCAGAAGGTTTGAATAATCCACTAATTTGGAGATTTAATTCATTCATACCATTTTCTCTGTGTCCTTTTGCAGAGACATCACCACGTCTTTAAATTTGCACTGATGCTGCTAGTGAGAAAGTAGGTAACTGTGGAGTAGTTCTTGTGACTGAATGTACTCCCATATCTACTCAAAAATTAAATAAAAGACATAAATAATGAACTCATTATCCCACAAGACAGTGAAAAGCTGCTGAATAAGTACCTAATTTGTGAAGTCTCACTTGGACCAGATTTATGCCGAGTTAAGAGGATGAATATGAATATTCTTCATCCTTCCAAGTTCTTCAGATATTATTGTTGCTAATTTTGCATCACCATTACACAATGTACAGAGACCACCCTGGCCCCAAAGAGGTCACCATCCAAAGGCAAGAGCTAAGAGGAACGTGCAGAAAAAGGAAAAATCACAGGGAAACTGAGATCAAGATGATCACCCATGGCATGCAGTCTCTGTACACCTAATCATTATCATTAGGCAACAGGACAAAAAGTATGACTTCAAGGATGATAATGGCATTGGTGTGTGCAGGCTGATGGTGGGTTTCCTCCAGGAGTAAGGGATTGCCTGGGAGATAGGAGCAGAAATGTGTGACTGAAAATGTAATGAGCAGGTGATGAAGGCCAGCATTATGGGCTGATTGGAGGCAGGAACTTTGATCTCATTTGATACAGACTGTAAGATAAGTGGGGAAGAGTCTGTGAAAGCTCTGGAAAGTGAAGAAAAGTGATTTGGTGGAGTAGAGAGGGAAGGATGCAAAGTACATGGGCAGTACAGTCACAGTGATATATTCAGTTCCTATAACTGAGCCACATGGCATCTGTCAAAGTCAGAGGAAAAATGTTATTGCTGAAATGAAATAAAAGCCAGCACCTGGACAAGAGTTTTATTTAAACCAGTAGATAGAAAAGGCCACTGCCTTGAGTATTATACAAGACCTAGACAAAATGTGGATGTAAGACTTGCAGAGCTACCGGAGTCTAAACAGTGCCCGGATGAGAGACATCTGTGATAAGCAAAAACATGATGATGATATTTCAACAGTAAAGGCATTTGGGACTGTAAGTTAAGAAAATTTCAACAACAATCTTGAGCTGATGTCTAGACATTCCCGAGGAGCTGTTAGAGGCCCATATTTTAATTTGGCAGGAAGGAGGTCTGCAGAAGATAGTGGAATGAGCTGTCATGCAAAGACGATAGCATCATTCTGTCCACATTTTCACTTACGTGACTGCATTTTACTGCCACAGAACTGGCCATGCCCAGACAGCATCAACCAGAGATGCTTTTCTCCCCGTCACGTTTCTAAGATGTCGGGGCTTCACTTTGACATATATTCCAGTAGGAATAGCATCATCGTACCCCACAGTAAGAGCACCTGCAATCGTCTATGACGTGCCTTAAAGACAAAGCACAAGGCTCTACTGTGCTATTTGGCCTCTTTCTGGAGAGGACATCTACTCAGGTAAGAGTGTTATTAACTACGTCTCATTAAAGGGGGAGTATTACACTGGAAGATAAAACTTTATTTTTTCCTGGAGTCTAATAATTTCATACTGTTTTTTATAGTAAATAAATGAGGCTGCTGTTCTGAGAAAGAAGCCACAGTTTATTACCATATGCAAGTCTTCATTTATCACAAAATTTCCCGTTTATTCTCCCCTCCCACTAAAATTATGTTATAAATAAGAAGCTGAAGGTCCAAATCCCAGTTAACTCTGTCAGTGATTCATTTTGCTAAACTACTGTTACCTAAGGGTAGATGTATTTTAAAACACACTGAAATAATTACTCGGTCCTTATGGTGTTTTCTGAAGTTGGAAGCAAAATGTAAGAGTTGATATTTGCTATCCAGCAGAGCAGGTAGCAGCCTACCACAGTTTCCACAGAAGCCATCTTCTTAAGTTAGGACTTCTAATCTCACTAACCTGCCCAAGCAGCTTCTGATTAATGGGAAGCAGAGGAGAGAAATTATTTGTGTTCTGTCATTCATCCAATGGATGACAGTGTCCAACCTAGAAAACATGTTGCCCTGGGGACGTTTACTGTGACATTCTCCATTTTTGCCTCTAAGAGGACCTCTATTCATTTACTAAAAATGCTTCTGGGTGATACCTCATCCCTGATTGTTAATGTGGCATTTACAAAATGCCACAGTCCTGTATGAAATGTGTCAGGATGACAGCTTCACAGACTGAAATCTGCTTTTCTTACTCTTAGGAGTCATATAATCTGGACAACAAAGATACTGAGATGATGAGGACTTGGAAGTTTAAGTACCTGATTTGCAAGCACAATTAGGTATTTACATTCCAGAATATCAGTGAAATTTGAGCCTGCAGGCACAGATTGTTGCAGAAAGAAAGGCCTTGTGAAGACAGATAACAGGACCCTAGAATTTGTACCACTATTTGGCAGGACTATCATGACCCTCTGCCCATTACTTTGTACTCACATTATCATTTACTTCTGCCACCTCGGAAATCCATGCCCAGCTGCTTCTCTCAATGCTTTTTTCAGCTGCTGGTTGTTAGATCAAGCTCAGGAAGAAATTCATCCTTAACTTAACGACGTTCCCCTGTTTGCAGCTTTAAGTATATCTTGTGCAATAGCAATAGCTTTCACCAGTTTCCCAGCTGCTTCCAACAATGATGCGATTGGAGATGTCCTGCCTGCAGGGGCCAGGGCTCTGTAATATGGACTTACTCCCCTGAGAAATAAAAAAACGTGAAAACAATTGAGTTCATGGTCAAATTGGTCTGTCAGGAGGGAAGAGCTTCCGCAACTTGACATTCCCCTTGGCATCCCCATTTTCCATAGTGCAAACCTGTTACTTATTCCTGCAAAAGTAATTGGAGGACTTTCAAGGGAGTAACGTCAGTGCAGTCCCATTTCAAGTAAGCCAAGTTAAAAAAAAAAAAAAAATGAGGGGAAAAAAAAAGAAAACACACTGTGGACAGCATCATAAACCAGATTGCTCAGACACATCTGCTGCTCCTCTCACCACTATAAAGGATTCTTCAAAGACACAGTGAAGGTTCATTAACAGACACTGCATGGGTGAAAAAACCCAGAAGCCTACAGTTCATCAGCTTATATCTACACTGGGGGCAAATAGAGGTCTTCAGATATCTGCCTCGGCTACTCAACAGCAAAGGCGCTTTTTTTTAAGTAAAAAAAAAAAATTGCAAGATACTGTCATATTATCCAGTAAGGACACTGCTCTGTTGTATTGGATTATAGGGTGGCTGTCCTTGTTCATTCACCCCTTTCATAGCATTAGCTTTCAGCGCAGCAGTAGCATGCTCACACCTTTTCACAGCAGTGACACAGTAAGATAGGCCCATATTAAACACTAGTTAAGGAAGACAAGAAGAAATGGAAACATTACATTGTGTTTTCTAGATAAATTAAAATTTCACCACTGGTTCTTTGAAAAGCTTGAACACCATTTACTCCATTCATTCTGCCCTACAGCATGGCTAACGGATATGGATAGCTATGAGTAGCAGACTGCAGTCTCCCTCAAACAGGATGGATGCTCAGCATTGCAGAGCTGGAGCATTTAATTTGTCATCGATAGGCAGACAGTGTTAGCAGAGAGAGCAGCGCTTCTTCCCCACCTTCACCCTCATTTGCAGAAAGGGTCATAGGAGTCTTGTGCTGAACCATGACTTACTTTCGTGACTGAAGAAACCTGGAGTGAACTATGGCACTGCCTTGCAACAAATCTCTACAGGGACTTGCCAAGCAAGAGATTTCTCTGCATTTGTCAGTCATGCTAATCTGCTCCTTGCTAAGCCCATAAAGCCAGGCATCACCAGCCAGCTCTAGCTATACCAGTTCCTTTGAATGGCTTGATTTCTTAATCCTATAAAAGGATGTTTCCACTATTCTCTTGTTTCTCTGTCTCAACTAGCCTTCCTTTTGCACAGGGGCTGCCAAAACAGGGCATATGAAATGTTTATTATTATCTATCTTGTCTCCAGGAGAATACGATGAAAGATAGGAGAGAAGTTGGAGCCAGCAGTTCCTCGAGCTTCCCAGTTGAGAGAAGACCTGACGTTTAGCTATCAGAAATCTAGCCCAGGTAAGCGACAACCCAAAGCTGTCAGATTTATAACAGCAGATGCTGTAAAAGATAGGGAACAAAACCAACTGAGGACAATAGTGATTTAGTTGGGGTGTGCCTACAAATCTAGGTCTATAATTCAACATTTAACCTGGCCAAGCAACAGATCAAAAATATTCCTTTCATAGAGGCCCCAAGCATAAATGCTGTTAAGTCTAAAAACTGCATTTCCCTGTATTTTGTTTCATGACTGACAGATGCAGTTCATCCTTCCAATTCAAGAAGCCAAAAATAATTATAAAAAGAGGGATTAAAAGAAAGAAGTAGAAAAATTTGCAGAATAAGATCTGTAGAGAGGTACCAGTTTGTCTTGCATGGGTGAAGACATTGCTGAATTATTACAAAACTCCTCTCTTCATCTTTGGTATTTCTGAAAGACTGCTATTTAACATTCTGAAGACTTTTAGTTTCAAACCTTTTTTTATATTAAAAGCAATCAGCCTGTAGATGAGAAAGTCCCCCTAAGAGTTATACCTCCAGTGTTCAGTCAGATTTTAAGTTCTGTAATTAGCCAAATGACTAAACCATGTATGTGTTTCGACATTGCACTCTCTGAGCCAATAATTCACCCACAAGTTTCCACGAGTTTAAGCATAAGCTAATGGAGTTCTATGTAGCCAGAAACATATAAGTAAATATTAAAAAACATTATGGAGAAAAATGAGATCTCACAGTAAGCATGGTTCCCTACCCCCCCACACACACCACAGAAAAGGTCCATAAAAGAAGAAAATAACATTTTTTTCGACAGAAAGAGAGTACCGTGGATGAACTGATGAAAAAACAAAATCCTCAGCCCTCAGGATTTGCAAAAATCTTCCAGATTTTCCCTGAAAAATAAAAGCCAGTTTCATTGCATGACGGGCACTGACAAGCTTGATTTCCTTCTTAGTAAGTTTCATCAAAACCAAAAATATTAATTTCTAGTTTGGCTATTGGATGTCAGATACATCCAGAACTGTGCTTTCATGTAAAATTCATAATATAAATCCTTGAAGCCTTCTGATTAAGATCTGTATATATCTGCCTACTAAGAAGTCAAATTACTTATCTCCTTCATACAGAAATATAAATAATTGTTGACTAAACACAACAGCTCTTAGTAATCAAATGCAAATACTCTCTTCTCAATACGAAAATTGTTTCCGACATGAAGTCATGTATGAATCAGGCTCCTCCAAGCTAGCGTCTTTCCACTCCAATTCAGCATGGAGAGTTATGCTCACGTCAGCTGTGGCATGGTACACTCACACTAATTACATTTGTAGTAACTCTACCGTTGGGTCTGAGCTCATCTTTACTTTGAGGGTTTAGGTCTATATCCGCGTGGACAAGTCAGATAGTCTCAGAGCTTTAGTTCACATCCACATTATCACACATTGAAGTAACATCCTCCAAAAAGATTCACCGAGTTAGGCTTAAGGAATACCAGGTACACCTGTTAGGTGCTGCTCAGCTTTATAGGAAGTACTCAGCTGTTAGTTACACGGAAGTTAAACAACTGAAGCACACGCTCACATTGCTTTGATACACAAAAGTAAACTCAAGATTTTGCTTTAAGGATGTTCTTGAACAGGTCCTTTACTCTGCATCCATTTACACTATAGAACAGAATTGCTAATGAGCATCTTCCAGAACCAGTTGGAGTGCCCAGCCTTACCTTCCACATGGCTCAGCTCTCCAAATTCCTACTGCTTTCAATGGGATTTTTTGCAAGTTTTTTTGATCTTTAAATCATTAGGCATTCATAGGACCTGTTTGTTGCTGTGCATGTTTCCTTCCTACCATTGAGATATGAATTGGAAAACTAAATAAGAGAGGATCTATGTTCCAGAGGTTTGAGCAAAAGCCCAGGGAATCAAGATTGTGGAGTTAATTACTGAAGGAACTACCAAGTCACAAGTGTAAGTGGCTCTCTTACTGCTTTGTTCTGAAGATGCAAAAAGTAGCTTAAGCATTTGAAAAGAACAACAAAAAGTCCTTTCCAGGAGCAGCAAATAAGGTACCTAAAAGCACCCACACCTAGAGAAGCATCTGTGTAAGCCCTTAACCCTTTGTTAAACTAAGTTGCTTTCTACTCCATATTCTAGCTTTTGTGTACTACACTGACATCCCAAGCTCTCCCAGCGTGTTGTGCTGGAAGTCTGGGCATCTCATTCAGAGCTGTGGATCCAGAGTATTTTGGGATGGAGGAAAGGGACAGTGTGTTGCTTTAGTCTCTTTGGGGACTTGGACCTTCCACTTACCTGGGCTTTTACCTTCCCATATAGAAGTTGTGAATATTTGACAGACATTTATGAAGAATTTCAAGATCTGCAGATGAAAATTACAATACAGGTGTTATGTTGTTATTTCTCATAACTAGAGCAAAGGACTCCAAGTAAGAGTTCCTACGATCTAAACACGGATGCTAATGACCTTGGGCAAATTATTAATATTTCTTGGCTTCCACAGATCCACTTAATGTGATCCAGAGTTTAAAGAGAGAGGTACAAAGGTGAACCAGTAACTAACAAACAGATCAGTAAAATCTTCCTTAAAGTAGACAAGGCATAAGGAGAACTAAATGGTTTGAGACCATGAAATATCTGGGAAAAATATGAGATGATTAAAAAAAAGAGAGAGATTTACAGCCTAGATTTAATTCCTGCCTGATATATATTTTGTTTCAACACTGGAAAATTCCACCGTGAAAGAAATCCAGCACACATGAAGGAAAGGGAACACCCTAGTTTGCTGCCAAAAGCTGATATGAAATAGTTCACACAGACATATTAATAGATACAAGTTTACATCAAGACATCTCTGAATGCATGATCTCACTGGTTAGAAAAGTATATTGCAATAGAGAGAGGAAGAAAGAACAGTGAGGAAGGATGACTGCAGACTGTTTCATGAAGATTCTCAGAAATACTAATAAGACTCACCTAACTTACCAACTACCCTTGTTTGCTCAAGAGCATTTCCTCAGTACACTAGAAAAATGTATAACCAGAGGGGAATCAAATCAAGAGAAATTCAATTAGATCTAGAGCAAAGAGAGATAAATGGCCTGTAAGACAGTGTCCAGCCACAAGGTAGTCTATAACACACAGCAGGGAAGATATTTTGCAGTGTAAAAGAGGCAAGTGGACTGTATGAGATAGCTGGAGATAGGATCATGAAACCATCAGCAATTGTGTGCAGCTGCAGGATTAGGTAACCATCAGCAGTTGCACATAGCTGCGGGGAGAGGCTCTTCGTTCGTTAAATTACCTGTGGTACCCATTATCTTTGGGATGAGTTTGGCTAGAGGCCCAGAGAATTTAGAAGATGCCATCTCTGCTTTCATCAGCTAAACGAAGAGGTCCTGTCTATTTTCCAGTATCTTGTATATAAAACAGCTCGTTGCTATTCCACGGACTAGTTCCTCTCAAGACTCAGATAGAACCCTAAAGTATTTCTGGAAAGGAAAGAAGAATAAATTCAAAAAAGCATACATAGTGCCAATAAAACTCCATGCCATCCCAAAATTTACTTGCTAGGTGCCCATTCCTTTCCGGTAGGCTGCAGGCCTATGAGGCAACTGAGTTAAGGTTGGCTGATGGATACTCCCGTGAGTACCTAGATGAACACAAGAGGCAGAGAAGTTAGATTTCAAAAGGAGCTTTGCCCAAGTAGAAAATGGAATTTATCTTGCAATTTGTCCCTGAAAATGTTCTTTCCAATCATTTTTAAATGACTCAAAGGCCAATGGTGAAATCTGTATTGCGAGCCCAGAGCATGAATAAATTTTGCTCCCATTTTTTGTTGTTTGCCACACGCTGAATTTAAAACAATTTGTGACAGAAGCAGCATTGCTATATCAACAGCCTAATATGGCTCTATTAGCACGTACATAGCCTCATTACAGCCTGAATCAATCTCAGCCCAATCAGATGTTGCATATTTTACAAGTCAGAGCATTGTGGAGTCTTCTGCAGAGCCTTAGCAGAGCTAGCGATAGGGCAGGCTTACAGGACTATCATGGGATTACTTTCAAAGCAATAACCCTAAAAGCTTGGGGAACTACTTCACACCCAAAACCCAGTGTGGGACACCATGAATTCCCTCCCTCAACTCCACTTTTAGCCTAACCTCATAAACCAACTCTCACTCTTGTTCTTGTCAAGCCCAGATAACGATAGAGCTTGGTGCCACACATTCTCTCCCCACGTCACTCTGCACCATTTCAGGATTTTGTCATTGAGATTTTTTCCAATGTATTAATACATTTACTGTTGCTGTATTTTGGTGGGGGGGGTTTTTTGTTATTTTTTCTATCTGGAACTTATTGTCTTAAACGCCAGCTTAGTTACTGCCTGAGAGAACCATCTGAACATGCAGTTCCCAAAGCCAACTCCCTATTTGTGGGTCACTCAGCCGAATCTTGTCTATAAGAAGCCCAAGTCCCTGTGTGGTTGGGTTATTCTCCCCTTTTCTGCTCCTCTCTCAAAGCACTTCTCGGATGAGAAGAGAAGCTTATCCAGGAGATCTTTCCATGAGGTCTCTCCACCCAGCTCTTCCCTCCAGCTAGGGCATACTGCAGTCTGATGCCAAATTCAGCAAGATGCAGCATGTCGAAAAGCACTGTTTATTTTCTAGGGAAATAACTACAGCCTGTCTTTTCACTTCCATCCTAAAGGGTGCAGACATCCCAAGCACACACTCATGATTTTGAGTGTCTTTCCAGTTACACTGAGCTCTGCTGAAGGAGCCCACAAGTGTGTTCTGGGAACAGATGTACAGGAGAAGAGCTGGGGTCAACTTGCAATATCTGCAGGCCCCTGAAAAATTTATTTTTGTACTGATCTCTTTAGGAAATAACTATCTAGAATTCACCCATGGCTACCTCAAAAGAGAGATGGCCCACCTGAAGAGCTGCAGAACATTTACTCCACGAACATTTATACTGTAAAGCTTTGACTGTTTATTGTAGAGGTTAATGAAGCTGTGAAGAGAACATGGTCTTGCTGAGATTATTGCTTCTGGGCAATGCAGAGCACTAGACATTCTTAATCCAAATGAATGGCATGATAGATAGACCAGTTAAAATTGTTTCCAAACAAGCTCTGAGACACAGGGCAGCTGTAACATGACTATTTTTTCTATTCCTGCTATTCTACAAATATTATCTAATTGCAGTACCTAGCAGCTTCTGAATCCAGCACTAAAAAAGATTTGCAGTGCATTGCTCTTTAGACACTTTCTTAATGTGAAGCTCCTAAAGCAACCCAGCACAGTCACATTGCCCAGGCTCATGCAGAAGGCCAAACAATCCCCATCAGATAAAATTTTCTGCTTTTTTCTTTATTTACTGCCTCAGCAGTTAAAGGTTATTTCTGAATGCTGTCCGGGAAAAGCAGAGTTATTCAGAAAACTGCTGCTATCCAGTCCCCTTGGTGGCTCAACATTTTCTTAAACCATCACAAAAGCTTTTTATCCTGCAGAGAGAGTCCACACGCATGCATGGCTGTGCACATATATACACACATTGCTTGGTTAACTCTGCCATAAATATTTTCTCTGCTTTAGTAGAATGTCATACAAAGGTGCATCATAAAATTTCTCTGAGAGAGAAGTTTTGTTCTCAAATACGTGGTTTGCTTTAGTGTGTCTAGATGCACAGAGAATGCAAAAAAGGGAGGGGACCAGATACAATCTCTATTTGTAACAATCTTGGGTTTATTATTAAATAAGCAGAGAAAAGCAAAAAGAAATAAATGATTCTGCAGTTGGCTGATATTCCTTCCCTCCTAAATCTTCAGTAATCATTCATATTGCAGTTACACATCCTTACCTGGAGAAGTAGAATGGGCATCCGTAGGACTCAACATAATGTACAAATAAGAGCTATGTCTGAAGCTACATCATTCCCATCATCCCAAAATTACAGGCTAAACTCACTAAACAGGTGTAAGTCACTGGAAGGCAGGAAACTACATTCTTATCCTTGTAGTGAATTCTACCTACTACTGGTGGGCCATTAAGGATACATCTTAAATTTAAAAGGACAACAAAATGCTATCATTGTAACGAATTAACGTCTTCCCCTTCTAAGTCTTGGCTGATCTAAGGACTCTTCATTCTTTTCCATCTATTTTACAACTATGGGCTGCTCCAGATTTTACTGAAGAAGAAAAAGTAGAACAGAGTTCAATATTCTTACTTTCAAACAGAAGTTAAGTCCTGATGAGCATCAACAAATATAAACAGTGTAGAAGTACAAAAAGAGGAACAGACCAACTTCATAATGAGTTTCTGATCCTGTATTACCAGATCTGAAAATCTTCAGGGAGGACTCGAGCCCAGTGGGAACAGACTTCAAGGAAGGAGAAGCCTGTGCCTTGGAACTCACCTCAGGCTCCATCAATGTCTTTGAATCCAACAGGGCAAATCTTGGGACTTCTCCACTGATGTGGTTCAGGATGTCACAGAGTCTCTCAGTGGAATATGCCTTTATTCATCTCAGCTCCCCTGCTGCGCTACTACTATATTTATCTTTGCTGCTCTCAGTCTTTTAGGTGTCAGTTTGCTCAGAATAGGATTGCCACAAACTTCAGAGTTACCATTTTCTTAAAAGATACTTTCTTCAGTTATGCTTTACTTTAACTTGCCTTCAGAGGTGGCCTCAAACGATCTCATTTCCCCATAGATTGGGAGACACTGTTAGAGGAATAAGAGAGCCAGGTTCAGACATTCAGCTCTACTTTTGGCCACTCTACTTCCTGAGAACATTTTAATCTGATTTTCATGCAGAATTCTGAGGATATCCAAAAATGAACCTGCTGGCCCGACGCCAACTCTTGCTGCTGGTCACTGGTGTCTGGTGTATGTGATGGATACCCAAGAGAAGATGTAGACCTGAAGCAGCAACAAAAATCTCCAGTGAAATAATTTCTGTTATCCTCAGGTCTGACCTTGAGTGAAAATGAAGGCCATAAAATTTCACCTAGAGATTCATTCAGGGTCCAAAGCCTTTCAGCTGAACCTGAACAACAACATTCAGTTTGGAGTGACAGAGGGAATGACAGGAAAATCCAGACCATCCCTTCTTGTGTGTATTGGCACCAAGCTAGAAAGGAATAAATAGTCTCCCCCGCCCATCCCATCCATCGGAGCATATTTCCAAATGATTACTGTTCCACAGTACAACAGACCTAGCATGGAAGGTCAGCCTCAGTATGCTGGAGCCTTCAGGTTCATTTTCTTTCACAATTAAAATATTTACCTTGGAAAAGAGAGTCCTACCCAGTACTTAATGCACTTTCAGATAGTTTCAAGTAGCAATGATGTAGCAAAGAGACTGCTTTGGGTATGGATCATTTTAGCAGCCTATTTGGGAGGTTTCCCACTCCATTAAGTGACACCATCGTTCAGATAACGAGTGGATACTTGTTTCCTTATCAAGAATGCGGAATTTAAACACCTGGTCTCCTTGATACATGGGTTAGCCAATCACACAAAAACAAGTCTGGGATCTGGGCTGAACATTGCTGTTGCTCTATGCTGTATTTAACCCAAACTCCCTAATCTCATATTCCATTAATAGAATAACCAAGCTTATTATTTGAGGGAGCTCCAGAGACAATAGCTTGTTGGCACTAGGTGTTATCTCAACAGCTGGAGTACTCTTTCAATGAGAAAATTGAATAAATATATAAAGCATTGCATTGGTTTTACATGGAGATTTCTCAAGGAAAAAAAAAGCAGCCATTTCTGGACAGCGTGTTGCTTTAGAGGTAGATTTTTCCATGAACATCTCTTCACTCCCTTCTTCCTGGCTCTTCTCCTTACATTTTCTGGTTTTCTTTGCCCAAAGGTGTTGGCTCCTTTTCTCTGGCTTGGCCCTGTATGGGTTTCAAGATTATTCCAAGTTGTTTTTGCACAGCCTCCTGGATCATGTTAGGAAAAGGTGCTTTAAAAACATGTTAAAATAATGTTGTTTTTAAATAGACTTCAAGACTGATGAAAGGCACTGGGTTGACTGAAATATCCAATTTGTTTCCATTATGAATACATTTCAGGTTGGCCAGTCAAAAGCATGTAGACAATATTTATTGACATCCCCATGCAAATTATCTGTCATTAGCTTTTCCTTAATATACTCATGCTCCAAACCATGTACCTTTCAGTTCCTTCCCATTCAACAACTCATTTACTCTGCATCTTGCATGCGCATGGTGGAATACAGAGGCAATAGTCGAGTAGGAGTGGTCTGGCAAAACAGACAGGTTTTATGTGAGCTGCCAAGGTGTTCATACCTTCCTGCACCAGGGTTGGAAGCAGACTGGAGGCAAAGACCCCAAGCACAGGAGCACCTCTACACATACATCTACGCTTTGGCCAAACTCATTTGGTGAAGTCTTACTGCAGAAGGAGCTTAATCCACACAAGAGGTAAAGTATAGGATGAACTTCTGCCCTGCTGTGTCATGCTCAGGGGACAGCTTCCCCCTCATTAGTCTTCCACAGTTAAGCCATAGTCAATTCTTAACAAGACAGTCCCACACATGAAGACCTAGAGTAGGAAGAAATCTATACATAAAGAGTGTAAATGCAAACAAACATAACATCACTTCCCAAAGCAATGCCACAATGTCAATAAGATGCTACCTAAACCATCCTTAGGCCCTCCTAAAAGCAAATTTGTTCCTTGTTGCTCTGTATCATGCGTTTGGGTTACCTCATTGTTCAGAGCTGGGATGTCGTATCAGCTGTGACTTCAGGGCCTTGCTGTGTTTCATAGGCAGAAAAGACCCAACACTCCCTGAAGGCCAAGTCCAACAAGAAGCCGGGCAGGTTTCCTACATACACACAATACCCGCTGCAGGGCAACGCCTGCTCTTAGCCATCAACTCACTCCTGCAGCAGAGGGGAAAGTACAGAAATCCCCTTCACACCCACTGGTTTTTCAAGGGTGTGTTGGTTCCTGACTTGCCTCCTTCCCTGTCAAATTATATAAACTTGAACTTCCTCAATGACTGTTTATTCAGTGTGTTTGACGAACGGCATTGTGCCTTTATTGTTGTGAATTGTTTGCCAATTTCTGGGAAGAGACTGCACTTTCCACACCGTTGGGATTACGTAAAGGGGACAGAGCTATACAGCCTTTGGTCATTCACTTCTCAACAGGGGAGCTCACTGATTTAATTACAAAAGTTTGCACTGTGCTGAAAGCTCTGCGTTTCTCCATATTACAACTTCAAAATGTTAAAAAGATTACTATCACCATTACAACTAAAACACAGTTTCTGCTCTCAGGAGAGGAAAATTCTGCCTCAACACAATAAACTACTGCTTTGAAAGCTTGAGTCGAAAGATGTAGCATTGCTAGCACCTGGATAAAACTTAGAGACTTGATAGTCTCTGAATTTCACATGCCACATACTGGAAAAAAAAATATATACTTTTTAAAACAGAACTGGTCCTTTTTTAGGAAAACAATTTACAAAGATACTGCCCCAGAAGGTAACATTCAAGCCACGTGCTGAAATACTGGCTTCTTGATGCTTCCTGATATCTTTTCTCCCTCCTGATCCAAGCTCCACCAGGTTCCAGTACCATCAGAAGAGATATCAATCTCCCTCATTAATGGGAAGACTATCACCATGCCTAGCTCTAAAATCGAGCCTATATAATGCAGTGGTAAAAAAGGATCTGAATCTATATGGAGAACATTCAGAATTAGCGCTTAAGACTGTGATTTAAGGAAATAACAAAAAATATATCCAGCTCCAGTAAGCTCAGCAAAAATAGTCTTGCTCCCACAAAATTCCTTCGCATTGTTTCAACAATTTTTAAAGTCAATAAAAGTTTTAATAATGCAAATTTTAAAAATATCCTCCAAATTGAAACTTCTTGAGTGAATTGTAGCTGAATCATTTTTTGTTTGTCCACTGACCTGAAAAACACCTAGAGTTTCAGAAACCCTAAATATGAACCAAACCCTACAGCAAACACCATAAGGGCTCCGGTTATTTTATAGTCTTGATTCCTGTGTACATCTACCCCCAACACTGTCATATCTGAGGTGCAGATCTGAACTCCATGGCTCTATTCAGCTCCTCTCCCTGTCCATGAAGTGCACAATCTCACACTGTCCACCCAAGTCTCAGCCAGCTAAGGACTCCTTTTGGGCCTAAAGATAGCTATATTGCCAGAATCTCACACAATACTTAGCAAGAAAACGTATTCCATTTAATCAGTGCATCTGACAAACAGGAAAAGGGTCACGGCTCTGAGAAACGGGTTCCCGGTGAATTCCCTTCACACACACAACCTTGTTCTCCCTAAACGAACAGCTGTGAGCCAGCTGAAATATAAGAACCTCTCTCCTCCAGACTGTGCTCTCTATTCAGGGTTTAAGACAATTACACAGTTATTTTGTGTAAGAAAAGGCAGTCAAGGGGGAGAGACAAATGGTTTTATTTCTCACATAACAGATTACTAGGAGAACTAACTCATCTGTCTTTCCACTATTTTACTTTCATTATAGGTTGGAAATGGGAAGTCATTTTTCACAAGACGGATCTTTAACTAGTTAGAAATTAAACTCCTCAAACTGGTGCGTCCTGCGAAATGGAACATCCATTATCCATGGCCCATGGCTTTGGTTGCACCTTATTTATCATCATAGCAGGTCCTTCTCCAAACCTGACCTAACCTCACCAAGTTCCCAAGCTAGAGTCAAGACACAAAGACAAGCAAAAGGCATGTGATACTGAGACAGAAATGTCCAAACCCAAAACCTAATTATAAAAAAAGGCACTAGAGTATCAAAACCTAGCAGTTGTGCTGGAGATCTCACAGCAACCTCATCCTCCCTAGCTGAGTGGGTTGGTCTGTCTTTCAGCGTTCCCAGCCTCTCTTCCTCAGCACATCCTCTGTTTAATTACTGCTGCCAGGCTCCTGTCTAAAGTAGTAAACAACATGTAGGCATCCCGTGTGGCTGGTCCCAAGGGGATCAAAGCAATCACCACTTCAGTATCCAGTCTCCTGTTCCAGCAGGATGTTACAGTTCAGCGTGTGGACTGTCCCCACCACTGGTGAATGTCCCCGGCCCTCAGAGGACCTGAGCTGGAGCAGATCTTGCAGGTCGTAGGGTAGAATTAGTGTAAGAGCACAAGTTAGCCTGTCTTCCCTGATTCTCCTCCTGAGGCTGCTTGGAAGGGGCAGGACACCATTACTTTTTTACTCCCAGTGTGTGGGGAGCATATTACTTTGTCTTAAGAAGTTATCTTTTTTTTTTTTCCTTTTACTTCTCGTTACAGCATGCAGCTGAGCTCTGTTTCATCTTCTCAGATCTTAAAAGCACGAGGCGAGTGCAATGGGTGTTTCACTATGACCTCATGTGTAACCCATGCGACATAATATTATGCAGATCTCTGCTCCCGGTTGAAATGGAAAATTAGACTTTTAGGAAAAACAAACACATTTGATATAAGGCATGTTTCCATATAAGGATATTGCCACTGTACTCCTAGGTAAGTTGCTCTGATAGCAAACTTCCACCACTAGTAAAAAATTGCAATAATAACAATAATAATAATTTAAAAAAAAAAAAATGTTTTCAGCTGCTACATGTTAATGTTTTGGGGTTTTTTTCCCCTTGTGAGATTATAGTCAGTCATTTGCTATACTTTCAAACAAATACCTATGGATTATTGATTTCTTTCAAAAAGTTGATGTTATTGATAATCTCAAATTTCTCACTATGAGATGAGCTTTTAAGACTCATTCTTGTCAGTTCCCTTTCCATTGACAACACCATCTCTAGATGTTCCAGAGACAAAAAATATATCCAATACCTCCAATTCCAATACCTCCAATATATCCAATACCACCACATCAAAGACTTCTCTCTTTTTCAGTCTCAGCTGAATACCCTGAAAACATCAAGTGGTCCAGGGTTGCTTCACTCGCTGTTTAGCAAGTGTTACTGTA
This sequence comes from Pygoscelis adeliae, assembly GCF_000699105.1. Lineage (NCBI taxonomy): Eukaryota > Metazoa > Chordata > Aves > Sphenisciformes > Spheniscidae > Pygoscelis > Pygoscelis adeliae. Next base: position 8,375,891 of record NW_008824243.1, read on the forward strand.
ACTGCCGTTTACCGCTTATGAGACCAAAGCTCCAAATTAATTGCTTTGAAACACTATCATCATGATCACCAAGAGCCCCTAGAAGTAATTACATGGATTTTATGACAAAATGCAAGAAGAAAAAAAGAATTAAAAGGTCAAACCTTTTGCACCAAGAGTTTTGATTATTCCTTTTTTCATAGCCAAAAGTATTTCTAAGAGATACAGGCTGAATTATTGTGACCTTTCTTCTCCCAACTTTTTAATTCGCAGAATTGCACAGCTACACCTTAAAAAACTGTCATCCCGAGAACGTGGTGACTGATTTTGAACTTACTGAATGTGATAGCCGTATTTACTACATAAGTTGCAGGGCTATGCACTTCTGAACTACACTTGTATTCATCTGACCATCACACATCAGACCACTTTATAAACATGTTATTTAAGACTCACAGTATGCCAGCAAGCACACGCAGATGTTAGAGGTTGAAAATCTACTCTGCAGCAATTGTTTCAATTACTCTTTTCATCCTCTATTTTACGTCAGCAAAAACTGGAAATAACAGAGCAATGAAGACTCAGGAGCAGAGTGCAGGACTGTGAGAACAAAAAAAAAAAACAATCAAGATGATAAAAACCTGAATACTTATTGCCAGGAAAAGCTATCTTAGAAGAAGAATTGTTTTCGCAGCCCAAAGGCTAACTTCTGAGATCAAATCTCAACTCAAATTCACTGGTTTATACAAAAGTTCATAGCTTAAACACCTGCACACATCATGACAGCTCCCCTTTCAAAAAGTACCTCAAATATGAGTCAAACATACCATTCAGTAAAACAAGAGGCAGGTCTTGGCCCTGATCTATTATGATCTATTCTATCTTTCTTAAAAAATCTTTTCACGTGTTAGTGTTGTTCACAGTTTTAGTTGTGCCCAACAGAGAGAAGTAAATGCCCCAAGCACAGAGTTGAATACAAACAAGTTTCCTCAACATTTGTCTCTAATTTTTTGGTCTGTCTCCTCTTGGCTATCAAAATCAGGGTATATACACAAATCAAATAGAACCCAGAGGTGGAAAAGGAAGATTTTATTCAACTTACTGTTTTCTGCTGTATGTCGGTGTGCAGCAAAGCCTGATTGTGTTTATGGCTGCAGGGAGACAGATTTCTTAGAGCTTCTGCTGCTGTTGGGCAGTTACTGAATGGCACTAGTTGTGTGCCACCACCTAGCAAGGAAAAGGCATTTGGACTGCAAGTCAACAGTCTGCCCGAAATCCATCCCTCACTGTGCCTGTGTAGTCATGATCCGTGCACTAAGCCCACATAGATGCTGACAACGACAAAATGCAACAGTCCTGGTGGGTCCTGGTTCAGGACATGCTGCTGAGGAAGGGCTGAACTCCCTCCATACGCCAGGACTTGAAAGAGTCAGCTGAGTAGATCACTGAAGGCTGTGTGCTTGTATCACAAACATTACTGCTGATAGCCCTGAAGAAACGTTTCTGTTTGAAATCCTGCAGTGTCATTCAACTCTCTCTTTTAATTCCACTTTTCAAGAACCTTCCCTTCCCATGGCAAGCTGTTCTCCTGCTGCTGGGTCTCCAGACAATGGATCTGGGCTCCTGGGCTTTTTTATTTATTTATTTAAATGCATAACAGCATCATCTAAACATCATCTAGAGAGCACTACAGTTACAGCAAGGGCAGATGAATGTTAGGAAGCAAGGATATCGTGGGTGCAGCCAGTCAGGGCTTACAGGACCGGCCTCTGAGCTGAGAGCAGGTGCCCAGCTCTATCAGAGCCTCCTGATGCAATGCACTGCAGGTCGCTATGGGGTATTACAAGTGTCTAGGCTGTAAAAAGAATGAATATTCTTCAGGCAACACTACCGGGTCCATTGAGAGACTAAATTCACAAACGTTTCAGAACAACACTACCTGGAGATATCTTCCTAGACAGACAATTTTGCTGGACAGACTGAATTTAAAAAAAAAAAAAAAAAAAGACAAAAAAAAGAAAATTCTCACAATGTCACTAGTGCTCAAGCTAGCTTTCTTTGAGTTAGTTCACATATCTGCCAATGCGCAGGTATTGCCTTGGCCTGTAAAATTCGTGCATGAGACCAGGACCTCAACATTTTATTAGAATTGCTTTTGTAAGGTCAAATCAATTGGAGAGATTCGTATGTGTTTCCACCAGTTAAGAAGTGCTGGGGGTGTCTGGGGCACTTGGCTCTACTCTCCTAGCTAACATAACAGAAACCCAGTATCTGATCTTCCTAAAGGAACTGAGTCACGGTTTCAAAAAATCCATCCAAGCTTTATTGCACACACCTGCACTAAACACTCAGAGGTGTGTTCTGCATATGTACCTTTGCCATCTTCTCAGCATCTTACTCAATATACGCTTCCCAAAAATACCCAGCTGGTGCAAGCACATGCATTTGGAAGCCAGACCCTGATGCAGTGTGGCATCACTCCAGGGAAGACAATTTACACCGGCTGAGAGTCTGACCTATATTTACCTGCTTAACTCAGGGCACCCTATAACTCTCTGTGCTCATTTGCAAAAGCCTGACCTGTTGACTACATCACTGTGCTCAAACCTGCTAGGAAAACTCATTTTTAGTTCATTCCCACTGAGTACATAATCAAGTCTTTGCCTCTACTGTGCAATAGGAGGGAAAAGGGGGAAAGAGGGGATGTATTTTTTTTTTAAGAGGTGTGATGTGATTTTTATTGTATGACTATTCACCTGCTTTCTGTGACCTCCTAAGCATATTTAAGAGGGAATCTGACACTGGGACCAAACATGAGGCTGGGGGAGAAGTAAGCTAACGAAAACCACATGTGCTCAAGCATTTTGCTTTGCTTTGCTAATATTGAAGAGATTTGTTTTGCTCAGTAAAGCACTTGCATTTCAGCTCAGTCCTGCAGGGAAAAGCTAATCCTCAAGTTATGGCAATACAGCCAGTTGATATGGGGAAGGAAGGAGGGGGCCAGAGAACCACGGGAAGGAGAAAGAAGATTCAGCATTTTAGCCTGACTTGACTCCAGGTTCACACGAGAAGAGGTGAATCTGCAGCTGTCACACTGAAGGGAAATGCAGTCATTTATAAACCCAGGGAAGTCTCCTGGGAAAGAGAAGCAACAACAACAAAAAAAAAACAACCAAAAAAACCAACAAAAAAAAGAGCATTCCTTAAGACTAGAGTTAAGGACAGGTTTTTCCCACCACAAGACAGAGCCAATTCAGCCAGACCAAACTCTGGTACTAATTCTCATTGCAGCTCTGGCCAGATTTCCTTCCTGCCCCAGCAGGGGCAGATGCCACCAGCTTTTTCCACATATTCTCTCTAGGAGAAGACCTCCTCTAGTGTGAGAAGTTCCACCATCAAAGCACACAAATTTGTCCCTTTGCAATCTCTCTAACTTCCAAAAGATCTCATGGGAATAGCTACTGTCCAAAGTGGCTGAACGCTGAGAAAAACAAAATACATCTTGTCCTTCCTTCCCTCCCCCTGTTCTGAACATCACTTTCACTAGAAGTTTGACTCATACCTCTGCTGTTGGTGAGCATGCGAAAATTTTTGTCTGTGCAGCTGAGTGGGGAACAGTCACTGTGAATATATATGGTTTGATAGTGGTAACTTCAGATATTTCAACACATCTCAGAGGAGAGAGAGAGAGAAGCAACACTGAGTACTCAGGAGGTTATCAACCACAGCAAACAGCAAATAATTCAGAAAAGCATTTGATCAACACAGAGACAGAAAATTGTATACCAAACTCGTCTGTGACCTACAGGGCAGAAGAACTCAACTTGCAAGAGGGGCTCATGGGGAAGGAAAAAAAATAAAATAGCCAGCAGGATTCCCAGACTAAAATAAAAGCTACAGCTGCCAGCTAGTTTGTTCACATCAAATAACCTAAGTGGGCTTTCTGGTTGTCTCTAAACCGCATTTCATGAGGAAATATAAAATTGGGATAAAAATACAGTTACTTTCTTACTGCAGCTACTTGGGTTCATTGTTTCTGTGACCTGCCAGTGAGAAAGATGTGATGGGAATGCTCCTCCTTGTGCTAAGTGCGCTGGCAGCAAGTGCTTAGCTTGGCAGGGGAGCCAGGGTTTCACCAAAGGGCAAATTATATCCTGCTAATTGAACCAGCATCATTTTAGAATCTCCCCATGAGCCTGTCAGGTTTGTGCATGGGCAACCGAGAAGATCTTAATGGACCTGGGAGGCTGAAGCGAATAGGAGGACCAGGCAAGAGCAGAGAATATGGGACACAGCAGGAGGGTATCAAATCCTTTTGGGTTAATAACGCACCTTCCTGGGATGTGAGGCAGAAGCCTAGGACTCCAGGCTGTGTTAGTTAATTACTGTACAAGAGAAAATCTCAACAGGGCTCCCCCTGCGCGCAAGGCTTTTACAGAAAGAAAAAGAAAAATTTTAAAAAAAAAAACCCTAACCCTCCCCAAGCAGTGCAATTAATACATTTGCTGCAGCTTTCCGTCACGTTCCCCACTCAGCTCCAGTTGCCAGCATCTGTCTGAAATGAGCCGCTCCATGAAACCAGCAGCCCCGCTTGGTGAAGAGGCAAAGGATAAGATTTCAGGAAAGGCTGAAGCCCACTGTTAAGGGATTCGTCCCAGATAAATTGCCTGTCAGCTACAGCTGAAGTACAATGCTGGCTGCCCTTCTCTTGATGAGTAATAGCTGGACTTTACTGAGTACAGAGGTACCTGACTTCCATGGAAACCAAAGTTTAGTTCACATTTGATGAGTAAAATCCAGTTCACTTACTCGTGAGAGGAGGTACCTATGTGAAACAGAAAAGGGGATTCAAAGGAGTAACGCTGCTTTTGCTTCTATATTATCTCTGATCTGCAAGGGTACAGGCTGAAATACAACAGGGATAGCTGGGTTACTTAATGTTGGTGAAAGTCCCAACAAAATCAAGTACGTGCACAGAGAGGCAATTCCTGTTTCAGAGCACTAGGACCAAGAGTAGACAAAACAGATAAAAAAGATTTTTTTTTATCACCTCAGATGTACCCAGTAGAGGATCTGAGGCCCAGAGAAGCTAAATGACTTGTCCAAGATGAAACAAGGGGTTGGACACGGATCTAGCATATAAACACATATGTTATTTGAGCTTGTTCAGTATTCTGACCATGCTTTCTCTCTCATATGTTAACTCATAAATAGGCTTGGGCGTATACCTCATAATACCGTTTATTACATACATACATCTTTTAGCATATGCAACCAAGCTCCTTATGGGATTTGACTTCTGTGTTTAATTGGCAGGCTTGTTTGTGGAGCTAACAGGTGCATTAGAAACGAACAGAGAGCACATTCTCACTTCACAAAATATGTGCTGCAAACCATGTTATGAGAGACCCAAGCCAGGGAGCAAACGCAAAACCGTCCAGCACCATCCAGTGCCTCCCGATCCCCAAGCACCCAGTGACGAGCACCATGCCCTCCCAACCAACAGCCCGTGATGCCCTCAGGCTGCCCACACATGAGCTCGAGGAGGGGATGAGTCATTTGCACCATCTTTTCCCTACCTCTCACACCTTTTCTGCTCAGTGCTTAATCTAAGTGAATAAGTAAAAGTGCTTTCATACTAGATTCACTTTGATTGCAGGAAAGAGAAACATACCCGAAGAAAGAAGGAAGAATTTGGAGCAAAGTTGTGGCTGACATGACGTATCTGCATCATTGGTCAAATGTTGTTCCTGACTGCCTGTCCCCTTCTGGCTGGTGTGTATAATGAGGGCAAGGAGCATCCCATGCTGCCAGTCTGTGCAGACCCACTTATTAACTCAGAAGATGCATGTTTGGAAGGAAGAGTGTCTTCACCTTCTAATCACTTCCTCCAACTCGTCTTGATACCATTACCTTGTCCAAGAAATCTGAACTGAAAGTGGCTGATTCAAAACTCCTTTAAAGGAAGAGACGTGCTAAACCAGCTGAAAAATTCCCTTGTCCTCACCTTTCCAAAGTGATTTTTCTTTTTAAAACTCATTGCTACAAAAAAAAGAGAATGGCTGAAATGGAAAGAAATTATCTCCATTGATTCAAAATATTTTCCATGGAAAATTTTGGGCCAAAGAAAAGGTGACATCTCCAAAATATTCCTGTGACTGAAACCTTCTCTAACCGGCCCAGATGAGAGTGATGCCTACAGCAGTGTTTAAAATTAGACAGGGTAACAGGAGTGCTGCTACTGTCGTTGGGAACTGTCCTACAGCCAAATTTATTTTACTCTCAGTATGTTTTTCCTGATGTTCAGCCAAAGTCTGCCCCTTTGTTTCACTGTTAAACATGCCTGTATCTCTTTGTACCGCTCAATGCCTCCCCTCCTGGGAGTTTTTGCCCTCAATAATGTATAGTTTACTTATTATTATGACTCTTCTCACAAATTTAATCATGGCAGTGGGTGAAAAGGGTTGGGACAGGAGGATAAAGCTTATCACGTGCTTTAAGCCTCATCTCTCACTCCTGCTGAGAGGTACTTTCCCATCTGAACAGTAAAGATCACCAGTCTGACACAGCAGCTTTTCAACAGATCCAGGAGGAAAACCAGCATCTCATGAAACCTGGGACTCCACAGGATGAGATGATACACTCTAAAAGGATTTTGCCCTGTGCAGGACTCAAGCCCTTCCTTTTTCCTTTGAAAATAAGCTGCAGATAACTGTATAAGCGGTCTCCTATTTCCAGGATATAGGCATATATACATACTCCAACATACTTGGAGTTGCTCCAGTTCCTCTGCTGGAAGCTCACCTTAGATTAGACCCTCTGCACACACAACGCACAAGGAGAAATTGGATTGTTAAAAGCACAGAAAAGATAAACACCAGTTTTGGAAGGTCCCCTAGTGCTATTCAGGATTCCTTCCCACATTGCGGTGTTCCATTTTTAACACACGTTCTTCTCTTTGCTGAACCTCCTGAACTGCTGTTCAGGAAGACCCAATTATGAAAAAGAAATCATGCCACAAAAATATATGGTAAATGCACACAGAAACCTTTTCACAATGGTCCCAGGCTAGTCACATCCTCCCAAGATGGTATCATCTCTAACTGTATTACAGTTGTCCAAACCATACCGCTGGTCCCAGCTAGATTACAAACTCTTCAAGGCTTGAATCAACATCATCTAAGTTTGTGCAGGTGCCAACAAACTCTCTCCCTTGGGCAGAAGCCTGACCACACACTTTATCCACCACTGCAGCCCCCAGCATTGTTTCTTTTGGGGTGGGCAGCATCGTCTGACCTCAATGCTCATTCACATCAGTAGATCCTTTAACCCAAGGCAGAACTTGCAGGATTCAGTCCACAAGGCCAGTTTTTCCTGACACTGATTTTCACAAGGGGGCCCTAAGACAAGGATAACATAGCTGGGCTTGCAAAAAGAACAGGATCCAACAATTGCCAGTCTCCCAGGCGTTCAAACCCTCATTCAAGAAAAGCATTTCTCAACCTTTTAATTATTTTTTTTTCTGACTCAATTAGAAAGCTGCACTCATTTTTTCCCTGCCTTTAGCAACTCACTCTGGTTACTCCTTCCAAGGTAAGTTGCAGCATAAGTTGGCAAGCCCCATTAACAGGAACAAAAGCATAGTCTGTGATCCGAGAGGGGTTTTGACTTGTGATTTACTCTGAACACCACTATAGAGAAGATCTCTCCAGGTGGGTTATGTTAGACTGAGAGATACTCTCTACATAAGGAGGGTAGCTGGTATTTAAAGTGTTTAAAGCTACAGGATGGCACCAACTGATTGGTCAAATAACCCCTGAGTCACCAAGCACAAAGAAGAGGTTTGTCACAGAGGTGGAAGTCTCCTTTCTGAGTTTTGGGAACAGCTGTATGAATAGAGTTCCTCAAATGCCTCCATTGGCACACAGAAGCAGTTATTTGCTTTCTGGCTTTCTTAGAGGAATGCAGTTGGTTTTGGCTCCTCTGTCCTGTCTGCTGGGCGAGGAACCTGATGAGGAGCAAAACCCAGCCAGCCTGGAGCAGCAGCGCCCCAACCACCAGGTGGGCCAGCCCCAGAGCCACCTTCGTTCCTGCCAGCCTGTCCCAAAGTCAGCTTCCAAGGTTCATACATACAGAAAAACCCGGGGAAGGTACCTCAGTGTAGCAAGGCTGTTCTGGATGCCTTTACATTCTCTGTGAAGCCCTCAGGGTGTTGGTAGCCCAAGGATTTCTTCAGCAAATGGGACCCTTTTATGGGATAGTCTAGACTTCCTAATGACCTTGGGAAAGCAGCCAAGTCCTCCTCCACCCAGCCAACACTGCCTCCAGGCTGCTGTCTCAATCCCGCTGCCTGGGGAGCCCTTCTCCAACCGCTTCCACATTCTGCAGCTGCCTTTGGTCTTCACTGTGGCAAACCACTTGCTTCATAGACCTTTCCTCCCCTGATATTCCTTACCTGTGTGGCTAACAACCCTTCCACATCTTCATCACCAAACTTGTGCCCTTGGAGGTACTATGCTTCACTCTGCTGACCAAATACATTTATTTTCTTTAAAAAAAAAAATCAAGTAACTAATCCATTTTCCGACTCATTTCTACATCCACCTCTTAACATTTCCTTTTTGCCAGTATTAGCTACACAGTCAGCCCAGCTTCCACCACTGCTTTCCTCTTCACATAGGGCTCAGCCAGAAACTCACACCACTCCCTCCATATACCCAGGTAGGTATATTTTATTCCCATTTCACCTCCTTAGCAGCACATGTTCCCTTTGCACATGTACAACATGACGGCATCCTCATGTAAACCCCTCTGCACTGAGTGGTCGTGACACCCACATTTAAGGAAGGAGGAAGCCCTCCCCGCTCCCCCCCTCCTCCTCCTGGCTGTGAGGCTGCTAACCACTACGTACAGATCCTCTCTCTCCATCTTTACACCTGCTGAATAGCTCAGTTCAGACCAGGAATCCAGTGTTTGTCTTTGGCATTATTTAATCAGAGGCGCAACTTTCTTTGGCTCCTCTGGCACTGACACACAGCTCTCTTGCATTATGCTCCCTAATGAAGGCCACCTGAAGCCCAAAATGGTGTCTGAACACAACACAGTGCTCTCTTTTCACGATGGGCTAACAAAAAAAACCCCAAACCCTCTGAGCATTTCTCGCTCGCAGATAAACTTGGCCATCACGCTAAGGAAATTAAAACAAATAGAGCCAGTCTGTCAACTGGAACACTCTGCCTGCTGCCTGCTCTGGCTGTTACTTTACATGGGTCTTAAATTAAATGTCAAATAGTGTTTGGCACAAGGGCCTTGTGGCTGCCCTTAGAGAAAATCTGACACCTTCACTAACTGTTTCCCACTGCTCTCTACTGCTTGGCTAGGGGTAGGGGAAGTACAGACTGTCTCATAGCTCCCTGGTTTTTTTCCTTTAGTTTTTTCCACAAAGAATGCATGAAAACAAAGACATTTCTTGTGTTTAATCAAAGCGACTGCAAGAGGTGCAGTGCTTAGTAGCATCAGGCACAGTTTGGAGCAGCTTGTTGGTTTTGGCGTCCTGGCATTTCCACCCCCCTGAAGTTGACATGACAGATGTCCAGCAATGCTCTCTCATCTCTGCCCACTCCACTGTCAGTCCTTTTGACTCTGGGCTTTAGTATCTTATAGCAAAACAAAAGCATAATACCATTACTTCATCAGGTCAGCCTGCCACCTTGCAGTGCCAATACACCTGTGCCAAGCTGCTGAGACCCCCCTGCCACAACTTTACCATCACCTGGTTCTTCCTTTCCACTGCATCCCCAGAAGATAAACCATGATAAAACATGCACAACATACTGAAGACCTCCCCGTGAACTGGCGTTCCTTACTAATGCTAGGTTAGGAACAGGGTTGGCACTCACATTCCCATGAACTGGGCTTCGAGACAATGGTCAGGTTAGTATAGCTAAACAGCAATGACAGCTGAGCCACAGTAACTCTCCATGAGCACACATGGAGCCAAAGGGAAATGGGACTGCACTCAGCTCAGGCCACCCAGGCTGCCTACACCATGCCAGTCTTCATGCAGGGGTGAGTCTGTCCTTCTCTGTCCTTAGCTCTTGCTATTCTCCAGGCTGAGACACCAATCCAAGCAAACCTATTGATCTGCAAAGATGCAGTATTCCCTCTCTCTCATCAGGAATCATTGAGAATCAGAAAGCATTTATCAAGCATAAATATAAGGACCTACTTCCCGTGTGAAGGAGGAGATGGGGATCAGCTGCCCCAGCACCAGGCACTGCAGGACTGTGGCTTACTTGTACCCCAACTGGGCAGCCCTTCTGCCAGGGGAGAAGGCAAGAAATGTGCTGAGAGGTGGCTGCTTCCTTGCTGCACATGAAGAGTTTGCAGCTGCAACAGTCACTGCTTCACATGCCCTCGGTGCCAGCAGGGCCAGAGAGCCCTGGGAGAGCTTGATTTTCCTTCTACCCCTCATCCCTTCACCCCTGGGGCACCAAAGTCCTCTCTTGACTATGCTTCTTTTGAAGAATTTAAGCCAGCTCAGAGAGGAAAGTGAAGCAAGCAAAAATTGTCTATCTGGCCCCCAGGGGCTATGGTTCATGGAAACAGAGTACTTGCTGTGACAGGGCAAAAGCAGAACTGAGTTATTCGTTATGTATCTGGACAACAGAACACACCACTGAGCTGATCTTGCTGCCTCGTGTTTGTCTCCTATACCAAAAATGCATTTTTCTCCCAGGTCTAAATTTTTTTTTTTTTTTAACTTAGCTGAGGACCGAGTACACTGTTTTTCATACATACCTTGAACCCAGCTTGGGTTCACACATGCATCTTCTCCACCCCATCGCTTTACTCTGTGCAAGAGGTTCCTGGCAGCACCAGTGAGGGCTTCAGCTCCACCACTGTGCTCTGGGAGGCTCACACTGAGCTTGGAGTGCTGCTGTAAGGGCTGTGAGAAGATGAGCCTTTCCCATGGACTTGTTACTATTCCATGTCTGCACCCAGCTGGAGCCAAGAGCTGCAGAGAGGAAAAACAGGAACCAATATATTTATTGTTTTAACCCTTCACCTCTCAGAAAAAAAATAGAAGAGTAATTGCCTGTGGTTTGAGGTGAAATTTGGTCAAAGGCTAAAGGAATGTGAAGGGGGGGCAGTGAGTGGAAAATATGAGAGAACAAAGAATGGGTATTTTCTAGAGTATTCCAATAAAACTGTACTAGTTTAATTGAGTCCTGTGTTGATCACACTGGCTGACAGAACTCATACACAGGGATGGTGTTACTAGATCTGTCCTGAATTTATCCCTGCCCCTGTGGAAGAAGAAGGAAAAATTGTTAGCGATGGGGAGGATAAGGGGCTCCTCCTCATTCACCAAGACAAGAAACCCATGCAAAGCTAGTGACATTCAGAGGCTCAAGGGATGTGTGAAACCGAAGGTGCCTGCAGGCATAGGCATAAGAAAGAGGCTCCAAACTCTGCACTCAGCTGCAGCATGTTAACAGGGCTGCAGATTACAGCAGCCCCAATACACTGTCAAGAGGGGGAATCTGAGCGCTTAAACTAAGCAGAAACACAGCTATGTAGTCGATAACAGCTTTCATCTAAGCATCTTAACTAATACGCGTATAGTAAGTATTATGCTTCAAATTGTAAAATTTATGCAGAAAAGTTAAGCGACAATATCTAAAGGTTCCCCAGCAAGTTCTCAGAGCTGAGGAGCGAGCACAGACTGGTAGTTACCTACCTGTGGCCATTAGCCAGCACTTCCCCGCCAAGGACGGGCTCAAGACCCATACCCTCTGTTCAGCAGTATTTTGCTGTAATGGAGAGGTAGCACCAGTATCCTCAAGTACCACAGTGCTGGCTGGCTGGCTGGCAACACAGTAGAAAATAAATATTTTCTTCTTCTTCCTTCTCCTACTCCCCCCCCCCCACCTTAGCACCATG
>NW_008824243.1:8398197-8417226 GCF_000699105.1 Pygoscelis adeliae
TGATACACTCTAAAAGGATTTTGCCCTGTGCAGGACTCAAGCCCTTCCTTTTTCCTTTGAAAATAAGCTGCAGATAACTGTATAAGCGGTCTCCTATTTCCAGGATATAGGCATATATACATACTCCAACATACTTGGAGTTGCTCCAGTTCCTCTGCTGGAAGCTCACCTTAGATTAGACCCTCTGCACACACAACGCACAAGGAGAAATTGGATTGTTAAAAGCACAGAAAAGATAAACACCAGTTTTGGAAGGTCCCCTAGTGCTATTCAGGATTCCTTCCCACATTGCGGTGTTCCATTTTTAACACACGTTCTTCTCTTTGCTGAACCTCCTGAACTGCTGTTCAGGAAGACCCAATTATGAAAAAGAAATCATGCCACAAAAATATATGGTAAATGCACACAGAAACCTTTTCACAATGGTCCCAGGCTAGTCACATCCTCCCAAGATGGTATCATCTCTAACTGTATTACAGTTGTCCAAACCATACCGCTGGTCCCAGCTAGATTACAAACTCTTCAAGGCTTGAATCAACATCATCTAAGTTTGTGCAGGTGCCAACAAACTCTCTCCCTTGGGCAGAAGCCTGACCACACACTTTATCCACCACTGCAGCCCCCAGCATTGTTTCTTTTGGGGTGGGCAGCATCGTCTGACCTCAATGCTCATTCACATCAGTAGATCCTTTAACCCAAGGCAGAACTTGCAGGATTCAGTCCACAAGGCCAGTCTTTCCTGACACTGATTTTCACAAGGGGGCCCTAAGACAAGGATAACATAGCTGGGCTTGCAAAAAGAACGGGATCCAACAATTGCCAGTCTCCCAGGCGTTCAAACCCTCATTCAAGAAAAGCATTTCTCAACCTTTTAATTATTTTTTTTTCTGACTCAATTAGAAAGCTGCACTCATTTTTTCCCTGCCTTTAGCAACTCACTCTGGTTACTCCTTCCAAGGTAAGTTGCAGCATAAGTTGGCAAGCCCCATTAACAGGAACAAAAGCATAGTCTGTGATCCGAGAGGGGTTTTGACTTGTGATTTACTCTGAACACCACTATAGAGAAGATCTCTCCAGGTGGGTTATGTTAGACTGAGAGATACTCTCTACATAAGGAGGGTAGCTGGTATTTAAAGTGTTTAAAGCTACAGGATGGCACCAACTGATTGGTCAAATAACCCCTGAGTCACCAAGCACAAAGAAGAGGTTTGTCACAGAGGTGGAAGTCTCCTTTCTGAGTTTTGGGAACAGCTGTATGAATAGAGTTCCTCAAATGCCTCCATCGGCACACAGAAGCAGTTATTTGCTTTCTGGCTTTCTTAGAGGAATGCAGTTGGTTTTGGCTCCTCTGTCCTGTCTGCTGGGCGAGGAACCTGATGAGGAGCAAAACCCAGCCAGCCTGGAGCAGCAGCGCCCCAACCACCAGGTGGGCCAGCCCCAGAGCCACCTTCGTTCCTGCCAGCCTGTCCCAAAGTCAGCTTCCAAGGTTCATACATACAGAAAAACCCGGGGAAGGTACCTCAGTGTAGCAAGGCTGTTCTGGATGCCTTTACATTCTCTGTGAAGCCCTCAGGGTGTTGGTAGCCCAAGGATTTCTTCAGCAAATGGGACCCTTTTATGGGATAGTCTAGACTTCCTAATGACCTTGGGAAAGCAGCCAAGTCCTCCTCCACCCAGCCAACACTGCCTCCAGGCTGCTGTCTCAATCCCGCTGCCTGGGGAGCCCTTCTCCAACCGCTTCCACATTCTGCAGCTGCCTTTGGTCTTCACTGTGGCAAACCACTTGCTTCATAGACCTTTCCTCCCCTGATATTCCTTACCTGTGTGGCTAACAACCCTTCCACATCTTCATCACCAAACTTGTGCCCTTGGAGGTACTATGCTTCACTCTGCTGACCAAATACATTTATTTTCTTTAAAAAAAAAAATCAAGTAACTAATCCATTTTCCGACTCATTTCTACATCCACCTCTTAACATTTCCTTTTTGCCAGTATTAGCTACACAGTCAGCCCAGCTTCCACCACTGCTTTCCTCTTCACATAGGGCTCAGCCAGAAACTCACACCACTCCCTCCATATACCCAGGTAGGTATATTTTATTCCCATTTCACCTCCTTAGCAGCACACTCGATCCATTTCCCAGTGACAGCAGGAAAACAAAAGCAACCAGAATGCACATAACCCCTTTGCAATCCTCCCATCACCACCCTTGACATTTCTTTTTCTAGCACAAACCACACAGAGCAGAAAAGGTGTTATGGATGTTCCCTTCACACATGTACAACATGACGGCATCCTCATGTAAACCCCTCTGCACTGAGTGGTCGTGACATCCACATTTAAGGAAGGAGGAAGCCCTCCCCGCTCCCCCCCACCACCTCCTGGCTGTGAGGCTGCTAACCACTACGCACAGATCCTCTCTCTCCATCTTTACACCTGCTGAATAGCTCAGTTCAGACCAGGAATCCAGTGTTTGTCTTTGGCATTATTTAATCAGAGGCGCAACTTTCTTTGGCTCCTCTGGCACTGACACACAGCTCTCTTGCATTATGCTCCCTAATGAAGGCCACCTGAAGCCCAAAATGGTGTCTGAACACAACACAGTGCTCTCTTTTCACGATGGGCTAACAAAAAAAACCCCAAACCCTCTGAGCATTTCTCGCTCGCAGATAAACTTGGCCATCACGCTAAGGAAATTAAAACAAATAGAGCCAGTCTGTCAACTGGAACACTCTGCCTGCTGCCTGCTCTGGCTGTTACTTTACATGGGTCTTAAATTAAATGTCAAATAGTGTTTGGCACAAGGGCCTTGTGGCTGCCCTTAGAGAAAATCTGACACCTTCACTAACTGTTTCCCACTGCTCTCTACTGCTTGGCTAGGGGTAGGGGAAGTACAGACTGTCTCATAGCTCCCTGGTTTTTTTCCTTTAGTTTTTTCCACAAAGAATGCATGAAAACAAAGACATTTCTTGTGTTTAATCAAAGCGACTGCAAGAGGTGCAGTGCTTAGTAGCATCAGGCACAGTTTGGAGCAGCTTGTTGGTTTTGGCGTCCTGGCATTTCCACCCCCCTGAAGTTGACATGACAGATGTCCAGCAATGCTCTCTCATCTCTGCCCACTCCACTGTCAGTCCTTTTGACTCTGGGCTTTAGTATCTTATAGCAAAACAAAAGCATAATACCATTACTTCATCAGGTCAGCCTGCCACCTTGCAGTGCCAATACACCTGTGCCAAGCTGCTGAGACCCCCCTGCCACAACTTTACCATCACCTGGTTCTCCCTTTCCACTGCATCCCCAGAAGATAAACCATGATAAAACATGCACAACATACTGAAGACCTCCCCGTGAACTGGCGTTCCTTACTAATGCTAGGTTAGGAACAGGGTTGGCACTCACATTCCCATGAACTGGGCTTCGAGACAATGGTCAGGTTATTATAGCTAAACAGCAATGACAGCTGAGCCACAGTAACTCTCCATGAGCACACATGGAGCCAAAGGGAAATGGGACTGCACTCAGCTCAGGCCACCCAGGCTGCCTACACCATGCCAGTCTTCATGCAGGGGTGAGTCTGTCCTTCTCTGTCCTTAGCTCTTGCTATTCTCCAGGCTGAGACACCAATCCAAGCAAACCTATTGATCTGCAAAGATGCAGTATTCCCTCTCTCTCATCAGGAATCATTGAGAATCAGAAAGCATTTAGCAGGACTAAATATAAGGACCTACTTCCCGTGTGAAGGAGGAGATGGGGATCAGCAGAACACACCACTGAGCTGATCTTGCTGCCTCGTGTTTGTCTCCTATACCAAAAATACATTTTTCTCCCAGGTCTAGAAGTTACCAGCCACAGATACAGTGTGGAAATAGCCAACTGCCAATAGCCACAGGAATATACAAGTGTGTGTATATATATATATATTTTTTTTTTTTTTTAACTTAGCTGAGGACCGAGTACACTGTTTTTCATACATACCTTGAACCCAGCTTGGGTTCACACATGCATCTTCTCCACCCCATCGCTTTACTCCGTGCAAGAGGTTCCTGGCAGCACCAGTGAGGGCTTCAGCTCCACCACTGTGCTCTGGGAGGCTCACACTGAGCTTGGAGTGCTGCTGTAAGGGCTGTGAGAAGATGAGCCTTTCCCATGGACTTGTTACTATTCCATGTCTGCACCCAGCTGGAGCCAAGAGCTGCAGAGAGGAAAAACAGGAACCAATATATTTATTGTTTTAACCCTTCACCTCTCAGAAAAAAAATAGAAGAGTAATTGCCTGTGGTTTGAGGTGAAATTTGGTCAAAGGCTAAAGGAATGTGAAGGGGGGGCAGTGAGTGGAAAATATGAGAGAACAAAGAATGGGTATTTTCTAGAGTATTCCAATAAAACTGTACTAGTTTAATTGAGTCCTGTGTTGATCACACTGGCTGACAGAACTCATACACAGGGATGGTGTTACTAGATCTGTCCTGAATTTATCCCTGCCCCTGTGGAAGAAGAAGGAAAAATTGTTAGCGATGGGGAGGATAAGGGGCTCCTCCTCATTCACCAAGACAAGAAACCCATGCAAAGCTAGTGACATTCAGAGGCTCAAGGGATGTGTGAAACCGAAGGTGCCTGCAGGCATAGGCATAAGAAAGAGGCTCCAAACTCTGCACTCAGCTGCAGCATGTTAACAGGGCTGCAGATTACAGCAGCCCCAATACACTGTCAAGAGGGGGAATCTGAGCGCTTAAACTAAGCAGAAACACCGCTATGTAGTCGATAACAGCTTTCATCTAAGCATCTTAACTAATACGCGTATAGTAAGTATTATGCTTCAAATTGTAAAATTTATGCAGAAAAGTTAAGCGACAATATCTAAAGGTTCCCCAGCAAGTTCTCAGAGCTGAGGAGCGAGCACAGACTGGTAGTTACCTACCTGTGGCCATTAGCCAGCACTTCCCCGCCAAGGACGGGCTCAAGACCCATACCCTCTGTTCAGCAGTATTTTGCTGTAATGGAGAGGTAGCACCAGTATCCTCAAGTACCACAGTGCTGGCTGGCTGGCTGGCAACACAGTAGAAAATAAATATTTTCTTCTTCTTCCTTCTCCTCCTCCCCCCCCCCCACCTTAGCAGCATGTCGTGCTCTGTGATGTGCTCTGCTGATGGGTCAAGCAGAGCTGGAAAGACTGTCAGTACTTCCTATGCAAAAGGGAAGCCTAGTGGGATAAAAGAGATGCTTGATCTCTTTCTCATACTTACCTCTCCCACCATGTTTTCCAACACATAACTACTTGTTCTGAATGAACTCCTGAACCACTGCAAGACTTTCTAATTAATTTCCTACATGCCCTTGAGGCCTTCCAAGGCTTAAAAGAAAAAGGCCTTCAAAAATGAGCAAAAATAGCGAAGGAGGACTTCTATCATATGTAGTACACTTATTTGCAAACTGTTGTGCAACTGAAGTGCTGCCTGAGCGCAGCAGGGACCGAAGGAAGTGTGCCATGAGCTGTACCCACTCTATTTGGTGTCAGTATGGACATGCACAGCTGATGTGCCCCCTTGCCTCGCTAGCCGACCAAGCTGTTGGAGCTCCAGCAGGGCCGAGGCAGTGGCCACCTAAATGACTCCTTTTTGGGAAACAGTAGGCTTGTCAAAAACAGGGTTAGAGGGGCAGAGCTGTGGGTGTGCTACATAGGGGGTGGTCCATGTAACCTATCCCTCCCCACCTCCCTAAATGCAGTCTCCTCTTAGTTGAAAAGATCATCTTGACTCCAGGCACTTTGCTCAACCAATGACAGGACACTAACACAATAGATATTTTCCCCATAAAATCAGTTACCATCAGAAATGCAATGCAGGAGCAGGAGAGAGCGCTCCAGCAGCATCCCCTGCAAGCCCCACCGCTCCAGCTGCAAGGATGCTCTGAGTGACGCAGCAATTTTCATATCACTTTTCCATGATAGCAGCAAGTGTTGTTGCACAGAGGGTCACCACTGGAATGCAAGTGGGGGTAGAGGAAAGTTTGAAAAGGAAAAAAATGTCTCTCCCGCCACCAACACTGTATCTGATAGAAAAGAAAAACAGGAAGAAGGATGCCAGCTGTTTGGATAGCTGTTCTCAGTTTAATGTTTCTTCCAAGGTAAATATACTCTCCTAAAGGAACAAGATTATAATAGGGTCTGTGAAAATTTGCCTCTCAAAGCACTAGAAAACCCAGAGTACTGTGTCCTGCAGCCAGGAAAGAAAGGCAAAGATAGAAAATGCTGCTTGAGGGCTACAATATATTAAGACCTGACAGGAGAAGAGACATCCCACACAGCCAGGGAAGAGTCATTGCAAGAAGAGCCAACAACAATTACTGAGGTGATGTCTCAGTCTGTAAGACACAGGACTGGAGAAAAGCTTGGAGAGCTCGCTCACTCGTATTTTGCAAGAGAGCACCCCGATCGTGTTTCAGTGTGCTCCATGGGACAGTTGGCAACCCACAGCTGGACCAGACTGGCAGAGTTCCACCGGCATTTATACAGCCTTGCCCATTGGCACCGGCCAGCCGAGGGCCTGGCCACGGGGACCGAAGGCATTTATTGCTGTGCAAGGTCAGCCCTTTTACCACTGCAACAACAGACAAGCTCAGAATCCAAATTCTCTCCTAGCACCTATAGGCAGCAAAGGATTTAACTGGAAAATGCTAATCCCTTTTAATAAGATGACCTTTTTGGACTGTACTTTACTAGTTTTAATGAGACCGCCTGCAAGGGTTGGTTGATTGATTTACTTGCCTGGTGCTCTTAGACTCAAATTTATTATAATTTTGTTAGTTAAAGAAGCTTGCCTTGCTCACCATCTCTGGGACCTCAGCTCATTACTATTACACTCTCACATGCATCTCACCAATCATTCCACATCTAGAAATTAATGAGAGATTGGCAACGCTGCTTCTCTCCTCTCCGCCCCCCTGCACACTGTCCCTGCAATGGTTACTTTGGCAGGAGAGGGGCATGAGCAAATGGAAAGGCAGGACAGAGGACGGGTTTCTGTGCGAAAGCGAAGCGCCTGACTCACAAAACCGCTTGGAGCGGAGCGAGTACAGCAAGGGCAGCCTTCCAGATCTATGCGCTGCCCGCTTTCACGACACTCAGGGGCAAAGACCTGAGTGGATGGTGACGATGCGCAGAGTCTGGACAGATTACTACAGGCTGGAGGAGGGAGGACTGGAGAGTCATGCTTTTATTTACTTAATCAGTGAAACAGCTGTTTCCCCCACCCTTGTCTTTAGAATAATGGGGCATTATGCTCTTAGTGCAATAAAGGGACTGCACTCGCACGATTACATCATGTCACCATGCAGCCAGGGATGAAGAATCATCTCAAGAAGAGCCAACAACAATTGCTGAGGTGATGTCTGCGAGGCACAGACCTGGAGAAGACATTGGACAGAGATCGCCCATGGTTTGCAAGCTCCACCAGGGGCCAAGGGATGGCAAATTCAAACCTGCTTATGCTTCCTTGCACTCCAGGGATGCAGCCCCAGAGCCTCTATCGGGGAGCACCTGGTGTGTGTCTCAACCCCAGCTCCACTTTGAACCGTGGTTACATTACCCACGGAGCCACAGAACCCCTTCGTTTCCCCACTGGCACCATGTTTCTTCCACAGAGCCAACAGGTGCATAAGCTTATCACTGCTGTGCTCAGCCTGGAGATACCTTGCTATCGAGTGTATGCGACATCCAGATTATAAACTCTTTTGGGCGTACACTGTATTTTTGCTGGTCTGTTTGAGCTATACCTACCATAGTGCAATCTTAATCTGTGATTAGATTTCTTAGGCATTACAGCAAGCAAATAACAAAATTTTATTGTTACAATAATAATAACCTTATCTGCACAAATTTAAGCATGTGTTAAATAGCTTTTAATGCAACTATTGAGCCATTTTCTTTCTTTTTCTCTTCTCTCATCCTTTGGAGATGGAGTTGAAGTAGACTACCTGGTCCAAACTGTCTTCCTTTCATTTTCACCAGTCTGGGACTTGATTAGCAGTGGTCAATAGTGGAAGCTCCCCACCTGCAAACAATCCAGCCACCTTGTTGCTTTTGGCTGCATCGGAGAAATGGCCCCTACACACATACTTCCTTTCAAGCACTTTCAGGCACTCTTCAGTAGGGCCTCACTACCATCAAAACCAACCAAACAAAAAAAGAACCCATAGCTCTTTGTGAAAGATACACTTACGTTAACGCCACAGCCTTTTCTCAGAGACATTTGCCCATCTTCCAACCTGACCAGACACAAGCCAGTTCCAAAAGAGAAGTTGTGTAACTGGATTATGCAGTGCCCTCTGCAAGCTAATAAATTCTGCTCGAGTTAACTGTGGCCACGTGGCGTTTGGTCAGGTCAGCTCACAGCAGGTCAGTTTGGAGCATGGGTCGAGCAAGCACTTGTCGGGAGGAACTGGCTGGGTAAACCCTCCGAGCACACTTTGAAGGCAGATTAAGCCAAGCCACAAAAGGGCTTGTACAGTTCATCCTGTGAGAGTCTGTTGGGGAAGGAGGACAGAATACACATGAAGCGTATGCTAACTTACCACACAGGGGCCAGACCAAACAGTACCTTACAAAGTACCTGAAGAAATCAGAAATCAGATCTGGGGAATTGCCTGCAGAGGTGAGAAGCTCAAGAGCCCAGACTGACGTCCCTGCTCTGCCAGACCCAGCATGTTTTTGGTTTGGACATCCTCTGAATGAAGCAGTCAAAATCTTGATCCCCCTCTCTCTTCTACAATCTAGCCATGGGGCTGCATAACCATTTTTCTGACCCTAACCAAGGTAATATTTTAATGAGACACTCTCGGCCATGATTAAGTCTGCAGACATGTTTATGCACCCTTCATGAAGAGACAGAAATGATCAGAATGAGTCATGACAGGTGATGGAATGATTCAGCCATCCATCCACCCGCTTTCCATGAACTGTATCACTTCTGACTGCAATAAATTGCCCATAGAAAAATAATGGGCTGTTAAATTCCAGGGCATCTCTCAAAGTCAGGGACTCATATTTCTAAGATGATATTTTCAATAAGCAGGTTAAAAACATTTGAAATTGGAAAAAGAAATTCTCTCTCGCACATATAAGCCTAATGCAAGGACTAGTACTGCTATTTAATTAATTAGATTTTAGCTTTATGGACTCCCAAGTCAGTCCAGCCTCAAAGCAGGCAAAGAAATACAGAGACCCACAGGCATGTGTTGCCAATGAATGTGGACAGGCGAAGTTCATAATTAGACTTAACTATCACACGTGTTAATGGCTGGAAAAGCTATAATTATGAGTTCATTTCTGTTCTTTATGAGATGTATTTACATGTTAATGACTATGACAAGTACAGAAATCAGTCTGGAAATGAAAATGTTTCTGCACAGAGGTAGTGAGGTACAACTAGGCTGACAATGTGCTAAGGACAATAAAGTCATCAGCAAGAAGGAAGAAATGTTTTACGGTCAATTATGTGATGAATATTCTGGATTTCAGAAGCTTTTATGGATGTCTCTTCTGATTCAAGATGAGATTTTGTGAGCGTGCTATAAAAAAGTAGTCACAAGTAATTAAATTTATCCTGACTGGTGATAGAGGGACTTGTGGATGACTGAGTCTAGGGAAGGTACCGGCCCAACCTTTTTTGGAGTCAAAGAGGACTCATGCATTTGCAAGGCAGTAGGAAAACCTCCTTGGTGTTTATGAATGGGAAAAGAAAATCCAGAAAGTAATCTCCTGAAAACTATGACGGGTGGTGGTTCAAAATCCTCTTACACCATACTTGAGGTATATTTTTCAAGCCCTTTGTAGTTATATCCCAGCCAAATTGTAACCTTGCTGTGGTAGCCTGCTTACTAACTCAGGTCAGCTCCTCATTTTCCTGTCAGGAAAAGCTATCAAATAGTGCTGCTGTATTTCTTTTAACAGCATGTCCTACCCGAGAAAGAGCAACAGAAAAGATCGTGGTGCACTTCGGTGCCTCCTTCAACTGGATTCAGTATGCTTCACTTACAAGTGCAAGGCTTCACCGAGGATATGTCTGACCAACACCTCTTAAAGCCCCTTAAAATCTTTCATTTTATCTCAGGGCAGGGTTTAGCCCTTGCAGTTATTTCTTTGGTGAAAAATTCCCATTTCAGCAGCGGCTTTCACCTGAAGTCAACACATCCATCTAGCTGCTGTCCTCGCCACCCACCACTGTCATCGTCAGGTTTAGGTCCAATTCAGCAGCAGAGATTTTCTGTTGACTCCACCACTGGAAGCAAAGGCAAACTTTATCTGTAGCAATGCTTTATTTCCATTCTGTAGGACAGGTTCTGCTGTAAGCCTGAACCATCCTCCCTTATAAGATATTTTCAAGGCACACCTGAAATCCCTTTAATCTTGCCCTGATCAGAAATAAAGCCCATGCTGTCTTTCCCTGACTATCTGAAAAGCAGCCTCACCAAGAGAGTTCGCGTTAGTCTCCCACAACACATGTAACTGAATTATGCTTTCAGAAAGTTGCTGTATTGATCTCTCCACTGATAAAAGAAGGTGTATTTAAAGACATTTTTTACTGCTGACATGATGGCACAATAAGCAGGATAGGATAAAAAACATGTTCTTCCTTGCTAGCAGACAAAGGGAATCCCTTGACTACTCCCACAATGGAGAAAAGCAGATACTAATGTAAAACCAATGCATTAATCATGTTTGAATAAGTAAACAGCGACTTTGCTACTGTGGTGGCCACATACCATTTGTAATATAGACTCTCTGATCCGGTTAAATGAAAACTAAATTGGGCTAAACAAGCAACTCTGCTGTCTGCTTTCAGACAGATCCAATGGGGGAAATTCTGTTAAAGGCAGTTGTTTATCTTCCCAACCTAGCTGAAGTTAGTGTATATATTTGTATTTACACATAGATATGTATGTATATTAATGACAGACTATATGATGAAAACATGGGGTTGAACTGACCAACAAAATAAGCATGGGGAGAGGAGGGGAGGATCAGATCCCATCCCAGGAGGATCTATGACAGAATGGGATCTCCCTTGTGCAAAACAGAGATTGTGCCAACTTCTTCGTCTGCTGCCTAAACCATACTGTGTCTTTAATCAATGCATTTATTTTAAATTCTCCCTGCACCTTGAACTGCACAAGTTCAGCCCCAACTTTGACAGATCAGAGCAACTCAGTACCAAAATCAAATCCAAATCGGATCCAAATCCAAGGTGTTGAACTGCCCACAGACACGCTCACCCTTTCCTCCTCCAGCCCTTCCTCTATGACCTCCACACCCAAGGCACCAGGGCACCCAGCAGAGGAGCGGCTTCCAGTTCACACTCAATGCCGTGACTCAGAGACACAAGACATCCCACCTGTCTGTCCAGCTTCCCACACCGGTGTCCAGGCTTTGAGTCAGCGCTGCCACACGCTCTCCCTCTACATCTTCCAGCCCCAGAGCAATGCCAAGGTCTCCAGTCCACTGAGGTCAGTGGAAATTTTCTCTTGACTTGAAGGAGTCTCCCAGCCCTCAGTGGTGGAGCTGGGAAAAGAAGCCAAGCTGGAGAGACACTGACCAACTCAGGACACCCCTTCTTCCAAAATCAGCTGCCAGTCTTTCAAAGAGTCAGCCATGTCTAGCTTCCCTTTCATCATTACACCATCATTTTCTCCCTATTCTCCCCCACAACTATACTATCTCTTAAAAGCTTATAATCCTTTCATTCAAAGCCTGGAGAATTCCAGCTAAAGACGCTTACTTCCCTATAAAAAATTGGGACCTGGAGAAGAAAGACTTTTTTTACAACAGGAAATGAAGCTATTAATGTTCTAATGACAAATTCACTTTCCTTTGAAAGCATCTACCTTTTTCTCTATTGTGACACTTCAGCATCATCTTCAGCAGAAAAGGTAAAATGCTACTATTCTAATTAGGAATTAATTTGTGGCTACTGTGTTCTGACGTAGGTGACTATAGATATAGCAGAGAACGATGAATCAAGAACCCACACTTTAATAGATGGACAGATGAAAAGCCTTCCTCCAGAACCTGGAGGACTTTGTGTTCACACATACTGGTCTTGATTATTTCTGCTGTAACGAAGGGAAGCCACACTGCCCAACAAGCATGGTGGTTTAGCTAATGAAATAGTTTTGGGCTTCAAAACAGGTTGAGAAGGACAACTATCACCATATAAATAAATAATCCTCTTGGGAAAAAAAAAAAGCTGGCCCAGTTTTGACATCACTGATAGATAATTTCAGCCTCTCCAATTTTCCACCATAAATTGCAGTTTTCTGGCAATTTTTTCCTCTCTTCATGTACATTCAGTTAAAGATGCTGTAAGATAAACTGCAAACTTCTGTCAAGCTTTTCTTCAGCTGCCCCTCACCTCGCTGCCTGCTCTCCCCCTCCTATTTCTACCCTGCTAGCATCACCCTGGGAAAGGAGCTCTGATATCAGGTTGAGAGAAAGTCAATAGCTGACAGCAAGGAAATAATCTGAGCCATTGATCATCACTTCAGGCTTCAGATTCAATACAAACCAAAGGGGAGACGCACGCTTATAAACACACACACAAAAGGGAGTGAATATATTAACTCCTGGTGTGCTACAAAGACTAGGAATTGCTAATGTGATTAATGAGCACAAGAAACACCCAGAGAAAAAAGAACTCGCATATTAAGTCATTAAAAATATATTTCAAAAGGCAGAGTCAGAGAACGAAATATTCATCTATAAGGATCAGATTTTCTATTCGAATGTCTAAATTCTCATGACAATATACAGGATATAAGAACGAAGTGTCTAAATACTCTCAGAGCTGGCCTAACTATTTCATGTCTGCCTAAGGGTAAAAGTGACAAAAAGTCAGTTTTGACTGATACTCATCTCCTGAACTGAGCTGAAGTCTCTTACCAAGTTCTTGACCAAAAACATTAAAAAGAAAAGAGTTCAGCTCTGTGAAAGGATGTTGATAGCAGTTTAAGCTTGCCAAGGATGCGCTGATCCTTGGCAACAGATTTTTTCCTGGAAAACAGCTACATCACCCAAGACGACGTGACTCATTTTTAAAGATATTCTTCATTCTATCATCAAACTCATCTTTTACAACTCTATTTTTCAGATTTGTATCTAACCCACTAGTGAGGCCTTTATTTTACATAAATCTCATTTTTCTATCAGATATTCGTATAGAATTTCAGCAGGCCATCAGAAGCTGAACTACTACATTGAGACTATTGACTATATGAAGTATTCTTCGTAATTAATTCACAGAGCATCCTGAAAACAAAGAGTCTCAAGGATATATTATGGTCAGGCAATACCCACCAACAGTGAAGATGAGTAGATCTTTTTTTTGACAAGAGTAAGCCGGTATCGATGAGGTAACACTCCACAGATACAATCATATTTACTGAGCAATAAAAAAATATATATAATTACTGGAATGATATAAAGCATCCTGAAATCACATCCATCATCCTAATACACATTGCCTAATTATCAGGTGCTAATTTTCAAAAAAACTGATACGTAAAGGACAACGTGTTCTGTTCATTCTTTAGAAGTTTTTTTCATATGAAATGTCAACCCAAATATTTTTAACAGCATACACAAGAGGGGATAGCTTTAATGTCAGCTATAATTTATTATTACTTAAGTATAAAATAGTCATGTTTTAACTGGCACACAGAACTGGTAATGATTCTTCTTATCAATGATTAACTTTAATAGCTTAATTTATAAAATGCACCATGAAGATACTCCTGAAGTTGAATCTTCTATTAATTTGGACCATGACTGCAAAGTGTACACTAAATTAATCAGCGAGGGACATATCTGGAAAAGCCCAAGGATTTAGCTAAACAATTCTGATATACTTGAAGTCTTTTAAAAAAAAGTCTCTCCTGTGAGACTTCCTAATTCTTCCTGTTTCAGACTATGGTAAAAAGGAATAATAAGCATGCCTTGTTTCTGCAACAGAATTTACATAAATAATCATCCACATTCTGACTGAAGTTGAGAGAGAACTGCATGTCGGGTAAATATTTTGCCCTTGAAAGGGAGGCTGCTGGCAGCGTGGAAGGAATTGTACAGACCAAGCAGCAAGCAACATGAAATCCTTCAGAGCTCTTCTGAAGCACAGAGGGATGCAGACAGGCAAACTAAAAGCAGTCAAGGGAGGCTCTCACATGTACTCAGCACCCAGCCAAAGCCTTTTCAGTTCCCTTCCCAACGAGGAAGCCTTCAGTGCTCAGGATCAAGTCCGGCACTGAGCTTCATGGTCAGCCATAGATCTGCTGCTCTCTTCCCTCCTCAGCCCCAGATTCCCTGCCCCCCACCCCCCAGCTCCAGGACAGTCTCCAGTGGCTGCAAATTTCCAGATAAATCTGGATACAGGCCTAGCCCTTTCTCTTGGAACAGAGTTTCAATTAAATCCTACTTTCCAAAATGATCTGTGCGCGCATCTGTGTGTAACTGCCTCACCTGTGCTACAAATAACACCTGAAATTGAAAAAGATCATGAGTGATATTCTTGGCAGCGTTAATCACACCGCTTTATTGACATCAACTTGTATTATACTGATCTACACCATCTGGTCCCAAATCTAATTTGCTTTTCACTGTCTACTTGCCAGAGGTTTACTTTCAATATTTTTCTGAGCTGGCGGAATGAGAAAAGGCTGGTCTGCTTCATTTTTAATTTGTAGTCCGGCCGCCTCCTGTCAGCTTCACTTCTGTGAGTCCTGCCTAGCATAAAGTTGCTATATTTCTGATGCAATCAAGACTTATTTCTCCCAGTTAAAAAAAAGTAACATTAAAAAGAAGTAACTGCATTTTCATAGACCAGACCTTCATATTATGTTTAAGAGAAAAGGGTAACTTCCCAAAGGTCTCACATGAGACACAATTTCCATCTCCCCGATCTTGGCAGCTGTAGGTTGCACTTAACTTTGACCGAGCGTGCTGGTTTCCGTGTGCGAGACAGATGTCATCTGATGCGACCCTTGACACCACTAACGTTATCTGTGGATTGAACCTTATGGAACAGATTGGATATCCAGGCATCAGGGATCCATTTCTGAATCACTGTCCCATGAATCCACCTCTGAAACAGTCTCTAGCATCAGGAGTCTATGCACAATTCCCTGGCTGTTCATTTTCCAGTGTTATTTCAAATCTATGAGTCCATTATTAGTTACTGAACTCCCAAATTAATGCCTGCCAGTTTATCAGCCCAGAAGAAAGTCTATCCATGTTCTGTTGAATGCAACAGACAGTTTAGAAAATGGTTCACATGAAATATTAATACTCCTTACATGTGAAGTGCTAGAATTAGGTCCTTCTATGCATATCTGAAGACATTACAAGATAGCTAAAATATATTAAAAATTCAATTTCTTTCAGCATTTCTTTACCAAAAAATCCACAAACCTTCTATTTATAGATTTTATAATTGCTAAATCTAGAAGTAAGTAGACCTGTTTTTCAAAGCTAACTCAACCTCCTTCTTATGAATCTCCATCTTCTTTTGACTACAGTTATGTGAGATGACAAGGTTATGATCCTCAGTGCATTCCAACTCTCCTTCTGTAGGATATCATTAGCCCCTTTGTTAGCTAGGTCTTTCCTGTCAAAATGAGCTCATAAGAGTTTAAGCAAACTGGATCATCTTTATTAAAATGAGTTAAAATCACAGGAGCAAACCCACGAGGGGCTCTGTGGCAAGTAGCTGGGGACAGCAACCTCTTTAGCTCACAGACTCCAGCAGAAGAATGAATGTAGAAAATGGGCAGTTCGGTGGGGTTTTTAGAGGATGACTCATCTCCCAGTTCCAGCCTTCTGCTTGCATGGAATTGTTTCCCATTTGCCACAGCCTATCAAGCCCCCCAGCACTCCATCCTCCCAGCAAGAGCCCATTTAAAGAAATAAAAGAGCCAACCTCATAATCCTAGACACGTTATACAGTATGACTTGTCCTTGCAATACTGTTTTAATGATGCAAGTGCTTAAGCTAGGCATGTAAATGCTTCTCAAGAATTAAGATGTCAGGATCAGTACTCTAGGTCACACATTCAATTCTAAGCACCTCTCTACTGTTTCGTTCTGTGGTGTATTGATCCCGGGCACTGTTGCAGAGAGGGAGATTGAAAGCATGGCTTGTACTTTTCCCAGTGTGTCAAACATGCAGGGCTGTCTTCACATGGGACATCCCGTTTTACCTTTAAAAGCGGTGCACAGCAACTCAAGGCTCATTTCCTTGCTCTTGGCAAAGCAATCAATTATGGGGCTGGCCAACACGCAATTCATCTTAGCAGTACGTGGAGAGGAAGGTGGGTAGATGGACCAGAGAAGGTCTGAATGAACTATCAAATTAAAAATAGCCTGTGAAGACACACAGGTCAGCCTATCCTGTATTTCCAGCAGGTACTGGAGCCACTGGGCATAGCGGTGGGTGGGAAAGGACATGCCCATACTACCCTTAAAACACATCTGTCTTCAGGGCTGGGAAGGGATGTTAAACCTGGTCCAGCAACAATTGTAAGTCTCCCACCCGCTACTGAGGTAGTGATGTACAGGTAAGACAAGCCATAAACAACCTCCTTTAAAGGCAAATCAAAGCAGGAGATGAAATCAGGGGCTGTGAAATCCTGTCTGAAGATGATCCTCTCCAAAAGAGCATTTACAGACTACCTAGCTCAGGCATCCAGGCATGACAGCATGAATAGGCTCCTTGGTCTGTACCTCACCTGCTCAGCTAGCGATATCACTTTTAATTTCCACTTTTAACACACCAGTTCTGTGGAACATGAAAGACACAATGATCATATCTTACAGTAATAGAACCTGATAAGTGGGATCATTAACTTTAGTTTGCGTTCAACTCAATTATTCATGCCGCAGCTAAAATAATTCCTAATCTTTGGACCATCTACTAACTGAGCATTACCCAATAAAATCTGACCCTATTACACAGCCCCCTAGGGAAAGTTATTTCTGACAGCATTTTAGAACCATCTATGTATTGCTTTTAGCCTCTAAGTTTAGAGATCAAAATGAAGCCTTTCCAAGACTACAGGATATATGCTGCTGTGCTTTGGGGTGAAGACTTAAGTGTTGTGGAGAAAAGCAGGTCAAAAATCTCATATCAGAAAGAGAAAGGAAATCTTTCAGGGAAATCAAAAACCAACACTGAATAGCAATGAAGTGAAACTGGCCTATCAGTTTTTTTCTTGGCCCAGCTGAATCAAGTGTGCCCTGAACAAGTATATAGCAACTATCATGTAAAGCAAACCTAACCTTAAAATTCAGTTCTCCTGAATAATTAGCAGCCTGATTAACTATCACCTCCATTCCACAAGGTACTTAAACAGCTGAGCAATCCCATTAACCTCCCTAGGACTACACAGAAGACTGACCTTAGGTGAACGTGTGTTGCTAGACCTTGTTGCAAAGTGAGGGTTTCACAACTAAGAAAAAGTCTGTAGGTTATATATCCATCTTCCTAGGCTCTCAATCTTGTGAATATATGGGCACCCACATATCTCTACGCTAGAGTAGTGCCCTCCTAGTCAAGTAGAATAGATGTCCCTCAGTGTCCAAGTGACGAAGAAAGGAAGAAAAAGTGGATGAAGGAAAAACGTGGTTGAAAAGATCTCAGCTACTCAAGAGGTTTATCCAGCAGCAAGGAAGATCAATGGTCTTTATATCCCTCTCCTAGAGGCAAGATTTCATTTTTCGATTAAAAACTTCAACACCCACTTGCTGTATGTGAACAGCAAGTTTCTCCTGTGGCTAAAATTGATAGGATGCCATATGCTATAAAAGGTTAACACCAGTACTATTGTAATCCTTGGCCACAACTTTCATTTCCTTACTTTGCTGACACAGAGTAATGTAGGGCTGTGCTGTATGAGAGAATACTAAACAATCCAAGTTACAAATTTTCTCTGAATGTCTAAGTTGACCTTTGAAGCTTTCAATAAAAATATAATTTAAAAGAAGAGGAAAAACTGTTAACATGGAAATGGAATTACAGGAACAGGACCAAATTCATTCCTTTGACTTGGTATCTGCTCATGTTTGATGTCAGCTATATAATTATACATCACAGCTTGAGTGAAAAAAAATATTTTGCTCCATGCTAAAAGCAGGCCACATATAAATGGTTTATTAACTGGAAAGGAATTGACAGCACTCAAGGGTTTGGGGATAGGCACAGTCATAGCACTTTGTTAATGATCTGAGCATCCTCCCTCTCACACACAAGCCTAATTTCTCATTTAGGGCTGTTTTACCTTACTCTGGGAGCACAAAGGGAACTTTGAGGGCCATTTTTATTTACACCTACCCTAGGATGCCATGCGTTGCTGGAGAGGTGAAACGTGGCTTTTGTGTACATGACAACCTGGCCTGTGGTATTTTAACAGAGAAAATCTTCAAGAGGAGCTGCCAGCACAAATGAAAAGTGCTCCCTCCAGTCCCACAGCCTGTCTTCACAAAAACAGAGCAGCAGAGGTTTCCAAATTAGGGATTAAATATGCCATATAAGAGGTAAGTATGGCTATTAATATTCTCCAGAGATCCTGGAGCAGACAGTAGTTGACATGAGTACTGTGCTGGTTTTGGCTGGGATAGAGTTAATTTTCTTCATAGTAGCTAGTAGGGGGCTGTGTTTTGGATTTGTGCTGAAAACAGCGTTGATAACACAGGGATGTTTCCGTTATTGCTGAGCAGTGCTGACACAGAGTCAAGGCCTTCTCTGCTTCTCACCCCACCCCACCAGTGAACAGGCTGGGGGGGCACAAGAAGCTGAGAGGGGACACAGCTGGGACAGCTGACCCCAACTGACCCAAGGGATATCCCACACCATATGACGTCATGCTCAGCACATAAAGCTGGGGGAAGAAGAAGGAAAGGGGGGATGTTTGGAGTGATGGCGTTTGTCTTCCCAAGTCACCATTACGCGTGATGGAGCCCTGCTTTCCTGGAGATGGCTGAACACCTGCCT
>NW_008824243.1:8417591-8519201 GCF_000699105.1 Pygoscelis adeliae
TGGCAGGTTGGCTTCCTCCTAATCCTTGTCAATTAGCGGTGCTGCTTCAAGCACAAGGCATGGGTGAAATAAGGTCAGAAAGAACAGGAAAAGCAAAGCAGCCAGTCTTGTGGCTCTTGTGATAAATGTAACAAAAGAGAGGCCCCATTTTGCTTTTACATCAGGCAAGAGGGAGCAGGAAGAAGAAAAGTGATGTTAATTCCCGGGAGCTGAGACCATGCCAGTTTCCTTGCAGGGAAAAGAGGTTTCTGCTTATTCAGGGGAAACCCATGAGTCAGGATGTTGCTGGATGAACCAAGTAACAGAGAAAAGCATCCTCTGGCCTCAACAGGGAACAAACAACTTGAGGGTTGATATCCCAATCTCTTCCTTTGAGCTCTTTGGTAAAGGCTGAATATAATCTGCTTGATTTTCATGACAAATTTTGCTGCTGTTCTCCAGTAAGAACAAAACTAGAAAAGGAAAGAAACACACATTGGACATCACGCAAGCAAGGGGGAAGCAACAGTGGATTCATTGACCCAAAGCAGCAGTTAATAGCTGTATTCAGTTGCTGCTGTGCAGAAAGGACCTGCCTTTATAGCAAAGAGTATCTCCATATTAGCAAAGCCTACTCTTAGCTGCTCGAATGCCGGTGTTTGTCAAACTTCTCTCTTGGATCACTGGTTATAAGACCCAGCACCACTCTTCTGAAGTTTGGAGATATTTTCTCCCAAATCCAGCCTGCTGCAGAAGCAATAAAGAAAACACGACTCAAAGCGAGATACTCACAGACATCCTTAATATTTGGCTTATGCAGGGGTCCACATTTTGTCACCTTTCCCTGACAACACAAGATGCACATGGTAGCATTCAGCTACAGCATGTCAAGGTACAACACCACAAGCTCTCCATGCACTCATACTAGATACAGACAGCTCCTCCAAATCCTCCCAGCCCCACAGTGACATATGGCAAGACAGTTTTTAAAAGCGCTGCCATAGTACTTACATGCACGACAACTTGCTGTAGCAAGTCTGGCTTTTTATGTTCCAGTGGTAGTTAATTTTCTAAAGGTCAGATTTTACATGTTTATTTTGACTGGTGTCCTGCCCAATACAAAGATACAGCTACATTAATAGTTTACAAATTAAACACTCAGCTTATTCTAGGAAACCATACAGAGTTTTGCTCTAGTTCATCCAGAGAGTGACATTTCATCCCAGAAAGGGCCAGGGCAGCTTCCCAGCACAGAACATCTGGTTGGCTAACACAATGGAGCACAGCACCTGCAAACACGCTCAGCGTTTGCTTTGTAACTATTTGTCCCCCATCCGTGTAAAAATATGTTTTTAGGCTGTTAAAGTTCATTCCTTGCCAGGGGAGTCTGGTGTGATAATGCAGCCTGTTTGTCTTGGAAAGTCCTCGTTTCTGGGCCACGTATGGCTAAGCTAAAATTTCTGGAAGGTGAAAGGGGGAAGAGGAGGTTTTCTTCCCTCTTTTTCCTCTCTACATCTTTTTTCCTAGTTTTTGTGGCTTTTTAGACAGTCTGCAGAGCATCTAGTGGGATCAGACTGAGCCAAACAGCTCAGTAAGAAAGAACAGAGATGGATTACAGCAAGGGCTGTGGTTTAAAATCCATCATCCAGGGGCTAAGGAAGCACAAACAAACTAATAAAAGTAGAAAATTATGAAATCCTGGCCTTAACGCCAAGCAAAATTTCTTTATTTAGGGCTCTCCTAATCGCTGAAACCGCCATCAAGTTGGCTCTGGGGGACAATCCCTCCTCCTGCCAGATCCTTCGTTTGGAAGAGAGAAAATCCAGGACCCTAGCCAGCCTAAGGTGTTAGTGGGGGAAGGAGTTTTCAGGAGGGATAAGGCTGGGGGAATGAAAAAGTCTTATAAAAACTCTTGCCAAAAGGGAGGTGCAGGATTATAGCTGAAAGTTTGAGATATATTGGGTAGGCTTCAGTCTGTTGGCCAAATTCTCCACCAGCGCATATAGGCTGCAAAAACACAACAGGGCTGACCGCTGAAAAAAATCCACCCAGTGGCCTAGAAGGAGCTTCCAGAGGCCCAGACCTGGCTGAAGATGTGGCTAGCACTGTGATATGTCACAGGCTGGAAAGCAGGGGACATGCAAGGTAGGGAAAAAGGGACAGCAAGGGGGATGAATGAGCCAGCTGCTGTTACTGCTCCACTGCCGGCAGCTCTTGGCCACATCCCTTCATGGTCACAGCAGTCAAAGGCCAGTTTCAACCAGCCCTTCCTTGGTTTTATTTTCTGAGTTGTAAGAAACATTTTCAAATAAAGAAATAATGAAGGAATAAATCCCATCCCTTTTTTTTTCCAATATAGGACATGGATTTAATCTGAGAAGAGAACAGACAACAGCATGGTGAGGATACCAGTGTCTGATAGCATCTGCCCAACGTGTCATTCTCAAACTGACAGACCATGTCCAAGAGGCCATTTCTCCTCCTACCCTGCTTCTTTAATTAACTCTAGGAGTTGCTGACACTTTGTACCACTTAACACCTGAGTCAGCGGTGGCACAATGAGATTTTGTTATAATGGACGTTTAAGGGAATGAAACGCAATGCAGGATTTTCCTCCTGGCTCAGCCACTCACTTGCTGCATGGCCTTCAGTGAGTCAGCTCACCGCTTCATATCATAATAAGCCAACCCAGTTGAAAAATTGGGTGAGAAATAGGAATCCCATTGAAAACCAGATGCTACATTTTAGTTGAGATCCTTCTTAATAAGCAGTTACTCATGTACGTTAAATAGGACAGCAATTTTAAGGTACACAGAAGGTAAGCTTGGCATAGCCTTCCCTCAAGAAGAATCCAGCTTATAAGACAGAGCTATTGAACAAGAGCTCCGGTTCAAGATGCCCCTGTGATAATATGAAGGCATGATTCCTCCCTGCTCATACACATACAATAAGCCTGGACACCCCTCTGGTAAGGCCGTGCAACATCTGTGTCTCCCTGGAGGAAAAGGACTGGCTGGAGACCAGGACCTGCATAGATGACCATTAGAGCAGGAAAGAGCATTCACTAAACCACAGCATGTAGTAAGAAAGCTTTAGGAGCAGCACATCATTTCCCGTCTTACAGCCTATTATAGTCATTCTCCCTACCAGCAGTAAGGTTTATTCTGCTATTTTACAGATCATGAAGAATGTTTCCTTCCATAGCTTTCTAGTTCCTTGTAACCTCCCTCCAACCCAGTCACACATCCTATCTTTTTTTATGTATTTTTCAGGAAGTAAAAAACAAATCCCAGCACTCATGATTAAGAAAATCTAACAGAAACTGACCACACCAAATTCTGACATGACTTTGCATTACAGGGGAATTCAGGGACTCCCTTACCTTCAGGAGAATTCATGTTCACACAAATTAGATTCAATTCAGATTTTCACCTTCTGGATTCTCTCACTTGCTCTGTTGATGTCTTTAACAAGAGCTAAGGATTATTATTGCCATTTTCAGTCTGCACAGATAACTTGGAAGCCTGTGGGTTGTATCAATCAGGTAAAAAAATAAATACGTGAGTAATCAAACCATACTAGTCTGCCAAAGTTAATCACACTTCTGGGATTGCATCTGGCTTTCTCCTTTTCTTTATTTTATGCGGTCTTGCTTTCCTCGCACCCACCAACACAGAAGCTGCAGCCACATATGAATGACAAAAAGTTTCCCCACATATACACGTACATCTGCCAGCACAGAGGGGCGGGTAGAGCTCCCTGCACCTAGCCATAATTCAGCAAAGCATCCATCCCATGGTTTCAGTTCATGGCATGGCATTGTCTCTGCTTTGCGTTGGGAGCACGAGCTCTTCTATGTGGATGGAAGACAAAACAGATTTCCAAGTGAATGCTTACTTGGGTTGCCAAATGTCACTTGACATTAGATTCATACTGCAATTTGCAAAGACTCCACATCTCACTAGCCCGACTTAAGCACTCGTTTAAATAATTGTAGATAAAACAAGGCAAGGTCAGAACAAAGTGCCAAATTAGTTGTGACATCCATTTTCAATTAAAAATAGCAGTAATTGAAATGTGTTTAGCTCCGCTGAAATATTCTGGGTTGGCAGCCTTCAGGAGAGATTCAGCATGGGCAATGAAAGAGCTCATAGTCATTAAATTCCTACCTCCTTCCTAGCGTGCTTCAAACCTACCCTAACAAACCACATTGTTAAAAACAACGAGAAGATCCATTTAACACAGTCCTTGGACATCCTGCAGAGACTGCTGGCCAGAGCGTCCATTAAAGAGGGCAAGGACAGAAGAATTGCCCTTTTAGCTTTCTTTGTGACCTCTCTCTTTGTCTTGCCCCTGCTATCTTCCATTCTTCCCATCCCCTCATCCCCAACAGGCAGGAGGAACTGACTTTTCAATTTCCAGCTCCTTCCTGAGCATATCTGCTGTTTGTCAAGCACAGGCATTAAAGTGTAGCGCTCTTTTGTCTTACTCTAGTGAGCATGCTTTGGAGGCCTTATATGAAAGGTAAGTACATGTGTGCATAATACAGTCATTTTTCATAGCAAGAAAGACATCATAATTGAATAACATAAATCAGATATCATTAATTATATGGACAGATTCCCCAAACTACTGGCTGAAAGAAAGATGAAGGGGAAAAAATAGTTATCCCTATAACAGAAATGAGTTAATGATGTATATTTCCTTCTTGTAATATTTTTCAAATTAGAAGTTTGCACAGAATTGGTTTTGACCTGTAGCTGAACCATCCTCAACTTCCCAGGGACAGAAAACCTAGTTAAGGATTTCTCACTGCTTCTTCCTTATATTGTGAGAAAACCAAGAAGCCCTGGTCACCCCAGGACTTTACACATTACAATACAGATACAGAAAAAATTGACTTTTCCTGATGCACAGCATTTGCAGTCCAAGCAAACGGGAATAAAAGAAAGCAATTGTCATTAAAATATCTTGTATAAAACACAGCCTGGAGATGTAACGAGGGGCACAAATTTAAGAACATCCACTCTCACTGGTACCATTTTGGTGAACTGACTGTATTTTATCTTTTGAGTCATGTCATAAAGCATGCCACACAAGGGAAAATCACTAGCTAAGCGGATAAAGATAGATTTACATACACTTCCAAATGCTGTGATAAATATTTAGATGAGTGACTATAGTGTTATAGAACACTAAAAACACATATTTTAGGCTAATGTAAATGCATATATATCTCTTTACTGCAGTACTACTATCTACAGATTCTTAAGCAGACAGACTCTAAGATATTTTTCATGATGTACCTAGGTGTGGGGTTTGGCACACGTGCAACTTT
This sequence comes from Pygoscelis adeliae, assembly GCF_000699105.1. Taxonomy (NCBI): domain Eukaryota; kingdom Metazoa; phylum Chordata; class Aves; order Sphenisciformes; family Spheniscidae; genus Pygoscelis; species Pygoscelis adeliae. Next base: position 8,422,909 of record NW_008824243.1, read on the forward strand.
CTGAGTTTCAAAATTCCCCCAACCTGCATTATTTCCACTTCTGATTTTAGTTTTCAGTCTCCCAGCCAGATTAAGACCAGCCAAACATTTAAATGTAAACTCCTCAAGATGCCTCATCTCTGTTATTTTCCAGTAAGATGTGGAAAATAAAACTCCTGTTTCTACTGAAGCCATACGGAGAGAGAAATTTTCATATCCCAGGCCTCAGGCGAAGCCACCAGACCAAGCTGGATTTACTAACAAAATCCATGGGCCAGGAGACAAGGTGAGGCGGAAAGATCAGGGCCCTCAACGTTCACTTTGATTCACCCAGTCTAAGGTCAAAATTTATTTCCCCTGCTGAGTTGGACACAAATGTTAGCAGATACTTTGGCATGGCTGGAACAGCAGCATTCTGAGGTCTCTGCAGCTGCAGGAGGTACTTATGAAAAGATTTGTCTCCTAAAGCAAGTGCAATGATCTTAATAGACTTTAATGCAGAGGGGGCAGAGAAGGAGTTCATGACCAGCAGAGATGACGTTAGGGGATTTCTGTTAAAAAGATTAATTTAGGAGGTGAGTGGGGAATGGCAAGTAGCATACATATCCATATATCTCCGTACAATGGGGCAAAGATGGAAGATGGAAAAGCAGAAATCCCTGACACGTTATTGGTGTGCTCAACATTTCCCAATGGATTCATTCTGTTAAATCTTTTCACCCATACCTCCCAAGCAGCCAATGCACACTTTGGGGTGCCCCCATGATGGCCAGCCCAAACTGAGACACGGCTGCCGGAATCCTGCAACAGCAACTGAGGCAACTTCCTTCAGCCAGGAAAAGAATAATGTGCTTGTTCCTGGCCTTCTCATCCCTATCCCCCAGGTTCCCAGTCTCCACCTTCAGCTCTTAATCTGGACCTGGAAAATCCTGTGATGATGCACAAATCCACTGAGACATAATCCCTCCACCACTTTCTTCATGGGAAGAGATAGATTTGCACATAAAATGGTCAGAAATCACCACACAGACATAAGGACATGAGCAGGTCCATTCAAATCTAGTTATGTGATGTGCAAGCTAGTAATGATAACTCCTATGTTCCTCACTAATGCAGGACATACATCACTAATAGTGTAATAATAATGAATAATAATGAATTCCACTGGCTGCAGAAACATTGGAATGGCACAGATGGAAAAAATATCTTCTTTTCCCCCAGGCTTGTTACACCTGCAAATATACCAAATTTAAAAACAATTATGATAATATTGGGTCCTAAAAGACATTTTTCTGATTCCATCTGCACAAAGAATGAAGCACTGAACATGAAGTTCACAATTCTCCATTTTCTAATTGCACAGGGAAAAGATTAAACAGACCAAGCAGTGAAATACTACCTAAGCCTGTCATTTGACCAGTAGGGAATGCTGATATTTGCAGTGATCCTTCAGGTCTGAGCTTTCTAGCCCACTCGTATCGCATTCCTCCTAAACTCTCTGCCTTGTTCCCTCCAGCTAAAAGGGCGGTTGCTAATCTATTTATGCAGGGCTGACAATGAAGGCAACCAGATCATGCTCAGAGAGAAAAGAGCAAAGGGCTTTTCAGCTCAAAGACCCAATATGGCGTGTTGGACGCTGTTGGAAGGCATCTGCAGCGCTGGCTGTATTTACAGAGCTGCTGAGTGTTGATGACTGGCTTCCTCCTGAACATGAGCCAAGCATCATGGGCATCTGCTATTAATGAGTGAGCAGACAGTCCTAATGGGGCTCTTGTCAGGCTGAACAGTGCACAGTTTATTCTTCCTGCAGCCTCTGAGGGTGGTTACTGGATGCTGAAAGACCCTACTGAGCCGAGGGTGCCCACAGAAAAGGGGGAAGGAAAAGAGAGCACGAGGCTCTGCTCCCTGTGCACCTCCACTTCAGGCAGGGTCCTAAATTTTTCCGCACCTCCGTCTATTTGTAAAGTCAAGATAATACTGAACATTTCACAGAAAGGTGCAAGGGAAGCCGCTAGTGCCTGCAACTTTGATAAGCTCTTTTGACAGCAGGTACAGAGTAATATAACTCACCTTCCACAACTGTCTTGAAGCTCCTACACAGCATGTCCATATACAATACATTTAATCCTGCATTTTGATACGTTAGTAAAAAGGAATGAAACCCTAAATAGAACAGAAGTGCAGGACCAACAGGTACCTCCAGTTGCCAACAAAACTAAACTGCAGCAGGCACCTGGGAAGCCCAGAGGGACCTTTATGGTTGGCAACATGAAATGTAATTTCTACTTAAGTCAACCAGTCGGTCCCCCTGGTCACAGGGGTTACTGGCATGGGGCCGATGTCACTGGCAACCAATCAACACGGCACACTCCCATCCACGTGCCCAAAGCCATTTCCAAATAGAAATTACTATATGTTGTGCTGCAGGGATACGAGAAGGGAAACAAATGGCTCTTGCAGGCCTTCACAGAACAATTGTTAGCCAGTTGTAAAAACATTGGACCGATTCTGAAGCGGTTCCCCCCCCCCCGTACACTTGTGTAACTCAGTAGTCCAAGCACAAACTTAACTGCATACTGGACTTATACGTGGCCCAGTTCGTGAGCCATACATGGCTCATACACGGCTACTGCAACAAAACAGGGAAGTTACATGCAAGCCAGCAGCTCTGTAGCTAACCTCCAAACTGCATATCCACATTAGCACACAAGACTTTTGGCATGAAACTGGTTTTTAAGAAACTGGATTGTTAACATTTCAAGTTCCTCTAAAGAAACCAGGAAAATAAGCAAGTTTAAAAAAATAGTGATGAATTTTTATCAGTTTTGCAGGTGTGAAGAAAACATAACACAGAAGAAAGAAACCATTAAGTGATGAATAAACCCCAGGCTGATAGAGAGGAAAGCAGAAGGAAGCTTACTACAGTGATGAAAACTTTTCTGCAACTCCAGGAAAGGGCTTCAAATCTCTTAAGAGGAAGTTCTCTCCCCACACTTCTCAGACTACTCAGGTAGTTCTGTTAAACACTGTTTTAATACTTCCAAGTCCAACCTCAGCCAGAATTTGACAAAACAGGCAGTATTTGAAGCATTAAGAAACAAAAAGGGAAAAAACATTGACACATTGACTGAGGTTTTCAGAGACCTGAAGAACAAAACCAGAAGTGAAAAAGCCCCAATTCCTACCTCTTGAAAGAACTACATTTCATCATTAGTAGTAAAGAATTAAACAACGACTAAAGAACACCTAGAATATTCTTAAAACACGTATGCCAGCCAGGGGTAGTGTGGAGTATTCTGGGATTATTGTGCTGTGTATGGGAACAGATTAGGTAGATTCATTGACTCTAAGGCCAGCAGAAGCAGCCTATTACCTAGAAAGCTAAATGCCATCGCCAGTCATTAGAGTTCCTGCAGCTACGTCTAAACTTCTTTCAGGAATAGCCTTTTGCTTCAGCACCTCTTCAAAACCCATTTTGGGTTGGAGTCTTTGAATGTTTCACCAAACATGTGGGAAATAATTGACTCTAGTTAAAACATGAGCCCACCTCTGCTTAAGCTGACATCACAGCTAGGAATGAAGAATGGGAAAGAGACAGTTTACATTGTCTTTTTATTTGAATCCATTCAGCCATCCCAAATGACAAAGAGGGTCCAGGGAGAAAAAAAATAGAATCAGCCTTTATGAAAGATGTTTGAGTGTCCAGATTACATCTAAAGCCAGTCTCACTCTCACTTTCCATCGTGCATTACTGAAACATCCCTAGTTTTATGAGGTATCGACATTTCAGCTCGTTAATATTATTTAACACTGTAAAGTCAGCAAGGGCTTTAACACTAGCTCAAACCACAGAATATAAATAAGCAACTTGCAGATCATCTTAAGGGCTAGGCGGAGTCCTTTCCTTTTCATCCCCAGCACCTCTCGCTATCCATTGCTGCCGTGAACAGGGAAAATGAGTGCTTGGGATGGCACCCATACAAGCACCCATAACAGGGAACAATTCTGCTAATCTCTCCCTTTGGCCCACTGAGCCTCAAACAGAAGCACCGGGTACCAGACGCTCTTTGTTCTTACAGGGGAAAAAATAGTTTGTTTTGTTTCTTTTTTTTTTTTAAATCGAGTCAATCTTCACTTGTCTTGGCCACTTTTTTCCCCATTGCAGCCCTTTTACAAACTCAACCTTGTGGCTAACCGGAACCAGTCAAACAATTACACTTCAAATGTCTCTTGAAATCCACCTCCCTGGTAACCCAATAGCTCCCACTACTGACCTTCTAGAAAGAAAATTGATGTACTCGTGCTTACCCAAGGAAGTATAAAACAGAGAAGGCAATGAGTCATTTCAACCCCCCACTTCTCATTCTGTATTTTGTTTCTGGAGCTAATTTTCTACCACACAGTTAATACCAACAGTACCAACAGATAGTGGGACTTTCTTAACACCACCTTTCTTCACCCAAGCAAAGTGTTCTCATAGAGAATATGTATAAAGTACACAGAAATTTAATATTACCAGTCCCACTATATTAGCCCATGGCTTATTTCACCACATGGTTCCAAGCTCTAGTTAAAGTGCTGCTGATGTCTCACTGAAAGATTTTAACTGGTTGCTATCAGGACACTGACAGAGGCACTTGTTCTAAATACTGGGTGTTTTTCAGCCTCACAAAACAGTCCTTATTTTTTCTCCAAATTTTTTTTTCTGAATTTTGGACTTAATCCCTTTGATCTTCATAAGGGTCTGTTGGCCAATGTTATACCTAGCAAGCTGTTTGTGGAACAGTATACTAGCCCGAAAATTTAACATGAGAGAACTGGACCTAGAAAGGCAAACCACTCTCCGGTGATCAAAACTACCCTATGTTTGCACTGTGAAAACAAAAAGAATCAAAGTGTTTGATACGGGACAAACAGCATCTATAATTCACTAGCTAGGCCAAGGACACACTTACTAAAGAAAATAATTTCAGAAAAACGTTCATCTCATGTCAGATCTTTTCTATAAGAGGACAAATAGGTAATTAGATTTTTTTTTTCAAGCAGCCAAAGGGGACATCAGATTTTTCTTTTAGCTTCTAAAAAAAATCAGTATTCTTCCATTGATGCTGGAGCTGTTCCACCGTGACACGTACCATACCCAGCCAACATGTCAACAAATGCAACACAGCAGCTGCTAACATAATTTTATCTGTTATTTTTTCCTTCAAGAAATCTTAGTCTGTCTTTGTTTGTCCATCTGCTTAAAAAACCCCAACACAATTAACACCTGGCACAAGAGCATCCCAAACATTGTTCATTTTCTATGTTCCTGAATGAAGACCTGCCTGGAATTTGAAGGACAATCTTCATCTTCACACTGCTGCTCCACAATCAACCCTACCCCCATCTCTGGCCCAAGCACAGATGATGTTAAATACTATGGAAAGTACCTATGAAGGTGGTCAACAACAACAAAAAAAACCCACAAAACACTGAACACGTCTTCCATCCTACACAGACTTCAGCTCCAACAAGGCTGCTCCTGCAACACCTAAAACAGGGTCACTGTTTCAGCTGGTGCAAGAAACAGCTTGGGTCTTTACATAAATTCCTCTGTGTCAGAGAGGATAAATAGAGAGAATGATCCCAGAACAACTCTATCAGCAGGTTGCAGCTGTGAGAAGGAAGATTTCAGCTAGTCTGATCCCCACTGTACATCCCTCAGCTGTGCTTGTTTATTTGGGCTCCACTCAGAGATAAGGAGTCAAGTTTAAATGCATATGTTTTATATAACCATAATGCAATGGGCCAAGCTATTTCCCTGTGGTTCAGGCCAGCAATCCATTCCTAGCATATCATGTTCCCATCCATATCCTCCAGCCATTTTATTGGCTGGTCTATTCCATATTATGCATTACAGGAAATGGAAAGGGATTGAGGAATACAGTGTTAATGGAAGGTGCACGGCCGAGTTTCATGGCATCAATTGGAAAAGCTTTAGGAATGGCCCAGTTCTTTGATGGAGCTGAGTTTACTTTCACTGTAGTACAGTGCTGTGTGATTCAGACTTGGAAAATGGCACCTATGAAACACCAGGATGAAGAGACAGGGGTTACTTGCTCTGCAAGACATCCAGTTTTATGATGTTTTTATTAGGAAGGTGGGAATATGGAAGTCTCAAGGACAAATCCCTCATGCAAAATGGCACACTTCTATCCGACTAAGGAGAGGATCATCAAGGACGCACCTGGTTTCTCAAAGGGGCCCAGATAAGTTATTTCACTACTTTCTGCCTCAACTCAGAGACTGGAACAGTGGACATACATGTGCATATGAAGGAAAGGAGAATTTTTTCTGTTGTTTTTGATTAATGTTTACATAGCCCTTTCAGATCCCACAGGAAAGGTGCTCCAGATTTGTAAAACAGTCCTAAAGACCCAACCACACAAACAGGAGCAGCATGTGAAGAAGCAATATCTTAAAGCACAGGGCTCACCAACCACTCCTAAACAAACCCATCATAGGAAAAACAAGCAAAAGTGCTCTAATCAAAGTAGATTTGAAGTTCAGCTTCAGCAGAGATAAGCCGTTCTGTCCAGCTTTCACAGCTACTGAATACAAACTTCTCTTGCGTTCAGTTCCCTGCAAAAAAAAAAAAGCCATAATCTCAATCAGCCACAATGACTTTTGTAAAGGTTCACAGCTTTCTATCGGAGGAAATGGATTCAGAAGAGATGCTCAGATTCCATTGGCCTCCGTAGTTTTGATACAATTAGAGATGTTGAGAAGCTGATTGTCCCTTTGTTTCCCCTCTTTTTCTCTTTGTAGACTCAGAGAAGCATAATCCTGAATTGATAGCTTCTCCAAATGCTCAGGCTATGATTTATCAGTCCAGGAGGCTGCAGTGGAGAAGTAATTGCATTAGCACTGCCACTGATAAATAGTGCTTTCTTCAGACTTACGAGCCGCTGAGGGCTAATTACTCCTCAGATTCCAGATTCCGTTTGGCTTTAATCACAGGGTGAATCATCTCCTTCCAAAAATGGCAGATATTAATGGCAGCACATTTATCCTAATTAATCTTCTATGGGGAAGGCCTTTTCTTTTAATTAAAGACGTGAAAATGTGCAAAAATGACAAAAGAGCATGTGGCCAAGTAAGGACAAGAATCAAAGCACCTCAGAGGATGGTGAGGATTGTTTTTACAAAGAGATAACATAATGAGCCATATTCATCCTTGGCATCCGGATTTTGACCTTATTAAGCTGACACATTGAGACAAATTCATCTTCAACACTTCAGCTAAGGGAAAGTGGTGTTGATGAAGGAATGGAGGGCCCACTTTTAGCATTTTTTGGCTTTGTGGCTTAGCCATTAGTACTCAAGCCCCCCCAGAGAGCTACAGCTCAATAATGATATGCATAATGCAATATGATGAGATGCAAAAGCGAGAAAATCAACAGGTTATTTGGCTGCAGAAACCTCCTGCTGCCATCTGTCTAAACATAAGACAAAGAACAAACACTAGAGCTCAAGACATAATAGAATCAAAGTTACCATCAAATCTAAGCAAAAGTAATGTTTCACTAAATGCTCACTAGTTCCTAAGAGATATTCTTGAACCTATCAAACAAGTTAATAGGACATTATATCAGCTCTTCTAAAGCTAAAGTTTGCTACTGGGAACATTGTTCACAGATACAGGCTCAGACACCTGTCACTCTGCTGTGAACTAGATGCTGAGAATATGAGTTTCTCTCAAAGGCAGGCTTCACATAGGTTTTCTGTGGGCAACATGCAAAATATGTTCTGTGAAATATATGTTTCTGTGAATAATTGAAGATCCTGTCTTAGTTATGATGTTTTGCAGCATCAAGAATTCCTTTAAATTAGAGATGAGTCTAAGTGAATCTATGCTCACGGCACAAACCCCTCTTTGGACAGACATAACTTTTCCTATCCTGTGTCTCAGAGACAGGCTGTGGAGAAAAAAAAATGAAGTCAAGAACAGCAAGGAACAACTCATCAGTCAGCCTTATTACATTATTTGGAGTCAGTTGTCAGAGTGTTTACCACCCCTGTATGGTCAGCTGATAAATACTCAGCTAGGGTCTGAACAGTGGGGTTACAAAAAGGCAATTATTCTCACAATGTGAGCAGATAAGATGGTGGGATAACATTTTCTTTGAGATTTCTCACAGTATATTTAACTCAGAAACTGTTTTGTTCTCAGCATATCCAGTAATTGCAAAGAAGAGACCCTTACACAGTGCTATCCCTGGGGATTTTACCTACATTTGTACCTTATGGCTTCCTTAAGCAAAAGGCCATTTGGGCTGCATGTGCATGTACTGCTCTTTTAGTTTAAAAAGAGCAGAAAACCCTGTTCAAAGACCCTCTGAAAGGAGACCAAGATGTAAAACAGTTCTTGCCCTGACCTAGCATATTTTAAATATCACATCTTTAGTCTAACCTGCTGGTTAGACGCTGTTCCCAAGCACTGAGGAAATGTACCTACTGGTACATTAAGTGAGACTGCAGTCGATACTTCTAAAGTGCCTGTTTATGCTGCAGCAGAGAGCTGATAAACAGCCTTGCTTCTAGTTTCTCTTAATTTAGAATTCATTACGTCTCTCTTTCCATGAAAGATAAACCAATAGCTGCCCTTGACAGCTGTTTTCTTTGGGGTCATTCTCTCTATCCACCCATCTACTCTTTCTTCAGGGGGTTTTGCTCACTGTAATGCTAGCTCTATCAATTTCATTCAATTCTTCCAACACAATCTACAGGGACTGAGGAGGACAGCAAAGCCAAATGCATTTAACCATTTGGGTACCAGGCATCAGTGTGAATTATGGTAGTTAAACAAACTGTGGGCAACAGCAAGAGCTCTATCAGAATAAGGAGCATGCGTAAATGAGAAGATTATGCCAAAAGGTGAGACACTCAGCAAGATGCCAGCTGGATTGACTTGAGATGCTTTATTTTGGTTCAGCTAGTATTGCACCCGGCTGCAAACTCTGCCAGGTTCTCAGCTGGAGATTCAGTTGTGTTAGTGTGCCAGATATACACACAGGGCACATCCAGCCTTTTTAGAGCAATGATTACTTTCCAGGACTCTGATTTATACTCAGAAAAGGACAGATATGACTGCTTGAAGAGCATGAGAGTCCCCTATTAGATCAGTGGTTCATGTAGCCCAATGTAATTTCTCCAATAGCAGACATGGAGATCCTATTTACAGAATATGAAGCCTGTGTGATCCCTTCCTTGGCATATTCCACCAACACCCACAGCCATTGCACAAGCAATGTTAAAGAGAACATCCCTGCCTACTCCCTTTAGTATCCATTCAGAGACTAGTTATTTGTGAAATTATCTTTTCCTTTTCAAGCCTGCTGATATTATTTAAAAAGCTCCCTCCAGTTGTTCTCTGCCTGAAGAAAGCTGCTCAGGTGGGATGCTTATGAAGGAAAGTAAAGATGAGCTTGGAAAACAAATAGGGCAATGGAAGATGAGCGGCTTAAACTGTACCATCGTCACTAGTAACTCAGGAGTATAGTAAAACATTTCCCAGTGCCCAAAGTCTGAAAAACCAACCTGACACTGTACAGAGGGTTCCCAGGGGCCTGCTGAGGATTTAGTGTCTTCATTCCTATGGTGGCACCACACAGCTAAAACATTTAGACTATAAACACCTCAAAGAGGAAGCAGAGGCAGTAACTTTCATACTGCCCCTCTGAAAAATACAGTAATGTCCTTGGTAGAACTTTTCATGGTACTGTAAGAATATTGTGACTCCTCATTTTAGGAGGAGCATGTACTTCCCATAGGTTTCTCACACTATTCATTCCTCAGCCACCTCTTCAGCATCACAAAAGATGGGATGTAGAAGAAACCCCCAAATTATTTTTTTCTGTTCACAGCTGAGCTCACTTCCGCTCATACACTGTGATCAACACTTGCTCACTGAAGCTATAGACCTTCTATCTGAAAAACCCATGGTTAACAAGAAGTAATCTGTGATAAATTAGTGCAGAATGGCCAGAACAATATTGACAAACCTTAGATGGTCAAAGTCCCAAAATGCTGATAGCAGCAATAAACTTTAATTAGATTTTTAAAGTAATCAGAAAACAGAGTGAGCATCAAAAGGCTCCCAACTACACTGGGACTTAAAAGAAGAACACGCTAGGTCTTGAAATGTATTACATTCTTCAAGCTGAAGAGACTTCGATAAAACCACTACAGGCTTTATAAGCTGTTTTGTCAGCGGCATCCCAGAACTCCCTCCTACCATTCCTGGAACAGTTTATTCAAGCGTTTGTTCTCTGTCTGGTTGATTTAGACTGTCTGATGCTGGCTCTGTTCCCAGATCAGGTGATTTGAAATTTTACAGAGACATGGTGGACTCCAAAAAGCCAGTCCATGACTTTGCACCAACAATCCCATGAGCAGTCTTCAATCTCAAGGGTTTATGGCTAAAGGCAACTGGGGGAGCAACCTCTGAACTAATCCTGATAAAGTTTCTCTGGCAGCACACAGTTCTGTCCCTGTGTTGGTCCTGATCTACAGAGGGGCAACGGGACAGAACATTGATGCATCTGACTTGGGGCCATTAGCCATAAATTGTTTGTGGCCAGATCAGAAGTCAGTGGAGAGTAGGAAACAATCTTTTCTGGCCTGCCACTGTCTGTACACCAGTAGATTCACCTCTGACATTACCAAATCGGAAATGCTAGTCAAAAAAAATCTGTTCCTCTCCATCCCACCCCTCAAAAAGTGAGAGAAATGCCACCAAATATCAGAATTGGGAATGGTATGCCAAACCCATCTCTGCAAAGCAAAATCCTGCTGCCAGAAAGCAACGTGTGGGGAAAATGAAGCATTAACTGAACCAAACCTGTCCGCTCCCTTAATGAAAAGGGAACGGCTACTGTTTCTATGGTGGATGAGAAAGACATCTACCTTTGTATGGCACTGGAAGGGGACCGCATTCCCTGGCAGCAAAGTCTTCCCCTCTCCCCAGCTGTAACAAAAAGCCACCTCTCCCTCTCTCCTTACCAACCTCTCATTAAAGGTTCAAATGATCCCCAAGCAGAGAAATGTAATTAGGATCTATCTCCTGGGAATTGCTATCAGTTTGCTCACACTGGCTGGCTGAACGTCTCCATCCGCCTGCCAGGCCATGATAGAGTTTCCAGTGTTTTTGCCACCATACAGCACAGTGGCTCCCAGAACTCAGGAGAAATACTGCCTGCGAACCCTCAGCACAGCCCAGATTCTAGTGTTCTCCTGATAGTACAAACTGCCAGCCAGCATTTTTAATTAGAAAAGCAGCCACGATGGAAGAAAGTTGAGATTAACCCCTTGAGTCACTGTCGTGGTTTAACTTCAGCCGGCAACGGAGCACCCAGCAGCCACTCCCTGCCCCCGGTGGGACGGGGGAGAGACTCGGAAGAGTAAAAGTGAGAGAGCTTATGGGTTGAGATAAAGACAGTTTAATAATTGCAATAAAATACTACTAATAATAATAGTAATAATAAGAAGAATATACAAAGCAAGTGATGCACAATGCAATTGCTCACCACCCGCCAACCAATGCCCAGCCAGTCCCCGAGCAGCGGCCCCCCCAGCCAGCTTTCCCCAGTTTATGTACTGAGCATGACGTCCCATGGTCTGGAATGTCCCTCTGGCCAGTTGGGGTCAGCTGTCCTGGCTGTGCCCCCTCCCACCTTCTTGTGCACCTCCAGCCTTCTCAGTCGGTAGAGCATGGGAAGCTGGAAAGTCCTCGGCTGGTGTGAGCATTACCTAGCAACAACTAAAACATCGGTGCGTTATCAACATTGTTCTCACCCTAAATCCAGAACACAGCACTGTACCAGCTACTAGGAAGAAAATTAACTCTATCCCAGCCAAAACCAGGACAGTCACCCTGTCCTGTTTCCCCACAGAGGAATAATCTTGTTTAGAACCTCCTTTCACTGACAAACTCTATCAAGTGCCATCATTCACATGGAAAAAAGAGAACGGAAAATAAAACATTGGATTCATGCTACTGAGGCCTATTAGACCTCAAAAAGCACTGCACTGTGTAAACAATGACAATAAAAGAAGAGCATTTCCTTACAGTAAAGACAGGTGGTGAACAACAGCAAGGGATCTAGAAGAATTCTTCAGTCCTCAATCATCCAGATGGACTGAGCCTGGAAAGCAGGCAATTTTTCCTTCCTTTAGAGCCAGGCTCTGTGTGACCTCAGTCATGTCATTTTGCCCGCTGGACCTTTTTCCCCACCCAAAGATGCAGGAATGGTTGTGAAAACTCAAATGTTCAGCCAAAGGTCCCGATGTGGTTACAGAAATACCATATCAGATGCCCAAATAATTAAAATCTCTATTTCTAAAAGCTCCTGTGTTGTTTGACAGAGAGCTAACCAGTCTACACTGTGGTTCCCTTCTGGCCTATTAATGTTTTTATTGCTATTAAAAAAATGCATTCAACCATGTCTCTCATACAGCACCATCATTGGTAACTGGGAGCACTGATGTCCTCCAGCTGTGACATTTTGCTCTCATGGCATGGATTTCATTCTGAGAGTTTCCTTTATCTTCAAGTCCTTGTGTCAGTTTTATTCCTCATGTTACTCCACTAGCCTGCCCTGTTATTTATGTTATCATGTGATCGGCTGCTGCATTGCAAGCACTGTAGCATGCTGATGCATAAATTGATGCTTTTTGTTTTTAAAGGGTGGGCTGACTTTTCCTGAAATGCACATAATAAGGAATTGCCAGAAATAACCACTCTCCTTGCCCAGGTTCAAAATACAATTCTGTAAAATACTCAACACTGGTTTTATTATATAGATCAGAACCTTGGCATTCACATCAAACCTTAATCTGAAGTGAGAGAAGGTTGTACCATTCTTCCATGGATCCGTTTCTAAGATTGGGTAGAAAACTGGTCTACAAAGGCTGTAGATCTTTTTTTAAGAATAGTTTTCTTAAGAGCTGGCTAGAATGTGTCCCACCATTGTGGGAGGTGAAGAAATGAGACTACAAGGATGAAATGTAGTTGGAGACATGCTAGACTGAGGATTGGGCCAGAGGTCAGGATGGAGAGGTCTACTTGTCTACGGAGCAGTAGAGTTCCCATTACTGTGAACATTTTCAATCAAACTGCATGAGGTACTACAGCAAGCATGATTAGAAAAAACTCAGAGGGCAGAGAACTGACCCAGTTCATGCCTTCCTTTTGAAATGCCCACAATTAGGGTCTTCCCTTTTACCCTATTGTCCTTCATTTTATTATTTTAAACCATCACACCTATATTCTTCTCACTCATTCCTCTGAGTACAATTAAACTCTATTAAAAACACCACTTTATCTAACAAGAAAAACAAAAAAGCAACATTATCTGTGCGTGCTACCCTCACTTGCTCTCTCTGCTCCAGCAGGTAGAAAAACACCACGTTCAAATTGGCAGCCAAGCTTTTTGCAGCTCTTTTGAACTATATCTTTAATTTCAGCTGCATCTGGGTTCAAAGAAATATCAGATTCCTGTCTGCATTTTATATCTCAGGCTCAAACAAGAACTCCGGGTTAAGATGAGTAGATCCTTGCTCTATCTTTTGCAGGTATTCTTCAGGGCATCAAAGTTTCATTTGAACCGTTACCTTAGAGTCAAGAAATATATTGCTGGTGGATCTCCAGGGAAAATGGCACAAGTGAAACTTATTAAGTGCACAGCCTCAATATTTGTCCATCCCTTCCCAAAGAGACACAAGACAAGGCTACTCACTTCCTGGACAATAACTGGTCAATCATTTTAAAGCCTGAGGGAGAGCAAAAGCACTAACTGTGGTATTAAAGCAAGGCATCATTAACAGCACTGCGTGTTCATGGGAGCAACATAATGAAAAGGAAATATTTATAGCCAATATCAGTTTATGCAGTGAGCACATCTGCCCCTACCTCCACAAAGCCCGATTCTGAGGTTTATTATACTTAAAAAATGGTCAGACCTAGATTTATAAAACCTGAGGACCTTTATCAGACAGCGGCTGTGCATGGCATGTCAGTGTCTCATCCTGAACCGCCAGATACAACTGCTTCGCTGGCTGTACAAGATGGGCAGAAATCCTCCATCGCATCATTCCGGTCAGACAATAAACATGACCTTTTTAGTATTATTTTTCAGGTCTAACAGCTTTAAGCACATACTCCACCTCTCCCCTTGCTCCCCCCCAAAAAAAGAAAGCCTGCTTGTAACCCCGTACAGAATTAACATGCTACCTGCCTAGTCAGGAGACTCTTGGCTCAGTAGCAGCACGACCTCACTCAGGAGAATTTTGCTAAGATGTGGCTAGAGAGCAAGTTGTCACCATCACCATACAACAGCATGCCCAGGTTGAGGGGGCTGCACAGGCCGGCAAAGTCTGAAATGCCAGTGGATTTGGTGATATTTTGCTGAGTTTTGGTTGTCAGAGGTGGAAGAGGCAGCAGGCATGTTGATGACAAGCCTGAAACCAAAAGCACAGCTTTGAAAACACAAAAATGGAGAGCTGGTTGGAAATTTTATACATTTGGGCATTTATCACACCCATAGTTGGTAGCTGGCAAGTTGTCAGCAAAATACAGAAGCACACAGTGGATTATTTTCAACCAGCTTATTTTTGCAGCCAGGAGAAGAGGACAAGCTTGACAATTAACAGCAATCATGTTCAGAACAGATACCAGCAAATTAACTCTGCTTATTTATTTTTTTTCCTCCTTGCCATGCAGTGCATCCTAAGGTCTGTGGATACAAGCAGAGAATAAAGTGGATGCTGAAGGGGAAAACACAAGGTCTCATTTACAATGCAGTCAGGAGAACTGTAGGAAAGGGAGGATAAAATATTATTGCAAACTAGCTGCAGCAGGGAAATGGCACGAGCCATAGCAATGCTGCTAAAGTATTTTTTTAGAAGTTATGAGAACAAGGAAGTTGGGTTTTTTTCTTAGTGGATTTTTGGGTTCTCAGCCTTTCATTTTATGTTTAAATGCTTTTTTTTTTACTCCTTTTCAGTGTTACTTCACAGACAGATTGAGTCAGAGTTATTCTAGCTGATCTGCAGCTACGTGTTTAGAGTTTCATAGGAAAACTCTTCCTTTAATTTGGGGGTAGGATGAAGGGAGCTGTTACAGGGGGAACAGGATGGAAGAGGAGCTGGAATTTGTTCTTCACCATTGGGTCTCATAGAAGAGCTTCACAAGCTTTAAAGCCAGACATAACCATACCTGTGCAACATGACAAACGCAGACTTTGTTTCACTGAGCTCAAAGGCTGATCAGCTCATGCTAATTAGTTCAACAGCACAACTTTCCAGCTCTCAAAGTCTACCTGTCCCAAATGCCCCACTACCCAACATCAAAGCCCCAAATGTTTAAGGCCTTCAGGTGGACAATGCTAGAAACAACTGCAGCGTTGATTAACGCTGCACACTCCTAACACCCATAGGAGGGAGGCAAGTCTCAAAACAAAAAAAGAGAACCAATGCAATTGCAGTTCAGAGAACACCTTTCAATGCAGATTATCAAATAAGGCACTGTTCTTTGACTGTTTTTAGCTGACAGACTTCCAGACCTCTGGTCATTTCCCCAGCAAGGACTTTGGACCACTGCAAGTAAAATCTCTTCACAATAGGCTGCAAGCTTAGGTAAACTGCTATTCCTTATTACCACCAACATTCATTCCTGGCACGTAGCACTTTTCAGTACTGTCTTCGGGGGAAAAAATCATGCACGATGAATCTTCTTGTGACCTTTAGTGTAAACTTCCCACAGCAAGAAGAATGCCTGAGCTCTCTTGGACAACACGCGCACGCTCAGCCGGCACGGGAACCAGCTTGAGACACTGCTTTTTAGGCTTGCATCATTTATCAAGACAGGAGGCTGTCAGGCTCCTGCCTGACATGCACTGGCACAGGAAAGGGAAGCAGTGGCAGCTTACCTGAAGAAAATAATAGCATATGGCTGGGTATTCTGGCAGGAGAAAAAATTCTACACAGCAAAATTATCCTAATGAAAAATTGGAAATACTTGCTGACCAGAGGCACTCTGATTGAAGACCAGAGAGATCATTATTCTAACCCAGGGGAAGCATACCTTTGAGAGCAGTTTGGGTGGGGTAACTGGAAGAGCATAAAGAGAACACCGAAGCCTATGTTTAATGCATTAAGAGATTTCAACCATTAACACCTCACATCCCCATTTCACTCATGTTCGGCCTCTCCCAAAGAACCTGAATTCCACCATGAACTGTAAGAAAGGAGGGGGAGTATCACTGAAGGACACACCTAGGTAAAAGTGTCCTTCCCCTCCTTGATCCTTTTTATATTTGTATAGAAAACCAAAGACTACTTTTCATATTTACTCAGGGAGTGAAGGCAGTCATCCTTCCCATAGCAAATAGCATCACCTGGAGCATCTCACACTACCATCTCACAAAAGCAGCATCAAACTTGGGAGGGATTAATGCTTTTCCTTTTTTAATTTACATTTACAATACAACATGAATCCAGAACTCCTTGGCTTATGCTTTGTACTTAAAAGGTTAAGTCATTTCCTTTATGAAGATGTTTGGGGTGTGAAGAAAATAAATGGGTGCAATAAAAATAATAAATCAGCTCTTGCTTCACTGGTTAATGCATGTAACCTTTCCTACTGCCCCATTCAAACTCCATCCTCACAAAAGCTTTGGAGAGCAGAGAGGCAAACTTAAAAAGGACAGTGGAGAGTGAGCGGAAGGGGAGAGGAAAGGAAGGAAAGATGAGTTTTCAGATGAGATCTGAAAACAGATGGGGAGTGACTGAGGCAGAGATTCATTGTTCTTGCAGAAATAGCTCTGAACAGATTATTAAAAGCAGCCCATCTTATACTGTCACACTGATGCACAGGAGTCTTTCCCAGAAAATCTAGCAGCTTTCTCCCCCATTCCCAGGTCACAGCTTTCTGCAATCAGTTCCACAAGTAATCACGTCCTTTCCCTTGAGATCTTCTCTTCCCTTTTGCCCCGTCTTGCTCTGGACACAGCTGTGAGGGTGCACTCAACCTGCCTCACACCACCTCTTTACTACCTGACAGTGGAAGCAGTAGTTGTCCCAGGGCTTCTCCACTTTATTTCGGGACACTGGCTGGCAATCTAACAAGGTAAGCACATAGTGAAGCTTTCCCCAGTGCTTAGATGCACTGTTGGACTATAAGAACACAAGCATCAAATTTTAATTTTCTGTGTAATTGAGCACAATAGATTTGACTCCTAAAGCACACTAACACAAGACTCAGATCTGCTTTACTAAGCATGACAGCCTCTGATTTGACTGCCGAATCTTGCCTTGGCTTTGTTAAGGTCAAGACACATACGTATTTTGCATACATGTGTTGCCCACCTTTGCTAAAACCAAACTCAGTTTCTCCTTAACTGGAAGCAGGGCTTTGATGGATTGCAGAAAAAAAAAATCAGAGCTCCTTGGTTAGGTTTGAGGGAACTCTGCAGATAAGACTTGAAAAACATAGTCGCCAGCAAGACCACGTAGACACTTGAAAGACATTCACCTTGCTTCATGAATTCATTCCTAAGGTATAGGTTTTGCTCAGATTCTTGATCAACTGCTGCATCAACCTGACTCTGTCAACCAGGATCTTGACACTCCTAAAAAAGAATAAATTATGGTCCAGGCAGGGAATTTGCTCATTATGCCTTCTAACATCCTGAGAAGGGAACACAAGCTGTGCTTACAAGTTGCTGAACTTATCACTCCCTGTGCCCTATGCTGTGCTTAGCCACTGGAGCACAGGTATAAATTATACTTAGTGGAATAAGGCCATGTACGAACATCACAATTTATTAATGGGGGATTTTAAAGTGGCTTTCACTTGCTATAGGTGTAATGCCTAGGCCTATTTCAGCCTTTCCAATGGAGGGCTACCTTTCTGAAAAGATTTAAAGCTTTTCAGATAAGATTTTCCTTTAACACAAAAGAGCAGAGCAAAGGACACATTCCCCCCTTTCCTCCCCCAGCCACACTGATTATGATATATGGCAGGTGGTGAAAAGCAATTTCTAAGAGTATCAAATATGTTTTCACTCAGGTCCTCACTTGAGGAAAGCTGCATTGCCTGCCTACTGATTTGCCAGGTTCCAATTTAAGCAGCAGATTACCACAGTTAGCCAGGCATTTCACACGCCTTGCATGGTCACTTGTGTCAAAAACAAAGTCCTTTTTGAGTGTTCCAGAATACACTGAAGAGGTAACTTGGCAGGTATCAACAGCTTCAGGGCACCTTTGCTTGCGACATCCAAACATTGCCTTAGGTTTTTACTTAGTATCACTTCATAACAATTTCAGGAATGCTCTAAGGGTTTGAGTTTTAAAGCTCTCTGAGGAATTTTATCTTTTCAATTGGATAGCAAGTTCTACCAAAAGATCTAGGGCTCAAGGTTTGGCATCGTGGATGGTGTCCTACAGCAGCCCTGGCACATAGCTGTGTACTACTAACTCATAGAAAAACAAAGGCACAGTATGTGGAAGACCAACTTTGGATATTGCTCCCTAAAATAAAGGGCTTAAATCCTGTCAAGGCATTTGGATCTGCCAAGAGTGGCCTATGGGATCACAAAGGAATTTCCTCAGAGGCAGAAATACCATCCATATTTCTACCCTCTGTCCAAGCCACTGACCTCTCCCTTCATTGCATGTGTGACAGTAGGGATAAACAGAGCCACTGACATGTCCAGACTAACCCTCAGATATCCAAACCTCGGCTAGGACCCTTTCAAGGACTATAGACACCTCAGGAGACATCTCTCTGGAGGCAACATATTGAGAAAGAAATTTCAGCACCAGAACCTGTTAACTGCATTTTTCCTAGAGCTGCATTAGTCCGGGCCAGGATCTACCTGGGCAACAAGCTGTGGAGCCTGCTGATCACCAACCATCTATGCGACTGACAGCCTCATACATAGTGCCAGCGAAGAAAGAGCTGTGACTGATGGTTTCTCATGCTTGAAAATACATCCTAGCAGTGCTATTCATTATTTATTGTACCATTTAGCTGCAGCTACACTCCTATATCTTGTGACCATCCCTGCCTCATGCCATCCACAGCTTTCATAGCACTACTGCTGCTTGACCCTGATCAAATCTCATCTTGCCTTTTCCCAGAGCATGTTGTAGCATAGAGCTTCCACTTCAATAGAAATCATCAGCCTCCACTTGAATAGCATTCATCACCCAGTCCCTTGGCTTAATATCACCCTATATTCCTCCAGTTCTAGACCTCTCCTCTCCCTGATCAAGACCCTTCTCAAGTACAAAGGTAAGAAACAAATGACTCTTAACTTGTGGCATCTCCCCAGAGATTTTTATTTCCAGAGACATTCCTGTGAGCATATGGGAAGGCTTTTGTAGCTTTCCCCAAGACTGCTGCTGCTCTTGTCAGAGAGAAGAAAGTCCTTCCCTGGGAAATTAGCTCTTCTGTAAATTATTGAATCTTTCACTATTTTTCTAAAGTCATTCAATGCTGCAAGTGCCAGCAACGGATTACATACCATCTCACGAACAGCCATAAAAATAGCTGGAAAAATCACCTTAAAATTGTGTCTGTCTGCCAGAAATCCTACTATCTGGCACCACTCAGCTGAGATTATCTTTTGCCTTAAGAGTTACTCTGGCTTTGTAGGGTTGCACAGGTACAGGGCGTTTGCATATGGATACAAAGCAGTATTTTCTCTGGCTTTTTTAATCTTTTTTTATTATTGACCCTGATAAGCCTGAAAAATAAGGTCACACATTGCTCCAGATGCAGCAAGCTATGCAGAAGTCACCAAAAATCCTACAGAGTTCTACCAAGTTCTTGGGGGGGGCCAGAGGGTGTGTGCTCCCCCCACCCCAGTAAGATTCCCTCTCCTCATGGTTTCTCATTTCTCACATCTTCACCCTCCACCAGACTCAGTCCTGACTACTTTCACAGAGCCACCTTTGCCTCTTCTTCCTGACCACTGACTCTCCACTCTGAAGTGCACATTCCCGCTGTCTATCAACCAAGCCAAAACGGCAATGATTTTTCTGCCATGAGCCCACAGAATTTTGAAGGAATTCTCCAAAGTCATGGACTAAGCCAGAACTTGAACTAACACCTCTAAGAGCATGAGATCTGTGGACCAACATAGTCCTTCACACACCTTCAGAGCCAGGCAATCGCCACTTCAGTTGCTGAGGACCCTTCATAACTGACATGCCATTAGGCGAACTCTGCAACTCTCTTTTCACCCAACCTGAAAGATTCAGATTTGTACTATTTTTTTTTTCTCCAGCATAACATTTTAAATGCCTCCATAAGTTCTTGAAATGCATAGACAAGGGGGCAAGGTAGCCATCATTTTGGCATCTTTTTACTTGTTCTTAGAGAACAACAGTCTGTCTTCCAACAAAATAAACTGAAGAATGCCTGTATCTCATGGTGGCCAAACAAAAAAGCCACCAGGGCAAAAAAAAAAAATCATTAAAGCAATCTTCAGCTTTGCTGTGGGCAAAGCCTTTCATACAGTTTGCTGTAGACACCACTATTTCAGGGATCTTATTTTATGTCACTAACCACTCCAAACACATGCATGGACAACACATGTTGAACAAAATAGTCCATATGGCATCCCTTATACTCAAATGGAGACGGCTTTGCAGATGCATGCTCCAAGGAGGCAAGCTGGCTGCTGGGCAGGTCCATTGCTGACCTCTGATGGTCAGAGCCAGACTTACATGGCCAGGGACAGTCTCCAGGACAAGGTGGAAGGATCCCCCCACCCTTGTGTTGATCACTCCTGCGGTTAAGAACAAGTAGCTCCCGAGCTGTTTATTTCGGTTAACCTAGTCATCAGTGACAAGTTTGGGGTGAAAAAAACAACTTGGAGAAAAACACTGCTTTAACCCCACTGTCTCATCTTTGCAGAGACCAGTTTGAACAAAATCTTGGATCACAGGAGCAAGAGGAGGTTGTAAGTCAGTGGCAAGATCATCCTTGAAAATTGAGGGACCCATGCTCTGCTCAGACCTCACCCAACCACAGTGAATACGTTCACAACACACCAGTGCCCAGTTACAACACATGGGGGGACCTTAGCATCCAGTCTTCTGTCTGCTCAGCTACATCAAGTTCAACAATGACAGTATTGAAGCTACTGAAACCCTCCTGTCCCAGCAACTGCAATTGGCTCAGGAACTCCAGTCCAGATACAAACACTCAAACTGGGATCCACCATGAATGATAATTAGACATGGCCATAATCAATGTTTCCTCGCTGCAGAGCAACATGCCAGAAGTCTTTAAATAGAATCATAGAATCATTAAGGTTGGAAGAGACCTCCAAGGTCATCGAGTCTAACCGTCAACCCAACACCACCATGCCTACTAAACCATGTCCCTAAGCGCCTCATCTACCTATCTTTTAAATACTTCCAGGGACGGTGACTCAACCACTTCCCTGGGCAGCCTGTTCCAATGTTTAACCACTCTTTCAGTAAAGAAATTTTTCCTTACGTCCAATCTAAACCTCCCCTGGTGCAACTTGAGGCCGTTTCCTCTCGTCCTTTTGCCAGTTACTTGGGAGAAGAGACCAACACCCACCTCGCTACAACCTCCTTTCAGGTAGTTGTAGAGAGCAATGAGGTCTCCCCTCAGCCTCCTTTTCTCCAGGCTAAACACCCCCAGTTCCCCCAGCCGCTCCTCAGAAGACTTGTTCTCCAGACCCCTCACCAGCCTCGTTGCCCTTCTCTGGACACGCTCCAACATCTCAACGTCCTTCTTGTAGTGAGGGGCCCAGAACTGAACACAGTATTCGAGGTGCGGCCGCACCAGTGCTGAGTACAGGGGCACGATCACTTCCCTTTTCCTGCTGGCCACACTATTTCTGATACAGGCCAGGATGCCGTTGGCCTTCTTAGCCGCCTGGGCACACTGCCGGCTCATATTCAGCCGGCTGTTGACCAACACCCCCAGGTCTTTTTCCGCCAGGCAGCTTTCCAGCCACTCTTCCCCAAGCCTGTAGCGCTGCATGGGGTTGGTGTGGCCAAAGTGCAGGACCCGGCACTTGGCCTTGTTGAATCTCATACAGTTGGCCTCAGCCCATCGATCCAGCCTGTCCAGGTCCCTCTGCAGAGCCTTCCTACCCTCGAGCAGATCAACACTGCCGCCCAACTTGGTGTCATCTGCAAACTGACTGAGGGTGCACTCAATCCCCTCATCCAGATCATTGATAAAGATATTGAACAGAACTGGCCCCAAAACTGAGCCCTGGGGAACACCGCTCGTGACCGGCCGCCAACTGGATTGAACTCCATTTACCACAACTCTCTGGGCCCGGCCGTCCAGCCAGTTTTTGACCCAGCGCAGAGTCCACCTGTCTAAGCCGTGAGCCGCCAGCTTCTCCAGGAGAATGCTGTGGGAGACGGTGTCAAAGGCCTTACTGAAGTCCAGGTAGACCACATCCACAGCCTTTCCCTTGTCCACTAGGCGGGTCACCTGGTCATAGAAGGGAAATAGGAAATATGTTGAGGGGAAATATGTAGAAGGGAAATAGGAAATATGTTGCAGGGGGTAGGCACCGGAGAAGGGGTGAAGCATTTCAGACCAACTGCTTGCTCCCTCCCCACCCTGTTCCTCCCCCCTCCTCAAAAGTCATGAGAGCTAAAATAATATTTCTTTCAGCAAATGTCAGAAGGAGGAACTTTCATGACTCATCAGCTGTTGTTTTAGCCTGCAAGGGACTATAAATTACACTAATTAGAACATGGTATTTTTCTTGCAGTTATACAAAACACCGTCTCTTCCTGTGACATCTAAGAGCAGAGCCATCAAGCAGGAACGTGCTCTGTACATGTTTTAACTAGAATCCATGATTCACTTGCATGAAAATCCTCCTAGCAGCAAATTGGTGAGAGCTGGCAGAGTGCATCAAGAAAGCTGTGCTGAATTATGAGAGGAGGGAGAGTAAATTAGTGGCCAATCAAACCTGTCCAACCAGAAAGGGAGCCATTCCTTACTGTCAGGGACTACAGCACCAATATCACTTTCACTCTGAGCAGAAAGAAGGTAATTTATGGGGTCTTCAGTTGCTTACACCATCAGTCTGTGTGGATAAGAAGTTTAGCATTTGTGACTGTGTGTTTTCTGGGAGCAGCTTATTTGCATTTAGCCACATACACACATGCACAATCTTAGACAAGTCAAACTGAAAAGCCTGGCTATAAGCTGTCACTTCAGTTTTCAAGCCTGAATTATCCCAGCAAAGTAAAAGCAGAGATTTATTCAGAGCCCAACATCCTAAATCTGGCAATTACAACAGGCTCCTGCAGAGCCATTGCCCTGACTCACCTTCCAGCAAGATTCCTTCAGGGCCAGATACAAAAAGGGTTTTTTCTGTCGCGCTTCTAGAGTGTGGCAGCGCATTATGGAGCCCCGGTCTATATATCCCCCAAGGTGGGCATGTATGTGAACAATGCACCCACAGGATAACTGTACTGATGAGGAGAGAGCTTCTTGCAGTGCCCTGTTCATCACAACAGAGTTTGAGGGCTTTGGCTGATTTCCCCTTTCCAAGAAGGGGAGAACTGCCTGACCTATGGAGGCTGGTGGGACTCAGTTGCCCACTGACTGGTGATAGTACAGCTGAGCCCAGGGCTATGGGGCAGGCTGGAGGTGGATCTGAAACAAGGAGAGACACCACTATCCTTGGCCAACAAGTTATCGGCTAGATCTACTCACACATTTTTTTTCCTCAAAAAGCTGTGCTTTTCTCCTGGAGAGAGAATGACC
Source organism: Pygoscelis adeliae (assembly GCF_000699105.1). Taxonomy (NCBI): domain Eukaryota; kingdom Metazoa; phylum Chordata; class Aves; order Sphenisciformes; family Spheniscidae; genus Pygoscelis; species Pygoscelis adeliae. Next base: position 8,446,718 of record NW_008824243.1, read on the forward strand.
GTCCTCAAAACAGGATTCCCTGGTGTTTCACAACATTTTAAAGAGTTTAAGTTCAACACTAGTTGTTTTACTGATTTTCATAAAAATCTCATGTGCCACTCTCTAGAAGCAATAGAATATCCACATTTTGTATTGCCACCAGGCTTATCAACAATGTGAAAAATTTTGGAAAAAATAAAACTTTTTTTTAAATAAAAGAATACCATCTTGATTGCAAAGCCACCGCACAACCCAGAGCCTGAGGTGGGACTCTGCCTGCCTCCAGACTCCCGACACAAACACTACAGCAACGTTGTCCGCTTGTGCTTTGCATGGAGATTGCAGTCCAGGGGATGGAGGGGGACAGCGAGGGGCAGAGCCCTCAGATTAATGCTGTGCTAAGAAATAAAAGTCTTTGGCACCAGCAAAACCCAAAGGAGCATTTCCCCAGCTGTTTGGAGCAGGGGCCTGCAGGGGTCCCTCTTACTGCTCCTTGCAAGCCACCACCGCAGCCAAAAGCAGCTGGAGAGCGAGTGCTTCAGGGCAGCTGTTATAACAACCTCCCCTCCCACCCCGAGTGGGGGGCACAGAGATGGACCCAGCTGCCTGCAGATGCCTCCCCTGGGACAGGCCCCACAAGCACTGGCTCCCTGCCCCTCCGCCCACAGGGATGTGCCGAGCTCCTCACCTGCACGCCACCTCTGCGGGGAAGAAACAGCCACATTTCCTTCACCCTTTCTGCTGAAGTTAGCAACTCGAGGAGTTCAGCAGTATCTGGCGGACATCTGGCCACTTGGATTTCCAGACAGTGACTCATACACACATCCTGGGACAGCAGAACCTGCAGCATTGAGAAGGGGTATTACCAAAGGTCCCACTTCCTCTTGATTGTGCAAGCTTTAATTGGCACCTGAGCTTCTTTTAGACCAGACAAGCAAGGGGCTAGTTTGGGTATTACAGTCACCCCCCCTGAAAACAGCCCCTCTGGCAAGGCAGCAATGCACCAGCAAGGGGAACCAGACAAGGGTCCGCAGGGGGATTGGAATATGCAGCTCCACAGCCCAGGGCATTACCAAGGGAGCAACAATATAAGTTAGAAAATGAATTCCTTAAACAGCAGAAGGATTCAGAAGGTTTGTTTCTGCTGTTTGCCATGAACCACAGCCCAGGTGCCACCCAGGCAAATCTCCTGGGCAAAAGAAGTAACCAGCAGCCTGGCCCAGGTTAGCAGAGAGCAGGCTCTTGCCCTTCACGCTTTACTGACACAATACAGTTGTCCATGAGCTATCAAAGTTTGAAGAGCCCTAATCTAGAAAAACACTTCTCAGCCAGAGGATTGTCAAAGACAAATAGGACACTGCTAGGTGCTGGAAATATCATTCCTTTAAGTACAGAAAACGTTGCTATTCCACTGCTGGCCAAGATCTACATCATCTTTTTGAAGCATGTACAAATGTAAATGGGCCCAGCATTTTCTCACTAGGGTTTTTTAACTCTTAATTTCACAGTAAACATAATCAAAAAAGAGAGGAAAAATCTTTAGCTTCTGCTAAGGTACCATAATCCCAAAGAGACAGAGGTATATTGCTCTGGAAGGTCTTTATACGTTGTCCATGCCATAGCAGGACAGAGCAGCTGGAGGCACAGCCAGGTAAAACTATCTAAAACCCGAGATATGTTTGTCCTGTCCACAGAGCTGCTGCTCCTCCTCAGACTTGGAGATTTCCAGCAATTCCCAGCAGCGCCTCTCTGCTCCCATAGGCCTTGTCCCAGAAGGACAGAGCCCATACACCCCCTTGCTGCCCCCCAGTCCCACCCTGCTCAGGCAAGGGAGCACAGGTCTCCTCTGTGTGAGGCTTGCTCAGTAAAACAGACAGCATATGGCATCCCACGATCAGCCTCATGATCTCATCTTGTCTGACTGCTATTTTTACAGCTTGTTATTAATAAGCATAAACAAGGAATTTGAGGTGCTGTCATGTTGGATATTCACACGCTTACAGCCCAGATGGTGCTTTACCGAGATTACAGATTGCCGGGCAGAGGAGCACGCAGAGAGGAGCCACACACGGCTGCGCACGGGCTCTACTTATTCCCAGCTATGAGTAGGACATAGGTGAGACAGGAGAACAGAGCAACAGGCCTGCCCTCAAGTGAAAGAAAATGACCTATTAATAAAACCATAGCACTAGCCCTACCTTGGTGAACTGACGGAGGATGAACCATGATTTGCAGCTCCCACCAGACTCAACAAAACAAACAAAGCTCTCCCAGGGGGCTGGGTGGGTATATGTACTCCCTGAGCGGGAGTGTCAGCTCAACAGCTGAGCTCCATAACTTTCAATATTCCCACCCATCCTGCCAGCTATCACCTTCCCACTGCATTAGCAGAGAGGAGCTAAATCTAGGACACCTGTGGATAGGCTCACCCCTGACTTTGCTCTCATCCTCACCAGACCTAGCCAAAGTCCTCACTGTCTTCAAGTCCCCTCCACCAGTAAACCCCAAAGCAAGGCTCAGGTGATAATTAGTGCAAGCTTCAGGCTTCACAGTGTGGATGGGAGAGAAGTCTGCTCCTGAGAGCCAAGAGCAGGTCTGACCCACTGTTTCATGGGCTGAATAGACACATTTTATAAAGAATGTGAAAACATCAAAGACTTGTAACACAGATGCTCAATAGTGACTGCATCCATGCCACTAGCCAGAGTGTCATCTAGAAGGGTTCACTCAGTCTAAGAAAGCATCAAAGTCAGATCATTAGATGAGTTCAAAGTCCACATTTCAGCCATCAAGTTCTTTCAGCTTGGATGAACACCAAAGTCCCTGGGGGCACTGCAGCCCTACCTTGACTGGTTTTCCCATTATACCTCTTCCTGCAGTGACTGCCCCAAGAGAGGCTGCAAGAAGTTCACTTTGACCAGGGAACAAAACTGGTCATCTTGCTGACCTCATGACCCACTGTCATTACAGGGGTCAGCCCTCCTCACATCATGTGCTCAAGTATTTTGACCTACAGATATGGAGAACAGAATCTCTTTGAAGTTAGCAATATCCAGAGGAAGAAGGAAAGGGGAAAAATGCCCTCCAACACATGTGAGGCAGCACACACGTGAAGGTGGCAGCAACTTCTGGCAGCCTGACAGGCATGGAGGATGCACGCACACCACCGAGGCGTTGGGGTGGTTTCCACACAGATAAGCAAACCCCTCCAGTCACTCAGCCTGCAGACCAATCCATGGCTGCAGAAATGTCTGCTCGTGTGCTTCATACGACCTTGGCAGAAATATGGAGCTTGGGACAGAGTCATGAGGAAGGAGGCGAAACACTACTCACAGATGACAGCCAGAAGTAAGTGTCCTGGAGATGGGAATGCGTCCTTCTGACCTAACTGCAAAAGGGTGGGGAAAGAAAAAGTGCAGAAATGGGTCAGGGAAGGCAAAGTGTAAGAATAAGGCAATAGGAGGAGGAACAGGAAGAAGGTTTTAAGGTTATATATAAAGAGGAACAAGGCTGGCTGAGAAAGGCGGTGGGAATCGGCTGTTCCAAGCAGCCCAAAAATACCGTCCAGCTGCATGCAGCCACGGGGCCAGAGGCCAAGGCTGGGTGCCTGGCTGAGGGAGGAGGGGGAGATGTGGCTGGAAGGAGAGAGGAGGGGCAGAGAGGGCTGCCAATGCTTACAAGAGCTTTACAGACCTTATAAAACAGCCCGGGCTCTGGCTGTTCGCTGAGCTCAGCCCGGCACACCGATGCCCAGGGTTGTTCCTGCAAAGCCAAGCATCCAAGCATGATGGAGATGGGTGAACCCACCCGCTCCTGGAAGGCGAACGTGCGGTGCAGCGACTGAGAGCACATGTGTGTGTTGAAACCCTGCTAGTGCTCCCGCGTGGGCGGTTAACGGAGCGGTCCCTCCCTCCACCGCCTGCCCTGGAAGCGGCAATGGAGGCTGGAAGGGCCTCTTGTCTTTAACGCCTCTCGCTGACCTTTACACGGGGCCATGTGTGCTGCTGATTTATTTTACCCCACCAGGGACACTGCTGTAGCAATGCATTAAAAACCAGCAGCTTTCTGCTGCATGCAAGATACTCTGCAATTTGCTCTGACATCAAGGCAGCTTTGAGAAGGGGCCTGCACTGGTTTGGTTTGGGTTTTAATAAAACAGGGTGATGTGATTTTTAAACGGGCTCAGGGTTGCCTCTTCGGCACGTTTGGCTGATCTTCCCCAACTTCTACTAACTTCCAGAGGAGCGGAGGGACTCTGGCGCCTTGCAGGACAAGGCTGCATGACTGCTCAGCCCCAGCTTCGGAGGATTTATGTCCCCTGCCTCTTCCCACTGGTCAGTCGGGTGCCTCTGCATCCTCTTCAGCCAATTTCCAGGCCTGAGAGCTGAATCCACCTGAAGGGATAGTTTCATCCCCAGCCCATCCTCCTTCCGCCTCCTCTGAGCCATGGCGAGGTTTGGGCTGGTTTCTCAGGGCAGCCATGAGTTGTCCATCCCTGTCCTGGGCAGAGGGAAAGGAGGGGGAGATGGGGATGTGGCAAAACCACATCGTGCTTTCGGCCAGCTGGTAAACCACCAAGGAAACTGAGGAGGGAACAGGACACGAGGACCTCTTGGCAAGAAGCTTCTGGATGAGTTTTGGCTATGGAGGACAGTTGAGGGAGTTGGTGGGCAGGGAGGAGACAGCATGGAGAGGAACAGGAATGACGAAAGGCTTGCCAAAACTGGGTCCACAGGATAACCCTATTCCAGCTACCTGGCCCTAAAGAAAGGAGCAAACCTCAGAGGTCCCACAGCACTTTCCTCCCTTCCATCTCCAGCGCCTGCCCGACCATCCGGGGCCCGGCTGGAGAGCAGAGAGCAGCTCCCTGCCTGCAGCTGGCTGCCTCCCCAGGAGGCCATCCCCTCCTCTCACCCAGCTGGAAAACACACTGGGGAGGGAGCTTGGTTTTGAAAACAGAAAGGAGCGTCTTAATGCGCCATTGTTCAGTGGGTAATTGCTTCCTTTCTTTCCCTCACTCCTGGTAAAGCCAGGGGCAATTCCTTCTAGCTGGAGGCAGCCTCCTCCAGGCTTCTACTTAAGTCCTTAAGAGAGACTTTCCAAAGAAATAATTGCTGCCTTTCTACTTCACAGTCTTAACGAATATCTTTCGACCTCATTCCAACACTTAGTGGGTTTTATTTAGGTGATGAATGGATTGTCTTTTTTATTTTAGCTCCTGCAGTCTTTTCTCTTTCCTCCCTTTCTGATTCTTTTTCCTTTCAGTCTCAAAAAGGACATGTACGTCTGTAAGGTCAATTCAGAACTCTTCTTAGGATTCAATGTTGTGCAAATTTAAAATTACTTCCAGCAGTAACGTTTAACTCTGAAAAATAAGGTGTTTTGGACCAAATGAAATAAGACTTTTAAGTAAGAAATATTAGTTTATCCCCCAGTATATCCCTGCTTGATGCAGGCTAAAATTTAAATCTTTGCTCTCGAAGGATAAAATTGTCCATCAAATTCTTTACTAAAGCCTATAAACATCTCAGGAGGTGAGCAGGTCTCATCAGCTTAACACATCCAGCATATGAGGGGGAAACTTCAGAGAAAAATGGATTTAATAAAGCAAATATGGTTTCAGTGGATGGTCGCACTATAACAGCACTGACACAACCTTCTTTTTCATGCATGAAAGAACTGCACATTTGCATTCAGTGAGGACTGCAAAAGTGAAGATCAAGGAATACGTAGTACTTATCTACCTAGGAGAAACAACAGGCAGTAGTGAGCTACGAGGTAGGACTGGAGCCCATCCACCAAAGCCAACCAGAGAGAAGCTGAAGTCTCCTGTACTTCCAAGAAAATCCCCCCATCAGCACATTAGACCTTTAGCCTCCTAGTCAGAGTACATGTTCAATGTCTGGATTTTTCCCCCCAAGTTTCTTCTTTAGTCCCCAGGAGGCCAGGACTTTCTTCTTGCTGCAAACCACTGGATGATACCATCCATTACAGCACCTGTGGGGTGCTCTGAAGAGAAAGGATGGCTGAGTGACAGTTCCTCACTGGTGACAGAGATGAGGAGGGAGAGATCTGGGGTGGACCAAAACAAGAAGAAAGTACGATGCAGACATACCGTATCATTTTGCTGCACAGGGAGATGTGCTTCTACCTGGTATTTAAGTACACAATTCGGATGGCTCCTTCACCAGAGGAAAGAGGTTGGAAATGAAAATGAAATTATCACAAGGATGCTTAAAAGAATGACTGGACTGACAGTCTCCAGCACAACTTGTTTTTAGGACTATCTTGGCACAGGACAAATAAGGACAGGCATAGTGACACCTGGCATTACAGGATTAGGTTTTTGGGAGACCCCATACGACATAAAGGTGAGAAAATGCTGAAGACACATATTCCAAACAGTATAAGCAACCTAAAATCACAGATACACTGAACACTGAAAGGGAGAGATCTGTCCCAATTTTTTCCTAAAGCAGTCCTGAAGCCTGCATGCTATATGCTGTCACGGTGTAAGTGCTGAGCAAGAGCACCTGGGATTTAGGAGCCCGTGAGTTGGCTAAAGCCTGCGTGAAAAGCAGGAAAAAAATCATGAGGATTCCCTACAGAGTTCAGGAAAGCCTCTGAACCCCTTCCAGCCAATACACAAGTTCAAAGTCAAGCAAATATTTCCCAACACCTCAGTCTGTCACTCTGGTTTTGCATCCTTATCGGCTGTGGATTGGCCACGTTGCATTCCTTCTGCTCTCCAAAAGGCCAGGAAGAAAATACACAGGAATGGTTTGAATGCCTGAGATTTAAGCTCTTGCTTAAACTTAAGCATGTGGTTAAGTGATTTGCTGGTGAATTTAAGCTCTGGAGCATTTTGCTGAATTGGGCCTAGTGGGTTTGTCCCAATGGAATAGTCAGATTTGTAGAAAAGCTAAAAAAAAAAAAAGTTCTTAAATAAATCACATTATTTCAGAAGTTCAGAAAAGTTTGGGGTTTTTTTTTTTATGCTTCAGGTATAGTTTTGCAGGGAGGGTGGTCTTATTTTATCAAGTGAACTCATCTTTGTTACATATACAGACAATTTATAACTGTGAATTGCACCGGCTCTTGCTCTTCTCCCTCTCCAATACACAACCATAGATAAGTGTTGCTCTGAGCGAATGTATTGGCAGAACAAAAGGTTCTTTGTGAACAATACATTTATTGTTCCAGTTTTAAAAAATAAATATCTTTTAAAAACATTAAAATTGAGCCAAGGGGTTGGGGGGAGGGGGTGTAAAGAAGGGATTTGTTTTCCTGCCATAACACCTTCTCAAATGAACATTATTGCTAAACAAAGACACATCAGAAGATGCTTTTAATTAAATTGATTTATGGGAGAATTCAATGGATTTCTGCCAGTTTACACCAGCAGAGAATTTGACCCTAGGTGGTTTTGTGTGTGGGAGATATTTGTACTTCTGAGCTGGGGGCTTGAGGGGGATATTTGAATTTTAGATAGTCAATCTCTATTTGTGTTTATCATACAGCAAAACCTTGAGGTACCTTTACAGGTTGATTATAGATTGTCCTTATTTGAGATTATTCTTTCTTTAAATAACAAGAACATGAAAAAAAGCCAAAACTTATATAGCTTTGGTTGATATGTGCATTTTGCGGAGGCTGGGAGTGGGGAAGGGTACCACCAGCCTGAAAACTTTTCTTATTGTGAGCAATGTTGAGGAGATGCCAGTCTGGAGAAGAACATGAAAGCTTTGCATGGAAATACCTCTGCACGCCTTCTCTTCGAAAATCAGATTCAGTCTTCGGATGTTTTCCTCTGGCTGAGCATCTCTTCACATCTGGCAGCTTCTCTCACCCAGCCATCTCCCCAGGACCCTCCTGCTTTTTCAAAAGAATAAGGACTTATAATCCTCAGCAACCCCTCCCTCCTCCCCGCTTCAAGCCACTTTAGAAACCTCTGCCAAGAGCTTGTCTCTCTGGTACCGCAGCCGGCTAACAGACTGCGGGTGACAGCAGATGTCCTCTCATCTTTATCTGTACATCTGCAGGCTGCAAGTCCTGGAACCTCCTCTTCTTTGTGCCACTGTGAGATATTCATCTCATCCCAGGCCCATGAGTTGGGAAAAATGACATGAAAATGCAACCTGCCAGCACTGACTGGACTGACTGGTTAAGTCAACGTAGAAATTAGAAGAGCGGGTGCAGAAGGACACACCGTTGCAGAAGGTCACACCAGGTAGGCCAAAAGCCAGCTGATGTCTTGAGGCGTGGGTATTTTCCAGCAGCTGCCTCCTTTCCTTCTGGTAGTCCTGTCTAACTTCTTCAGGAGAACACGAAGTAACTCCCTGCTGCTCTCTATCCCTTGACAGTCATCTAAGAGCACAACACAGGTTTTAAGCAGGTACCTTGGTGTATTCCACTTTCCAGATCTTCTCACATATAGGATGCAGCTCGTGATTTATATCAGTGTCTACCTGTCTTTGCTGTAGACAAAGTTTTTTAAATGGCCAGTTAAAAGATTTAGGCTAAGGACATGTCTCTCTTTCCATAACCATACAGAAAGTTTGATCGCATATTTTCTCAGCACGAGAAACACTCCTCACAGTCTTCTGCCCTGTTAAGATCTTATTTTGTTTGGGAAAAAAATTCTTTAAACCAACAGCATCTTCCTCAGGCAGCTAAAAGTGCCTTTAAGTTTGCTGGAGATTTACATACCTATTTATTACTACCAGCTATACAAACCATTCTTCCATTAACAGGAGCCCATACATCGTTCTAGGCACCTTTTCACCATATCAAAATTGACAAGCCAACACCTATACCTAGTATAACGGTGGGCTGCTTATATGCTCATAAAGCAAAAAATACACAGGCTTTCTCCTTCTTACCAGCAGCCTCCTTTCTCCCCTCTCCTTAAATTTCTCTTCCTCTCATGCCTGGGAAAAAAACTGGGTCTGTGCATCGCAAATACCTTTCCAGCAAAACATCCAAACAATCTATGGGAAGGGGCCCTGGGCTCTCTTCTCCCTGCTGCAGCCAGGGTCTCATTAAATGGTGGAAAAGTAGACTTGAAAACCTTAATCTGTTGCTATACATGATTTGTGTATCACAAAGCAGAGAGAGCTACAGCCTTCAGGCCATCACAAAATCCCAGGACCTCCTCTGCACCTCCTCTTGGCACCAGCCAAAACATGCATGCACCAGTCCAGGAGGAAGAAGACAACGCTGGATAAGGTCTCTCTCTGCAAATGAAGGTCTCTTTTTTTGGTTGGTGTTTCTTCATTCCATTGTCCAGTTAACGTGTCTCATCCACACAAAGAGGCAGCTTTGCTATTTTCTTGGAGTGCTTCCCAGCACGTTGGCTGCAATTCTCTGCTCTGTTTTTGTTCCCTTGTTTTGAACCGATGACGTGCCCCCCTGGTCTTCATCAGATACAACTTTTGTCACCCTATTTGATGGGGGTCTGAGCCATGTGATCCTTTGCCTCACTGGAGTTAAAAGACTTTATGACTTGGATCAGTTCCACTCACTATCCCATGACTGATACAAACAGGGAGTTCGTTCACTTTCCTGATTTTTGGGCTTCTACTGCATGTCCGGCTCATTCACCTTCCTGACATTTAACTGAGTTTCCTCCCTGCGTGCTGCAAAAGCAAGTGACATGATGACAGAAGACATACACACAAAAATACAGAAATAATCTATTGATCCTGAGGCTTTCAGAAATATATATGTGCAGAAGCAAGGAGAAAACATTTCTTCTTTCCAACCTTCTCTGGAGCTGAGAGCAAGCACATTGTCCATGAAGGAAGTACAGGCACCACAATTCTAATATCCCACTATTTTCATGCCGCAGGGAAGCAGTAGATTTGAAGTACTCGTGTTTCTTTTTTCTGAATACTTTGTTGAGCCCTCTCTCTCTAGACGTTCACCTGCAGCTGGCAATAAGCTGAAAGCAGACCTGCATAGGCAATCTCAGCAAGATTTGTCGTGCGTGCACAGTCGAGTTTCGGGACCAATTTCCAGCTCTTTCACTCAGCTGTTCCTCTCTCCACATGACTGGATGTTCCCTCTCAGAAGTGACTCATTATAGAGGCATTTTACATTTTGGGGGGCAGATACAGCTTTTCATTACGTGTGTGTAAAACACTTAGCACAATGGGCTGTGATCCCTGTGGGTTGGCTGTAGGCTGCCCTCCAAAGCAAACATATAACACCACCACACATGCCTCCAACTCACATAAGAACCTGTGAATTTCTTTGGCACCAGAAGGTACCACGTTGAAGTGCAAAGCCCCAGTGTTTTAAAATGCCCCTGAATTTGGCCACGCATTCTCACAAGACCTCCACACATATGCACTTCAAGTTACACAGCTTGATCGGAGTCATATACAGTGAGGAAGAAAAGGAAATATGTCAGGGAGAAAAGTATAAATGTGTTCAGGACATATATATATATTATTTATATATATATAGGGTATGCAGCAGCCAAAGGACCGTTCTGCCTAGGCGAAGACCTCCGCTGGCCCATCCTATACCAGGTCTGTAACCCAGAGCCCAGCCGCCTTTGAAGATGTCCATGCAAGGTTGCAGGTGCTGGGATGGGGGTTTGGTAGATGCTTTCTTCTCCTGGTCAAGCTTGGAGGGGTCAGGGAGGAGTGGGGAACACTTCCCCCTAGATAAGGCACGCTATGAAGTTCTGAGGAGACCCCAGCCTGTTCTCCAGTGCCACTACTTGCATGGTTCTTCCTAAACTACCCATTGAACGTACTCTGCTACCTTGCATGCTCCTTAGAGCTTCAGCAAAACATGGTATTTTAGTTCATTTCCAGCCCAGGAAAGTTCAGTGCTGAGCAGTGCCAGCATTATCTTGAACACTATTCATCCTCCACCCCAGACACTGCTGCGTTTCCACATTTGTTTCTAAAGGATGACGTGTAAAGAGGACTTAGAGTGATTTTTACTGAATATACCCAAAAAGAGTGAGGCATCGCTTTTGCTGAACCAAGTCAGGTTTAAATTATCTCACTTATCAATACCATTCTTATCAAGTGCTTAGGGATCACATCTCTCCTGAAAATAAGATTCAGCTTTACTCCGAGCCTTACAAATTGTTTAGTAATTCTCCTTTTTTTTCTTAAGGGCACAATAAGTAACTTAGTTTTTTACAACTGAGTACTATAAAAGTTTTAAAACAATTTTTTTTTTTTTTTAAATGAAGCATCAAATTCCTTTTTTTTCTTAAGGGCACAACAAGTAACTTAGTTTTTTGCAACTGAGTACTATAAAAGTTTTTAAACAATTTTTTTTTTTTTTAAATGAAGCATCAAACTCCAAACCCACTGAAATATTGAGTTATGCAATAATGCTGGAATCTCTTTCCTCTCTTTCCTCCAAATAATCGTTTAATGAAATGGGCACGGTCCTGGAGCGCGCCGAGGCTGGGACAGAACCAGAGCTTTGCCAGGGGACAGTTCTGTCATGGTGTTTCAATCATCTTCACTTGCCAGTAACACCACTGTAATTGTCTGTTACATTTACATGCACAGGCCCTTCATCTCCCAGGACCCTAGAGTATTTTTGAGATTGTAAATAAAGAGATAAGCTCACCCTCCCCCACTGGAAGCAACCCTCTCTGCCCTGGATTTCTGCAGCTCATTAAAAGCTGTCAGCACTGCACGGCCCTCCCGGCGGGGGCACCGGGGATGAAGGGCAATGTGAAGCTGAGACCACAGATAGCATTTGCGGAGGAAGGGTATAGGACTCAGTACTGATGCTATGAAATCTCAGAGAAAGCAGAAGCAGAATTAACCAAGACCTCAACTTAAAAAAACAAGCTGTAGGTTAAAAAAGAGTTAAAGAGTATGAATTTTCGTTTGGAGCAAATGATGCTCTTGGAATATATGAAACATCTATTACCAGGCATCAATTTCTACCATATGGCATATGTATTACTTTCCCTTCTAAACACACTTGCAGTTGCAGGCTCATACCTCGCATTCAGCTGTTGTATTGTGAGAGAAAAGTCCCCTTTGATGAAATGCATCAGTCTGGCAAGTTGAAGGTGTTCAGATGGTGGTGTGGAAGATCACTGAGACTCTCTGTTCTTGTTCAGCCTGTGTCTAAGTACTACAACACGCAGCCTGCAGTATATCTGAGAGGAGTGAACAACTTCAGCCAAATTATCACTAGGATTAGGCAAACTAATTCAACTCAGATAAGTTCTTCAAAGCTTTTCTAAAGCTCCAAGCAAGCTTTCAATGAGGATTTATTTTGGCAGGTCTCAGTCTCTTCTATCTCATGATCCTATGTTGCAATGGAAAAGAAAGATTTCAAGACTCTTTTTTCCTGGCAGTTAAAATAGGAGGGAGGCCTCTCAAATTCATTTGCAATTTACAGGTTGAAATCATCTGATCTGTATGATCCAGTTGTTTTACATTTCTTAGCCTCAACAAGAAAATGCCTTGCAATATTGTCAGTGCAGCTGGAAGCAAAGACTGGTGGATTTTGCTTCTTAAGATACATCCAGTTTAACCTCTTTGAATGGATAAAATTAAGAGTAGAAGTGAAGCAGAGCACGAGTCACAGAAATTCTGGACAGCAGAGATCCAGCTCTGAGCAGGTGCTTTTGCTAAGTGAAAACACCACATCCAAATGTGTCTCTTAGTGACTCAGTTTGGCCCGTCTATACAGAAAAAAATCTTGTGTTTTTCTCTGGATCATGCCTCTAAACCTGCTAAATAACTATCCCTCATTAATATGATCAGTCTTGTCTAGGACCCCTGTTACACTGAGATCAGATTCACAGTTTTGATGTGACCTCCTGAGGTTTAATTTCCTCCCTCCCTGACAGCAAGATCATAATTATTGAGGTATTAGCTGACATGCACTGACTGATTAAATCTAAAATAAATACTAATTGCAGACACATCATTAAAAAGGAGAGACGGTATCTGACTCAGATGCAAGCAAAGATCCACTCGTAGTTAAGGACGAACCCCAACTTGGTGATGAGTTTGATGGGACAGCTTGTTCTTGCTAACAGCGCAAGTCTGTAATAAAGGGGAGCCTGAAATCTATGTGATGGCACAAGTCTAAAAGCGTCCTGTCTCTGTGGGGCAACACACCAAAGACATGCACATTTATTGTACAGCACAGCTGAATGAACGGCTTACGTCCAAGATGACATAAAACAAGTCCTCTGCTTCTCAATCCATCACATGCCACATCCCCCATGTACTGATACCAGGTCTATAAGGACAATATTCACCCTACAGGCTCTGCCCCTGCACGGCTCTACCTCTGTACCAGGGTGGGCACAGGATGAAAGCCACAAGCATAATTTTATGTCACTTTTTAGACCTGTTTCCTCAACTCAAGTCTCGCTGTATCCCTATGACATTTTCCATGTAAATGTCACGAGGTCCCAATCAGGAATGAAAAAAATCCTAGCACCTCTGACAGCTTGCATCTGGTCTTGGCTCATTTTTTTCCTGAAGCTTTTTCTTGTCTTTCAGTATGGAGTTCAAGCCCGTGTTCCCTTTTCCCTAAAACTGATCCAGCCACTTACGGGATTCTCAGTGAGATCATTCAGGAAATATTTCCAGTTGGAGGTCTTTGCTTGGGGATTTTTTTTATTTATTTTGTCCTGTGCTTGGCATCAGTTACGGGTGCTTTTCCTATTTTGGATGGAAAGGATATTAAGCAGTATTCCTAAAGGTCCTTTTGGCCTTTTTTTTTTTTATTATTATTTTGCCAAAAAAGCTTTTGATGGAACATCCTCCCCTGGCCCCCAGTCTGACAGGATTCCCTGACCTGCATAACGCTGTCCAGATTGAAGCATGAGAAACATTTCGAAAATGAACTATGCTGAAGTCTGGGAGTTATTAGCTGCCAAGAAATCCCAAAAGCTTTTAAACCTTGTTTGCAGCTGCAGAGTAGGAAACCTAGGTGCTATTCATAGAGGAATTCAACAGGAACTGTAAATTCAAGGCAACTTGCTGCTAAAATACAAAGGTAAAGAATTAAAACAGACTGAAGAAAAGAGCAACCCAAGCCATTACAATGCCAAAGTGACTGATTGAAAAGGAAGTCTGAAAACTTTCAGTATGCCTAGCTGGGATATAAAACTCAGACTGAGGTAAAGCAGCACATTGTCTAAAATCATGCGTCCTTTGCAGTCGGTTGTAGATCAGGGCTGAAAGAGGAGGCTGAAGAGCTTGTTAGCACTCCAGGATGGGAGATTTTTGTGGCACACCTGGCACGGGGGAAGCAGGGCAGGCTGTGGGCAAAGACCAGACTCAATCAGTCAATAAACATCTTCGTCAAGGAATCAAACACTTCTCAAGTCCCCGTCACTGCACTTTATTCGCTATAACATCAGAAAACAGCCTCTTCCCCATTAAAAAAAGGAAATGAGGGTGAATATTAGGTGGCTTCACAACTCAGAAGGGTTTTTGAAGAGTGTTGGCGCACAATCAAAAGTCATTGGATTATGTTGGCTTAATAGATGGTGTTCATCAGCCAACTGATGGCCATTAACTGGGTGTGTTCTCCCAGCCCAAGCTGTGAGGACGGGCACAACCACCGTGCCATGGGCAAGCGATCTTCGTTTCACAAGGAGGCAGAGTAGGAGCAAGCGTACAATGAGTTACAGCAGGTCAACTTTCCTCTTCCAATGCAAGCCCCATGCCCCTGGCCAGTGAAAAGCATATGTTATCCTCCTTCTCTGCTCTCCTGCTTGCAGAACGGCTAGCAGCCTCAGTCAGCAAAGTCATAAACCGCGAACACCTTTCAGGGAATGATCTCATCCTGAACAAAAGTTAAATAAAATAACTTGATAAATCACTGTTCCCCTGTGTGCACAAGCACACAAAGAAATAGAGTCCTCCTGCATGCTGAAGTGAGCAGCTGCTTCAATTTTCGAGGCATTTTTAAGGGAAAAGGAGCTCGATTTTCAGATAGTGCCATAAGTGCAACCTCTGAAAAATCAGGTCCCGTCAAGTTGCCTTATGTTCAATCCCTTCAACAGAAGCATCCCGAATGAACTTGTCACTTGTCACCATCTTTTCCAAGGACTCCAGAAGGAGAGGCAAGACTCTCAAGGCAGGAGAATACTTTTGCACACCTGGCTTGTACTACTTTAAGGAAAATTACTCTCAAGAGCTAATTAAAATGCATTATTTTCCCCCTCTAGCTGTATAGATTAATCTATTTCATTTTCAAAATCTCGTTTTTTCCCATCACTTCAAGTATTCAGAAGAGATTACATTATTACAATCACAACTTGGCCTCAATCCCAGAATACAAAGATGAAGAGAGAAAAGGCTTTTGTTGAGCACCCACACTCACTCACACACACACATACCCCAAGCCGTCAGCGTAAGCGATTGGACAAAATAAAAGCACATTAATCAGCTAATGGGGGGGGATCTAAATTCTCACGACAGAAGCCACGAAAGTGAAAGATTTCTAGTGGAATGTAGAGTCAATACAAGAGAAAAAAGACCAGGGAGTCTGATGGAAAACTATGAGGCTTTTTTTTTTTACCAGGGAAAAGCACAGATCTTGGTCTCGCAGAAGCAATGAAATGGAAGGGACAATTTTTAATGGGGCTCAGCAGTGCCACTGGGCAGTTCAGGGAAATATCGCATCCAGGTGAAATCAAGGCCTCTGGGCCAGCCAGACCTTTCAGACAGTCTGAAGCCCAAAGAGGTTAAAAAACTATTAATATAGTAGCTAGATAAAGCAGTTCTGCAATGAAAGAGTTGTGAGGAAAAAAATGAGAAAAACTACATCGTATGTAAAGATGCTTCATTAGCGTGCAGCTACTCAAACTTCCCTGGAAGAAACTAATCCCTGAGGTGAAGGGACCAGATTTTATGTCAGTTATGCCAAAGTACTTTCTTTAAAATTAACGTAAGCGCTGGGAAGTTCACACAGTTAGACGAGAGCAGAACTGCTGTCCCTACAGGATGCCTCCTCCCAGCGCTGCCGACCCCCCTCCACTGCAGATGTCTGGGGAGGCTTAGGCTGTGGTTCCACATCTATTAATATCACATCTGTTGTACGCCCAGATTTCGTGGCAGGACAGATTTGATCTGGATCATGCACAAACACATTTTTGTTGAATTAGCCTGAGCACATGATATGATGTGCACCAGTTTTAAGTTAGTTGGCCACATTATGTCAGCCTGAAGATGATAGACAGTACTGGACTTGGCATAAAGGTTGCCACGATAGAATTATGTCACCAAAACAGTTGAATGCATTTGTACCAGCTTGTGAATTTGTACCAGATAAGGACTTTGCATCGCAGGCACCAAGCTCTTTTGATCCACAGCTGGGCACCTTAAATCCAGAAATGCATCAACTTGTGAAAGCAGACTCTAAATCCTAAACCGATGTGTGCAAGATAGTTGCCATTCTCAAAAACCGAGTACGCAGAAGTTAAGAAAGCAAGTTGGGGTTAGATCTAAGGTTTATAAGAGTCTTCATTTTTCTTGCTGAATCAGGGGCGGCTCCCCTGTTGGCACAGGTTAAGGCAGGGATGCTGGTGCCTGAGACATCATCGTGCCCTGACACCGCAGCTCCCCACGAGCCTACGGCTGAAGGGCTGTTCCGGGGCAGGGGCCGCATCTCAGAGCAGCAAAAATAAATAAATAAATTTCATTTTTATATTTCATCGGAAGGATTTGGGTTTTTAAATTATATATTTAGTGAAAACACAAATAATTCATGAGTGTTTTCAAATACATGAATAATTCAAGCTGGAACTGAAATAGCTAAATCATCAGGGCCATCATCCTCATAGAGGCATCTAGGATAGGTTATTTCAAGTACATTTCACTGCAGACTGGCACGTGCACAAATTCGCTAATAAGCAGCTGCATCCATGCCTTTTAGCCTCCACAAAAACCCAGCTAGTCACAATATCCCAGACTCAGGACGCCAGCCCTATAGCTGAGATGCATCTGAGCCCTAATTGAGCTATGGATTTAAGAGTAGGGACAGAACCAGTTTGAAATCCCATTTTATAGCTCCCCAAACCACATCTGAACCATGTGGTACGTGTGTGGCATTTAAAAACAAATTATCTGAACACCATACAAATGTTCTCTAATAGCTAACTCCAAGCTCTAGCAACCAGCATTCTTGCATGCATATTTGTGGCTGACATTGTGTAGACTTTGAGGCATGTATATTTGTTAATTTGAATTCTGTGTATTTTGTGGGCAATGAGGGTGTAATACTGAAACCATAACTTCATTGTGAAAAAGTTTGCACTTTTTATATATATATGGAAACCTGGAATGAGCTGGACAGTCAGATGCATTAGCAGGAATTCTCAGAAGAAGAAAAGCTCAGCTTTTAAAGTACCTTTTAATGACAGTTTCCTTTACCTTGACACCAACAGATTTCACTTTTTTTTTTTTAACTACTTCTCTAATTTTGTTTTCAACATTTACTTTTAATTTCCAGTTGCATTTTTATTAAAAACTGCATTTTACATTTCATTTACCCTATTCGATCCAACAGCATCACTTAAGGCCACTCCTGATTTACTGATACAAACTGAAATCCTATGGATATTTTGTCAGGTAATCAAGGACATGTTTAGCCTCCTGAAAGAGCGGTAGTTTATCATTCAGGTTTTAAGCATAAAGCGTTTGCCAAAAACCAGTCCCTGCTTTGACATTTCACTTATTACTAATTTAATGCATAATGCCAAAACTGTATTCCAGTGTATGCATCATCCTACCTCCAGCCTCCCCCTTTCTCTGGCCTTTACACCATGCCTCATCAGCCTCATGCCAGGAAGAAATTCAAAACTCGGAGAACTGCAAATTCAGCATCAGCTGAAAAGCCAGTAGCTGTTGTCACCTCAAGCTCTGCAAACTCTAACCCCAGAGGAAAACCAGCTCACAAAGAGCTCTGTGCAGGATCACAGCGTTTGTTCGCCCAAAGAGCTCGGCCAGGACAAGGATGCTGTTAGACACCACAGTGCATAAAACCAACGGAGAGAGTCTCACTCTAGGAAAATGGAGTTGAGCGTTCCCGGCTATAAGCATTTTGATAAAGGACAGTATTCTGCTTACTGAAGTCTCGGTGCATCATCTTCAAGATACCCTTGTCCCATTGGGGACACGGTCCCTCTGCACTCGTGGCACAGGGTGACATTGGTGCATCTGATGGGCAGCACCCTCCCACTACCCTGTGGCTATAGCCAGAGCCCTGCACAATCAGTGTGGAGGACATGCAACGTTTAGAAAGCAATAAGTAAGTAAATAGCTGTCCCATATCCCCTCCTGTATCCCACTGCAGAGGAAAGCTCTCTGGAATGGGTTAAACAGCTGTTCTGTGGCCAAAGATGACACTGACAGAAAGAAAAACTTTTTGGAAGGAAGCTATTAGTGTATCATTTCATTAAGAGGAAATGAAGGAGCTACATTATGGTATTGACTTATACTAGTTATATCTGATGGCATTTTACATTCTCTGCTTATCACCGCAGCTATGTCTCTGCTTTGGAAAAACTTGGGGTTCAGAACAACCGACAGAAAAATGTTATGTTGTAAATGCCTAACACTAAGCATGCTGGAGCCACATCTTCTCTAACCCTCTGATCTTGGGAAATATAATGGCTCATTCATTCTCTCTCTCTTTTTTTTTTTTTCCAGTTTTGTAGGAATTCTCCCATTGTAACGAGCCTTTGACCTAACCTCCATTTCTTCTAATACTGCCTGACATCTTCCCATCATATGTTAACAGTGTGTGTCTTCAGTGAAAAGCAAACCATCGCTGGTGCTCTCAGGCCCCAAAGAAAAGCAACGTGGAGGAAGAAAGAAAGAGAAACCTCGACCTTGCTGGTTCTTCGCAGCGATCTGTTGCTCCAGCAACTGAAAGTCAAACAATGATGTCAAGAAGACGGAGCCGGCCACTTTAAACCCTGTGTCCAGTTGCCACAGCAACTAGTTTTTAAAGTAAGTGATGCAGAGAGTTTTTCTTTTCTCAGTATTAAAAAAAAAAAGAGGGAGTAAATGAGGGCAAAGGATGTTTACCTGGGGCTGGGGATGTTAGTTTAGGGGACTGTGCTGTAGCACCCTGCCGAAGGGCCAGGGCAGGGAGGAGGATGATGCTGTTCCCTCCCAGAGGAGCAGAGCAGCTGCCTGGAAGCGAACTGCTTTGCTCTTCCTTTCACCAAAGGAAATGCCAGAGAAGCAGACTCTGCTGCCAGATGCCACATGGACACCAAATGTTCCCCACCGGCTCACACCAGCCCACGCTGCCGAGGCACCCAGGGGAGGGCTCGCCGTCTCGCTTTCATCCCTCCTGCCCTGAGCTCCCTCAGCTGTTGCAGACCCATCTGTCCCTCGAGCCACTGGCCGCGCTGGGCAGCTTACAGGCTTCAAACGAGGAGGACAGGTGCTGGGGGGCACGGAGGGGCCCTTTGGCCACCCCTGAGCAGAAGCCCTTTTCCAGCCCCCGCTTCCCTCCGGCCCTTTCCCCAGCCGCTTGGTTAGCTCTTTTGTTTGGGACCGTCAGTTTGTGGCTTCCTGAGAACTGAAATCCGTGGCAAAAAGGCACAGCTTTGCAATTTCACTCCAAATCAGAAAACTCCCCCAGTCCTCTTAGCAGCACAGGCTAAGAGGGGTGACAGGGTAAGAGCTGTTTGTGTCCCCGGGAGGACAGGACCTGTCTCATTTTGGAGGTTACAGCCAATGTTTTGGCTGACCAGACCATTTAGTCACGTAGCTTCTTTGCACTTGGAGCACATTGCTTCCCAGAGCAGCCATCCACATGGAGCTGGTGCAGAACAGAGCTGGGAGACAAGAGACAACCTTCATCCATGCTCCCTGCTTGGAAAGACCTCACTAAACCAACCAGCCACACCGCAGACCTCCTAAGGAGCCGCTTATCCCCGCATGCCTGCAAGGAACGACGTGATTAACTCTTCCACTGATTCATTCTTATCCATTTATCTAATACAAACCATTTCTTACTCCATTAGGCTCTTGCCCTCACTGAGTAATCCCTGGTTGTATCATGCTTTGGAATTAGTCTGTAAGGTCCTCAGGGCAGGGATCATGCCTTGGAAGGTGCCTTACAGACTTTAGGCCATTGCTAAATTAATAAGAATGTAATAAAAGTATTAGAGAGCTCTACCGAGGGAGGCATCGTTATGCCCCAGAGGCAGCATATCTGGTTAACAACCCTGAAAAGAAATGCCAACAACATTAGCCTCTGCCCCTACATCCCTCTGCCTAATGTAAAATTAAATAGCTACAAATTACCTACCTATTTTTCTATCTGCCTAGGCAATTAGCCCATGCTCATTACTGGACATATGGGGATACATCGAAGCATGCAGGCACTCATTGAGACAAGAGGTACAACACACAACATGGCACGAGTGGATTCTCCCAAGCCTCTGCTCCGTTGTAAAATATACCATTAAACCCACGATACATTGGACCATCAGTAGAGGTCAGAAAAAGCCTGCTTCCTCCTAGGGGAGGGGAAAAGCCTGCAAAATCTGGCAAGAAAAGTGCCCAAATAGCAAACCAAGAGCCAACGGTGGCAAACAGGCTGCAAAAGTGCTATCAGAGTTCATGCAGGATAGAGACGAGCAGCCAGGGATGTTTATTCATATGGGAAAGACAAATGCCGAACTATGAGCAAATGTGGCTCAGAGCATTTATTTGCAATTAAAGCTCACGCATACATCTCCATGAATATGAGGTGCACCCTACTGATTAGTGAGCCTGTTGCCAATGGTGCATTGTCAAGAATAAATCCACAGAATTGCAGCAATGGGACATCTGAGCATCATGACAAATATCCTGGAAGAAAATTCAGCCCGAGGTTCTCTGGTCAGCAGCAGTGAATAGGACCCCCCTTATGCTCCGGCACAGACGTGGGCTGATTTGGGCACCGCAGCAGCAGCCCCCCACACTATCGCTCCATTAAGCGAAGAATGCGGTCTTGAATGCGCTTTAATCCAGTTAAGTTCAAGCCCTCCGTTTTGCAGTTTGATGGTAATGCTATATTTTTATTCAGTGCAGGATCAGAGGTCTGATGAAACCTCATGCCAACATAAAAGTAGAAGGAGCTTTAGCTAATCCCAAGGAAAATGAAGTCCACCTCTTTCTCCCCGCACCCCTCCTGAAAAGAAAGAAAATGCAAACCCCACATTTGACTCTCTTGGAAGAGAAAATTCCCTGCTGTCCTCAGATGGTTAAAACATGCAGCTTTAGTGGGCTGCATAAGGAATAGCAATTACATACCCTTCACCTCTTGCCAGCTTGGGCTTTTTTTTGGTGGGGTTTTGTTCTAAATCTTTCAACTGTTTTTTTTTTCCCAGTCGTTCTTCTGGGGGAAACAATCTCACCCTCCATGAGAAAGGGTGGTTTAGGGGGGAAGAAAACAGGAGAAGGGAGTTCACATGCTGCTTCCATGTCATGTAAAAAAGAAAAAAAAAGAAAAAAAGAA
The DNA here is from genome assembly GCF_000699105.1 of Pygoscelis adeliae. Taxonomy (NCBI): domain Eukaryota; kingdom Metazoa; phylum Chordata; class Aves; order Sphenisciformes; family Spheniscidae; genus Pygoscelis; species Pygoscelis adeliae. Next base: position 8,468,183 of record NW_008824243.1, read on the forward strand.
AAAGAAAAAAGAGAGAGAAAGAAAGGCCAGGTCTGCAGTGGAGTTAGCCTGGTCATATTAAAGGAGCAGGTGTTGTACTGAGTTAATTTATCTGGGAGGAGACCTGAGCAAATCCCAGCAGCCCCGCTGAGAAAAAAAGCTTTGTACGCTGACACAAAGCCCTCCCCACTGCAGCATTTCTCTTGCTGTCTTCCCTTCCCTCCTCTTCAGTTTCTCCTAATTGCAGGGCTAATGTCCTCTGACAAGTGCCTCGGATGGTCCAACAGCAGCCCTATCACCCACCTTCCCTGCGCCACTCCCCATCCCTGATTATTATTATTAATTATTATTTTCACAGCACTCATCCCTGCAAAGCCCAAGCTGCTCTTGATTATTCTCTAACACAACCACGTCTGCTGAGGAACTGCAAAATACTCATTCCACTATGCTGAGGACACAGTTGCTTGGCCGTTATGACATTGCTGCAACGTCTGACATGAGGAACAGTGCAAACAGGGCTCTAAAGATTCCTCTTTTGAGGCTGCAAACCCCGGACCCACATCAAAGCCGGCTGCTTGTCTGATGTTTGCTTTGAATGATGGTGTCTGAGGGAGGGGGCCTATCTGCCTGCCATGCCATGAATATGTGCATTATTGGCATAGCCTCCAGCCACGCCACAAGCTGTGTGTCAATTAAAACGTGGATCTGGAGAGCAGTAAGCCCAGGCAAGCAAAGATGGGAAAGAAGGTGGTTGTTTATAAAGCTACTAAAATAGGCGGATGGTCTTCATATGGGGTGGAAGAGGAACAATCTGACAGAGTCTTCTGTTGACAATGAGAAGAGGTCCAGGTTCAGCAAGCATAGTCCTCGCATTTCTCACTCCCAAACACATGCCCAGAAACCAGCACTTCCCTGGGATCCTGGGCTTTTACACAGAAATCGCCATTTCCATCGGGCCACAGCATCCACCCTTGCTGCTGACCACTTATACAAAGCACAAAACATGGAGCGCAAGTCTCCAGCAGTTCTACTGCACTTTGGGGCTTCTCTTCTTCTATTAGCAGGACTTTCCTCTGGGAACAGAGGCCAGCGTGGCAGCAGAAGGGAAGCCAACGCCTTTGATAGCTGGTTTTCCCTGTGGCATAAAGATGTGCTACAGCTTCTCTGCTGCTCATACCATTGCCAGCGCCATAGTGAGGCAGATGCACCGGGAAGAGGGAAAGAACACGCTCTTGTCCTTGCTACCAACAGCTGCAGAAGATGCATGCAGGGTTGCTTGAATAACCTCATATCCACATCAGCCATACCAACCCATGCATGGGTCAGACCACAGCAAGCTGTAGCCACCGCCAGCCACAGGGAGGGTGCGCAGGAGGGGACAAACAGGGTGGGATCCGTGTTCCCTGTCCATCCTCAGCTGCACCCACCCCTTCATGCTACAGGGACAGGCAATTTATAACAGCAGTTTGGAGAGAGAGAAGGTGCCCATCAGACAAGAGTTACCCTGCACTGAATAATTCAGACTGAAATCAGTTTCTTTGTCAGGAGTGGAAGGTTCCCTTGTGCATCTGGGAGGGAAAGGAAAATTTCAGGATACCAGCAAGCAGCAAAGGGCATCTCATTCAAAAAGTGCTCAGACATTTCATTGCACAAAGTTAGAACAAAAGACACCCTTTAAGATACAGTAAAAGGAAAAGTGCGTTGGGGGGGAGAGGAAGTGGCTATGGGGAGGGATGAGAGCAGCTGGAGAGGAATTCCAGGGGGACAGATAGACAGGCAGTCACAAAGTCTGTTAATTATTTAAAAAATAAACTAACACAGAAAAGGACATCCTGGGGAGGAGGGGGAGGCAGAACATCAGGGTACCCATCAATTATACACAAACCAGCTCAGGGACACTGCAAATAAGGGTCCTGTGGGCATCCTCGTGGAGACGTCACCAGAAGCTGGCCCCATCCCATCACTCGTGACACAGCACAGTACCTTCGTGACCCTTTGTTACCCCTGGTCTATTGTGTTCTGCCACTTGAGTTGAAATCCACAAGAGGAAACAAAGAAACACAAAGCAAGGCTTGGCAACAGTCTGTGTTTCTAATTGCATTGCAATGGGATTTTCACCTGGCACCACGGTGGCATGCAGTGAACCAGCCAGCTTGGGAGCCTCCCTCCTTATTTTTGAAACGGTGACCACAACAAATGGTTGGGTGTTAAGCAGAAGCCAACTGCATCCAGGTTGCCACTTCCAGATCAAGGTAAGCAAAGCTACAAGGCAGGAGATCCAGGAAATAGCTCTATCCCTTGACGAGCAGCTTTCCTGACTGGAGCTTGGACTGACATGGAGCAGCATCTCCAGAGCTGCAGATACCTAGTTTTCAATAGGATCAGGTCACACACACCACTCCTGGGGACTACACAAGATGATTTTTATTTGCTGAACAGCCACCTACACTGTTGACTTTCAGATCTTTCTTCCCAAGAGCTCCATCAACGGACAACAACCAAAACACAAAGTTTAAGTGGCAAAAGTATTTCTTCCCATTTTTAATATTTTCTTATAACTTGAGCCTTGAATTGAGATCCCAATATCTTTAACACAGCTCTGGTCCAGAAAGTCTGAAGCTTAAGAGGGGAAGAACCATCTCAGGGTCAGAAGTGGTAATCCTGCATCCCACTTCCACTTCTTTTGTTTCTTGTTATGATGAGACTATATAAAGTATTCACTAGAAACCAAAAGCACTAACTAACTTGCTTTATACACACCACCAAATAACCAAACAGTAACAGCTTTGGCTTACAAATAGGTGAAGCTAGAATTCAAGTTTTCAGCCTACTAGTATGAAGACCCATGGCCCATTACAAAACCTTAACCCATCCAGGTTATCCTAATTCCTCCTACTCCGCTACTCTTGATTTACACATAAACTAATGTCTTTTCTCTGCATTGAAATCCTCCTTACAAGATACAGAAACATGCGGCTTGCAAGCAAGAGGGGTGATGTGTGTTTGATAGAAACCACCCATATAAATGAAACCACAATTTTTACGATAAATAGGCAAATGGGCAAACATGCAGAAACTGTATCTGCCATAATGATTTATTTAAAATAAACAAATCCAGCTGCAGTAAAATAATGAGTTCTCTGCAAATACACACACAAATTCTGGCTATTTCATTATGAACATATTAAATCTAGTCCCTCAACTCCAGCTCTTGATGATAATTAAATACACATAAATGTACTGCAGTGAATTTGCTCCTGGTAATTTGTGTAGCAGAAAATAATTATTCTGGCAATTAGATATGGTGCAACATGCTGCTTCTTTACATGCACCACAAATTTCTTCTGACGCTTTTGCGTCACCCTTTAAGAAGCTAATGGAGCCCCCCTTCCTATTAATAGCATGATACAGTGGGTTCGTGGTGGCTTGGCCTCTCGTGTTTGGAGCTCTGCTTCATTTATGTGTTTGGGATAACTTTTGCTTGCAAACCTCTTGCTGCATTTAAAGCTCCTTGGTTGAAGTAGAGTGTTTTCCATTTGTTATTTATTATATTGGTCATTTGTCCAATTGTGCTAGCCTTGTCCAGTGATTAACCAAACAGTGCCAGGGCATCCTTCAGTTCAAGGGAACTAATCAGTTCGTTCCCCTCCTGTCCAGTCTATTTGTCCTGTCGCACATGGGGATGATGCATCTCTAATTGAGGAGAAAAGGCACAGACCTGCATCCGTTTAGGTGAAACTCCTCATCCCAGGCTAAGCTTTATAATCCCCAGGTTTAGAAAGTAGTCCCCAGTCATCAGCACGAACGAAGGGAAGGATCAGGCAGAAGAGGAGCATCAAGGAAAACAAAGCCACAGAACAGATTTGCAGGGCTGAGTTTTGTACAGCCAGAAAGCCCAGCCTTTTCTTCTCTAAAGGCATTTCTCTTTGAACATTGGTCACAAAAGCCTGTGAGAAAGCCTTCTCTCCCTCTTGAGGCTGCTTCCTGAGCTACAGCTGGCCATGCTAGCAGCCTTCCCTGCATTTCAGCCCCAAGCCTGTGCTAAAGGCAGGAGGTGACTCAGGTTACTTTCCTGATCTCTGGAGGGTATCACTGCTCTGGTGACACTGCTCAGGTGTTTAAAGATTGGAAGCATATGTGATAAATTTTGATCAATCAAATCAAGAATTTTGATAAATTTGAGAACCGGATTGTTGCCAATCCACATCTTATAATAAAAGGAAGACAGTCCAGGGAAACATCAAAAACAAAACAAACAGCAAGAAATCTGTCTGAGAGGTGAGACCATCACTGTGGGGAGCTTCTCCCCCTGCCCAGACAGCTCCTGGTCCCCAATTCCTCATGGCCTTGGAGCAGTTTCTGCTGGTGCCACTACTCTCACCCCACTACCCTGTGCTGCTCCAGCTCCTCAGCTCTGCAGCTCCCCTCAGCTCTTGCCCAAAGCCATTTCTCTCCCCTGAGCAACCCCACCTTTTTGTTGTCCTTCACACTGTGATTTTAACTGAGATTTAGTCTACTTGCACAGACTGGTGAGAGAAAAGATGGTCCAGAAGTGAGGGTGATTGCCTGGGCAGGGGAGAGTCATTTACTGCTCCCCTCTGCCACTGACTTCTCATCTAGCCACGGGCATGCTATTTCACCTCTTTCTGTCCACCACTGCCTTCTTCACAGCACTGTTCAGAGAAATACGTTAAAGACTGGAAACACTTTGAACACATCAGCCACCAGCCATTTCCAAAAATCTTGTCCATTATGGCTGGATGTTTATCCTTAGGTGAAACTGCAGCTCTACCAACATCCAGAGTCAGACTCTGTCCTTCAGCAGATGATGGGTTTCACCCTCCCTTCCCAAGGGTCATGGCCAACATTGAAGTCTGACCTTGCTCACATGCTGTGTGGCACAGCCCACCCATCAGACGTGCTGCAGCTCTCCTACAACTAGCCCCAAAGCCACCTGAAAGTCAGGCAGAGCAGGAGGGGTGGGATACGGCCACCCAACGCTCTCCAGTGCTGAGACCCGCTGGCTGCTGCCAGGGTGTGAAAAGGAAGGGGAAAAATGCAACAAAAGACAAGAATAAAAAGACTTCCAGTCCAGAGCACGATTAGGAAGAACATACCCCTTTTTCTCAGGGTTAGTCTGTCTTTCTTTTTCTCTTTTTGGCCTGGCTTGCAGCTGCCTGCAGCTCCCTTTACTGGTTGCCTAGCAGGGCTAGCATTCATGGCAATCTGAGGTACACCATGGATGCTCCCTGGAAGCAGTCTGCTATTTCCTACCCAGATGTCTTATTTCGGTCAGTGTCGTTGCTCAAAGAGCAACAATAGCGCTTTATTTCCATCGCACTCATCTTCAGATAATCTAGTGACAACCTTGCCTTACCTTCAGCTATATTGTGCCCTAGATGAATATTGCATACAAAATAATTCAAAACAAATCAAGATGGCTGAACTTGTTAATCCTTCCATTCTGCAAGGCCGAAGGGTTATTTTACAAAGCACAAACGCTCAGGCTACACAGTTCTGCTCAAGTGCCCTGTAACAGTCAAGAACAGCTGAAGCAATTAGCAATGCCCCATCTCCTCCAAAAGGCACAAACTCCAGGGAAGGAATCAACAGGAAAACTTCACAATACAGAGCCCTTAGCTCAAGACACGTTTTAGGGATAAAGCCTTTAAAAGGCAGGGAATAAGATGCTAGACTAGGACATAGGAGAGGGCTGAACTCTATCCTTGCATATTTGGCCATTCCATAGAGTCTTGGGTTCTCCCGTGTAAAATGTAAGTTAATGATATTTGTTTCCTTCATGAAATCATTTGGAGTCCACTGACAGAACAGGCTAAGAACTATACCTCTGAGTTATTTATACCATCTTATTATTTAGCAGAATAGTTTTAACACTGACAGATGTGCCAGAACAGACACAGGGAAAAATGCTTCTGCAAACTTCTAACCACAAGCACCACACATGCAGGATTTCTGACTGGAGATGCACCATCTCCTCCTGGTTAGTTTTTGAATGGGATTTGTGACACGTCCACTTGTCCAGGCAAGAGGTTCAATTTGCTGCCTCCTCCAGTCCTTCTCTAAAAACTGCACTTTCTACAAACAGGAAAGAGAGAATGTTCTCATACACTTGCTGGCTACATGATGGATGGAGAGTCAGTTCAACCTCTCAAACACATTGCGTGTATTCTTGTTAACAGAATTTGAGTGCAGGTTTCCAAAATGTTGTTTGAAAGGTGAAGCCTACCCAGAGCTTTAAAATTTAGAAATTTCACCTTCACAAGTCTGTATTTCACCTGAGAAGATGCTTGTGATTTGTTTATGCCTTTCATCATCATATGAGCACCTAACACCTCAGTCACATAAAGCACTAAGAACAGGAGTTAGAAAGTTATTCTGATTATAAAATTGATTTATTGTTTACTCTCACAGGCCCTAGTTGTCACTTCCACTGAAGTCAATGGGAGTTTTGCCATTGACTTCAATAGGGTGGAGCAGAGCCAGGGACTTTTGTCTGTTAATTCCTTGTGGATCATTTACAGCTTTCCAAGCACCACTGCAAAAATAAACTTCAGATTTTTAAAAAACCACATGCACACACAACAAAAAAACAACTGGAGTTAAAAATGTGTATAAATACCCAAAGAGAACCACTGGCATAATATCCCTACAGTATTTCAGAATAGCTCATTATGTACTCATTAAATAAGTAAATGACAACTCCATTTTTCAGGATCGGCAGCACGTGCATTTCTCTCTTCGGGGATCAAATGATCCACTATCCCTACGTAATTTGCTCTTGAATATAGACCAAGCCTCAATACAATGAATTGGGCTCGGAGCACAGAGACATGGCCAAAAGTGGGCTTGATAAGTGACGTTGCTCTGGAGGTGCCAAGTGAAGACATCTGCACATGGGAGGGGATAATCTCTTCCAGGTACCTCTCTGGTGCAGTTCAGTTGACCAATCCTAGATGTCCAAGGTCTTGATGAGGGAGAGCGAGCAAGCTGCAGGGGACAACCAGCCACAGTAAGTCAGATATTCAGGGAGCCAAAAAAGGGAGAAGGGGTGAAAACTCATGCATCCTCTATTTCTTCCACTTCTAATGTGCCTCTCCTATCTCAGATAGCACAGTGACAAAACTCAACATTAGGATAGAGTTTGAGCATTTTTACACCACATTGTCACATATTTTCAGGCAGAACTCTTTTGAAACTAAATATTTTCCCCGCAGAAGCATGTGAAGTGTCACTCTTGCAAACTTCCACCACCCAGCCGCTGAAAAGAGTCAAAAATTACAGCCTTGGACTAAACCGCAGCAACGCTCCTGGATGAACCTCCACCATCTTGCTGAAATGATTCTCATGTCAACTGCTTGGGAAAAGCAGGGCTGAGACAAAGGGGAGCTGAAAGCCTGGGGCTTGAATTGAAACTATAAAAGGAACAAAAGTAGCAGCAACAAAACTCTACGGACTCCTTTGGCACCCAAGGAGGAAGCTTAAAATACAGCCAGCATCTCTCAGCTTTTTTCCCCCCTATCTTCTTCTAAAACAAAAAAAAAAAAAAGAAAGAAAAAAGACAGCTCTTAGAAACAATCTCTTTCTGTGTAAGCTGCTGCCAGAGTCTGAGAGAATAAGCCAGCATTTCTGTGCCAGCCCATTCACATGGCCAGGTGAAAAGAAACTCATTCCTTTACAGCCTGTGCTGCCCCACACAACATCTGCTGAGAAAGTGGGATGGGAAACACCAAAAAGAGGAGAAGAGAAGAGCCGAGACCTTCAGGTTAGAAGGGCAGCCTGTTCCCACCAGGGAGCCCCTCTTTCACTTGCAGACAACTGCTGCATTTGGCATTTCAATGGGAACTGAGGCAGAGCAGGAGGGAGGGCGATGGAGGAGGGGGAGGTAGGAGAGCACACATAAAGGGACCAGAGTGAGAAAAGGGGAGACAAAAATTCTGCATCGCTTTCATTTCTGCTTTCACGTTTTTTTCCCCATAATATGACAGTCAGGAGAAAGAGGAGAGTTTCTTTTAAAATTAGACAGACAGGCAGAGGGTTGGTGCTGTTAAAAACTTCTTTGGGATGAATCAATTTTATGGGGCTTACAGAGAAAAATTCTTTATTTTTTGTCATCCCCTTTTTTTCTTTGTGTTTTCAATGAGAAGGGAAAAGGATTTCCATAAAATAAACAAAAAGAATGAATAGCAGCAAACCCTGCCACGGACACCAACAGTGGATGCTTTTAGAAAAGTTACACGAATATTGTTTCAGTGTTCAGCACTGTCTGAGGGTTCAACACAGACATATTCATCCTGGGGAGTAATTCTGGAGTCCCAATCATTTCATACAAGCCTCTCAATGAGAGCTGCATGCTTTTTAAAATCTCCTTTATAGAAACTTTCATCCAAACACAGAGTATTTTGTGAAGTTTCAAAGCAGCCCTGTGCCATAAAAGGGTATTATCTCCATTTTACAGAACAGGAAACTGAGGCCCAGAGGGAATCACACAGGCAGCATCCAGAAATGAATCACTGGAGAAGCCTGGAGTAAAACTGGTTCCCTGGAGCACCACGCTCATCTGCAGTGAATGCAGAAATGGCCTTGGCTAAGTGAGAGTCTTTCCGCTGGGTTTTAAGTCAAGCCCAAATATGCAAACCAAAAATACTGCAAACAAGGCTCAAAACAAAATAGTGCATTCATATCTACAACCAATATATATGGATTCATAGTCACGACGGTCCATGTATTGGGAAGCATGGAGGAACCTTTCAGCATTTGGTGAGAAGATGAGCAAATGGCTTAGGTGGAAAGATGACAGAGGAGAGTCCAGGAACAGCTTCCTTGAAGGCAGCACAGGAAGGTTAGGGGTCTCAAGAGTGAGGTACAACTTGGGTTCAGCTTCCACAAATCAAAATGGGAAATGAGATGTTACACCCACGGTCACTTTAGGTTTCTTCTTTCTCAGTAAGGATTCCCATGAATTCCCCTCAGAGTCAGTAAGGAAGGCAAGCAACCAAAAAGCTTGCAATATTAACACCACACTCAACATTCAACACACACCATCCAACAGTCAGGGTTGCCTTGCTATTTGCTTGGGACTAGGGTCACACACAGGAGTGAATCTCCAAAAAGCCACAAAGCCCTGAACGTCTGAGCTATAACTCAAGAGTGAGGATTAAGAGGTTAAAATGCTTTGTGTTCAACTGGAATCAGTCTAGAAAGAGTTCAGCATCACTTACCCTTTTACGTGATGAAAACTGCCAATCTTTGATCCTCCTTGACTGCTGTGACTCAATATTACCTCCTTTCTGTCTCTGCTCCCCGCTGCATACATACACACAAACCAGTGGGTTCCTGGTTAATAGGCCAGTTTCCACTGCAACAGATTTAAGGGTGATCAAACGAAGCCACACGTGCTTTCCAGTAACACCGGTCAGCATGGCATGCACCACACATCACGATGAGCAAGTGTAACCTTCTGCACCCTCCTCCCACCAACCCAGCCTCATGGCTCTACCCAGGGCTCTCAATGCTTTCCAACCTCCTCAATGTCCATTTTCACTCTGTTACACACAATGGGTATCCACAAGCAGATAGGTCTGAAAATCCATAGGGTCCATCAGAAGGCACAGAGAGAACTTGCTAAATGATTTTGGAGCAGTTTGCGGGGATTGTTGTTTTGTTTCAAGTCAGAAGACTGTCCACAAAGAAACATTTCTGCAACTGGCAAAAAATAAATGAAATCTCTATTGATGTTTCTTCATCTTTCCAGGTTAAAGCATGAACCCTGTTTTAAAGGGATCCAGGAGCTTGTGTGCAATGTGGTTTATGTATTTGTCACACCCTCAGCAAGTCCAGCATCATGGCATAGCAGGTATTAGAGCCCCATGCAATCTTAAAACCTCTCTACCATACTGGGACGAAATGGCAAACACTTTCCACTCCATCTTTTCCTTCTCCCCACACTCCCAATGAGAGCAAAAGGGAGATTACCTCTGCTAGAAAGGAGACTAGTGCATCCTCCAAAACTGCAGGGAAAGCTTCAGCCCATCTTCTGAAGACTCCCATTTTTACCCTGGAAGAACATTTAAGAGCAAGATCTTACAGCGTTTCCCAGTACCAAAACTCCAGACTCACCACCAAAGTCCAGTACACGTGAATATCCTGAGGGGTAAATCTGGATGAGGTGGTCCAGGCTGCACCCTGTGCTGTACCACTAACTCACCCAGAGCCAGGGGGATGCTGGATTTTCAGCAAGGAGCTGTTGGCGCCTCTGAACTGCGTGGCTCTATTTTCCATCTGCAAAACAGGAATGAAAACTACCCACGCAAGCTAAGCACATTGAAACCCTGTGTGGAAGATAAAGCTGCAAAGTGCTAGTAAGAGGTTAAATCCCTTCCTGGTGCCTGACAACCAGCTGTCAGGGAGAAAACAGCAACAGATAGAGGAAGGCTTTTTTTTTTTTCTTCTTTAACAATAATAAAGTTGCCCTTATTATTGCAGTTTTGGCAACAATAACGTAAGTTAGGGGACTTTCCTATAGCACAGTTTATCCCCTCCTCACCCTTTAATCCCCAAGAGAAGTGACTAATTGAGTGACAACAGAGCAGAGCCACCGAGGCTCTTGCAGCCTCTGAGGCAGGTGACAAGGACAAGTCCATCCACCTCTTTCCATATGGGACTAAAGCCACTTCCCCATGCCCAGCGCTGAGAGGTTTCACTGCTTTGGCTGCCACGTTTTATAACACATACTCAGAAACCAGATATCTATGGGGTAACGGTGAGTAATGCAGTGGCTGCTATCTGCCTCACTGAAAGGGTGATAAGAGTCAGTCAGAGATAGTCATGCTTCCCAAATTAGATAGCTAAACAACAGGCCCTTCAAAAAATAACACCACAAGCCCCTCCCCACCATCACCTTTCTACTCACAGGTAAGTACCAAGCATTGCCAACACAACCTTAACTGGTCTTTAAAAAGTCATGACTCACACAGGCAAGATCATGAGATTGGTTTAGATTTAACATGACTTTTTCCACTAAAAAGCTCGTTTAAATGAGCTTTGAGTTTTCTCCTCAATGCTGTACTAGAAATGGGTTTTAAAACCAAAAACATGATCAAGAGACAAGCTGCTGTTCCTACAGCAGCTGGACTTCAATGAAATCTTTCAATTTGCAGAAAAGGTACAACTTTCTCCCAGCCAAAAGATGTGGCGACAACATGTCTGTCAAAAGCATTCCTCAGGCTAAGTGAGGCATCTTCTCCGCCCTTGGCTCAAGTCAAGTTTTTGAGCTCTAGTTCATACACATTCCCCCCCAAAAACCTGCCTCAGTCACAGCAGTGGTTTAGCTCAAAGCACTGCTTGATGATGGGTTTGCTGTGCTGCAGTGGTTGATCCATGTATTCACACCACCAGCTGATATAGGGTTCTGGCAGAGGCAGGGCAGGTACCTAGGTGGGTGATGAGGAGAAGCAATGGCACCTGGACCCATCACTGCCATTTCCTTCAGGGCACCAGAGCCAAGTTCCTAAGATGTTTGGCCCCTACTTTGAAATCCCTCCCAGAGCCTGTGGTAGGGGTTGGCCCCAGCTGCACCAGCCAGCAGGTCAGGCAGGGACCTCAGATGATTCAGGCTGGTTGGCACCGGCAAACACACAGTGACAAAGAAGTCTTGGTTATGCCCATGGTGTTGTCCCCGGCACCCTCTTCCACAGCAAGGAACTCAGAGATGCCTCAAGTGAGCACTGAGGTGGGGCAGGAGGTTTGTTTGGGGAGAAAAAAAGAATCACCCTGCAAACACCTTTGAGAGAATGGAAAATCGTTAAGAACTTGACACTGAAATGTGTTTTTGGATTTGGCATTTTGGTGCTCTGTGCTGCTGTTGTCCCTCTTCAGCTTTATCTGCCCTGGGCATGAAACACTGTAGATTCCTCACCTCCCAAAAACAGTGGAGATGAAAGATCTGGACTTCAGTGCTAGTTGAAGACTGGGGCGACCACCAGGTTGAGATCAGACTTCAGCCAAACCTTGCTGTGAGCGCAGGAGTGTGTGTTGCACTGCAGTTCTGGTATTTGCAAGCTCCTGGAGCAAGGACCAGTTTTGTACAGCTCTTAACACCACCTTAGCACCATTTAATTTTCCATCCCAAAAGGAAAGCTCTGGTTTGCCAGGTTAACTCTGGGCAGAACCGTGCCATTTGGAGACCCGTGAGCTGCAAGCGCTGAATTTGGAGCCTCCTCCACCTACCACTCCCCAGTCTCATTCTGCATTCCAGAAAAAGGGGGGGGGGGGGGGGGGGAGTAGTCAGAGAACAAATTTTGAATAAAAATATAATGAAGTCATCTGTAAGATGCACATGGGTAACTTACCTGCTTGCTGTTACAATTAGCAATTTTTTCAACTGAATTTAAAGCAGATGAAAGCCCTGAAGGCTAAAGTCTGCTAACTTTACCCCCCACCTACCCACCAGTTCCACAAATAAATCTTGTGGGTTTGGAAATAGGTCCTTCCCCACCCCTAACCACAGGCTTGACAGTCCCCGCCAAGCCTCTCTATTTCATTAGTTTCTGGATCTTTCATACACATACAAATACGCATACATACGCACATGCACACAAAGAGCTGCCCACTTACAAACCTGACAGGTAGAATTATTCCCTCCTTCTACAGCCCTCCTAATTGCCTCTCCTGGGCTCTTGTGAAGCATAAACGTCACTGGCTAAATATTAAGTTCATGCAGTGTCACCGTTATGCCTTTCATTAAAGCAATATCTGTCTCATAGCTCAGCGTATATGTTACTTCTAATTTCACTGTTAGGACCCACATGTAATGTGTAACTTTCCAGTCCGACTTTAAATCATTACGCCAATTCCCCTCACTTATTTAAAGATAATTTTCTCAGGAACCACTTGAAAGATGATGGTGATATTTTTTTAAAAACAAAACTATTTTTTTTCTAAAATGCATTTTGTCCCGGCATGCATAGATGTGCTTTCTCTTGACAATTTTCTCAGAAATAGTTGGTAATTCAAGACCTCATTCATTCAATATCATTAAAATTGAGTCATGATATAAGGGTTATTAGAAGGTTTACAATATTTACCATCTTAAATCTCCACTGCTGGAGGCTTGTGATCACTCCATAGTCACCGTTTGGTTTTTTTTTTTTTGAACAAAAGTGAATTTCACAGTAAATTTTCCCATCACAGAAGGGTCTTCTCCACAAGCTGCTGTTGTTTACATCTCCTGAAATCCAAATGAAGAAACATGCCACATGCAAGGAACAGCAATGATTTTAATTGGATTGCAGTAACTATCAAGAGATAAATAAGCAACAAAAATAATTAGTGTCAGCAGTTCCTTGTTTGCAAATTGGGACCTGTAACACTTGCTCAGGATGCAAACCAGGTCTCCCCAAAGACCTTTTGAACCCCATGCCCAGAAGTGACAGGACCTTAAAAATTGAGGAGTCAGAGAGACAGAAGAAACCGTGTAAGAACTGGACTTAACCAGAGAAAACTTCAAAACGGAAAAAATAAATCTGACTGCTCCTAGCTGCAGGTTACTCAGAAAATAGCGCTACCAAAGTAAGATTTATTGTGTTAACATACAGAAACTTTCTGTAGGCTGATAATTTGCAACAAAGTGAATTAACAAACAGAATTAACTGACTGATTTATAACAAAATGAACTACCTTCAAATTGTTTGGATTAATGATAAGTAGTGAGCAACACAGTAGCTGTTTTCTACTTTTTAAAGGTGCAGACAGCAGAAACAAAGTATGCAAACCCAGATGCTTAAACCTGGGCTCCTGAATACATATTTGGGCATCTAACATCCTTGTTCTAATTTTCAAAATGTTCTTAACAGCTCAGCAGCTTTGAAAACCAGACCATACTGTTCGTACCCAACCAAGGATTTGAAAGGGTATGACTAAAAATGTTGGAAATGAACCACTAAAATATCATAAAGCACCCACTGACTTCCCAATTGCTTTCTTTCGACAGTTGAACCTGTTGGTTGCAGATTGAACAGGGAGTCAATAATTCCCATTTCTATTTTCAATTCCGTCAATAAGAATATTTGGGAGCGTTTCTTCCAGGAAAGATCATCTTCAAGTCTTTCCATATGGGATATCAATTTGTCAATGTTGGTTTATGACATTGAAGTCTCTGCATTAATAAGACAAAGGCAGGAGCCCCAGTAGCTCAGCGCACAGGCTGGATATCAGGACAATTTTCCAGCACCCACCACCGCTGAGCTTGGCCGCGGGGGATTCATACAGCCCCCCGTGCTCCAGCTGTCACAGGCCAGGCTGCAACGTCCTCTTTCAGACTGTAAACCAGCACTTTGGTGACCGTGACAGATCATTTAGGATACAAGCAAGTCTAATAAGACCAGCTGCTACATCTGTAATACGTAGCTATGAATTTATATTCCTCCTTTGCATAAAATGCATGACCCTTATCCAAGAATATGGAAGCACTTTTGCTCCCCCCAACAAATACCTAAACCTAGTCAAAGGTGCAGGTATGCATATATTTATTCCAGCTGTAGGCTGTATCTGCAGATTAAAGAACATTTTTTCTGGGTCTGACAGAAAAGGGAACTGGAGAAAAATGTGTCAAAGAAAAAAATACAGTCAGGGAATGCCTAGTAACTAAAAGCTGATTCCTGCCGCAGGTGTCTCATTTCCCCCGAGGGCCACCCTCTTGCTGTTTGTCCCCCCCCACCCCAGATGCTTACTGAGACAGCCCCACTCAAGAGACAGCAGGACGGGTTGATGCACTGACTGGAGCAAACCATGCTGTCCTTCCTTCCTCCCTCCTCTTCCTCCTGCTAGCAGAGGCAGGCCAGCCACTAACATGCCTGCAGCCACCAAGGGATTCACAAAGCCACTTTCGCCCAACACACCTTACTCCTTTCGCCATCCCCAACTGTATAATGACGCTTAAAATATCCCCAGAAGATACTTTTCACTGGACAAAACTATAGACACTTGCAGGACGCTGCAATTAGTAGCTTACCCCCCCACCAAGGGTAATGAATTAAGGAGACACCCAGCATGGGTGAACAAGAAGGGGAGGCAGAAGTGAGAACAGGATTTTCAGCCTCAGGTGTTCAGGCACCTCGGGGTAAAAAAAAAAATCCTCCCTCTAAGTAGCTGCTGGAGGGTTGGAGAAGGTACGATTTGTACAGAGACAAAGGGAGAGACACAGCTAGATCCAACGTGTCCGTACTTGTTCCTTTCTTGTAAGCACCAGGGGAGCAGAAACCTTTTTGCAAGTTGGTCCCCATCCCCCAGCACGGGTTTTTCCTTCCCTTACACTGCAGCCACACGTTGTCCACCCTGTCATACGATGCCCAGCCCCACCAAACCTGGACGAACTGCTAACGCACCTCCACGGAGAGGCTTTTTGTAAAAATGGCTCTGGAGCATGCCCTTCCCTTTTCTAAAGAAAGGGACAGAGCCGTGCACCAATTTGGAAAAGCAGGGGCCCCCAAAAAAACAGCTAACTGCTTTTGGTTAGTAATATGGAAACAGGAGCCTGGCCAGCTCTTACAAAATACACTTTTGACACTGATCTGCCAAACAGGAACAGACTTGTTCTGGCTGTACGTACGTGTACACACACCCCCACACACAGATGCAAGAGGAAAACTCAGATCTTCTGGGCTCCAGCCACCAGCACTAACTGAGCCTCCATCACCGTAACCCACCGCTGCGGCTGGTGGCAGTTCAGCTCTGGCCGATGCTTGGAGACCAGAGCGCTGATCCTGCCACCAGGCTTGAAGGGGACCTACCCCCACGGGCTGCAAATGCTGGTAGGACTTGGAAAAGTAGGGAAGATATGAGAATCCACATCCATCAAACACGGCAGCTAAATGAATTGCCCTTTTCAAGAGCTGTGAGTGCTCCAAGTGCAAATCTTTCACAGTTTGTGACAATAAATTTCCCCCCATCTTATTAATAAAATATAATAGCAATTCTGAGAATAATGGCCTATTATCTAAAGTCTTAAAATGACAGAGCAATCAAAAGGAAGGTGAAATATGGGGCTGGGGGAATCTGTTCTGGGGGGTTTGCAACCTCCCTGCGTGGCACACAAGCAGAGCACGATAGATTTAGTGGTTTCTCAGACAGAAAAACACCACCAAGAGCGGCTTATTCTTCAAAAATCTATCAAATGCACATTTTTAAATTGTTCGCAGTGAGCATATGTCAATTGTTTGCACAGCTCAGAAAAACTGCCGTGATCTGCCATCTAAGCCTGCGGAAGAGGCAGGTTGGACGTACCAAACTCCCGCTCCACCTACACTACAACTGTTACGAGGTTTGCAGGCTCTGCCACCTGAAAGCACCGTGACAGGTGGCAACAGGGGCAGCAAGGATCACGTAGCATGTGTTGGTCTCTGCCACTATTAGGGCAGGCGGGAAACACCATTTTTTAATATTTTGCCCCATAGAAGATGCACAGAAGAACTGAATTTAACTAAAGGCTCAAAAATGTTTTGAGACCAAAAATTGTGCCCAATGTTGTTGGGGTTGTTTTTTTTCTTTAACCAAACTATGGCTAAGTCTACATTTTATTTTCAATTTTTTTTGCTGCTTTTTTTAGGAATTTGAAATTTAAGAAATGTTGTCAAAAAAGTTAATGCTTTTGCTCTTTTCCCATTTCTTCTAATGATGTCATCATTCTTCCTTCTTCCCTTATCTTTCTCTCATCATTACCCAAAGGTTGAATTCTCCAGAACACTGTCCTACTCAGTTATACAACCACTAACAAAAAAAACCACCAAACCCCTCTGATCCCTCCCTTGCATCCAGCCACTAATGCAAAAGCTGCTTATGACTTAATGATGCTCCTCCATGCTTCATTAGCTTTTATCAGCATGGAAACGAGGATTCGTTCTGAGTTCTGCAGGCCTGTCACTGGAGATGGGCATGGGGGAGCAGGGTAAGTTTCTGGCTTTCTCGGTGTCATTGGGCTCGTTGCCATCAATTTTGGGGGTGTCAGAAATGTCACCCATGGAGATTTTCAGCGATAGGCTGCTGATTCTGATCTAGCCCCAATTAGCAGCTGCCTGATAATTGTTGACATTGGAGAGCTATGAAGTAAATTGGGGGCCTTGATCCAATGAACCATAAAAACAAATAATAACCATAAAACTACATCTGCACTATAAAGTCTCACACGATTGCCAGTAATGTTTCCTACTAATTATGTACACTACCTGACTGGGAAGGGCTCTGCACGTAGATACATAACAGAATCTGCCTTAGCCATCTTTATGAGAAGGTGAAGGGTTGAGCAGGCAGTGAACCCGCACTATTGTCCTCTGCCTGGCCCTAGGATAACCCAAATCAGGGCTGAGATGTTGTGGGTAGATCAGTCGTATCTCTGCATTTTTGAAAGACCCCACGGGCAGGTTTCAAGCACTTTTACAAAGTTCCAGGAATCGGATTCAGCTCCTCCTCAAGCCCTAAATGTGGTGGCAAGTCCAGGGAATATCTTCAACTTTGCTTTGAGCCCATCTCTGAAACAAAACATGACCCCACTCAAACAGACTTAAGCTTTGATTCACATTTCCCATCACCTTATCTTCGCTATTGCTTTAGCATGCATAAATATATTAAACATGTTAAATATATTAAAAAAGAATGTATCTGCCAAAATAATTTTCAAATCGGAACCTCCTGAGTTATAATTGCCTTTTCCCAGAGAGCAGTATGTGACAACTCACTTGAGTCAGCCTGGGCTTGTAAAAATGATCTTGATCTTTGCCAAACCCTGGCTGTGGCTGGTTCTTAAGGAACCACCAGGCAGGGAACAACTTAATACTCATTTAAAAACTTCAGTACTGAAAAACCATGGAAATCTGGTCTTCTCTTACCAGCTCTTCTGCCAGTCCTGTGCAACTCAGTAGGACTGAGGCACCAGAAAGGCTTTTAGTGGTTTATTTAGAATCCAGTCCTCCTGTCGTGGTTTAACCTCAGTTGGCAACTAAGCACCATGCAGCCGCTCGCTCACTCCCCCCCCCCAGTGGGATGGGGGAGAGAATCGGAAGGGTAAAAGTGAGAAAACTCGTGGGTTGAGATAAAGACAGTTTAACAGGTAAAGCAAAAGCAAAACAAGGGATTCATTCACTCCTTCCCATGGGCAGGCAGGTGTTCAGCCATCCCCAGGAAAGCAGGGCTCCATCACACGTAACGGTGACTTGGGAAGACAAACGCCATCACTCCAAACGTCCCCCCCTTCCTCCTTCTTCCCCCAGCTTTATATACTGAGCATGACGTCCCATGGTATGGAATATCCCTTTGGCCAGTTTGGGTCAGCTGTCCTGGCTGTGCCCCCTCCCAGCTTCTTGTGCACCCCCAGCCTGCTCAGTCAGTAGAGCATGGGAAGCTGAAAAGTCCTTGACTAGTGTAAGCACTGCTCAGCAACAACTAAAACATCGGTGCGTTATCAACTTTGTTCTCACCCTAAATCCAAAACACAGCACTGTACCAGCTACTAGGAAGGAAATTAACTCTATCCCTGCCGAAACCAGGACACCTCCACACCTCCGCGTATCAAACTCCCATTGCCTTTGAATTGCAGAGGAAAAGCCTGAAAATTTTCTTAGTGCTACTCTAGCTTGTACAAAAGGGATATTTTAATGCTTTCCTACCTCTACCAAGCTTAATACATCAGTGCTTGCAAAGAACTGTGAGATCCCTACATAGAAGATGGCAGAGTATAAAGTTATCATTCGCAAACAGCCTATGTATGTTTTCTCCAGAGCAGCCAAATTAATACAATACCAAGTCCTTGCCCATGTTCTACGTAATTAATTCAACACTCAGAAGACATTTCATTTAATCAAGACATATCATATCTTCTCTTTCAGCTGAAAGAAACACTGAAGTTATAATGAAAACAGGTCGATATATCAACTACCAGCAATTTTCCTCTGTATTTCTGTTGGTCCCTGAAAGCCAAAAGAAGAGCTGATGCTTTCCCTTCTTGATCTGCTTGCTCCTTGTTAGACACTCCTAGTGATATGACAGTCAGACAGGCAGTGAGCTTCTCAGAATAGGGACTATGTTTTCATTACATTTGTACACAGCAGAATTGGTTACAATTTTTTTTCCCAATTAAAAGTGTGTTTTCATGTAAATAAAAAATAGAATTGTCAAAGGAGATCTGGCCATCTGGTCCTGCATTCTGACTCCAATGGGGATCGGACCCAGCTGTTTCAGGGGAGGTTTGCTCCCAATCTCCTTCTGTAACAAGCCAGTTTGCATCCTCAAACAGGAGAGCTTCCCTCCCCTCCAAGCTTTTACGAGAGAATTTGCAGCTTTCCAAATTTTTTTTTTTTTTACATTGTACAAAAAACCCTCAAATTTTTACATTGGGCTTTCAGAAGGGTACTGCAGTTAATAAGGAGCTTTCGTGGGCAGCAAAAGAGCTGGCTCTTGCATCTCCCAAGTATTTACAGCCTTCTGTGACACGTTCAACAGAGAAAAGCTTCATGCTATAGCAGATACATCTATATTCACCATATCTTAGCCAAGACTTCATGAGATAAGTTCAGCTGCCTTCATATTGTACGCAAAATACCGCACAGCCCCTTTCCCAGGGGATTGCTGGAATTGCCATTCTGGTTTCTAATGAGGGAAGGAACTGGAACACTGTAAACTTGCAACTTTGTCCGCTTCGTGTAAATCAAAGCACAGCTGCAAAATTTGGGAACAGAAAAAGTGAGGGGAAAAAATCTCCCACCACACACATCCAGAACATAAATACTCCTGGCTAGTAAATGTCACTTGACACTCTCACATCAAACCTGTCATCAGCTCAAGCGCTTAAAGGAAAAACTCTGCTGGGGTTGGGTTCACAAATCTGTCCCTAGTACTAATTTACAAGTTACCCCTCAATATTAATTATTCCTAAGTACGCCACAATGACACATTAAATTTGCATGCAAAAGCCTAGTTAAAGTCTGAACAAGCCAAGACCTCTGAGAAAGCACTGTACGTAAGAGAAATGCATTGTTTTAAATAACTACCTACTGCTGAGCTGGGGCACAGAACATATTTGGAAGCGGTAAAACTGCTGGAAAGAAGCAAGAATATTTTGAAAACAATACATTTGGGTCATGCTAACACAGGAACAAATGAACAAACATATTAGGGTTGGTATAAGGTTTGGGTCTTTTTATCAAATAAATGTAAGTATATATTTGCCTAGTCTGCTGATCCCTGGAGGTGGGAGTTATCTCTGCCTCGGTCACAGCTGTAGCAAACGCATGGAAAATGCAGGTAGCAGAAACCATTCCAGTTCCCCAGAGGCTAAGCACTTGCAGGGACTATCTATAGTTCAGTGAAGCCCTAAATCAAGTTAGCAAGCACTGGCCCTGTTGTGATTTGCAGGGACCTTCCCACAGTGCACCAGGATGTTTTTACCTCATAACAGATACCATCAATGCTAAGCAAATTGCTTGCATAATTATGCATATTTGCACAGTGCCATCAGTTGCAGCTGATGTCACTTGCTGATTATCTTTCACCTGATTTTTTTCATCAATGGAAGCTTGGTTTTTTATTTGTGACTCATTCTGTAACACTTATTATATACTGTGCCATGCCAGGTGTACTTTCAACGCTTGCTTTATTGCCACAGACATGTTGCTTCAGATGAGGATGGGGTGGGAAAGGTGTCTGGCTGGACCCTTCCCACCCCATGGAATGTTGTTATTAATTATAATTTATGTTTCATATTAATCACATGATATTATTATTTATAAAGCAATCAGTCATCCACATATCAGTTATAAAAGGATCAAATCTTATGCCCTGATGAATCAGAGTTCAGTATATTTTAGGTTTCCCATAATCAGCTGGCAAAGGCTTGCTTTCAAGCAAGATGCTGTTTATTTTTAGATTAGTAATGAAGAAACATCAGGAGTCCATAGGAGAAATAAAGGGAGAACCACTTCCCTGGGAAATGGAATGATCCTAGAGCAAAATGTTTGTCCTTAGCGTGCACTGTCACTGAAAGCAGCATTGCAGAGACAACACCTAACTGCTCATTACATCACACCGTCCGTCCAAAAAATGGCGTAACATCAAGTTTGGCCTCAACATACCATCCACCTTTGGGCACGTTATCACAAAGATGCTTCCCCAGGGCATGAAATCACAGGTTCATATATAGGAGCTACACAAGAAACAGGTTGGCAGGGGGTGAGGAGGGCCTGTGGTATCTATTTCACAAGATGATCTCCAAGACGGGCTGCAGGAGATAGTGGGCTGATCAGATCTAGCATTAGGTAGAACTTTACCCAAACCACAATAATTTGGAAAGAAGATGAGGAATTAAGGAGCCTGGCTCTGGCCCATCACAAGCTGCGTGGCTTGCTGGTTCCCATCCCACTTTGTTAGCCTTGTGAAATGAAAATACGGTGTGAAAAGCCAAAGCGTGACAATAAGGGGACACTCAGGAGCTGCATACTTGGCTTCAAAAGCAAGCGGTCGTTGAAAGCCAGGCTGTACCTGCAGTTCCTGGACAACAATAGAGTCAATTCTCCGGGGACTGAAGAAGGCATGAAGCCTTTGACCTGCAGGTCACTGGCTCAAAACCCAGACGGACTTTGTGAATGATCAAAAATGGTTCCCGCCTGATTGCTGTTTGCATCTTTAAGTAAAATAAATAGGAAAGTCTTACTCCAGCTTAGCTGCCCACAGCCTGACAGCCACCTTTCAGCACTCAACAGCAAGATTTTCAGCAGCAGCCCTGCACCTTTGAGAAGAACAAAACCTGCAGTCCAAGCAAGAGACATGCTGGGGTCACCACACCCCAGCTCACTGCAACCATCAGCAACCACAGCCATGAAACGCTTCCCTGGAACCAGCTTAGTATCTACAGCAGAAGTCTGAAATCCATCATTACAATGTTAAGGGGAAAAAATCCAGGGAAAGACCCCATCTAGTCAAGGTGAAGCAGGATGGAAGCAGGAAGACAGGATGATGTTTGCACAGTCCCAGCCCACAGCACGTAAGCCTTCATCCTGCAACATCATCGGGTTGGATCCTGCAGCACCCACTTAAATAGGGGATGCAAGGTGCTCTTTGTGTCCTGGGAACCTGACTCCTCCATAAATATCACAAATTTAGGGCTTTTTGCAATAACCACATACATCTGCCACTCACAGTTATTCTAAAACCCAAGGAAGAAAAAACCCTTGCTGCTCTCCCAGTGCAACCATGACTCATCCTTCAGAGAAAGGCGTGGACAATTAAGAGCATCTGTCAGTAAAGCCAGTGACAAATGACTCTCCCTCATGGCTCTGAACACACATACTTTGGTACACAGCTTTGGCAACTCTGGAGTGTTTTGGAAATATATTACTCCACAGCAGGCTCCCCCCCCCAGCTTGTTTACCTAGCAAGCACACTTAATAAGGAGCCTGTTAAAAAGGCCATGGTTATAGAGCATTCCTGGTCTGTTGAGCAATCAGGCTGGATTATGGTGTTGATCATTAATTATTGGGGAGGGGGGAAGAAGGGCAGGCTTAAATTAAAAGCAAAGCCAGAGTTGATTAGGCATGTAGTAAACAGGGCATAAAGACATACTTAGGACTAAGGGATCAGGGTTCTCATGCCAGTTCACAGTGCTGCTCTTGCTCAGTGGGTAACTTCACATTTCTGCTTCTCTGTGAACATCCAGGGCCCTGTTTCTTTGTCAGAAGAGCATTTCTATTATCAAAGATAACTCCTTCAGTCCATGGCTGAAGATGGTGCTCATACGTGATGCCGCATCGGGCATAAATGGCAGCGTTTGGGGCTGCAGAGTGTCTTGTGTGTGAGGAGGCTGTGAACCACCCCAGGCCAAACACTGCCTCTTCCCAAACACTCTTAAACCCATGGAAAACAACCCATCGCACCCCAAAACTGCAGCCACTCAGGGGAGCACGTGGTGCTGCTGCAAAGACACAGGGAGGTGAGACTAGGGAGGGGGAAGGAGAGGTGGGGACTGACACTGAGTGTGGGCAAGGGAGGAGAGGTGTTTCCTAAGTGTTTGTCTTCTCCTGCAACTCAGCAGCAACTTGCAGTGATTCTTCATAATGCTTATTATGGTGACTTTTTAGATAAAACATAAATGGGCTGCCCCAAACCATCCATTTTGATGCCTTACAGTAGAAACACCCCACACATGACCTCCTCCAAGAGGTAAGAACCAGCCCTCACAGCGTGCCTGCTTTGGCCTATTGCCTTCTTAGCAGCATCACAACAGTGGCACTGAACTTTCAGACCACTGCACAGATGTTGCAGCATCCCAACACAGGGGATGTGTTGCCTGACCAACAGTCAAAACCACAGGAGTAATAGTCCATACATTTGAACCTAAACCTAGTCTATAGCAGCATATGTTGTTCAAGTGAAGCTCTATGAGCTCTCCTTGAATAATATTTCAGCTTCAATTGCTTGAGAAATTTATCCACCACTTTTTATTGTCCTTGATGTTGCCTTCAAGACCTCCTTTACTCCAGAGATTTAGTATGGGATTAGCTGAGCTCTGGGGTGCAAGCATACAGACACGGTCTCTACAGTCTCAGCCAAGAGGTCTCATCCCCTTTCCACCACCCATTCCAGTTCCCTACCATCCAAACAAACTTGCCACTACTCAATTCTTTCCAGCCCACACGGGTGCAGTGCAGGAAAGTCCTTGGTAACCAAAATGAAATCTTTTTCCCCAAAACCTTCCAGGAGGAAGCGCTGCAGAGCACAGAAAACTTTTGGCACACCCAGGTCTTTCACAAGTGGCCAGTCCAGCAAGGACATTTGGCTGATGAGTAAGCTCAAGCTCACCTCTGGCCAACCCTTACACAGATGGAAACCACTGACACAAACCCAGGTTCCCTGACTGCTCTCCCCACCCATCCAAGGAACCCAGCCACTTTGTCATCCCCCTGGAGCCCTCTAGTACTCATTTCAAGCTTCCCACCCTGTTTTCCAAACTAAGCTGGGCTCCTCCTGGCTACTTCCAACAAAAAAAAATTCTTCAGCAAAAGTCCCAATATCTTAGCATCTGAAGCCAAATCTCACTTAGCAAGTGTGGATGCCTCAGAAAAGGACCCTCAACCTTGGTAGACCTCATGGGAGATCTTTGCTGTCAAACTCCAAGAGAAGCTGCAGTGCTCCTCAGGTCAATGCAGAGTGCCATTCTCTTATACCACCTTTTCCCAGGGTGGGGCGGCGCAGGGGAGAAAAAAAAAAATCAAGAGCAAAAGCACAGACAGGTCTTTTGTCTCTGAGCTGCTTGTCATTGTGCAGCCAGATGCGAGCAGAGTTTAAAGGAAAGGATTTATATGACTGCCTTGCCAGACCAGGCTCAGATGCTTTTTCCAAGCTTAGGTAAGACATAAGAAAAAGGTCAGTTTCCCTGTCTGCTTTAACTCATGGAAGGAAAAAGAGGTTGACTTTAATTTTGCCTATAAAGGAGCTGCACTCCCTGGGTAAGGACTCATAGAAACTTAACATAGGGTTGCCCAGAACAAAGGGAAACCCGACAGTAAGTCCGGTAAAACAGAGCTGACACCACTGTTTCTTATGGAGTCTTACTTACAAAATAACCACAATTCACTGCACATTATCAGCTTGGAGGGGTCACTTTCCTCCTAGATACAGCCATGCAACCGCCTCACACCCTGCCCATACGCAAGTGGTCAGCAGAGACTAATCTGAACTGAAATTTAATGGATCCGGCTAATTCATTATTTGAAAGACTTATGTTTTTCAGTTTTGTTTCATCTTGATTTTTTTTTTTCTTCCAAGTCAAGAGCACCAGATGGCCAATAGTACTCTCATTGCTAGGTACTAAACAGGCACTTCCATATGATATTTGCCATGAAGAATTAATACAATTAGGTCAGGATGTAAAGACATCATATTATTCATGGCAATAAGCCCAGATTTACTTTTTATTCCTCCTGCAACTGCCTGCAGCCTGGGTGAGGTCAGAATCCAGGTCCCTTTTTGCTGCAGTGAGCTGAGCTGCTCCACGTCTCATTGCACCACACTTTTGCAGCTGCAACTCATGTTTCTATTCTGTAAGAAATATAGCCAAATTCAGCTTCAAAAGGAAACCTTGCTAAGAGATCTGCAAGTACATGCTTAACAAAAGGATGATGCCCTTGTAATATCTCTCGCCTTTATTTTTCAAGTTTTGTTTTCCCTTCTTGCTGTCACTACAAAGGTTGTAAGCAATATGAATGGAGAACTTGTGAAAAGGGCTGGATAGTCTTCAGCTGGCCAAGTCCTCAGAGCCAGGAGCTCACAAGAGCACAGGAGGGAGGACTGCTGCCACGCACTCATACACCCCATCATGGTGCTCCTCCCTGACTGCTCACCCAGAAGTAAGTGTCAGCTATTTGTCACTGATTCTTTTTTTTTTAATCATTGCTGGTTGTTCCTTCTTTTTATTTTTCATATCAAAGTAACTGAAATAAACAATTTTTCCTGCAGCAGAGGTTAGCCTGGTGGCAGGAGCCAGGTTTGTCTGGGAAGGATAGTTCCTTTCTGCTCCCCTCTCAGGACACATTTCCAATTCTTACCCTCATTAACTTTGATTTTAAGGGTCCTCTTTCTCAAAGTTTAAGGCTGTGAGCAAAGGTGGGATTGCCCACTGATATATGGGAGATCAAGTCTTGATTCTTCACTCTGATAAAAACATGCATGAGGCATGACTTTGGCCAAGTTTCTTGCTTTTTTTTCTCTGCCATAGATTCCCTGCCCCTACCAAAAGTTCAAGCCAAAAATCAAAACCATTCTCTGTGCAGTGAGCAGGGAGGCAAAAGTGGAGGCAGAGAGCTCCCAGACTGCAGGACAGGATGAAAGCCAACCTGGGACCTGCTCCTGGGCAGCTGAGGGGCCAGAATGATTGGCAAGTCTCAGGCAGAGCTGCCATGCCATCCCCAAAGCTAATTTCCAAGTCGGGCTCTGCTGTCTCACACTGCGGCCAACATCCCGGCAGACCTGCCCGCAAGGCAAACCCTCTCCTGCAAACCACGCGATGGCTCTGCTCTGCTTCCTCTGGCTACTTACAATTCAAGACATCTGTGTTTACTCCGTGACCCATAATGGAGGGATGTTTTCCCTGGAAGGGCTCCATCACTGCCTCTCTCCTGGTGCCTACCATGTGTCCATTTAATGATTTTTTTTTTTTTTCCAAAGAAGGTCTGCATGCTGCTATTTTCAGCACCCTCCCCATGTGCTAGAGGCAATTCATGCTTTGGGACACATGGCAAGGACTGCAGAAAAATTTCCTGTTGTTCCAAGGGGAGGCTTCTCTAGCAAAAAAACATAATAGGGCTTCAAAGACCCCATTCCCCATGCACAGCACAGCGCACAAGGCAGATATGGTACTTGAAAATTTTGCTTTTGACAACATGCAAAGTGAAAACCCTACTGACAGCCAGAAAGCTTAACAAGTCAATCATCTCATCTACCGCAACGTAATTTCTAAGGCAAAATAGTGCTACTGCACTTCATGTTGTTACACAAGGGGAATATGACCTCCTTGCCCGATCCCTGGATGGAGCAGACTAGCCAAAATTAACTGGACATGGACCTAAACCCCAAACCTGTTTCTAAACAGGCAGCTCAGCCACAGCCTTCATAGCTGGTCCCATCTCCTGTTGTTATGCAGCGTAAGGCAGGCATGGTCCCTCTCAGGACTGCCAGCCCTCACTCTGGCTGCTGAATACCCTTTCATTTTTTCTCCTGCATGACAGCAGGATGACCGAGTTGTCATCTCATCACCTCCCTGTGGCAAGACACTAAGGGACACTAATTCACTGACCAGGACCAACCTCCTGAACTAATGTCCTTCACATTCACGTAAATCCTTTCTCATGCTCTCCCATTTCACTTTGTGACCCCCAGGGGAAAAAAAAGACTAGTGTAAAGTGTTCATTATTATTAATACCATTATTATATAGTAGGGGAGATTAGAAGGCACAGGTAGCAATGGGGGCTGAGTGGAGCAGTCAGGTTGGGTGGATGGGAGGAGGCAGGAAGGAGAAGGGGTTTGCAGGGAGCCTGCAGAGCAGCTCGAGGAGGAGGGTAGCGTTGGATCCTAATAACCCCTTCCAGTTTGTTCCCTTCCTACAGGACCTGATTCCCTTTCGCCCTGCGCTGAGATTTCCTCACCTCCCTGACAGCTGGGAGGTGCTTGGCTGGGACTGGAGCCCGTTCAGGCTACACAGGGCCAAATCCCAAACCAGCGTGTGTGTGTGCACCCTCGCTCCTCCCAGAGGAGCGGGGAGGGGGGTCAGCCCAGGAGAGCAGGGGGTGCGGGGCAGAAGGGGCTTTGAAGGCTGACAGCCTCAGGTGCGAGCGTGTGACTGCAGACATTCCTGCAAAGCAGGAGCAAGAGATTTGTTACCTGGAGAAGGCTGATGCTTGATGAGTGATGTCTTCATCCAGCTGTCCAAGAGGGGGTTATTCTGCCTGCAGGCAGCTTCTGCTTTGTCAGGGCCAAGAGCCCACATGCAAGAGACTTTTTAAGGTCCTTAAGACATCTGTGAAAGAGGGAGAGGACTGAGGAAAAAAAGAAAATTAGCTAGGGAAAGGGTGCCTCTCCTGTTTCCGTGTCAGCTGGTGGGGAGACATGGAAGGCCTTGCAGAGCTCCTGCCTCCCTGCTCCTCAGCGTGGGACCTGCAGAAACACGTTCCCTCTCCTAACAAACTCATGTCACTAATCTGGCAGCCAGCCCTCAAAGAGGGGATTGCTGAGCAGCCACAGCTCTGGAGAACAGTGGGACATATGGAGTTTTCAGCATTTTTCTAATTTCCAGAACTCTTTTTTCCAGTGGAGAGGCATTCTTCTGGATAGAGAATGCCAGGCTGAGGACAATAAGCCTGGTTTTCTGAGGAACCTATCAAAGATGACTGAGAAGTACCCCATGTACTGCTAGATGAAAATCAGAGGAAGGATTTAGGAAGAGAATATTTGGGTATGTTGTGGCAAGGAGCAAGAGCCTGAAGAAAAGGCCATTGTGCAGGAGAGATGGGCTCCTAGATACCATCCCACCCACACTGCTGGATGGTCCTGCAACCTCAGAAATGAGCTCATTACTCTGTGCTCCGCTCCCCTTATCTGTTAATTCAGGCTGGTTCATTACCACTGCATTTTTAGAGTCAACACATGAGGTTTAATTTATTAGTGCCCATAAAATCCTTTGCATTCCAGGATGGGAGTTTTCTGCAGCACAAACCTCACGCCACCTTCTGCTGCCAAAGCACACCCGTCACTTCTTGGTGTTCACCAGACCACAGCAAGACACTTCCTGGGTAGCACCAAAATGAGATATTTTCCTAGGATGTAGTTCACTTCTCCTTCCTCTCACATGGATTTTAGGCTTCATAAAACACACCTCAGAGAACCCCACCTCTCCACCATGCAGCCACAGCTACAAGACTTGGCACTTCGCAGATCCAGCTCTCACTGGTGAGGATGCAGCCCAAAACATGGCACCTCTGCTGCGAGTGGAAGCAAGACTACTCACCAGTGCTGAGGGGTTACTTCTCATCCCAGAGGAGGCCTGGACATTGATGGGAACAGGATGACAGCTACTGACACCTCACAAGGGCACGCATTGCTTGGCTGTCAGATGGGAACAGTCTCCATTCACTCCTTACCCAGCCTGGATTTCAGTTAGGGCGTCACATTCACACCTTTCCCCTGCAAAGTCAGGATCAGAGAAGGAGCCCTGGGACATCAAGAGGAGGCAGGGAGACAGGCCAAAGACAAGCCAAGGTGAGAGACGGCAAACAGGCACTCCCTGCCTGCTCTGTTCAGTTGGAGCTGTTCAGGAATACATTCATGTTTGGCTAATCCTTTTAGAAATACATTTCAAGCACTATTTCTGAAGGTCCTCAAGGCAAGATAGCTTCAGCTATAAACCTCTTGGCTAAAGAGTGAAACCCAACCACACTCAATTTACCTCCCCACCTGAGGTCATGTCAGTATTACACTGGCTTCTGGAGTTCCAGGTTTATGGCTCAGCAACATGGAGGACAGGAAAATGGATGATCTTGCATCTTGTCTGAAAAATGCAAGGCCAGAGCAGTTTTCCTAGTCTACATTAGGAAGAGGATTGAAGATAGTGTTATGGGAAAGGGTAATTCTTTGTGTTTGCACTCAGACTTGCAACACCACAGGTGCTGCGAATTTGCTCTCCAACCCATCCCACCAGCCATTGCCTCCACATGGGGAGATGCAGGGGACTAGAGCAGGGTAAAAACTGGGTAAGCATCAGATGAAGAATGGGAGAACCAAGGAGAGACTTGTGCTCTACACCTGGATGCCAGATACACGTCTACTCCTGAACACTCCCATTTTTTTCCAGCAAATGCATTTCCACTTGATGCGGTCCCCTCTCAAAGCAGTGTCTAGAGGCTCAAGCAACCCAGAGGACCTCAGGACTCGCACAACTCACCCCCCAGCAAGACTCACCACAGGCGATTGCAGAGGGGTTAAAAGGCTTCGCATATGGCTCTCATTGCTCTTCCTTTTATCCTGGTCATGCCCAGCAGGCAAAGGAGAGCTGGAGGAGGTGGGGAGAAGGAATGGGGGGGGTGGGAGAGGGTTAAACCTGAGGGAGGCAGGGAAATAGCCTGGCCATGGTTTTTTAGCACAGCCAGCAAGAAGGCTGCCTGCCTGCCTCGGGGGACTATTAAGGGACTATGGTGACTTTCATCTCCAGGTCACTAGTTCAAATCTGGTCCAAGTCAGGGACAACAAAGGTATTATGTGAAATTAATTGCTGGTCTCAAGTCCAATTCCTAGTACATGTGTGACCATTTCAGTAAAACTTGCATCAGCTAAAGGCCACTTGAGCACAGGGGCAAAGAAGTGAAGGGTGATGAAGCTCCTGCCTCATCCCCAGATGGAAACCCGCCTTCGGCAGAGGTCAGCATGATCAAACAGTGCTTGCTGTCCCGCTCCCTCCATTTCCAGAGGTATTGTTCTCACACCGCATACGCTTTTGTAGAGAAATAATTTCAAGATGTCTCAGCTTCACATACCCTGAGTGAATTCAGAGTAATCCCTAACATGATGCTGGAATCTTTCTTTCCCAAAGATAACAGGATGGAGTTAGATGGGGAGATTTATAGGGCGGGGACAGTCTTTTTGTTCTGATTTTGCACAGCAGCTCCTCACCCACGAGTGCAGGAATAAGTGCAGGCTGGAGAACCCCTCACTGCTTTGAACCATAACTGGGCAGCACCACTTCTGGCTCCTGATGAGAATCAGTGCTCTCATTTCTCTTTTAAAGAAAGCAAATGAAAATGTTTGAGGGAAATACGCTCACCAAGGTGTTTAAAAAATAAAACTAAGTATCAAAATACTTTTAAACTCACATTCATGGAAAACTGACTCAGCTGCTTTAACAGAGCAGGAAACTACCAGACACAAACAAGAGGGTCCACAGCAAATTGTCCATGTTAGCAAACCAACAGTTCACACCAGTTGGGCTCCAGATGTTACCTCCATACCACTGTGTGGGACTAGGGGAAAACACACCATGAACCTGCCTTAGTTGTTCTTGGGGTGTCTTTAGGGCTGCCAGAAAACAGTGGTACTGGATACAAAAGGGCATTTTGTAGTCTTCCTGAACAGTGTGCTCCCAGACAAGCGCTAAGCAGCGACTTCAAGAGCTCCCAGCATTTATTTTCCACCTTTAAACTGGGCAACACACAGCTCTGCCCAGCTCCCACACTGGAGCAGGCAGTCGAGGAAGGACAGCTCTCCAGTCACTAGGACAGACCACCCCCCCAGCCGATGCACACCAGCTCCCTCATGCTAGCCAGAAGCATTACCTTGTTTAATTTCTCAGTCAAAAATGACAGCAGATGGTCTCAGCTGGGAAATGTTGCTTGCCCCTGGAGTTACAGCTGCATCTCTCCTGACTGCTCGCCTCTCCCAATTAGAAGCAAATCTGCCTCCTGTCAGGCAGCAGTTCATTCTGCCCCTACAGCCCACCCCATACTGCCTCCCATTTAAAAATAAAAGATTGCCTTTTCTGAGCTGCTTATTGCTGCTTGCACTGACAATAATTCTGTGGAAATTGGTCGTTGCCACCACTGATGACCATTAGCATGCTGACCTGCTTTGACTTTGCCATCAGCTTTGAATATCAAATCAGTGATTAACGACTTCCAGTAATGACCCTGCCAGGAGCATCCCTGTGTTTCTCCAAGAAGGTACCCTCTGAACTGGATCATTACAGGAGCTTGTCATTTGTCAGCAATTTAAAAGCTGATAAGTCAGCAGTGCGCACTTGGGGACGAGACTGTGCTGGTTTCCTTGATATCTCTGTTGTACTTTTCCTTTTTCATCGACAGAGGCAGATAAAATTCATATGGTTATGGCAAGTCTTGTTTGGTTAACAGCATCTGAGAGAACAGCATGAGAAGAATCACTCCGTACTTGCCCCCTTCTGATCCCCTTTCCCAAAGCATTTAATATCTCTAAAGGTGATATTAATATATCACCACCTAAGGCTGTGATTCAAAAAAAATGCATCAAGTCCAGCATTTGTTGCCCCAGTTATAGCTCAAAGGCATGACAAAAAATGGTGTAGAGTACCATTCCAATAAAGCCTTATTCTTCCAGCTCCAAAAATGTCGGTGGATTAATTCTGACAGGTGAGGTGTCTGTGTTGCACTAAATATCATCTGACTTGCTACATGCTTACTTCCTCGGCATACAAGTGTAAAATCAGTGCAAGTTCTGTACATGCCAACAGGCAATCCAGATCAGATGTGTCACTGTCTGGCCCTATGCACGAAGCCAGTACTAGTAATTATGAAACTACAGCCTCAGAGGCAGGGTGCTGGGCAAACTAGACCTTAGTACCTTAGCTGCTCACAAAAGAATAAAGCTTTAACCATGCAACGAAGCCTGGGCCAGAAAACCAAATCAGAGGCAATACATCCACCCTAACAAAAACATCCAGTCATCCCTTTGATACTTTTACAAGGGCTTTCTAAAGAGCTCCCTGGAGCTGCATCAAGACCAAGCACTGCAAAGAGCAGGTGAGCCATGCTTGGAAGCTGCCTTCACATCTGCAAGTGCTTTATGGTCCTAGAGAAAAAAAAGAGAGAGGAAGAGGGGATCCTCTAATGAGGTTATTACCAGTGCCTGGCACTGCAGCAAGGCTGTCCAATGCCTGCTACACTCCTTCCTCCTACAGGAAAGGAAAACCCTTTGTGTGAAGGATTTAACGGGCTCTGACTGAGACACAGAAGGTACCATCTCTCAATAGTCAGGGCCATGGATCAATTTGGCAAGCAAAGGAAAAAATTTCTAGTATTTTCAGCAAAACAAAAGCAAAATTAACAGCAAAGAGTCTCCACCACCAGATGTGCTTGTGTGGTTACAGTCTTGATTTATCTAGCAGAACGGAGCTAATTTAGACTTGCTGGATTGCATTTGGTGCACAACCTCTCCGTGCCTCAGTTTCCTTCTTATTCACAAAGGGTTAACTCTGACAGACTCAGAGACAACCAGAAGTTCCTATTTCCTTTGGACCCATCTATTCCGATTGTGAGCAACAGCTGTAATAACCAGGTCCCAGGAGGAAGGAAACCATCTTATTTTAAGGCAAAACCTGTCATTCACATCAGTATTGCCAGCATGGTCAAAGACATGTAGGAAAAAAGCTGCTCTTCCCTGACGCAGCACTGACACAGAGCCCAATACTTCATACAGCAGCAAGTACAGAGCTATCCCAAGCTCAAACAGGCATCCTCATCCTAACATATAGATGAGCCATATCTTACTGCAGGCCTCTGGGGACCCTACCTTCCAGCATACACCAGCCCCTGCAAGCCATACAGACAGTTCTGCATCTTGCAGCTGCGACCAAGCAAAGAGGGAGCCAGAGCCGTAACACCACCTTCCCTACAGCCTGTAGCTTCCACTTACTCCCCTCCCAGCCCCACCCACTTACAGGGGGAACACCACAGCAGAAGCAGAAAGATGAAGCTCTAGTTTTTCCTTAAAAGTAGTTGAACAAGTAGACACCCCTCAGGAAGCCCTGCCAAGGCTCCTTTCTCCTACCTGCCCTGGGAAACTTTCTTCTAAGCATTTTTGTTTGCTCCACTGCAGTCTCATTCCCCACCACACAGAGCTCTCTTGGTTTAGGTTTTGTTTTTCAATCCTTCCACTTGCTTCATAGCAAATTTCCAAATCATAATGACAAAAAAAAAAAAATCAATAACCAAAACCTCCCCCCTTTTAAGCAACAGCTATTTCCTTTTCCAGCCTCCCTTTAGTAAGTTCAGTGAGGAACTAGCTTCCTCCAAGGATCCAATCAGAGCTTCTTATCAATTAGGGTAATTGGCACCCAGCTGAGCCTGTCTCCCAGTTGGGACCCATTAACACTCAATTAAGACAACCCCAGGCCCTGCCCTCCTCCCCGTTACAGCTCTCCTCTCTATTAGTGCACACGTCTGTGCACAAAACCCTCTCGAGGCCATGTGGTTGTCCATCCATCGTGTGTCTGGAAAGGCACAGATAATGATAATGAGTGTAATGAGCAGGCCATGTTCTCAGGCAGCTTTGCACATAGCCATTCTCCTAGCATTTCAGGTATGCAATTAGCCTTGCCCCCATGTCACAGACAGGACACCACCAGCTTTCTGAGGGAAAGGCAGAGATTTGAAAAGCATGGAGTGCCCCCAAGAAAAGCTAGCTTGCTTTTGGTGGCATCAGGTGGGGGATCAGTCCCTGCTGCCTTCTGCTATGTGCTAGGTCCGATAGCTCACTGTTTGTGAGAACAGCACCTCCACTTTTCATGGCCCTGGGTAGCCCTAAGTCACCTTTTCAAGGGCTTTTTTTGTTTTATCTAATCATAAGGGTCAGAAAGTAAATAATAGCAACCCGACATGCGGGAAACAAAAGAGCTCGATAATCTTTAACCTTGTGCTTTCTTTAAAGTCTTGATTCACTTTGGCTGGCTGTTTGGAGCTGATGTCCTGGGACGCTTTCAGGCAGTTGGGCGAGGCAGGGAGCCGGCCCAGTTGTCCTCTATGTCCTCTCCTCCACCACTTCCACAGCAGCCTCCTCCGCAGGGTCCCTCAAGGCTGCGGCCCCTCTTCAACCGCGGAGCCCTGGGGAATGGAGAAATTAGCCCTCCTCTCCCCTCTCCTTGCCACGCGCCCTCTCCCCACTTGAAGCTGTCAGCGTTGTGCTGAACCCCCTCCAGCTACGCCCTAAACACACTTTAAATCCCCTGTCAAACCCACAGGAAAACGGTGGATGGTCTGTTTGCCCATAGGGTTTGATCTGCATCCACCGGCCTGCCTGTTTGTTCGGGAGCCGTGTCTTGCTTGGTTGTGCAGCCCTGAGCAGACCAAAGCTGCCAGGGAGCAGCACATGTTCCTTCCTTGCTCTCCTCAGTGATTTATTTCTATGCCACACATCTCCAAACAGCATACCAACGTTTGGTCTAGTTTTAATATATACATTAAAATATCCATGTCTGCATTTCCATATGTATATAAAAGCAGGGGGACAGGGAAAGGGAAATTTGTCAGATGACCTAGCAACTCAAAGCCAGCCAGAAAGCATTTCTTCTCCCGCGTTTCTGAAAATAACCGGTGCACGTTTGACTTCAAAGTAATACACAGTACAGACATTTTCCAGCCATATTTATATCACTGTAGGAGGACACAGCAGGAGATGGGGTTAGTGAACTAGTTTTTCTCTCTGCTGCTCGTGTTCTGGATGAAACTGAAGCAGTACTTCCAGAAAAATCACCCGTTCCCAGGTGCAAATCACTTTCTTTTCCCCTTCTCTCATCTGGTGTTCCAGGAGGTTCAGGGAATTCACATCAGCATCAAGCAATAGTCCAACCATCTCACTGCTGTGGTCCAGCTCACGGGAGAAGGAAGAACTGGCATTGCCCTGAGAGACTGGCTTTCTGGCTCTGCCTGGCGCATGGATACCATCTGTCTTAAGTGTCTGAAGCAATTTACTTCCAATTTTCGAGGTGTTTGAACTGATGGTACTAATTTATGTCCAATGCATTAGACTCCTAGGGATTCTTGTTGGGACTGACCTTCTGATCACTCTCCTATTTAAGCCTGAATGTATTCTGCTCATGTTTCGAGATCAACCATGTTATGCCTGAAGCCTGTAATGACTGTTACTACTGCTTTTATGAGCAATCTCCTAATTGACCATTTGTCCTGCAGTCCCAGATGCCAGACATCCCACCAACATGGGCATCACCCTGCGACTGGTCAGTCACGGACAACCCACCCATGTCCATGATGCCTCGGTGTTCCTGGGGATGCTGTGAAGGTGATATGGATGTGCTTGGGGTGTCCCAGACCTCCTAAACACAAACAACAGTGAATCATTAAGTCAGAGAGCTCACTCACAGGGAACAGACTCTCCTCCGGTAAGATCCCTCTCAGGAATTTTGCACCAAACTGTGAATCAGGGAGCGCTAGCTCATGCAAGGAGAGATACAGCACCTTGCACAACAGACCTGTGATCTCAACTGGGCTTCGTGGGCTCCACTTTTTCCATCCTGTACAAATAATAACAAGAAAAGATGACTAAAATATGGCCACACTGGCCTGGAAATAAGAACCTCCTGAGATCTATAGCCATCCTCAACACTTACCCTTTCAGCAATCCCAGGAAAGTCATTTGACCATCTTGTCTCTGGTTTCCCTTCTGTAGCACAGCTTATCTATCACACAAACAATCGTAGCAATTCAAGTCATCTTGCAGGTGACTGTGAGCAACATACTCCACTTTGCTCTCTCCTGAGGCCGCCTACATCAACTGCAGAGTGATCAGTGTGGGAGCCTGAATCCCCCCACGTGGCACATTTGAGACTTAACCTCTATTTATGGTAAAGCAGCAGCATCTTCTAAAAGTCATGTCCTAAAAATGAGCCAAATTGTCATCCAACATGGCCGTAAAAAAACACAGGTTCTAGACAAGGTTTCCTTCTATATGTGTATAGGGCGGGGAAAAATAATGCTACCGTTTTTGGATGGGAAGTAGAAAATTATTTGTATTCTTCTCATTAAAGACTTTCTGGTATTTTTTCAAAAATGAATAATTTCACCTATTGCAGCCATTTCTAGGAAGAACTTGGCCAGAGCGCTGGACAAAAATGCATCGCACAGTTCCTCCCAAGGGAAGAAACAGGTGAAGGGGACATCTATCACCACATCAAAGCAGAGCTCACTCCTTTGTAGTGCCCATGAATGAGACTCATTTTGTCTTCCTAACAAGTGGGTTCTGCGCGGAAGATGGCCCCATCATTCCCCCAGCCGCTACTTTTAACGGCTGCAGCAAAACCAATCAACTTGATGTCATCAACGGCTTTTGAGACGTTGCCTAAGGATCTCTGGAGGGCGAAGGGGACAATACAACCTGGAAAGCCCTCCTTCCTTTCAGCCTGCCCTGCACTTCCCCTCTTGCCTTGTTCTCCCTCTCCTCTTTATTAAGCCGCTTTTGTGGGGCTTTCACCCATTCTCTCCAATAGTGAAAAAGTCCAAGTGAGTGAATCTCCTCCTCCTCTTTTTTTTTTCTCCCCCCTTTTCTATCATCCTTTTTCAAAGTAGTGCTCGCAAGGGATGGCAGGGCTTTCAGTGCGTTGGGGTCCCTGCCATGCCGCTTTGTTGGCTGCCTCAGCATTGTGCTTCCCAAGGCAGTGCAGGTGCAGCAGGGTTTTGTCTGGGTGTTAAACGCGGGCTAATTAGCCGAAGGGAGGGGAACGGGGATGGCGGCGGCAGCAGCATTCATTACACAGAGGCATTCAGGTTCCACAGGAACCAGGATTTGCCCGGGTAGCGCAATCCCAGCTTGTTTCTGCCCCCGCTGCAAGGCGAGACTTTGGGAGGCAGGATCACACCCCGCGTGGGTTCATTCACCTCCCCTCCGCTTGTATTTGCCACTATCGGGGGAGTCATCTCTGATGGGGAGAATAAATTGCCATCAGCTCTCCACAGCGCACACACACCCTGGGAATGGTGAAATGACACACCAGCTCAGGAAGCTGGGGAAAGGCACAAAGCCCAGTAAAAGAGACGCAAATAATCTGCACATAAAATACCACAGACAGCCCTGGCATCTAGGGCTAATGAGTGAGGGTCTGCCCTGACTTCAGCAGCTTTTCTTTGCAAGCTCTCATGAAAATAAATCTATAATGCACACCATATGCAGTTTATGTGGCATTCAGTCTGGATATTTATTTTGAAAGACAAGAGTCTTTGCTTGGTTTCATTTGTCACTAAAAAGGAGAAAGAAGAGGCATAAAGTAAGCAAAAATAGAAATACTTTGATCCAAACCCAGATCATCAATGGCAGCAATTTCACCAAGTAACAGATATGAGTTTCATCCCAGGTATTAGAGTGTGCTAGCTCCAAGGTGTTTGGCACCAGTACCCTTCAGAGCAGTGCTTGAACACACATCGAGTAAACCACACTGACGGCCCATGCCCGTGAGCGAGGGCACAAACCTCCATAAGCTGGTAGAAAGAAAAGGAGAAGTTGTTGGGAGTTGAGGACCATACATCCCCTTGGGTTCTCTGACCTCGCATTTCCAGAGTGAGAGTTGCTCCTTATTCACATCTCCCGTTTGTAAGCCCAGCCAGGTCAGAGCAAATTCCGTGTTGATTTAGCAGCATTTTACATTTACTTTGGACTCACTTTGTGCTGGTGTGAATAACTGCATAAGTATCAGGCGATCGGGGGAGCAAAGATGTGCAAGTAAAGCAAAATAAACCATACAAAAATCTGTAAAGGAACAGTTCCAAAAAGTCAGTCAAGTATTTTTGATCTACAAAAATTATGCATCTACATTAAGCCTCAGTCTAGGTAAAAGTTGCTAGATAACTCTGCCGCAGTTCAGGTCAAAATTAAAAATCTCACATTGTGTGTCCCCTGTCAAGCAAAGGACAGTTTTGCAAAGCCTGTGTTTGTAGGAGTTTTCCACAAAGGGTTTCAGGCAACATAAAATGTTCCTGGCACCATTTTCAGCTGTGTGTCCCAGAGACACTTAACTCTGTACTTAATTCAGGTTTAATAGGCTGCGATTATATTAAATAAATACCAGCTGGACTGATTATTTAATACATAGTTATAGCTGTTTAACAGCCATGCAATTGACTGTTACATCTCAATAAATGTATGTTTTTCATCGATCGCCTACTATTTTATTTCACATCCCATAATTTTCCTACATAACCCTTGGACCTTCAAAGCATTGCTGGGGGTCGCCCCAGCCTGCCGCACTGATGTCTACAGTCCCAGCAGGAACGTGCCCAAGAGCCGTTGCCTTTCCAGGGACTCATCGCAGGTTAGGTCACCGTGACTGGCCTCCTTCCACCTCCTCCTTGCATTTTCAGGTGATGCAAAATGCTTCTTCGCATCCCTTCCAGCCTTGCCCAGCTGCTCCGTGCCGGTGGAGCAGCTGCATCTCTCCACCCCGGCGCTGGCCTCCTCGCAGGAAGTCAGAGATCATTCTGCTCTCAACAGGCTGTAAAGAGTTTAAAGCTTCAAGAGGCTCTAGAAATGTATAATCCGGATTTTATACTTTAAAATTCATAGTCCCCTGCCCATTGATGCTTTCCAACCGATATTTGTGTTTTCCCCTTCGCTATCGGTTTGCCTGCAGCTCCTTTGAAGACATTTACCCAGCTAAGAGGTATGTTTATTGTGGCGCTGTCAGGCATTCAAAATCATCAGAAGATGTATAAATAAGTTGTTTCTAAAACCTGTGACTACTCGCAACCCAGCGAACTGAATAACAAGCTGTTATTAAAAGCACATTTGTTGAGATCTGACAACTGCACAACGGATATGTACAGTTTCTGCTGCGGAGTTGTTTACCTTAACTAATCACTTAGCTTCCCAAAAGACAGCGTCAAAATAAAAATGATACATACCTGTATTTAATTACTTTCTGGTGTTACTACAAACAAAATGGGTTTTTAAGGGATACATTTTACAAAGGCTTTTATCCAAGCAGCTGCAGAAACTGCGAGCAATGCCATTTCCATGTATTATAACAACTGAATTTCCATGCTCTGCCAGAAATTTTAGGGTGCACAGTAAATAACAGGTTATTTGTCTGATTTGTGTATGTCAGTGTAAGGTCTGCGAGCCTGAAAATATAGATGTCATTTGAAAAGTGGCTGGGGGGGGGCGGGGGAAGAGAAAAAAAAGAAAAAAACAGGGTGTTTTTCACTATTTAGTGCTGCCTACCCTTTCAGAATAAAAAAGACAAACCCTTCCACATTCCTGGCTGTCATGAGCTGCATTTTCCTATTCAGACCCCAGCCCACTGAAGCTGGTAGTTATAAATGCTCAAGAGCTAATAAGCACTTCTTGGGATTTAGCACTGGAGAACCACATGGTAAGGAATAGACAATTCTTTGTTATCATCATACATAGCCCCTTCCTTAAAAATGCCCTGACACGACTTCTCAGGCAATAAATCAACTTTCTTTTGCCAATGTGCTAAAGCCCATCCATGTACCATAAAAGCTTTTTTTCCCCCACCATATTCCATATCCCTGTGATGGTTTTATTCACAAGCAGGCACATGTACATGTGAAAAGAAAATGCAGATCTTGCATTTTTGAGACATAATTCTTTTTGCAAGTTCATATTCCTCAGAGCAAGGGGAAAAGTCCCGTCCTCATCCAGCCAGCATGATCTTTATTTGCTCTGTATTTTCCTGACACTGTCACAGCTCTGCACCGTTCCATCATATGGTAGAGGTATTAATTCACTATTTCCTGCATTATACAATCCCCACTTCCTTTCCAGTTTTCTCACTCTAATGATGCTATAATAAAAAACAGAGGTAATAATGAAATTGGAAAATAGAGTAATTTCTAGCTGGCAAAGGGAGTTGCTGGAATAGACTACAGCTCTGGAAGCTGCTTTGCTACTAGCTTATTAGATGAGGGTTTTGAGCAGCATTTGAATGACTACTCATGAACTGCCTCGAAAATCTGCCAAAGCAGCATTATTGGATCTTGAGAACAGCAGACCCAGGACTGACTAGCTAATGGTCAAAGCCAGGTACACCAAAGAATCAACAGCTGGGGGTTACATTCAGTACTGACAGAGAAAATCCTTCAAATGAGGCTTTTCTTGAGGTTGAGTTAAAACTGCTGTGTGCTCCAAAACAATAAGGAGTTCAAGATGCTGCTTGACTCTGCTCCCATGTTCCTCCTGCTGCAACCCCGCTGGCTGGTACTGCCATATCACCAGGCACGGGCTTTGCTTCAGGGGAGCTACTCCTGATTGCACTGGAATAAACAGGATCTGAATCAGGACATTAAAATGAAGTTTTTAATGAGCAATTTGGAGATAACATTTCCTTTCAGCACACCTAGAGACACACCCTCCCCCATACACTTTGCCCCTCAGCTGATTTTCAACACTTCATTCATGTGCCTATGACAATTCGTTATACAGATGCCTTTTCCCAAAAGAAGTCCTCATGATACGGTTAAAGATACTGATCTCCTGGCTGGCTTCAGCTTCCAGAACTCCTAATACCAGGGGAAATGGCATTTCAAAAGCCGGGCGCTCTTGGGAAATGCAGTAATATCCTTCAAGCCTTATTTGTGGTCTGAGCTTGTCACTGCAGATGTTATCCAGTCTACCTGAAATGCAGCAGGTTTGTTTGAGCTCTGGACAGAGGGTGCCTCAAAGTTGCACAGACAGTTACTGCAGTGCTATCTGGATATCACTGAGAGCAGAGCATTTGGTGATTTAAAGAAAATCTGGGCATTTCCCACCCACTGCATCCATCAGCACTCTTCAGCCATATGAAGGAGACAGTAGCTTGGATGCTTTTCTCAGCCAAGCAGAAGAAATACCCTCCTGCTCCTACTGCATGGAGTAAACATGAAGCAAACATGAGGAAGGGAATGCCATCCCCAGAAATAGCGACATGCTCTGAAGGTTGCTTCTTTGTCTAAACTAAATCAGGAACGGAGAAGCTTAGCAGGTACCGATGGAGGGCAGACCATGCAGGAGGCTGTCCCTGCTC
Organism: Pygoscelis adeliae; assembly: GCF_000699105.1. NCBI lineage: Eukaryota > Metazoa > Chordata > Aves > Sphenisciformes > Spheniscidae > Pygoscelis > Pygoscelis adeliae. Next base: position 8,509,258 of record NW_008824243.1, read on the forward strand.
CAAGGACACCTGTTTCAAGGGCTCTGCTCCACGGGACCCTCAAGCTGAACCCATGAGCTCACTCTAATCTTCCATTAGCTCGCCCAGTTGCCCAATTTTATGCCTCACCTTCCACCATGGGAGAGCATTCAGCTTCAGGACAGGCCTGGCCTCACCCTTCTCCAGAGGGACAGTGGGGTTTTCAGAGGAAAATTTAACTCTTCAGCTCTGTAGAGAACAGGACAGAAGCACAAGATGGAGATACCTTTATGGATACTAGCTGGAGCACCCCTCGTGTCAGGATGGGGTTAACCCCACACCGCCCGCAAGGAAAAGGCAGGCAGAAAGGAATGGGGGACATGGGCTCTCACGCAAGCTTTGAGAGCTCACAGTGAGCTGCCAGACATGTATCCCATCCCAAGACACAAAAATCCTCATGTGGAAGAAAGCAGGAGAGAATTACTGCTGCGCCCACCTGCCTCCAATGAAACAGGAGACTGCAGCCAAGGCCTTCGGTCAGCACTGCCTCACTAGCTCCTGCAATTAGAGAGAGCATTGGGGGCAATAAACAGCACCCAGCTGGTTGCAGCACAGCCCTGAGCCGTCAGGTTTCTGTGTCTGGAGTCTTTTAAAGCTTTGCAAGCATGGGCTTAACCAGGAGCTGCATTTACACAGGTGATGGTGGACTGCAGCTGGGAGGAGGGGGTGGCTGGCTGGCTGGAGAGCATGATGTTGGATGGATCCAGAGACACCAGATCTCTCACTGGTCAAAAAGCGGTTGGAAATGAGACGCAGCCAACTCTGATTCCCAGCACAGCTGGAGCTGAGCTCCTGGGGAGCCAGAGGGTTACATACCTGGTGACAATGCAGAGAAAAGTGGCACCGTGCACCCCCTTCCCACAATAAGGGAGGAATGGATGTCCTGCACCCCATCATCTGGACCTGCTTGCCTGGCTGTTGGCATTCTCCAAAGGTCTATGCACCTGCAGCAGCGGCTACAGGAGAGAATATTCCCTGTAACAGGAAGCAGATCCCGGACTGCATCAGGTACTCAGTACAGCGAATAGAAACATGCATCATCCATCTTTCCTCCGAAGGGAATTTTGTGCCACCGCTTCTGCTTTTTGATCCAATAGCTGTCACCTGAAACTGCCAGTGTTTCCAAGCACGACCGTGAAGGGAAAGGCAGTTGCTTGATGCAGCACTATTCAAAATCTGCCCAAATACATGATGGATACAGTGCCTGAGTGTTTTGACCTTCAAATCCCCTCCTCAGCTTTTCCATAGTCTGTAGTCAGATATGATGGTGGTTTCATTTAGTCAAGCTATGTGGGCAGAGATAGGTGTCTGTTGACTGATGGTATCAGATTGCATAATTTGCTTTTAATTTATATCTGTCCTCCCAAAGAGTGTCTAGTGGGGGAAACAAAATAGATTTGAAGATAAAACAATGGCTTCAGGGCAGGAGGGATGTACAGAACATATAGTCCTCTCCTCACAGCACAAGTCAGCCTCTGCTAAATCCCTGAACAGACATTAGCAGCTCCTGTGGGCTTCAAACTATCAGTTAAGCTAGAAAAGGACGCAGGTAGCCTGAGTGGTTAGAGCCCAACTAGAACTGGTTTTGGAGCAGATATTAGGAAACAGAAATCTGGGTTTGTACTAAGCCACAAGCCTGGGCTAGAGGGATGCTCAGGGATGCCAAGAGTCAAGAAACTAGAGACAGGGCAGGTACACTAAGGCAAGAGCGAGGTCAGAGAAAGGCTCTGTCACACCGGACCATCCTGCAAACTCCTGGGCTTTTTTTGGAGGGGTCCCTGTACAATGGAGGCCAGCCTGGCATGGTAGGGCAGGTTGGCTGGGAGCAGGGACAAGGAGAGCCATGTCAGGAAGCAGAAATTGGCCATTAGGAAAAAACAACCAGGAGCAAGACTCAGGAGAACAGCTTACGGTAAATGGCACATTGCAAAGGCAAGAACAACTGGTGGGATTGCCCAACATCTCTGCCAGCAACAGGGACTGGCTAGTTCCAGGCCTGACAAGATTGGTCTGAAACTAGTTCACCAATCTTTTCCAGACTTCGATTAATAAGACAATCTCTTCTCTTCATTTGTCAGCCACACAGTTTGTTTTGTTTCATTTACAGCTCCTTCTACTCTGCAAACACAAGAGCAGCTTGTGTTTGCAGAGATTGGCAGCCTGTGTTAATTAATCCTGAGAAGTTGAGAGTTTTCTCAGCCTTTGCAGACAGTCACACCTGACCTCTGCATCTGCAAAAAGACTCCCCCTTTTAATGCACTTATCACCAGATTTCATCGCAGCCCTATTCAGCCATCCTGCCTGTGCAGGCTTGACCCTCTGGAAGCAGGCACTTGCTGTTTCCTTCCTCTGAACTCTTCCACACACATCAGCAGCTCATCTTCCTCTGCACGGTGGGAAGGATACAGGCACCGCCCTGCACCTTCATGCATGTGGCCACCAGTTTACACAGGCATATGAGTAACATTGAATTCAGTCACAACGGTAAATGATCTCTGTGCCTTGTCCCTTCAGCATCCGTGCCTGCTCACCACAGCACTGACTGCAAACAGGAAAAGTATCTGCATCTTCTCCATCCTGAGGCCCACTTATATTGCAGGGATGGTCAGCTGGCTGTTTACTTTCTCTATAGCTGCTTTTTAACAGCAGTGACTAATACATGAAGTTTGTTACCTAGATTTAAGTTGTCATTGTGCACAAAAGAGCACTAGTCCATTTAACCCACCTGGATTCCCCGCTTTGCCATACAAGGATTCCCTGGACTCGAGATTCAGTGTACGACTGGCAAGAACCCTATACTGTTTTGGACTGCAGCGTTGTACCAGATAATCATTCACACAGTGGATTAACTGGTCTGAATCCCAGTAAAGACGGGGAGCCAGTTTGGAAAAAGCCCCATGTAAACCAAACGTTCATCCAGTTTGATTTCATTGTAATGCCTCTGCTCACATCAAGGCTTAGCTGGGATCCAAATGCTTATTTCCAGTGCAATACTAATTAGGGTAAACCTAACTATCTTAAAGAGTCAGGGAGAAATATTCAAAATAATTAATAGAACTGCTGGTCACTCCCAGCTCCATCCCTCACAATGGAAGGAAGAAGGAGTCCTTTTCCTTGCTTAACCCCCCACTGTTTGCAGGCACAGCCTGGTCCTGTGAGCAAAGCATGGCCAGCAAGGAAAAAAAAAAAATCCATCCCAACATCTGAACCTCTCTGTGCCTTTGATAACTAATTTGACTCACTACCATATTACAAAGCACAGCAAGACTGTAGGCAGAACTGAAGGGGAGCCTAAGACCAGCAGAGAATTTGAGCTCGAGAAAGTAACTGCTGCTTAGAAATAAAATAAAAATGTTTAGAAATAAAACAAAATACATAAAGAAACAGTAAGATCCGGAGCAGGATCAGTACCTTATGAATGCCCATCAGACCCTGAATCCCCATCCAGCAGGTGAACAAGCCATCCAAGGGAGGTGGCTCTGCAAGAGGATGGGCAGCCCCAGGAGTCCAGGACAACATTCAGATGTAGAGAACAAAACTGGAATTTAAGCAGAGCTAGCCAGGAGGTCGGACTGGATCATATAATAAAGATTCCTCTTAGTCTTGCGCTTGGTGAATGTTGGATCCTGACAGTGGGTCTCCCAGTGTGAAGGGCCCCCAGCCTTTCTGGTTTGCTTCATACATGAGTGAGCCTCAGGAGAGGTGGGATGAGGTAAGCCACACTCTGTATGAGATAAGGTTGATATCCAGCACTTCCATTTGGTTATTCAAATCTAGCAACTGTGGGAAACCCTTAGAAACTTCTCCCTGGGGTATCTCCACTAGTTACCTAGAAACCCAGACTGAGTTTTATGAGCAGAAAATATGTTGGGAGGCATGTTTGCCTCATCTGCTTTAAAAAGGAGCTATTTTCCCCACCCAGCAATTTCATTAGTTGAGAACTATTTATGGGCTTTAACCACCCCTCTCTTCTTTGCAGGCTGGATTTCTCAGCCACAAGAACATCCCAGCCCCTTTCACTTCCAGCATTATGGCCTCACCAAGAAGTAATCTGTGCAAGCTTCTGCGGTATCTACAGGGCTTTCTGTGAATAAGAAACCCTTTATGAGCCTAATACCTCTGCTGTCCTGAGACCTCAGAGAAACCTATTTGTGAGATGAATTTTGCCTGGGGGGCTAATGGTTGGTGGGGAAACCCTACCAAACCTACTGGGATCAAATTCCAGACTATAATTCAACCCAGTGAGTTTTTCAGTTGATTGTCCTCTCCTTTTGTCCAGGATCTTGCTGAGCTTTCTTTGCAGCCTGTTTGCTGAACATCAGAGCAAACAGCCCAGCAGCCAGCACATTATCCCTGTGCACTGAGCAGGGCTTTCTCATTTCATTCATCATTTATGGGTTGCAGGAGTGATTTCCTAAAGTTCGTGCATCGCCTTAACAAAGCAAAGGGGGCTCAGTGGCAGGGAGGGAGGCGAGCGTATTAGCCTTTCACCTTTGGAGGCCTCAGCTCAAATCCTGGCTCAGGTTACCAAAGAAAGTGAGTCTGATGGGCTCTAACCACCATCTGCAGGGTGAAGCTGCCTCCCCCGGCAGCCAGGCCAGCAGAGATGAGCATTACACACTACACTCAGCTCCAGCATCCATGCCCCCACGTAGGGTGCCCGTAGTGGGGGTCCACTTCCAAGGGACCGTGACCGGACTGGTAATTTCATCTCTTGTGAGCGTTGCAAAGCCAAGCAGCATCCAAAACAGCATGGTGTGAAGGTAAAGGCAGGCTGGGTAACGTTTCCCCATTTATCTGCTTTCCCTCAGGTTAGCTGATCCTTGTTCTCCAGTCTAACTGGAACAACTTAAAATTTACTGACCCTTTCTCTCTCTGTCATTCTGCTTCCGTGACAGACAATGCAGCTAAGGGTACAGAAAAAAAAAAAAATAGTTTAACTATAAAATAGCTAGGATCATCACTTTTCTTTTGAGGGCTCTGCTCTATGTGGAGCTGAACTGCTGGGGGATTTATTTCTTTAATTACACTAGAAAGAAGCAAAAAGAATTGATTCTGGAAAAAACCCAGGACCCAAAAATCATCTCAAGCTCTTCAGATTGTTCCTGGAGATAAGACTGAGCTTGACACTCAGAAATGTATTTTTAGAGAGGAAAAGTTTTACTATTCTTCCTCATATTTAACCATAAACACCAGCTGTGAGTTTCTGCAACAGCCTTCCAGGAGGAGTATCAGGGACAAAAATACAGCTTTAGAGATGGAGGTGGAGCAGTTTCATGAAAGTTTAGGAGACGTCCATTAAGTTGCCTGTAGCTGCCAACAGGAGAGCTGGGGTTTTAAATTTACCTAAGATGTGACCTACTTCAGGATCTGAAGTAAGTTTAAATTGTTTGCATCTATAAAATGCTCTGGTTTGGTTCAGAAAAGTGAAGCTGAGATGTTCTTCCAAACCAGCTGATCCCCTGGCACTCTCAAAGAGGACATCTCCCTCCAGGGACAGCAGACTTCCTGGCACTTCCAAATTTTCTGCTTCCTGACTTCAAGAAAAGCAGGGTCACTGAGGTTTGATGCGTGGCGAGGGTGAGCATTCAGGTGCAAGTAGCTGCACCAGTGAAGGATGGGGTGCAGGAGGACAGCTAGCAGTGGGCTGCATAATTGAGTTACCGGCCAGGTTTGTCTCTTGACCTATTCTCAAGGCCAGGCTCAGCCACCATTCACAAGATCAGTTCCCACACTTGTGTTTTAGGAGGAACCAGTCAATCTCAGACAGATCAAGCACGCCAGAGGTTTAGCCCTCCCTCCAGCACGTACCTCCAGGGGCTTCGCAACTGCTCCTACAAGACCTTCATGCCCTGTGCAAGCTCAGACCTTACTCACTCAACCCACTGTAGGTACTACTCAGCAGACCTGCATGTTGGATACAGACAAACTAGAGCCAACCAGTGTGAACAGAAGGTCTGAGTTTTGGGGTCCAGGCTTTTGAATCCACTCATCTGGCCAAGAAGGCACCTCATCAGGGCTGAGCACGGATGAGTGAGTTCTCCCTGCCGTGGCTCACGTCACTGCTGTTTTGCAGGAGGTAGAGACCACCACGGCTGCCAAGCAGATATAATCCACTGGTGCTATTTTCACTTTAGGTATTTCTTTTCCCTTCATGGAGGAAAAAACAAATACAAGGCCCTTTGCACCTGGTGAGGAACAGCTGTTTGTTTAGACAGCCAAATGAAGTCATCACTGAGAAACTATGCCCTCACACACCCTTTAATACTCACTTGCCAGAAACCATAATGGAGTGAAATGACCCATCACCATCCGCAGCTGTCTGATATAACCAGGAATGTTTCTGCCTCCACTTCCATCTCTTCGAACCATACAAAAGCCAAACTGTCCTTATCACTGTCATTTAACACAAAAAAAAAAAAAACAAACCACCAAAACATCTCCCTAGGATGAAAGGGAGGTGGAAATTACTGCCTAACTAATTTTCCCTGCAATTTGCCCTGGGAGCCTTCTAATGAAGTCTACAGCACCTGAGCCCGCCCTGCTGCGGGGTCTGGCCAAGGACTACACCAACTCCCTGCCTGAGCAGACAAAGTTGCCTTAAAGAAGCTCCACACTTTAACAACACTCTGCTCCTCCAGACAAATGGAAAACTAAGCATTTTTAATTTGCATTTTAAAACAAAGGCTTCTAATATCCAGACCATTAACTTGGCTATGAGGCTTTCACAGCAAAACTTGTTACCCGCTATGCGTTTTGTTGTCATTAAGATATATTAAATACTATTAATTGTGATGCCTTGCTATTATGGTATTTGGAGACTTGCCACAAGCCCACTTCCGCCCAACCTGTATTATGCTGTGAACCTTGGAGGCATTTTAAACATCTCGTGCAAAATTCATGAACACGAAAAGGAGCCTGTCTATATTTCCAAGATCTTGAGGGGCTGGGGAGCCTGCCTGAAACCCAACTCAGTTCAGGGCTGATCTCTAGCAGCTACTACATCTCAATCCAACCGGCCAAGCCCCCACTCAAACCCAGATGATTACCACACTCCATATGCACCTTCCTTCTAATGAATATAGGCTTACAGACACCTCATGCATTATTTACCAAGGTGTGCTTATTATGATTGCAATGATTTAAGGCAGTTTGTTACAGGCACAGCTCTGAGTGATTTGCGATCAATAGAAGAAACAAGAACAAGCCAATCTGCATGGAACAACAGTCCCAGTCCTTAGGGGCTGTGCTTCCCTGATTAACCCTTCCCAATCTGGCAGCAAAAGATGCTAGCACTTGTTTGATAGACACAAGCAGTTGGTTACCCTCCTTCTTGCCCTCCCCACCTCAGTCAAGGGTGAGGAGGCATTCAAAGGGGTTATGCAGCTCCTCCAGCTGTTTCTTGGGGCAGGATCCCACATGCTGGCACAACATTCCTCATGGTATTTAATGTGTACCTTGGATGTGGCTATAATCTACTCATTAGCATATGTCATGCCTCCACCTCCAGGCCCCATATACAAAGCCTCCATCTCTTTCCCCAGATACAGATTTAGAAAAGCCACATTTTAGTGGCTTTTGCTGCTAGCTGTGGAGATCCCAGGTTCAACCCCTGAGGATGACTAAGGTAGCAGGTATGAAGCAACTACTGCAAACAAGTAGCTGACCCTTCCTGCATGAAAGGCAGCGGGAGCTTTCTCAGCAAGAACTGGAAGGAGGAAGGGAGAGGGACGTGGAGCAGTTTTGCGACTTCCCAGGTTTAAAGACTGAGAGGTCCCAATTCTTTGCACCTGATACCTCCTAATATACAGAATTATGGTTCAGCATTCGCTCTGTGCACCCTGGGAGCTGGACCAGATCTCTGAACCAGTCAGGATGACACCGTGATGTTGCTGTAACGTCCCACCACAATAGTGTGAGGTCTCAAATGCCAGAAACTTCTCCCCTGTACCACAGGGAGCAGGTATCTATAACCTCTGGACAGGGTAGCCCAGGGAGTGTGGTTTTAAGGGCAACCAATAAACACTGCTCTAGATTTATCTCAAAACTCCTCACACAAGGCGAGTCTGGAGACGTCTTTCCCACTGAGCACACGACTGATCTCAGCTCGGTGCCTTGCTTTTACAAGGTGGGAGCTTTGGATCGGACCCGACACACAGGAAATATATTCATTACTTCAAAGGGGAAGCAAGCAGGATGTCTGGACAAAGCACCAAATAAAAAGCTAATGACACAAATGGATATTTAATACAATGACTTCCTCTGATTATCCTATAAGGAAACACTTCAGATGCTGTCCATTTTGTACATCCTGCATCATCGTAATATGCTTCAGAGTCTGGGAGGGAATTTTCCACACCATGCACTGGTAAGGTGGGGCCATCCTCTTCCCTGCCTTCTGCAGATGAGATGGTACAGCACACACAACCTCCACGAGCTGCTCAGGGTCCCGGGATGCTCTGCCAAGCAGCAGGATGGCAGCCCAATGGGGCAGCACCCTTCCTCCTCCCCATCACCTGCTCAGCATCCCCAGCACAGAGAGAAGGGTGACAAGGCATCACTGCGGCGGCTGTTCACGTTGCAAAGCTATTCCTAATACAGAGGGGACCAGAGTTACATTTTCCCCTCCGGTCTATCCCCATCATAGCCAGCAAAGCATCAGCAGCTGGGGATAACACCTGCACTGGGATACCACCACTTGCTTCAGCCCCCAGACTCAATCTCTCCAGGACTGTCCCATAGCCTGAGCCATCCCCAGGGCACTCCTGTGCCGGGGGGGTCACTGAACAAACAGAATTTAACTGAAATCCCTGCTTAGATTAAACCAAGACAGGATTTCATTAGCACAGCACTTGTTCCACACACTGCTGCTGATGTCTCTGGAAAAAAGACAACTGAAACCTTTTGCTTTATAGCAATTGGGGGGAAGAGGCAAGAACAAAATAGTTCAGTTTAAAAAAAAAAATCGTTTCCAGAGTCACCATGACCTGATGATTGCTTTGGGTTAAAGTAAATGCAACCCAACGTAATTGGCCAAGAGGCCAGAGACAGTTATATGTAGGAGAATTAAGATTAGACTCCTTTTTGCTGGAGAGAGAAGCCTGAAAACCTTCTCTCCAGAAATTACTTTTGATTTCTCTTTGATTTTTGATGTGAAAAATTCAAGTGAGAATTGAGCTTTATATGGTTACTGAATAGCAAAATAATGACACCATTAGAAACACAAAGGTGAATGACTGAGAAAAGTTCCTTTCTAGTTTAAACTCGTAGGTTTTGTTAACAGTTACTTCATTCCAGTGCCTAGCCAGCACTTTGTTTAAAAGAGGTTTTTGTTAATATTTTGATTAAGTTAATAAACATTATTAAGCAAACCTGCCTCTACACAGCCAAGGAAGACCTCCTAGCAAAATCAGAAGAGAACATTTGACAGTCCTAAAAATTCTAAGATAAGGAAATACGCAGAAGAAAAAATAAAAGGAAAATCCCTCAACCTGAGTAGTTTTTAACCATTCCAGCAAAATTAAATACATAAATAAAATTAAGACTAATTAAACAGCAAATTTCATTACAGGCTGTTTCCAAGGCACTGCTTCCAATAAAGGAAATCTATAGTCTGGGGAGGAAGAAGAATATTTTCTAATGCCTTTTGAAGTCTGACTTTCTTCCAGCAATTTATACACTGCTGGGATAATTCCACCAGAAAAAAAAAACCACACCAAAAAACCAAACAAACCCAAACCCTCCTCTTCATTTCTTAGCAGCATCCTTGGGATAAAACTTATTTTCCTGATGCAATAAAGATAGTTTTGACTGGTACAGCCATCGCTGTTAGTAATCAGACTCTGGTATCTTTGTACATGGTGTGAATTATAGTTATTTCTGTATCAGTGATGCAATAGCAGTTTTCTACCCATCTTGAGTTGTTC
>NW_008824243.1:8519251-8523028 GCF_000699105.1 Pygoscelis adeliae
AGATTCATTCAATCCCATCTTTGCTGTACAGCTGCTTTAGGAAAGAAGCCAGTTAATGTTCCATTCCAGGCCAAGAAAAATAATTTTCAGGGATGAGATAAGACAGAATTTGATCCTATGCTTACAGCTCCCATTGCAACCAAGGCCAAGTTAACAGACCTGTGGGAAAGCCTCGTTGTCTCACAGAGCATAGGTGTCACTGAGAAGACAGTTTGCCCCAAAGAGCTAACATTCCTCCCTAACGCCCTTCCTGGAGCAACACAAGGGATTAACTGGTCTCATTATTTGATAGCTCAAAGCTCCCTATTGATTCCCACCTACTGCTGACACTAAGAAATTACAATTAGTTGCAGTCAGTTTTCACACTGGGACAAGACTGCTGGCAGCAATCTTTAGCAGGCAGAGGGAAAGCCTACAGTCCCATTACCTGCTCAAGGAGACCAACACCAATGGAGAAATCAAGATGCAAAATAGAAAACCACCTTCATTCAGATTCAAGGCCACCTCCTTCTTCTCCCACAAGAGCCCTAGCCTCCATCACCTCCTCCAGCCTGGGAAATAAACTCCTCTTCCTTCACAAATGACCCATTTCAACAGGCAGCAGCTGATGCTCGGCCACTTATTAGCATCCACCTCCAGCTGCTGGCTGATTGCACAGCAGAGGAGGTTAAGTGTCACTGGAGCTTAGCAGCAAGATTGGACCTGCCCTTCTCCAGCTGCATCCGTTGTGCTCTTGGGGCTGGGCCAGGCTCAAGACAGAGGATCTGACGGGGTGGAAAAGGAAATTCTGTGCATTCCTCATCCGTAGCCTACATGCCAAGTGAAATGCAGTGATGAGCAGCCAGACCAGAGCACTTGTCTGAGGCTTCATTCTAGCTGCAAAAATTGCAATGTGTTTAAAGCAAAGTTATTGAGTTGGGTCCAGGGAAACCAGGCTGCTAGGGTTATGAAATCATTTGCCCTCCAGTACTAGTGCAACAGGTGAAATGTTAGGAGGAGCATAAATCCTGGGATACACCCTCCAAAGACTGAATTCTGGCTTAGGAAAAACACCTGCCCTGAAATGTTCTGAGCATGTGATTTTAATTTTCTTTGACCTTTTTGTGTCTCTGCTTAGGCCGGCACAAAAATATCCTCCTCAGAAAAATTTCTGCCTGGAAATGATGGTACTTTTTCCCCAAATTCTTTTAAAGGGAAGAAAATTGCTTGTCTTCCAGGAATATGCTGCTACGAACAAGCAAAGCATGAACTGCCTGTTTGGAAAAAGAGTGTGTTCTGCAGGGGGAATTCTCTCAGTGCTCATCTGTGCTCATACCATCTATATCCTAACAAACACAACTGTAATGAAATTAAAACACAACAGCAGGAAAATCCCACAGAAATGCAATGTGACCTTGATAATTAACAGTTGAAAAATCCAGCTTTTGGTTCCCTGCTCCCTCCTGCCGGTGCATTATTAACTTTGTAAATGGAAATCTTCCACGAGCAGAGTCATGGCTGCTAATCACAGCGTCCTGACAAATGCTGGTGTGAGTAGTTTCCCTTCATTGCCCCATTTGCCTTGAGGGTTTGGGGGGGACTACTCCATCCCCATAATACCAACCTCTCATTTTAGCTCCTTCATTTCATCCCCTAAAGCCCTGTGCAGTTTGCTGGGTTGCCCCAGTTCCAGGTCACGTCCCCCCCAGAACTGTCCACCGCAGTTAATTTTAATCCCACAGTGTAGCTGGGGCTCTGTGGGCATGAACAGCATAAAAGACATACAAAGTGCATCACTGTTATAAGAAGTGCTGGAGAAGGATCTGCCCAATGTCCATGCCCGGGGTGCCTGTCTGGTATCCAGTGTGCAGTCAGACCTCTAAAACTTTCAGCATGAGGGAGCTGGAGCCAACAACACTCATGCCACAGGGAGAGAGCTCACAGTCAGGTTTGAGTCCAGGCATTTCTGGCAAATCTACCTCTGATTCAGCAACAACGCTGAGTTTGGATGCCTGGCTTTTGAAAACTCAGCTAAAATCACTAGCGAACAGAATATGTCTGGGTGATGGTGCCAACAGCCAAAGTGAAACAAACTGCTCAGAAGAGTCTTGCAGGAAGCTGGTCGAGCTGTATTGGCATTGTTCACACAGTGTTTTCTTCACCACAAAACCAGTGTTTCTGCCATTGCCACCATTAATTTCACTCCACCGCTTGTAAAACAACTCCTGTCTTTGAAAATCTGTTTCCTGAAAGGGTTTATAACCCTCCCATTTGCACCGTTCAGTGTGGGGCTCGCTTCAAGCCATATGGCAGGTGCATGACCCAGATCCACTCAGTGGTCACCTCTAGTCACTGCTAGTGTCACATCTGCTTGAAGGAAGGTGCAACACTCTTTGGACACCGATCCACTCCAGCACTACTGCAATCCAGGAAGGAGGATGAATTTGAGGAGGGAAAAGCCAAGAAAAGCAATATGTGAGGCACCATTACAAGGGGACTTCTCCAGAGCTCTCCGTACTATACATACCAAACTAGAAGTACCATAGCATAAATTATCCCCAACAGTTGACCTAAAAACACTTCTGCCTCCACATGAGGAACAGTTGCAAGCTGAGATGACTCTGAGCTCGAGTGGGTCAGGCTGGGGGCAGAAATGGGTCACAGATCTGTGGGGAATCCAAGTGTGCAGGAGGTAGTTGGTAGAGAGGTCACATGAGACCCTTTGTCCATCAAAGGACTTAGTTAACAGCTGTATCTGATGCCAGCGGCAACGTACTTTATATATTCATGCTGGCTAAACTGCTTTTGGTGTTTAAACTTGCCAGCACCGACGCTTCTTTCAGCTGGATATGATACTCTCAACATCCTTCCTAAACCATCCCATAGTTGTCTCCTACAAACTGAAATTGGTCTCCATTCAGTGCTGATTTCTGCTGAAACGCTGCTCAAACTCGAAGTTCATGTTCCTCCAGCCTAAATGGCCAACATAAAACTCTGGGATAGGTATCAGCAACAACTTCTGCTCCCTGGATAGAGTGGAAACCTCCCCAGGAAGGATAATGCCCATGGGTGCAGGAGACAGAGCTTGCGCTGAGTTGGTACAGGGTTTGGTCTTTTGTTGAAGGACAAGTGACACAAGACCCGCAGCTTTTCTTCCACATTTCTTCACAGAAAACAGTTGTGACCCAGGAACAGCCTTGCAGCACATGTGCTGAGGGTAAACAACTGCACTACTTTTAAAACAGTGCAAACAGGGCTACGATAAGATGGACCGAATTCCACGTCCCAAAAGGGTTTTTCCACCCCTGTGTCCTATGGTCCTGTTCCTTTGACCTTGCCTTTCTAACACTAACACATACCACACGTTTTTCAAAAAGCAACCAGCAAAATGAGATGTTTCACTGCATTTGATCCTCCCTGGGAGAGATGAAAACAAAAACTCCTAATGCACGTTAATCCCATCACCAGAGCACTGCTGAAAGATGGTTGATACTTGGGATAGGAGCACTTGCAAGAGATAGGAAAGCCTATAGTCTTATCAAGGCTCCCACATCCCACCCCAGCAACGGCTGCCTAACAGCGGTTGGTGAAGCAACTCTCAAATATAATTTGTCCACCATAAATAAGTCCATGGCAGGGCTCATTCATGATCACAAAGCATGCAGCACCATGGCTCAGACTCCACGAGCTGCCTGTGTAATGTGTGTCGCACCGGGCAGGAAGGCGGCCCGGCGGTTTTGGTGATGGACGGCAAACGCACACTGCTCTGCCCGTGATGGGTCAAATCCCCTCCTCAGC
>NW_008824243.1:8523066-8526626 GCF_000699105.1 Pygoscelis adeliae
AAGTTGCATCCATGAAAGCTTCATGAGCTACTTGTCTAGGGGAGAAGAAACCCTCTAACAAATACAATGAATCATTTTTTAGCCCAAATAAGCAGTCTAGAGAAAGGGTGACACCTTCAACGGGAGGGAGAGTCAAGCAGCAATTTCCATCCTGGGGCTGGGGCAGGTGGCAGCAGCAGCCACCGGGGCTGTGTACAGACTTGTCCTCATTTTTGTCCTTTAACCCTCTCCCCCGCCAGCAGCTGAGCCTTGTTTACTGGCATTTCAGCAGCCCATCTCCTGTTTCCATTAACCCTCAGAGGAGGTGGGAGGGAGATCAGGAACGGGCTTGTCACGCCGGGCGGCTGGTGCTCTGCACGAAGGGCAGCGAGCTGCTCGCAGGCAACACCACGGGGAGAGGCTGAGCCAATATTTATCGATGGGGGAACCACGGAGACAGCAACCTGACATGAGCTTGCTGCTTTGCCTGGTACACAGCACACAGGGAGAGACAGAGCATTTGTAACGACTCCGAAGTCGCCAGCTTTGCCTCCGATGTCGCACATCTAGGAGGCCTTTCGCTGTTCTGATGATTAGACAGACGGTGTCAAAACTAGCCCCGCTCTGCCTTCAGGCTGTGTTTGTTCAGCACAGAGATGAGACATTTTCAGAATTCCTCCACCGAGTCTGACCTTGTAAGAGAATAAAATCCAAAGGACCTGTGTCCCCCCAAGTGACACCATGGAGACTTCAGTGCTCCTGGACAACTGTGCCCCATGGGTTAAATCCAAGAGTTTAAGACAAAAACAAAGGGGAAATACTGTCCTGCTGACAGTCAGAGACACTGAATCCAACTGATCTGAGCTGCTTCTGGCCAAACAGATCAGAGATGAATGACACCTGCTACAGGCAAAAAGGCACATCGCCCATTCTCCTTGCTCCCTCTGATAACCCTGCAGTTACTACAGCATGGCTGGTACCGGCGCTATAGCTCGGTGGTTTTTGTGCTGGGACAGTCCTGAGCCATCCCAGCTATGGGCCAGGCCAGTGCTGCACTGTGAATGCCCAAATAAACCCTGCTCCAGGGAGCAGGCATCTAGGAAAAGCCCTCCCAAGTCTTCACATTTTCAATCCACAGTGAGAAATGAACTCTGCTTACCTGCAAGATCATCAAGTTTTATATTTGTGTTATTTATATTTATGGAGTATGGCTTTTCTCTTCTTTTTTCCTTTTTCTTTATGGAATCTATTGTTAGCAACAAAGAAGAAATTTCATCTTTGCAACACTGCCAACTGCAAGGCATCAGCCCTTGGTCTGGAGAAATCCCATTAACCATTTTACAAGATAAATGCTGAACCTAATGACAAGCTGACATACAGTTGTTCAGGATGGATAGACAGACAGACTATATCTCCTTCTACTCCGTAAGTGTTTCAGTCCAACTGCAGTCAATCAGCCTGGCTTAGCCATAGGTATATTTGTCATACAGGGACCTGAACAATAGTGAGGGGCACAGATTTATCATTATTCCTGCAAGCACAGGTTCAGCATCCCCACCCTGTGCCTGGGAATTACCAAATCCCATAAAGAACAAATTGAGGATTAAAAGGACCCCTTGGTCCCTGCAATGTCCTGCTTTGCTGCTGGTCCTGGGGACTGAGTGCTCCCCTTCTCTTTGTCTCTGATCCAGACTTGGGCAGGTGGTGAGCCACTCGACGGACCAGACAGCAGCCTTCTCTGCCACCCTGCAAGCGTCAGGGTGCTGATGAATATCCATCTAATTGGAATTAGGGATTCTCCAGACCAGCCCTCCAACTGGAGAAATTAGCTAGTTTATTCCAATAAAGATGCTAATATGGGGGGCTTTGCGAAGGGCGAGAAATTCCCATTGTCATTCAGAAGCAATTTGTAGCGGATTTGAAGCCTTTGAAAAGGTGATGTGCTGGTGGCTGGGTTTGTATAATACACGTCTCCGAAATTCACAGCTGAGCATTCTTCCCCTCCATATGCTTCAGTGCTGCCCAATTTGTATTCCCCCGGCAAGAAGGCGCTGGAGCGGAGCAGCGAGCAATAGCCAGCCTCCGGCAACAGCGAGGGGAGGGTGGCCGGTCCCGGGGAGGGGGACATTGCAGCCGTGGACGGTGGGGGTCCAGGCTGGGCTGGCAGGCATGGGGATGCTGGGCTAACCTCTCTGCTGGGGCGGGCTGCACGCAGACTGAAAAAAGCTGCTTTGGAGGAGAAGGGTCTTAGATGCATTCACCCAGCAGTATTAATCGTTTAATGCTTTTTCAGTGTCTTCATGCCATTTTGCTGGCACTGAACTCCTCCACGCAACTCCTTTGCTTTTTGGAGCTCCAACCTCCACTACTCTTTATTTCTAGATTTAAGTCATCAACTCTGGAAGTGATTGAGACAGAACTTAACACCATCCCTCCAGAACACCACCAAAATCCTTAACTGAATTTTCCAATTGAATTTAATTTTTCCCCAACACTCTCTCTTCAGATGTAGCCTTCTGAACTGAAGATGACACAGGCTGGTGTCTTGCGTGAGGCACCTAATGGCACTGAATTATCTAGGGAGGCTTAGGTTCTCCAAACTGCTTGGCAGATGACTTTCTATGGACCTTCTAGCCAGACTTGCCTCTAATGCACCAGTCTCTGCGGGAAACCTAGTCAGCATTTTAGGAACAAAGCACTTTTGCAAACTGCAACCTAAATTCACATGAAAACCAAATGTCTCCCCAGGCTACTCTTTGCAGATTGCTCTAGGAAATATAATGATATAAAAATGTTTCTCTAATCTAACAGCTGCCTGGAAATGGAGGTAGAGCTCTGTACCACAGCGAGGGACTACTTTTGCTGAGGGGGCATCCTCTTGCCACTGACCTTATTTCCTTTGCTTTTTCCATCTTGTGATGTAAAGTCGAGGAATGACAGCAGAAGCCATGAGCAGCTGGGGTTGCTCCCCAGAAGCCCAGATGCACTTGACTCCTGTCCGTCTCTCTGTCTCTGTAGCTTTATCTGTGCAAAGCCTGGCAGTGCATTTAATGTTTTCTGTGGATTGCATCGCTCCATTGAGCCCGTATAACTGACGGGGGCTGCTCTACTATAAATGTTACGCTAAGCCCCCCACTCAGCCAGGTATTTCAACTCGTGCCTAAATTTAAACATGGGATAGACACGCTGAACCCAAGGGATTACTCCCATGCCTGCTGCAAATACCTTGAGGTCAGATGGTTTAGAAGCACAGGCGAGGGAGGAGGAATATTTCCATCTGCTCAGGATCCTGCCTTTGCCCATGGGCCACGGCCCCACTCAGGATAGGACACCGTTGACCAGGTCAGAGCCCATAAATGCTCACTCTTAGCCGCAGCGAGGAGGACTCCTTGGCTGCAGCCGCTGATAGGCTCGTATCCAGAGATGTGAAGCTCAACAGCCTTTTCCGCGGTATCTTTGCTGGACCTTCACATTTTTCATCAGGGATTCTGGCAGACAAGCGATGTGCCCACATGCAGCTTTTCAGCAGTGGTGAACTCCTTGCGTGGCAGAATTATACGTTCTCTGCTGAACAAAGGCTT
>NW_008824243.1:8527558-8531673 GCF_000699105.1 Pygoscelis adeliae
ACCAAGGCTTAAATATTTTCTCTAGCAATACCTGGCAACAGAAAGGACTTCTGGTGTTTCTCAGTAGCTGTGCTGTGCATTTACTGCTCAGGCTGCAGTTGAACCAGTATCAGGTTTTGATGCTTAAAGCAAGCGTCAATTCAAAAGTAATAGATAGAAGAACATTAATAAATGGCTGCATAGGAAAAAAGGAGGCTTGGTCCCCAGCCAGGGCAGCTGATGCATCTGTGAGATTTTGCTTGGCTGTGCAGCCTGGCTTGCCACGGGTCTCTTGTGTGACCAGAGCACAGATGAGGATCATACGGAGTAGGAGAGCAGTCTTGGCTGAGCTCAACTTTATGCTCTGAAATAAGCTAAATTCAGCTCTAAAACCCCCTGAGTAGGGATTACAGAATCTGTTTGCGATCACAAAGTACTACACAATTGTAACTGTACACTTCTTTTCTTATCTTATTTGCAATGTTGATATGAACTTCAATGAAAATGAGGAAAAAAATGTTTCTCAGACATTTTGGCCAGCTCTGAAGCAATGCTTTGCATTATCTACCCAGAAAGAATAGCTCTATTAGCACAATAGCTTTTTTTTTTAACCTCTTGAAAAATGGAGTGAAGATAGTATTTTATTTTTGGTTTCCAGTTGGCTCCATTTTCTACGTGGGGCTCAGAATTGGGGAGTTGTGCCTTTTCCCTGGTCCTTGATCAGGATGGGGCCATGGTACCTTCCTCCCAAATGCAACAGGGAAAGGAGCAGAAAGGAACCAATTTCCCTGAAATGTCCCAAATAGGTAGGTCAGGCCCAAGCCAAGGAACAGTGTAAAGATCAGAACAGCGACCCAACAGCACATGTTGACAGCACCTCCACACCGAAGCGTTCACAGGGGAGAGGGGAAAGGAAAGGCTGCCTTGCTCCAGGCAGCCTTGCCTCCAGCTGCAAACACGCAGCCTTGCAGTCCATCCCACGCTGGTCCACTGCCGGGCTCCAGTCTGAAGACATCCATGTCCTCCCCATGGTGAAAAAACCCCATACAAAGCTAAATGCACCCCACAAAACACAGGCTCCATCACCTGCCTGGGGGTCAGGTCCCACCTCCCTGTGTGGATAACACAGTGTAGATGTCAGTAGCTTTGTGGCACTGGAAGGATAAACACATCTCTCTGCTCCCCAGTCCTTCCTCTCCTCGATCGTTCCACATGCTTTAGCTCTGCAGTTTAGGCTCTTGGGGACCCTGTTTTGGTTTAGCCCATGATGCACTGAATACAAGAAAGGGGCTGGAAGGAAGGATGTCCTTCCCCAGACACACGGTCCCCACGGGGGGGTTCTCAGTGCCACCATCAGCCCTACCAACGCAGCTGGGTCCCTCACCTCCTGAATGGTGCCATTGTTCCTGCCTCCAAAATAAAAGAGACACAGGAGGTGTTTCGACCCAAAGAAAACCAGTTTCCACTGGTGACTTCTCCCCGCTTGCTCGAGAATCCTCCCTCCCTCCTTTTCAGGGCCCCCGTCGCTTTCCTTTGTGCCTCTTCTAGGATGAAAAGAGGTAGTCATTGATTGTATTAATAATTCAGAGCCTAATCTCACGGATGGGTGTTCACGGCCCGTAAGGTGGCAATCTTTCATCTTGAGATCAGGATCAGACAGATCTTTTAGAGGTCAAGAAAGATAGCTGCAGCATGGAAAATGCCTTCAAAATAATAGGTTTAGGCGACTCTTGTGCGTGGATGAAAATGGCAAATGAAAAGCTCATGTGTCTCATACTCTCCATTGCCCCCGCATCTCAACCTGGTGATGGCCACAAACCCTTGAAGATGACTTCCATCATCTCCAGTGAGCTGTGGAGTTATCTCTGCCACATGCCGCAACCAGTCAACATTCCCCAGGTCACCTGAACCCTCCTGCTCCTCAGGACAGCCACCTGCCTGCTGCTGATGGATCTTGCACTACCATCCCTCTTCTCCCATGGCCAAGCTCCTCCTTTAACTGCCTACTCAGTTGTGTTGCCTTAATCATTTCTGGAAGGACAAAGTGTACTGGCACTATTTGCTTTGTTTTGTGGCCAAGCAGGTCCCTGTGCAGGGAGAGGGGCAAATTCATCTTCAGTACAAGTAGGTGAAACTGGTCACAGGCACTAAACTGGGGATTCCCAGGACAAGCAAAGAAAAGGGAAATCTGAATATTCTGGATTTAATTTTCACCTGGCTGTACTTTACACACCGAGAGCAAATTTACACCACTGCTCTTGGAGCCTATCTAAAAGGCCAATAGTCCATTCTCCATTGAGTCCTTCTCTTCTCCCACGATCCGCAGTTATCTGCTGCATCTGCATTAATGCCCTGTTAGCTGGGTGTTGCTCTCACCCTGGGGCGAAGCTCATGCAGAAGGGTGCCCGCAGAGGGGTGCCGTTACACCTACACCTACGCTCTACACCTTGCTGGGTGTTTATAGGCAGAAATGGCAAGGTCAAAGACATGCACCTTGCACTTGGAACTGAAGGTGCCAACTCCTGTTGCGATGCCAAAGATTAACAGCGCGCTGATAAGAGCTGGGGGGAAGTGGCCGGCGGAGACTTCTGAGAGTTCCCGTGAATGCGGCTGTGCTTTGCTGGGAGCCTCCCTGCCTCGGGGGGCCCGGTTCCCAACAGGAACCAGCCTCAGCACCAATTTGCTGCTCCCGCGATGCTCTGCCGCTGTTAATAAGGCACTTCCAGTGCCCTGTGCATTAGCATTTCTTCTTTGTGCTTTGTCTTCGCAGGGAAGCACTTCCACAGTACAACCAAGGATGATGTGTTTGAGGTAGCGCTCCCCCCCCAAACACTGGTGGCACAGTCCCCAAGTGCTCAGATTAGTAACGCTCCAGCGTACGGTATTTTACAGCCTGGGACTCGAGCCCGACCCACTGTGCACACCTGCAGGAAGGCCTGGGCTTGCAATCACTTCTCCCCCCCCCCCTCCTCTTTGTCTGCCGCATTCACTTGGGCTTCTCTGAACAAGCAGTTTACCTTCTCTCAGGCAGGGTTTGCGCCTGGTTTCCTGTCTGTGCAGCATCCCAGGCCTGACAGAAGCGGCTCTGTCTGTACTATAGTATCCAGACACCGCAGCATCCAGAACTGTGAACTGATTTGCAAATAATTATTACAGAAGGAAGCCATTCCTTCTATAGCTGATAACTTATCTGGTATACATCAGGCTTTCCCCAGTCTTTTCTCTGTTCTTGCTTTAACAATTCATCCCCAAACACGTTGTTCCTTTGTCAGGACTACACACCCATAGTATCCACATTTAAGAAAAAGACCTCTTTGATGGCAGGGTTTCTGTAGCAGGGCTGTTTAGATTTGTTGTGATTAAATCACATCCATTTTCTAATTTGTACCTAACACACACTCAAATCCCTCCTTAAGCCTGAGCTGTACAGGCACATTTTGTCTTCGCTGCTGACTTAATCAAGCAGCCTAGAGCTGCTGTGCGCTCTCTGCAATTGTCTCTTGCACTGGAAAAAAAAAGAAGAAAGGGAAGAAAGAAACACTTTGCAAAGGGCTGCTATTATCCACACACTACGGCGACAGCATATTTAGCGCGTTTGTGGCTCTGGGGCTGCAGTAATTAATTGTGTGTCTGACACTCTGGCTGGCACAGCCTTGCACCCAGAGCTTTCCTATCACAGCGGCAGAAAAGCAAGCGCCCTGGTACCCATGCATGCCAAAATCAGTCCCCCCCAGGCCTCTATGGGAGATGGGTGCTCACCCCAGGCTCACCCCGATGGTGGGGGAGGCTGGAGGGGGGGCTGCCACACTGCCCAACTCCAGGCAATGCTGGGTGCTGGGGCAGCTGGGGCGGGGGGGCTACACCGAGGGGCTGTTAGGGCACCCTGGGGTCTCCATCCCTTCCCCATTGCATGAACAAATTCCTGAAAAGGGTCCTCTTCCCGCTCCCAACCCCAGTCCTTGCCACAATTCCCCATCAACACAAAGATGCTCTCAGCGCCGATACATGCCCCAGTCGCTGGAGAGGGGGTACCCCCCCAAATCCTCTTTCCCCTCCATACCCTCCGGCTGCAGGTAGAGCATCCCCACCCCTCTGGGAGGGGGGGAACCCTGCAAGCCCCCCCCACAGTCCCCCCG
>NW_008824243.1:8533335-8536439 GCF_000699105.1 Pygoscelis adeliae
GCCCCAAACCCATTCCTGTCCCAGCCCAGCCCCGAGCCGGGCGCACCCGGGGAGGACTCCCAGTGCCACCTCCGAGCTGCTCCCCCTCCACAAAAACTCCCAGCTTCCTTTGCTGAAATACCTATAGAGATGCCGGATTAAAGATGTTTGGTGGTGGTTTTTTTTTCCCATGAGAAGGAATGTCTCTTTCTCAGATATTCAGGAGAAAGTTTTAAATCGGCTGATGGCACTGTCACTTGGTGTTTCATGACCGAGAGCGCAGGAAAAGCGTCCCGCAGTGGGTTGTATTTCTGGCCATTGCTGTCAGGAATTGACAGAAGGGGACCTGGGAAAGGTGGTTGGGTTTCACAGAGCTTTTTTCATGGGATCCTTCAAACACCCCTTTCTCAAAGGGCTGAAGATGTAGATTTGCAAACACTCGATGCCATCTCCCACCTTTAAATGAGCTCCAGGAGATGTCCTTAGCTGACCTGTTGGTTAGAGGGGGGGAATTAGGGAGCTATGTTTGCACTTTCTCAAGACACCAGTAGTTTTTAAAAGCAGCAGAGAACAACTGTCCCGTTACACAGACTGGTTTCTGTCTCTGCTGATAAACGTGTGGTTCTCTGCAATTCTTCTGTGCTGTTTATTTTTTGGCAGTTCAGATTTATCCATCTTTTCTGCTGAGCTGACGTTTGGCCATTCGGACTTGCTCTTGGGAACCTCCCAGCCCACCTTTTATTTTTTTTAGATGGGAGCCCAGATGTGAGGAAGATAGATACACTAAAGAGATACTGCTTGATATTTACCCCAAAGAGGAGACTGGGCCAGGAAGACCCACTCCCTGTAGAGAACTAAATATACAGATGGTGAATTCTAGCCAGCCCTCCAAACACTGCCGAACAAGGGCTGGTTACATGCTCCCGTGTGTAGGAGTCAGGCCTCACCCCACAGAGCTTTGCAAGCAAGGGAAAGGGAGAGAGACGAATGAATGCTACCAGTCAAAAAAAGTTGACGTGATGAACTCTTATTTGCCTGAAAATATCCCTGCTTGTTTTGCTTTCTGTCATGGGTGAGACTGGAAGTTTTCCACCAGCCCATCTTCCCTTCCCCTTGTCCAGCCTGGCTGGTTGCGAGCATTTAGAGGTGATTTTTATGGCTGTGAGCTTGGAGCAGGCGTTTCAGAGACAGGGCCCACGGCAGCAATACTCACAGCGACTTCAGTTGGGGCTGCTGTTAATCAGTTAATCTGTGGGTGCAAAGATGCAGGTCAACCAAGCATTCTTACTATTTTATTTATTGGTGTTACAAAGCTATATTTTATTCCACCTTCAATGCACTGGCCTCTTTTTACACAGCCTAACGTTCACAGGGGCAGCTGTGGGGAGGTGGATTAGCTAAACCAGCAAACTGTTCTCTGCACTTTGCTACGCAGGAGCGGGTCGATCTTCAAAGCCCAGCTCCGTGCCATCGCCTGCCCCATTCAGTTACTGTGAAAGTTCAGTGCAGGGCACTAGTGAGACCTTGGTGGGACACTTTCCCTGTCAGCTGCTTTACGAAGTGTTGTTAGTAGGGTTAGTAGGTTAGTAACCCTACAGATTAGTAGGGAAGGGGGTTTGGATGTGTATTTGGCAGCTTCGAGGTGCACAGCTCAGGGAGAGCGTCTGCTCATGCCGTCAGCCAGGGAAACTGTAAAATGATAAAAAAAAAGAATGATGAGTAAAAGGAGGGTCTTTAAAATGAAATGCAGCGTTTTCCAGGATTGCAAACATGAGAGGTGTGGCTGTTACTGCAGAAAGATGAAGGGTTTTTTTTGGTTTTCTTCTTCAGAGGTTTTTTCTTTAATAAGGGAACTGTTCAGAGCACAGGTGTTTGGTTTTACTTCAACGAACATTTTGGAATCAGTTGTCAAACCTCCGCAGACAACAATTTGAGGGGTTCCACTCCAAACTTCCTTTCTTCCTCCTTTAAGGAGCGATTTCCTTTTTGCTGCTCACCCCAAACACATATCATTACAGAACATTTCAGGATTAGCTTCCCGCACGGGCAATCACGGCTTATCCCAGCCAGGCCACGAGCAGTGTTCGTTGAACGCCTTGTCCTGAGGCAGAGCAGGCAAAGGCACGTGCTGAAGCTGTGTGGAGATAGTAGTGTGAAGAGTAGCCACGCAGAAAGTTCATGGGAGAGTCAGGAGCAGACCAGGAGCCCTGACATCCATTCCTCTAACTACTAGTTACAGTCCTCAGAAATACCCATGTTTACTATTTTAGCCATATAATTACAGGTAGTGAATAATTCCATTAGGAAGGCTGTAAGGGGAGGTATCATCTGTAAACCTTAGGGTTCAAATTAGACACGTTCATTCAGCCCCGCTGAAGCCCACAGCTGTGCACGGTGTGACAGAGGGCAGAGAAAAGTGAAGTTCAGATGAGTGATCCCAGCTGAGTTTCCCCTGGGAACCGGGAATCTTCCTGCTCATCTTGCAAATACCTCGGAGAATGCTGTCGGCATGTCGCCCCTCCGTAATGACACCAAACACGAGAATCAACGTGTAGATGACCACGGAGGTGCCTTTGCCTCCGGAGCTGAGCCGCTGCACAGCGTAACTCCGCTGTGCCTCAGAGGTGTTTGCATTTTAGCGGTGGGTGGTTTCCCACATACTGTTTGCAAAGAGCATTGGGCTCGGCACTGCCTAAACGGGGAGCCCTGGCCGGGCTTCAAGAAATAAAGAAGCAGGGGAAAACACAGTCACTCCACGTTTCCGAGCCTAGTTATCCCCATTAAGCAAGGCAGAGATAGGTATTTCACATAACCTGTATTTCAGTAGGTGATTTGAAGTCCAGATCTTTGATTCAGCTAAGCAGAAAGGTGAAGGTTATTCAGAAAACATGGAAGGGGGAGCAGGATTTCAGAAACACACTTTATTTGGGGCCTTTTCCTGCTCTGCAGTTACGGCTTGGACACATCTGTTGTTTTCTCCAGCGAAATCCACTGCTTTGATCAATGCCAAAAACAGCAATCCCATTTGCAATGCGTGATGCAACTGAGCAAAATCAAGGAGAAATTTTTACAAACTGGAGTCAGGGGCATCGGACCGTTGCTTTATGGCAGCACAGTTTTCCCTA
>NW_008824243.1:8536472-8538814 GCF_000699105.1 Pygoscelis adeliae
AAGGGTCTGATTTTAAAAATAATGCTTCAAACTGGATTCCAGTCTATCGTTGCAATGTGTCAGCTTGCCACAAAATGGCAATACCAAAGTGGCTCTTTAGGACAAACAATCAAACCAGCCTCACAGCAGCTATTTAGCAGCTGGATTTTAAAAGTTCATAATTCAGATGGCTTTTTGAGTTAAAAATAAATAGATCATGCTATATGTCATCAGCCGGGATAATAGCAGAAGTGATGTTTTCAGATTGAAATAAGAGCAAAAGTTGCATTGCAAGAGGACAGGGTGAGAGCAAGAGGAAGGGATTTGGGACCTGAAACCCCATCCCCTGGTTCTCTCCCCGCTGCCTGGGCTCTCCCTCCCCAGCTCGTGGACCCTCTTCCTCCTCCCCCCAGGCTCCTTCCAGCCTGCCCAGGCCCCTTCCAGCTCCAGCTGCCTACACATCCCATCAGCAGGCATTTCTTCTTGGGTGGTAGCAGCAGCTGGCAGGGTTTGGACATACTTGCCCCTGTTTGACATCCCCCACAAAGAGGTGCTTCGAGTAGGCGTTCCTCCCACACTGCCTTTGCTACAGGTCTGGATCCGGCCTGCCAGCTTTCATCTCCTGCCCAGCTCAGCCCGGTCTGGCAGCTCTTCTGCACACAGAGCTCCTTCTGACTTTAGTGGACATCATCTGAGTGCAGCTGTAGGAAGATCAGGACCAAGACAGATCTCCAGTCAAGCAGGCAAGGCCTCAGGATTTTTGGATCCCATCTGGGTCCCAGATGGAAAAGCTTCAGCATTTTTATTCCTGTTGCAGCCTGGATAAAGCCCCAGTGAAGCTCCTCCTTCATTTGGAGGCAAGGGGGCTCAACTCCCTCAAGGAGAACTAGAGAGGTATTAATAGATATCTTTGCTTCTTGGATATTTAATCCCTTCTCCTCTTCCTCATCTCACCTTCCATGGGGTATTTGTTGTAGCTGAATCACAGATTCAATCCGCGACAGGGAAGAGATCACAAACTCTTACGGGAGACGTAAAGCTACCATCACTCCAAAAAGCGTCCTGAAGGCTGTTTGTGAGGCAGAAGAGAAGGGGGTTTCCAAGGACAACTAGAAGCAAAGTCAGGGAGCATCCCAGGCCTATACCAAGCTGCAGGAGGAAAGACCTGTTGTTAAAGGGCATTTACGGAGTTGGGAGAAGGGTTGTGTAAAACAACCAGCATCCTTTTATTCTTTGTATAAGATCCCCAAGAGAAAAGAGATGAAACATTGGGATGGCAAGGGGCATTCAAAGGAGGGCTAATGATCTAAAACAGGGAAGTTAAAGCATATTAATTAAAGCTTATTACACCCGTGGGCACTCTCATTCAAAAGTGAAGTTGTCTTAGTTCACTGTGGCCAAGAGAAATTTTAAATAGATCCAAATGGGCTGTTAAGGGGATGCCTCCCTCCTGGCCTAGCCCTTTCCTGGGTGGAGCAGCCATCTGGGATGGTGGGGCTGCAGATCCAACCTGCTCACCTCCTCATGCTGAGGCATTGCAGGAGGTGGAAAAGAGCAGGATTTTGAAGCCCAGCAGGTAAATGCCCGTGTGCTTCGAGCTGCTGCTCCATCTACATGGTCCGTGAGCAGGGAGGGCGCTCCCAGGACTGCCATCTGCCCAGGGGCTGCCCAAAGGGTCTCTAAGGGGTGCTTACAAAGTGAGACCCCCCAGGACAGCTGTACCAACACAACGGGTGAGACTTTCCCCCAGTGAAAGCTGAACATCAGGTCTATATGCTGGCTGGTGGTGCAGACTAGGCTGTGGTGGAGGTCCTGAGAGAGCGTAGGTGCACCTTAGTCCTCTCCATCAGTCCTCAGTGGGCTGGCAACTCAATTCAGGGATCCCCAACAGTCGTCCCCCTCCCCGAGGAGTGTCGGTGTAATGATAAGGATCTATGAGACTTGCTGTTTATGAGTCATCTGGGCTTACTTCACCGCTGCCAGTGCCGGTGCAGGTGAATGACCCGGAGAGGTTGTGAAACGCTCACAGCTACTGCGCAGCCAGGGCTGGGGCGGCGTGGAGGAGCTCCTTGTGCCGGGGGGGGCCATGCCCCAGCGGGCCGGGGACCGCAGCATCGCTCTCACAATCCCTGCCCCGCACAAGCTGCCTAGTGCCTCCCTGCCTCAGTTTCTCCCCTCTGTACAACGGCCCCTTTACCCCAAATTGCTTAATTTTGGGGAAATCGAAAGCGCTCTTGTTAGGCCCATGGGAAAGAGGCAGGGAGGGCGCGCTGGGTGTCGAGACCCCGATGGGGTGGTAGGACGCCCCTCTCCCAAATTGCAACCGAGCTGCCATGCATGACGGCAGGGAGACTGGGCAAAAT
>NW_008824243.1:8538961-8539762 GCF_000699105.1 Pygoscelis adeliae
GCAATAACCCCCTTGTCGGGGTCTCCCGGGCTCTTTCTTCCCCTCTTCCTCCCATGGCTGCGGTGCGCTGCGCTCGTTCCTCCGCCCCTTCCACGCCGCCGGAGGAGCATGGCCGGGGAGGCGGGCGGCCTCGCTCCGGCGGGGAGGAGGCGCAGGGAGAGGATGCAGACATTGGAAGGCAGCCGGGATGATTGATGGTTTGGGCTGTTTTGTAATGGGAGGGGAAGGAGAGGAGGAGGAGGAGAAAAAGTCTGTGTAATCTTTCAGTGCGGAGGCCACCGGAGCCCGGAGCTGGGGCCGCCCGTCCCTGCATCGCTCCGCGGAGCCATGTGGGGCTTTTGATTTTATTTTTTTTCCCAATTCTTTCTTTCGATTGATTTATTTTTCCCTTTTGTTCCTCTCTTCCTCTCTTCCCTTCTTTTTTTTTTTTTTTTTCCCTCTTTTTAAACTCTTCTTCCAGGGAGAGGATAGTGGTTAAAGCTCGAGCTGGATGGATGGGTATGGGGAGAGGGGCAGGATCCACAGCCCTGGGACTTTTCCAAATCCTCCCTGTCTTTCTCTGCATCTTCCCTTCAGGTAAGGAACAGCCTCTTTATTTTGAAGAATTTTTTTCCTGTATTTCTCGCAGCCCTTGGATAGCCGCCTCAGTTCCCCCTGTCTCTGGGCCTCTTTCTCTCTCCCTCTCTTTGCAGCAGTTTGCCACATGTTTAAAATAAGCAAGTGGGGCTCAGTTTTGGTGTGTGCCCCCCCCCCCCCAAACCCCCTTTTCCCCAGGCCGGTGCCGGGGGGGGTTTTTCCTTG
>NW_008824243.1:8540332-8546439 GCF_000699105.1 Pygoscelis adeliae
TCCCCCGGCCGAGCCCTCGCCCGCCGGCCCTTCCCCGCGCACCCCCGGCCGCTCGCACCTATTGCTGGTCTCTGCCTCCCCCCTCCCCATCCCCAGTTTGTTTGTATTGTGTCAGAAAAGGAGAGAATTTCAGAATTACAGCTGAAAACGCCATCTGTTTCCAATGAATCCCCCATAGTTTTTCACAATGTTTTTGGCAGATCTCTGCCTGCAAATTCCTTCAAGCCCTGAGTGCTTGTTTTTGTTGGGGGAGGGGAAACCCAGTCCACAGAGGCGGATTTGTTCCTTCCAAAACTCTCCAGTTTCTTTACCTCTTTTTTTTTTTTTTTCCATTTGCAAGGGGGAGGAAAAAAAAAAGGAGAGAAAGCAGAAGGGAGAAAGCAAAGCCCTAACGCTTAAATCTCCCCGTTTATCTTTTTAGGTTAGTAAAACTTCCATTTTTTTTTTTTTAATTTATTAATTTTTAAATCGCCTCTGCCTTTCTTTTGCATAACCGTAGGTGAAGCAGTCTTGCACACACATGTAGTAAATAAATAAATAACTGCTTTAAGCTCTTCCTCTCCTCTTTGCCCTCAGCCCTATTGCAGGAAAGCGAGCCTTTTCAGCGCTGCCCTTAGCACTGAGGTGTCCCTCCGGACCCCACTTCTCCCAGGGGACTTTCCAGCAGGCTGGAAGCTGAACCCCTTGTTTTTTCTGGAAACTCTGGAGCTGCTCCCGTATGTGTTGCTTAATGCCCTTTTCGGAGCGTTTGAGTTGCGAAGCGTTGAGGCTGTGAGATTTACGGTGCAAGAAAGAACTTGATAGGAGATCTGGCTGGCTGCTTTGTTTGATTCTCCCTTCAGCAGTCAAATAAGGTGCAAAGAACTGGCAGAACGAGGCGATCCGGAGCCCGCAGAAGCGGGGCGCAGGCGGAGATGGTGCTCCCCGTGCGCAGGGCTGGGAGCACACCGGGGGCTTTCGTTGAGAGCTTTTGGGGTGGGAAGGTAGGAAAAAGGGGGGGATTTATTCCCTGGTATATCCTTTGCTCCTTTTTCCCTGTGCTTCCTGGGAATTTGTGGGTTCCCAGGAGGTTCCCAGCCCTAGGGAAGCTTCGCACCCCTCCTGAGAGCCCCGGGTGAGCGGGGCTGCTGGAGGCTGCCCAAGCGGGTGCTCGGCGTGTCAGATCAGTGCCTCACCGAGTCCTGCCCTACTTACTTATTTGCTTAACCCCCCCCTACTATGCGCACACCCCGGGCTGGATTCCTGCTTATGCTGCTCTCACACCGATGGCTTCACCCCGCTGCCTCCTGGGCAGCCCCCGCCGTCGAGCACCCTTGGGCTGGGGGCACTGGCGTGGGTCCCCCCTGCATGGGTCCCCTCCCCGCGTGGGTCAGGGTGACCTCTGAGCGTGGGGCAGCTGGGGAAGGAGGTTTGGGCAGAGCAGGCCACTGCTGACAGTTTCCCTGGCAGAAGTCCTGCTCAGGGCTTGTGCCAAGTCCCAGCGTCAGATGCTCACGGGTGCTCTCCCCTCCCGGCTGGGACCCTAATTTCCTGGGGTGCTCGGCTGATCGCCGCCTGTGCCTCCCTGTACAGGCTGTGCTGAGTTTTCTTGCAAATCCTTTTGTACCCTTCTGTACTTTCAAAGTCTGGCCCTGGGTGTTTTGCCCCAGATGTCAGGCTTTGCTCTCCCCCTCGTACTCCGGTTTGCTTTGGCTTTCCCTGTTTGTCTTCAGCTTTGCCGTTTTGGCTGTAATACACTTATGGCTCCAACAAAAAAATTGGGATTTTCTGCCCTTGGTCCATCCGGGCAAGGCGGTTGATTCCAGATAAGGATCCGTCCCTACTGGAGGTGTATCGGATCGGTTGATAAATAGCTTTTGTCTCAGCGGCAGGGAGGGACGTGATTGCAGCATTAAGCCGAAATTGAGAAGGGGGGCTTAGAGGCGGTTAAAACAACACCTCCCCAACGCTGCGGATGGGGAGCCGGGCCGGGGGCTGGGGAAGGTGGCAGCAGGGGAGGAGAGCGCCTGTGCGGGATGTTGTCAGGGCAGAGAAGAAGGGAGGGATTCAAACGTAAACCTGGAAATATTTTGGCTTCCCTGTTTTGTTGCTCGCTCGGAGCCGGTCTTGCACTTGGAACAGGGAGTTCTCTGCGATTGCCAGCAAGGCTTGTTGTGGGGCTGGAAGGAGGCGCCTTGTTTTTAATGCAGATGGGGTGGATATGTTGCTTTTTTCCACAGAAAATCCTGAAATTCCCAGCCCTTTGTTACTGGGAACGGGGGGATTTTAAGAGTGACTTTGGGTTTCTAACGGCAGCAGCTGAAGTTTCCTTCTTTGTGGCCCAAACAGCTGCGCAGAGTTGGATGTGCACATGGAAGTGCTCACAGGGCTGGGCAGCCATAAAAACTTCCTAACCTGGGGGCTCTGCTCTGTCTCTGCACCCTCCTGCTGTCCCCGGAGAGCCGGGCTGCAGCGCTGCATCAGGCCCCGGTGACAGTGAGTTTTGCGGTCTCTCTTTTGGCTCCCCAACGGGCACATCCCATAAAGCAACCGTAGGCTCTGGCAGGGCGGTGCACGGCCAGACCAAGCCCCTCCTCAGCCCGTCAGTCCTTCAGGGGACTCTCCAGCTGAGTCCTACAGCTCCCAAGCATTAGTGGGACAGCAAAGAAGGTCAAAGATGAGGGAGGCTGGCCCAGATGGATGGGTTTGATTTGGTTTGATTTGCTTTTCCCATTGGAGCAGACACCAAACGTGGAATAAGGGGGAGTGTGGGAACCCAGGACCAAAAGAGCATCGGGGTCCCAGGTGGTTTGAAGGGGGCCGGGGTGAACTCAGGGCTGCTGCAAGCCAGGAGTGATGTGTGCTGGGGCGACGGGGAAGGGTTTTCAGGAAGGACGGGGGATGCTCAGAGATGTAGCTGTGGTGGGGCTGGTGAGGGGGTGCCCTGGCCTTTTTCTGGCTGTCCGGGCAAATCCTGTCTTGATGCTGCAGATCAGGAGCGAGCTGTGCAGACCGGGCCCTGCCTGACCGTGCACAGCACCCGGAGCGCACTTGTAAGAGGAGTGCCCCTAAATGCCTTTAAAAAGCTTTGTACCCTGCACTTGGCAACTACTGGGATGAAAAGAAGAGGATATTTATTCCCTTGTCCATGAGCTCTCAAAATAACAGGGCGTTCGATTGTAGCCTCAAGATTGCTTTGCACTCAAGTGCAGCCCGGCTGAGTAAATCACTGCTTCACCAGCTGAAATTCCTGCAGCAAGGGGGAGAATTGAATTATGGCCAACTGCAAAACCAGATGCCATCCCCTTGATGAAGTCATCGGGCTCTTACTGCGGAGAACAAGCTGGCTCCTACACACACGCAGCCCTCGTAGGCGCAGACTGAACTGCTCTGTGTAACGGCCCGGCCATGGTGTGCAGGGCAGCCGGAGGCTGGCGTCCCTGCAGATGCGAGAACAGTAAGCCCTTCAGGGTGGAGCACCACAACGGTGTCGAGTCCCACTTTCCGCTGCATAAGCATCCAGGGGAGTTTGGCCATTTAATTTCCAGCAATCAGAGCTATCGCTGCATATACAGTGTTTTTATGGGTCAGGCAGAGAGCAAGCTTCACTGGAGTGCAAAGTATTTTCTCCTCCCTCGGTTTCCTCTCCTTCCTGGACAGCTGTTGACTTTGGTCCCCAAAGCCCTAGTAATGATCTACGGCATTTTGGTTTTCGGACAAGCTACCTTCTTTTCTTTGCCTTATGACACACTCCAGCCAGCCCTTTCTGAGATGACAAGGACATGTGGCAGGACACTTTAGGGATGGATCCTGGCTCCGGGCTTTGGTCTTTGTGAGAGCATCGCTGTGCTGGGGATGGGAGGGTGCAGAGCAGTGGGACTGGCGGGCGTGGGTTCCAGTTAGAAGGTTAAGTTTTCTCTTAAAATTAAAACCTGAGCCCAGGGGGGCCAGCAATCAGATGCATTTAAAAATAAACCTCTGAAGGTCTGTGGCTGTGAAGGAGGAGCAGATATTGTGGCTTCCATGGGGCGCAAGCGATGGGGGAGCGAGTCTGGTGCTGGGTGGGAGCCCAGCCCGCAGGAGGGATCCACTAGATCCCTGCGTGTCCCCGGGTGTGGCTCCAGCATCAGTCGGGTGCCCACGTGGGTTTTCAGTGGGCTCGTGGGACTGCTGCCTGCCAGCCGGGCAGCTGCCACCCCACGCCCTGCATGCAAACCAACGCCTCCGATTGAGATGCCGCAATTTTTTGGCAGGCTTTTAATTGTATAAATTTGCCTCATCCAGATTTATGTGCTCCGGGCTTTTCTCCATCTCCTCGTTTCGTGTCTCATTTACCTCTGTGTTTGAAGGCTTGAAATTTCACAAGAACACGGCAGGGATGATTATTCCTAGAGGGAATCCACACCTGTGAGCAGAAAGTGTTTCCCTGCCAGCCCCGCTGCGGCCCGGGCGAGGGGGAGGAGGGTGAGGGACCTGCTGCCACACCTGGGGGGCCCCCGGGCGCTGGTGGGTGGCAGCCGTGCCTTCAAAGGCACCCTGGGAAAACAGCTTCGGCAGAGGAAGAGTGATGTCTGCTGGAAACCCGTAACACTCAGTGATGGGGGTGGCTGACGGAGGTGGCCTTGTCCGGGTACTGCTGCTTCAGAGGGCTGGGGACATGGGTGGTGTTGGCCGGGGAGGAAGATGAGGGTGATGCTTCATGCAGGGGATGAGAGAGCGGATCCACCTCTCTTCCCACCGGGCTCATCTTGGGTGAAACCCTTCACATCCTCAGTGTCCTCATCTGTAAAATGGATCACTCCCCTCAAGGAGATTTACCAGCTCTTGAGAACTGTTGGTGAAAGCGGCTGGGCGCTCCCCAGCTGGGAAAGCCCAGGTGTGCAGCTCCAGCACCGCTTTCCAGCCTGCGGCAGGCCGTGGCGGGGAGCCAGCTTCGTTAGCGCCCTTCTGCAGATGGAGAATCGGAGGAGATCGCCTCCCTCCCTCCCACCTCGTCCTCCATCCACCAGCTCACGGTATGCGTCTGTGGAGCAAAACCCACATCCTCTGAACCATCCACCAGCGCTGCTGCTTCCGAGCTGGTGAAAGCTCAACGGTTGCGGCAAAGGCAACGCTGAAGCCTCACTCCCAGGATGAAGTTTTTAAGAGCAAAGTCTGTGACTGTTGCTGCTTTGGCTGTAAATGCTGGTTCCTCCTTTCAGCCCATCGTGCCTCCTGAACTTCCCAAGATTTGCTGGTAATTCTCAGAGCAGCATCGTCAGCCGCTCATGGCCGTGGCTATGAGCTCCATGGTTGATGCCGTCTCTGATGGTGTCTGCTCACCATTCTCCCTGCATGGGGATGTCGAGGTGAGCGTGGAGGAGCAATGCTGGCCGGGGCGGGCTGGGGAGAGACACATTCATCCCTGCTAAGCGTGCCGGGTCGGTGGTAAGCTGACTCTCTGAGCCAAGGGAGCTGACTAAGTGACAGGAATGATCAAGGGCTCCTTCAGCAGCATCCAATGGTTCGTGCTGTAGCCGGTGAAGACACTGACTCCGCTTTTTTCCTGCCTGTGCTTGCCCGGTGTCTCCGTGATGCCAGGAGAGGAGAGATGGGGTCCGTGAACTCGGCACTGAGGACAAAAGGGAGTTGGCCGTGGCAGGTCCTCCAGATGCTTTAGTGATTGACACAGGTTGAAACGCGAAAATTCCTTCTGCGTCCCTCTTTTGACTTAAGGAAACTGGAGAAAGCCTTTCCCCAGCATCCTCTTGAGAAAGACAACGAGTGGGTTAAAAGAAGCTGCATGGTTTGAGGTGTGCTCTCGGGTACATCTAGAGCCACTCTATCAGCACGTCCTTTGCCTGGATTTAATGCATCTGCTGCTTTTGCCAGTGGAAGAGAGCACAAAACCCAGGCCCCAGCGTGGAAGGTGGCCCCTCCGAGCCAACCTCCCTATGCACGCCCTTGCAAAATATGAGCTCCAGCGCTTTAAGAGAGTCAGGTTTATTTTTCTCCTTCAGTTCTCTCCTCCTGGTCCTCCTCCCCCCACTTCAGTGCAACTGAAACCTGATCTAATCCCTTTGCACATGGGTAATTTATTGGTCTATTGGGCTTTTCTTGATGGCAAATTGCATTGTCTTTCTTCCTGG
>NW_008824243.1:8546487-8551822 GCF_000699105.1 Pygoscelis adeliae
CAGCTCTTTTCTCAGGGCTGATCTTTCACACCCCCTCTGAGCACAGTCAAATCAGTTTTATTGGGCCTCTTTGTTATGCAAACAAGGCAATAATAACCAGGCTATTATTCTGCAAGATTGTGCTTGATTAACAGTTTAAAGTAGGTCGCTGGGAGAGCCCTGCACTGCCATCGAGCACAAATCCTTTCATGAAGCTTGGGTCATGTGGCCCTTGGGTCTTCCTCACCCCACGGTGCCCTTTGGGGCTGCAGGAGAGCTGCCCCTGCCCAGGACACCCCATCCATCAGGGCTGCAGATGGCACCGATGGGCTCGTTTCTCTCCCTGGCGTGACAAGGCACTGGCTGATGCGTGTCGGCCCCGCAGCCCATGCGGGCGCCAAGACGCGGGTCCAGAATGGTCAGCATGTGGGGTGTAGACTTCCCCACTGGGACAGGGGCAGCGCGACGGGCTGGCTGCAGAGGGCTGATGTCTTTTCATCCCCTCTGGTTTTGCTTTGGACTCCTGAAATCTTGCTGGAAGGGATCCTGTCAGCTAGGTTTTTGAGGAGCAATGTGGGTTTTTTAACTCTATTGGGATTGTTCTGGTGCTGGTGGTGACTGCTGTCCACCCGGGAGCCGAGCAGCCCACATCTCCTTGAAGCTGGTAGATGTTGCTGGTATTTAGCACCTCCGAGAATCGTGCCTTTCCTATTGAGGTGTCAGCATAAATATGTTTATTCAGATTACTTAAATAAATATGTGTTTAGGAGCCTAAGTCTAGGTGCTCAGATCTGAGGCCAAAGGTAATTATGTTTTTACTGTGTTCTCCGAAAAAGCCTTTTACTGCATGTGTGAGGCTTGCACATCTACACTTCAATCCATATATTTGGAAGGACACGGGATGATGTATTTGCATCACATGTGGGTGATGAAATACTTTCCAGCCCGTTAGTAACCAAGAGGATATTAAACAACATCTCTTAGCAGTGAACGCTTTAAATTTAACAGGTCTGGTTAACATGCAGCCAAGAGTCTTAGAAGAATTGGCTTTTGCTTACTGAAATTAATTTCCAGTAATTCTCTTTGCTAGAGAAATTACAGGAGAACAGATGAATTGTTGATTTTATGCTAGTTTTCTGGAAAAGCATGATTTGGGTAAATGAAATCCAGGTAACCTGACACCAGCTGAAGGGAAAATAGGGGGCACCGATAATTAAAAGGCTGTTAAAGTTAGATGCGTGCATGTAATATGTTTGAACACTTAATTTAACAGCGTGTAATATAATGTACCAATGACGAGGGCAGAGCAGTGGGACCTGGGTCGTGCGATACCCCAGGCTCCCGAGCACGTGGGAGCTTGCCGGGGCAGGGGGACCGCGGGATGCCTGCAGGATGGAGGACCGGTGCTTTGCAAACCGGGAGCTCTGGAAAAGGTCACGGCCAAACAGCACATCTTAGTGCCTACTGCGGTGCAGTGCCCCGGCGAAAGGGGTGACCTCGGGAGAGCGGTGAGCGCGTGTCCCGCATTGGTATCGCCCGTCGGGGTGGTAGGTTTTGCGGGAAACAAGCCTGCTGGAGGGAGGTCTGATGGTGGGGCTGGGCAAACACCTTCCAGTGAGAACTTAAAAGTGCAAACCGTTTAGCTTATCTAGAGGATTGACAAGTGACTTGATTGCAGTGTGTAAATATCTTTGTGGGAAACATACTGGTTACTAACGGACCTTTTACTGCTTTGGAGAAAATCACTGGTTCTTTTTATGTCCTTACAATGAAGTCAGATAAAATCCACTTAGAACCAAGACCCGCGTTTTGTAAAGGTGATAAACTCCTGAAACAGCCCACTGAGGAAAGGGGTGGCTTTTCAGACTGCGCAGACTGCAGAAGTCCTCATGGGAGGTATACCTGAACAAACACGGGGCACCGGGCTGCGCGGGGGCGGCTGTCTTAGGCTGTCTTAGTCCAGGTGATTTAATGATTTCTCCTGGCTTTAAACTTTCTGAAACCATTGGTTTCAAGATACGGAAGGAAATTTTGTCCCTGGTTTGAGTGGCACCAAGCCCTTGAAAGAAGAAGTTGATGGGGAGGTTGGGAGGTGCAGGGGTTGAAGTCACCCGTCCCCGGGATGAAGGACCCTTTGCGATGGGCAAGGGTGGTGGCATCACCCAGACCCGGGGGTGTCTCACAGATCCTGGGAGAGCCTTGCTGGGTTCCTGCTTGAGAGGGGTTTGTTTCCGTGCTAAGTCATCTGCGGTTGAAAAACAGATCCATTGTAAGTCGATGGAAAATAGATTATGCGAAATTGAATGAATAAACATCGTTTCTTGGCCCGGGTACAAATGAGCCTGCACCGCTGTGCCAAAGCTGCTGCCAGATGGGACAAGGCAAGGCGTGCTTGTTATGGGGGGGTGAGAGGGTCGTGTCTGCTCTCCTCCGCAGCCTTTACCGGCCGTGGTCCCTCCCCAGCAGCACGAGGCGTTTGCCAAACCCGCTGGCCACCAGTGCAGTCAAGAGAAGAACCTATGGGAAAGCCCAGGCGTGAGCGGCCGGGCAGGGCGCGCGGCCCCACTCGCACACCGCCTCTGCGGCACCTGGCTTTGGAAATCTGGCCTTATATGGGGCCCTGAGCGAAACAGCGAAAAGGGGATGGGTGCCAAGACTGGAGCGATAACATCTTAAAGAAGAACGCTCCCCCTTCAGGCCCAGGGAGGAAGGAGATGGGCTTCCCTGCCCCTGGTTTTGTTGTTTGTTGGTGTTTTTTTTAACTCGGTACCTTACAAAGTCATGCGTGACCCTGGGGCGCTGCGGCGGCGAGGGATGCTCGGCACAGGGATGCGTTTAGCACTGAGTGTCGGGGGGCTTTTTTGCAGCCGCCCACCCTGTCAGTAGCCTGCCACAGCTCACGTGTGCATCTCCTGATCCAAGCAAATGAAGCATATGCTTAAAGAGCAACAAGCTACAGCTTTATTCCTACTAAAAAAATCCCATCTACACAGCGGCTGAAGGGCTGGAGCAGCCTGGGCT
Source organism: Pygoscelis adeliae (assembly GCF_000699105.1). NCBI lineage: Eukaryota > Metazoa > Chordata > Aves > Sphenisciformes > Spheniscidae > Pygoscelis > Pygoscelis adeliae. The sequence continues at coordinate 8,549,488 of NW_008824243.1, forward strand.
CTGCAAGCTGCTTGCTGAATGGGACGCTTTGCGCGGTGCATCCCGTTGCCTTACCGCGCTGTCAGGTGAAGTGGGGTGTGGGTCCTGCACGTCCAGGGACGTGTCCTCCAGATCCTCCCGGGGCTGTGCTGGCAAGTCTGTCTGCAGTGACAGCGCGTTCGGCTGCATGCAACCTCAAGGCATCCTCAAACTGTACGTTAGCATAACTACTAGGAGAGCAGTGATTTTAATTGCCTGATGCCACAACTGTTTGGGATAACCGGCAATCATGGCACTGGTCACACTCCTGCATAGTTTTTTGACTCCTGCCTTCCACTGGGAGGGTCCTAGGGGATCTGCAAAGCTATGCTCGCAGTCTCTTGTCAGAGGGAGTGAAATGCGATAAACCCACACCCGCACCGCGAGCATCTCGCCCCAGAACTCCCCTGCTTGCACTCCCCGTGCCAGCAAACTCGCTTGCTCCTGTCACTCCCGACTGTGCTACCGTGTGCGATCGCCTGCATTAAATACCATCCCTTACTTCTCCCTCTGAGTTTAGGCACTGTGCTAGCTATAGCATATTGCAACAGCCATGTTTGAATGTATAGCCTCCAGAGCCAAGGCGGGCAGTGTTGGGGAGCCAGGCTTTTCTGCATGCTGGTAATGAGACATCATTTGCATCCTGTCTCTCGTCCAGGAGAAACGCTGAGCGATACACTCCATTGCAAGCCAGTGGCTGTGATGGGAAGCCCGCTAACAAGCAAAGTGTCTTTGGTGGAAAACCACACTCTTGGGGCTGAAAAGAAAGGGACATGAAATAATAGATATTTTTAAATTTGGCCCATAATGCAGGTGGCTTAGCAGGAACATGAGCCCATGTCCCAGGTCAAAAGCTTGTTATCAATCAAGTCACCTCTGGTCAATGATGTGTGCTTCTTGCATGTTTAAATGGGATGCTGCCAAGACAAAACAGCTCCTGGGCTCTCGGTGCTGTTGCTAGCATCTGAGTTTATTAAACATGAATTTTAAAACTGTGAGGAACCTGTCACCATTTCCTATTTGCACTTCACTCTACTTGGAAAGGGAGAGGAGACAGGCTTGTTTCTTAAAGCTGGACTGCTTAGTGTTTTATAGCCTTGGTCTCCCTTTCTGATTTTCCAGCACCAACTATGTTTAGGTTTCCAGCACTGCAATGTTTAAAACTAAAACATACTGTTTTCCCTGAAACAATACTGGGGTTTGTAACTTTCTTTTTAAACAAACCTGAAATGGTTTTGGCACAGATGCCTTGCCAGCCTCCTTCTAAACAAACTCTGAGACAGGAATATACGTGTATGCCTGCGAGAGGCACCACAAAAGCATCTGGAAATGGTGGGGCTTTTCTTCTCGTCCTTCTGCTGCCTTTTGTGCCTGAGCCCATCCTGTCTCCAAGCCCTCCGAGGGGCTCGATTAAGAGGAGAGGAAGGAAAACAACATGAATTTTAAGTGGTGTGAGCCTGGGTTCACCCAGCAAGACTCCAGATCGGCATGGGCAGAGCAGTGTCTGCACGATGGTCAATGATGGCCATGTGCTTTTTGCACGGCTGCTTTCAGGTCTGCTCCAGGGAAGCCACCCTGCCCCAGGGAGCAGATGTTGGGGGGGGGGGGGGGGAGAGACAGGGGGAGAGGAAAACAGGATCTGAATTTTCTTTGCCTTCCTCCGTCTTGCCAGCGAGCACTGGGGCTCCGGCTGAGCCCGCTGAAGGCCCTGCTGCCTTTGGCTTTCGCCTTTGTGTGGGCATTGCAAGGCGGGTGCGAAGGGGAGGCGGGGGCTCGGCTGGCATCCCCGCACCCTGCCCCACCGGTTTTTCTCCTCCACCTCTTGTTCTCTCTCAGCCAGCCATGGCGGGGAATGGGCTCCCGGGGCTGGGCAGAGGCGCACGGCAGGCAAGAAAGAGCTTTTTTTGGCTCCCACTTCTTTCCGGGAACACGGGCAAGCGCTGCTCCCGGCACTGCTGCAGCCCCGAGGATGGTGGGGTGGCTGCTGGCTCTGCTGCGCAGGGTTTGTCACGGCACAGATCCTGCTCTAACCTCTGCACAGCGGCATGTGTCTGGGGCGCAAGGGTCATGCCAGGGCTGGGTTTCCCCATGCCTGCAGAGGAGGAAATGGAAGGCAGACAGATCTTTGCCCTGGTGGAGCTCGGTTTGGACACAACCGAGCAATTCATGCAGCACAGAGCTTTGAATGTCAAACCCTAAAAAGATATTAAAAACCCCATTGCATCTCCCCCAACATTAATGATACTGCCTTATCCCCACTAATGAGTACGTCCCATTCTTCCCCACCCTGGTTTTCCCCTCCAGGAGCATTCATCTA
>NW_008824243.1:8551840-8561240 GCF_000699105.1 Pygoscelis adeliae
TTCTTGGCTTAAATTGGGGCAGATCCTGTTGGTTTCTTTGGCTTTGATGCATGAGATTTGGGTCATGTGAGAGGGTCATGTCTGGTGAGTGAGGCCGCATCACACGGTAGAGCCAATGTCATGAGTCTGGGCTGTGGGAGGAGGATGCCAGCCTCTTGGGTGGGGGTAGAGTGGGATGTCCCACACACATGCATGCAAGCGTTGACCACCTTGTGTTTTCCTCCCCCCCCTCACAGTGACGTCTCCATGCAAGATCCTCAAGTGCAACTCTGAGTTCTGGGCAGCCACGTCGGGCTCCCACCACCTGGGCACAGAGGAGGCGCCCGAATTTTGCACAGCGCTGCGCGCCTACGCGCACTGCACCCGCCGCACCGCCCGCACCTGCAGGGGCGACCTGGCCTACCACTCCGCCGTCCATGGCATAGACGATCTCATGGTGCAACACAACTGCTCCAAGGATGGCCCCACGTCCCAGCCCCGCCTCCGGACATTGCCCCCCGGGGATAGCCAGGAGCGCTCTGACAGCCCCGAAATCTGCCACTATGAGAAGAGCTTTCACAAACACTCAGCTGCTCCCAACTATACCCACTGTGGGCTCTTCGGGGACCCCCACCTCAGGACTTTCACAGACACTTTCCAAACCTGCAAGGTGCAAGGGGCTTGGCCGCTCATAGACAATAACTACCTGAACGTCCAGGTCACCAACACGCCGGTGCTGCCTGGCTCCACAGCCACCGCCACCAGCAAGGTGAGCCTCGGGCACATCCCCATGAGCAGAGGTGGGCAAGGGCAGAGGTGCTTCTGAACAGCCTTTCTTTCCACCGTCTCTCTCCTCCACCATTTGCACATCTCCTTGGGGACGGTAAGACCGGGTGGGAGATCCTCTGAATTTGAGTGTTCGGCGCTAAATATCAGACGCCCATCCTTCCTCTGTCCCCACCTTCACTTAAACGGCCTATGGTTTCTTCCTGAGCATGTCCAGCCTCATCACGGTTAGCAGGCTGAGATGCTGCAGCTCAGAGGGTAATTGTGGCCAAAGTTGGGAATGGCAAATTAAGAGGGCTCCCACCTGGGGGACTCCAGGTTGCTGTGAACAATCAGACCAGGAATGATGGTGGCACCTTTTGGGGGACACCTGAGGTCCAGGCAAACCTGGGACTGCCCTCCAGGGAGGCTCCAGCTTGCAGGGGAAGGCCTGGAGGGAGCTGAGCTCCTTGCACTGCCTTCCCTTCTGCTCAGGCTCATAATTGTCTCCCTGGTTTGCAGCCGAGTCAAGGCATTTTGTGGAGCACAGTCTGTTCTGGTGGTGCTTTGACAGCCTAAATAAACATCCTGAAGGTACAGGGCAAACACTGAGAAAACCCAAGTGAAGATGTGCTGCTGTGATACAGCAGGACTTGTGTGACATGGCCTCAGCTTCAGGAGAGACCTGGGGCTGATGAACTGTTGTGTTGCTCCGTGGTGCACAAGCTCTAAAGCTAACAGGCCACTTTGTGTGCCAAAGAAAGGGAGGCTCAGCAGGAGGCATCCTCTTGCTTTTGGAAGATGTCCTGTCCTGCCATGTCTGAAAGATCCACTTCTCCTTACGTGTGGGGAGAGGAGAGAAGCATGTGTAAGACAGAGACTGCTTTTCAGCTCTGGATGTGACCTTTTTAGCCTGAGCTGGAGCTGGCATTTTGGTTTTGACCTGTCCTTAACAAACCTCCTTAAAGATACTTAATGATGCTCTCAACTCCTTACCTACCAAAAGACATCAAAACCTGCTGAAGCTTGCAAGGAAGTCTTGCTTGAGGAAAGTGGTCCCTAAGGACTTCATGGACCTGCAATTTCTAGGCTGGATCCTAGGATCACTATCCTAATTGAGCCTTTTCACCCGTTATCTGCCTCACGGGCTTGTGGTGAGGAGGGATTAGTCATGAGTTCTGCAGCATGAGCTGTGGAAAGCATTGCTGGGTCATTGCTAGAGGACCATGTGCTGTTGGAAAGGATGGGAGCCTCTCAGTTCATGGGGTTCTTTGTGTTCTTGCATGATGTTCTCTGGTCTACCCTTCTTCCTCCAGCCAGAGGCAGGGCTGGACCCAGAGGAGGTAGCAGGAGGTCCATGTCAGGGGTAGTACAGCCTGAAACCCAGGGCACGGTGGTGCCTCGTGACATGGTTGAGGAGGGGATAGCAGGGCTGCCATGGGGCTGGGAGCATCTGGGCACTCAGCAGAGGAGGGGGTGGGAGAGAGGGACATTGCCAGGGCTCTGGACAGCTCTGGGCTCCTCGCCAGCACCACTGGGAGCAGAGGTGCTAGGAGCCACCACCATGCTCAGCCCAGTCCTTGGGGAGCCTCAGTTTTTCCCTTCATACTCGGCCCTCGGGTGTATCTGCCATGTAGCTGCTGGAGCCATCCCTCCTCCAGCCCTGCTCTGGCCAGGTCTCAGTCTGCCCCTTCATGGGGGCTATGTGGGGGGGAGGTGGCCCCCCCCCCTACTGCTCCTCCCTCATGGAAAGTGGTGCAAGAGGAAGAGCAAGTTTGCAAGAGGTGAAAGAGGAAGCATAGAGTTTGCATGGGAAGAACAGCAAGTTGCTCTTCCTCCCATGCAAACTCTACTCTTCCTCCTCCTCATCAAGCCTTCCCCTAAAAGCCAGGTCAGCAAGGGAAGAGCAAGTGCTGTCCCCCTCCTCCAGCAAAGGACCCCTGTTTGAGCCCAGCCAGGGGTGGGGAGCCATGTTGGGCTCAGTCTACGCCCATATCGCCCCTAGAAGTGCCTGTCCACTCGAACATGCTGAACACGTGTGTCTCTGAATGGTTGAGGTGGAGCACGGCGTGTGCTGGGGCCCAGAGGAGAAGACTCTCTTCCTCTGGGAGTCGCCAGGGAAGGGAAGAGGTGCAGCCCTTGGGATGTAAATGCCGTGGGAGCTAGAGGAGAAGCTCCACCACCTCTAGGAGAACCAGGGCTCGTCCCCCTCTGTCTCTGCCAGGCCCTGGAGGCAAGACAGTGCTGCGTGTGCAGGCATGCTGCCACAAGCCTGGGAGTAGTGATGCTCCAACTAGCTCCAGCTACAAGGGAGCTCCTGTGTTGGGCCTGGAGATAACAGCGCAGATCCAGGTGGTACATTCAGTCCAGCCTCTGGGTCTTGACTCCATACACGGTCTCTTCATCCCTGTGCTGAAGCAGGATGGCCATGTGTGGGTGCCTAGAAGTCGGGGGTGACTTCTCTAGTTTGAAGCACCTGCCTGTGACCTGAAGGCCACGCTCCTGGCCAGGCAGAGCAGACAGCTCCTCCATCTCCCATGCCGCTCCTGGTGGTGGCTGTGTGCTCTCAGGTGGTCATCGCTGGTTGTAATCCTGTTCCTCTCTTTCCTCCCCCACAGCTCACCATCATCTTCAAGAGCTTCCAGGAGTGTGTGGACCAGAAAGTGTACCAGGCAGAGATGGACGAGCTCCCCGCTGCCTTTGCCGACGGCTCCAAGAATGGTGGGGACAAGCATGGAGCCAACAGCCTGAAGATCACTGAGAAGGTGTCAGGCCAACACATCGAGATCCAGGCAAAGTACATTGGCACCACCATCGTGGTGAGGCAGGTGGGCCGGTACCTCACCTTCGCCGTGCGCATGCCAGAGGAGGTGGTCAATGCCGTGGAGGACCGGGACAGTCAGGGCCTCTACCTGTGCCTCCGTGGTTGTCCGCTCAACCAACAGATTGACTTCCAGACCATCCGCTCGGCTCAGGCCACAGAGGGTCGTGCTCGTAGGAAGGGGCCCAGCCTGCCAGCCCCCCCTGAGGCCTTCACATACGAAACAGCCACAGCCAAGTGCAGGGAAAAGCTGCCCGTGGAGGACCTCTACTTTCAGTCCTGCGTCTTCGACCTCCTCACCACGGGGGACGTCAACTTCATGCTGGCTGCTTACTATGCCTTTGAGGACGTGAAGATGCTTCACTCCAACAAAGACAAGCTGCACCTCTATGAAAGGACACGGGACCTGGCCCCAGGCAACACAGCTCCCTCGGGGCCCCCCCCCACCCTCTGGGTAGCACTGCTGTGTTTGAGTCAGTGTTGGTTGTGCTTGTTATAGAGGTTTGCTCCTTCGCACCACGGAGAGCGGGTAAAGAGCAGGAGGGAAGCAGGGATGAGATGGCGCTGCTGGACAACAGGAGGTTGGATGTTGGAGCCGCATGGGTTGTCCTCAAACCTCAGCCTCTCTCTTTGGCACCAGGTCCTCCACCTTCCCAGCTCTTGCCTGGGAGGAACGTGCTGCCAATGGGACCAGTCAGGAGTTTTTGCTGGACTGTACCTTGTCTGGACCTTCCTCACCTCTCCCTCTCCTCCTTCTCCTCTTCCTCCTCCTCCCAGTAGTGTGGGTGCTGAGGAGCCCCCACCTCCTTGTAGCGCTCCCCCAGGTCCAGAAAATGCACATGGTGACTGTGACTTTGGCGTGCATCAACATGGCTTTGTCTTTGAAGAGCAGAGCCTGCGAGGAGGGCGCAGAGCAGCGAGACGGGGCCAAGCCTGGCCAGCACAACGGGGCTGGGCTTTCTGCTCGCCAGGGCCGTGCTCCACTTTTCGGGCACGTCTGCAGCCCCGTTGTTGCAGAAAGTGGTGCAAGGGGACAGAATGGTGGAGAATGGTTCCACGCTTGCCCAGCCGCTGGTGCCAGGCATCTTCTGGGTGGAAGGAGGACACGTTCCTCAAGCCCCAGCTTACGTTTGCTGTGGTTCAAAGGGCATCTCCTATTTTAGCCAGTTCATTCGGCTGATTCTCTCAGTAGTTTTATTCCTGGCTCCCTTATCTCTGCCCGGACCCACCGAGGGGTCTTGATGGCAACGGAAGAAACCTGGCCAGTATTCAAGCGGTTTCTGCAACTTCTGCCCAGCGTCGGACAAGTTCCTCGCACCATTTGCTCTCCAGTTCCCTAAAACTGGCAGCAGGGAGGCTGCCCAATGGGAGACCTGATCCACACCTCCCTCCACCCCTGCACCCACTCGCCTGCCTGCAGCTCGGCCAGGCCCTGGGATGGAGCAGGAGCGTTGCGCTCTGTTTGTTTGCTGCTAGGTCTCTGCTCTGCTCCTCGTCCTGGGGCCACGACTTGCAACCCCATTGCAGACCAGTTGCACCTTAAGCCCTTCTGGGCTTGAATCAGAAATGGGGCAACGTTAGAAATCCAGCCAGGAGATGGGATGCAGCAGAGGACCCCCCAACTGCCTCCAAATGTCTGTTCCCTGCCTCAAAACAGTCGATAATCTCCTTCCCCCACCACGTAGTGCTGCCCATCTCCTCCTCTCCATGTTCCTCTGTGGTTCACCTCATCGCTCACTGAACAAACAGCAAGACCGCTTTTGGTCTGTGTCTTGGAGACCTCCTGATGGGTTTCCCCTCCTTTCCTCAGGGGGGAAGTTCCCAGAAACAAGCCCCAAAACATGTGTCACTCTTGGGGGCACCTCCTGCTCTCAAGGGAGGTCTCTGGCTGTGATGAGACAAGCTAGCACCAAAAGAGGTGGGAACAGGCTACGTTTGGCAGTCTGAACTGGTGCCAAGAGGCAGCCTGGTGTAAATACTCAACGTGACTATTCATTGTGTCCTGACAGCTCTAGAGCTCCATTTGTAAAGCAGCAGAGAAATGCAAAATTGTGTCAATGGATGTAATTTATATTGTCTCTTTAATATATAGAGCCCTGGCATTGATCTCGTGTGACTGTACAGATGAAGAGATGTAATTGGTTTTTAAATGTTTAAGGAAAGAAAAGAAACAAAAAGATGTGTTTACTACTTTGCTCCTTGCTTTGTTTGCTGGTGCCCCAGGTATTCTGTTTAGGGAGATTTTGAAATAAGGATATCACAGTGTGGAGGCGCTGAGGAGAGCAACCACTGGACCGCGGCACAGGACAGTTTAGTTTCCCAATGCACTAATTGCTCAGCCAGGCTGATTTGGACTCTTTGTTTCCTTTGTTCAAGAAAGAACCAAGTTTTTGTCTTCCCTAGAAATTCAAAACGCAAGTTTTGAAAGCCAAAATTTGTCACTGGGTAAGAGGAAACATTTGTTTCTTGCTGTGTTACCCCATAGATAACAGCAGCTGTGCAAAGCATCCCTCTGAAGAGACAGTGCTTCTTGAAAGCGGTCTTAGCTGGCCAAGCCACAGCATGCCAACAAGTCAATACTTCCCTTAAGAACTCCCTTTCCTATAAACTGATCGCCCTACAGCACGACGCGCTGTGGTTTAGGGGTAATTTCCAGCCAAGGAAAGTCCATTTGATTATGGCATGGCTCAGTCCCACTGTCCAGGTGAGCACTCCAGTGGTGGCCAGCTGTCGTACAGTGGTTGGGGCTATCCCTATTTTAGAAGCAAACAGTGAAGCACTTTATTTTGGTTGTGTTTGACCCAGTCCTGGTTAAAGGTGAAGTGTGGCCAAGAAAGACCCGATACTTGGAAACAAAAGAAATCCGTAGGCAAAGGGGGGGGGCGTTACAAGAAGACCCCCCACACACCTCCACCCTGTGTTGAGACCCACGGGAGTGTCGCCGCGTGTATATACTGTAAATTATTTATTGAGAGAAACACAAGTAAAGTTTGAGGTTTTTTGACAACAAATGAGTGGGTCTCGTTTTGTTCCCAGCGTGTTGGATGGTGCTGTTCACCACTCCAGATGGAAATGCTGCCCCATTTCTGCATTCACTAAAGCAGCTTTCTTCTATCTGTAACCCAAGGATCCTTCCAGAGTTGTCCTAAATTCTCCTGAGAGTTTCACTCTGGGCTTTTATTTATCTACAGCCAAATGAGAAAACTAAAAAGGGGATGGGGGAAGAAAATATAGATAATAAACTATTGGAGCTGAGCCTCGCTGGGAAAGGAGACGCACAGCAATGGAGTCCGAGCAGGTACCGTCGCCCTTCCCCTGCTCACCCTAGCAGCTGGGATGTGCGCCCCAATGATCTCCCCTTTCTTGGGCATTGCTCTTGGCCCCAGTCGGGTCTGTTACCGCCCTCTAATGAGGGAAACCAAAACTGCAATTTTTTTTGTTCATTTTCCTTTTTTGAAAAGCTGAAGGACTCCTTGCCCCTGCAGCTGGGGCCAGGGAGATGCTGAGGCCGGGCAGGACAAGGGCATCAACTGAAAACACATGTCATTTGGGCAAATCTATGCAAAGACACCCAGCACCAGAAATTTGAGACCTGACCTCCCCCGCCTTCAGAGCCCTGAAGAACCGGCAGCTTTTGGAAAGAGCCAAACGCATTCCCTCTGCCACCACTTGCACCAGCTCACAAGAGCTCGGCTTTAGCCACATCTGCAAAGTGATATAAAAACTGCCCAGAGAGCGGGGGGGCCTGGGGGTCTCCAAAACAGTGAAGCACTTTATTTTGGTTGTGTTTGACCCAGTCCTGGTTAAAGGTGAAGTGTGGCCAAGAAAGACCCGATACTTGGAAACAAAAGAAATCCGTAGGCAAAGGGGGGGGGCGTTACAAGAAGACCCCCCACACACCTCCACCCTGTGTTGAGACCCACGGGAGTGTCGCCGCGTGTATATACTGTAAATTATTTATTGAGAGAAACACAAGTAAAGTTTGAGGTTTTTTGACAACAAATGAGTGGGTCTCGTTTTGTTCCCAGCGTGTTGGATGGTGCTGTTCACCACTCCAGATGGAAATGCTGCCCCATTTCTGCATTCACTAAAGCAGCTTTCTTCTATCTGTAACCCAAGGATCCTTCCAGAGTTGTCCTAAATTCTCCTGAGAGTTTCACTCTGGGCTTTTATTTATCTACAGCCAAATGAGAAAACTAAAAAGGGGATGGGGGAAGAAAATATAGATAATAAACTATTGGAGCTGAGCCTCGCTGGGAAAGGAGACGCACAGCAATGGAGTCCGAGCAGGTACCGTCGCCCTTCCCCTGCTCACCCTAGCAGCTGGGATGTGCGCCCCAATGATCTCCCCTTTCTTGGGCATTGCTCTTGGCCCCAGTCGGGTCTGTTACCGCCCTCTAATGAGGGAAACCAAAACTGCAATTTTTTTTGTTCATTTTCCTTTTTTGAAAAGCTGAAGGACTCCTTGCCCCTGCAGCTGGGGCCAGGGAGATGCTGAGGCCGGGCAGGACAAGGGCATCAACTGAAAACACATGTCATTTGGGCAAATCTATGCAAAGACACCCAGCACCAGAAATTTGAGACCTGACCTCCCCCGCCTTCAGAGCCCTGAAGAACCGGCAGCTTTTGGAAAGAGCCAAACGCATTCCCTCTGCCACCACTTGCACCAGCTCACAAGAGCTCGGCTTTAGCCACATCTGCAAAGTGATATAAAAACTGCCCAGAGAGCGGGGGGGCCTGGGGGTCTCCATCACTTGCTGCCCTGCCAAGACATCACCAATGGTCCCCTGCTCACCAGCCTTGGGCAGCGAGCGGGCAGCAAGAGCACACCTGCATCTCCCGGTGGGACAAAGTGCTGGATGTAAGGGGATGGTGACCCCTGAGTGACCGGGATGCCCCCATCCTTCTTAATCATGCCTGGCACTGAAGCTTCCCCAGGAGGTGAGTGGGGCAGGCACAGGCCATGCAGGGACACCAGGGCATGGGGACAGCGGTGGCAGCAATGACCCTATGGCATCTCTGAAAGGTTCAAATTGCTCTCCGGGTCACGCTCCGCAGCCGGTGAGAGTGCAGCCCCAGCCTCTGCGGGCAGCCCCTGGGGGCTCCAGGGTCCCATCCCATCCTACCCCTCTGCCTGAAGCACGTCGTCCTGTGGTAGATGGCTGCTTAAGTGCCACAGCCTGGCGTCTCAGGTATGGTTTCAAGCCCCGTTTTGGCTGTGCCTGCCCATCCCCTGGCCTCGGGCCGGAGCCTTGACTGCTCCCAGCTTTTGCATCCGACCACCCCGGGTCTGCGGGGACACCGCGGCCGCCCGGCCGCTCTTCACACCCGGCTGTCTGGGAGCAACCACAACTCGCAGAACGCTCTTCACCAAAAACCGGCTTTTTGCTGGGAACCGGCTGCCCTCTAGAGGGTCCGCTCTGGCACGGCAGAAAGCAAACAGCTGGGGCTGCTCGGCCTCCCCGTCCCCTCACTGGGGTGGGTGTGAGGCAGGGCTGGGGGTCCTGCTCCCTGCGGCTGCACGACGGCTTTGCCCGCCACCTTGGGCAATGGGTCCCCTCACCCACATAAGCCAGCGGCAGTGACCACGGCTCCACGTGCAATGTGGGCACAGCCCAACCCTGGCCCCCGGCCCTGCCCAGCACCCTGGGATGGCCACAGCGCTGCATGGACCACGTCCTTATGGAGGAGACGCTCCTGTGGGACCGACTGGACCTGCAGAGGTGCGGGAGGTTGCATCACGCCAAGGGGTCATTTCCCCATCGGTTTTGATGAGGCCTCAGGATTTAACTGTTTGCAGCATGGTGCTGCGGATACAGGCTGGCAGGGGGGGGC
>NW_008824243.1:8561264-8561497 GCF_000699105.1 Pygoscelis adeliae
ATGTCCCCCGGCACCAGGGTGCCCATATCGTTACCTGCACCACTGCTCTGGTTCCTCAGGCCCCTGCTTCTCAAGCTTTCCTGTGGGTAACGCCTGGATAAAAGATGAGTCAGTGCTGAATTAAAAAGATCGCCTGCCTTAGGTAGATTCACACCCCTGTACTCCAGGCAGGGACACCTGGACCAGCTCCCCGTAGTCCCTGCACCTCCCTCCAGCCAAGCCCCCTCTCCCTG
>NW_008824243.1:8561521-8582085 GCF_000699105.1 Pygoscelis adeliae
TTTCCATTAGGAAATCAATTTTTCATGCGTGTAACTCAGCTGTGGAATTTCACTCTTGGCTGAAACTTGGCTCAGCAGCAGAGAGGCTGGGAAGGGCTGGACCCAGTGGCTACAGGTGCGAAAAGCCCTTTTTACAATGAGCTCTTATAGCTTGGGAGAAACTGCTTCAATCCCTGCACCGTGTCTTGCTGTGTGGGCCTCAGTGTGAACGGGTGGAGGGTAAAGGCCAAACCAAAGCAGCCTGCAGGATGCCATCGCATCCCACCTGGGGAGAGGGGAGATGCATGTTCTGCCCAGGAGGGGCCAGGGACAGAGCAGAGAACTCCACCGATGCAGCGGGAGAAGCACTTCTCCTATAGAAAGGGGAATTTGCCCTGGAAAGGGTCAAAAAAAAGTTGACACACCCCTAGAGATCCAGAAAAGACAGAGGTTGGATAAACACATAAACATCGGTACCATCCCAGTAAAATCCTGGTGCAAATGGGTGAGGAAATGCACGGCTTCTCCTGATCGGGTGGAAATTCCCATCCAAAGGGGCTTCCAAGTCTCTATCACCGCAGACTGCAAAACTATGTAAAACAGTCGAGAAGAACATGCTTATTCCTGCACAGTGAAAATACCCATCCCGGCATGCCCATGGCTGGCAGGAATGAGCCCTGCGATCCCGTAACAGCCCCAGTTTTAGGCGCTCGTCCTGTGCTTCCACCAGACCTGCCGCCGTACCGGAGGGCTGCAGGATCCTCCCAGACACACCACGCTGGGGCGGTTCTGAAAATCTCAGTAACACTTTTTAATATACAAGAATCAAAAGTACAGCAGTTTTACAATGTAGGAAAATTTAATACATACTATATAAACAACATATTTACATCAGAAATCACTAGGACAGTGGCATCTTTTCACAAATATAAATTAATATTAATTACTGGTTTTAGTCAACAGGTTTAAAAGTCCACATTTTTACAGTAAGAGTCCTTCTCTCCCCAGAGGGGAGGCGGAGGTCAGGAGGAAACGGGTGAAAGCAGAATAGTATTTTTGTGTGGATCACTTAAATTGTTCACGAAAGGACTTCAGAGAGCTGTTAAGTGTCCACTTCGGTTGGGCACTGCATCGCCTGTCCGCAGCAGGTTTTAGTCTGCAGGACTTCCATCATGCGAATTCACAACTTTACACCATTTCCAAAGGGGTCAGGCCGAAAACCTCTTTTTTTAAAAATAAAAACCCAGCAAGTTGCTACTTTTTCCTGCAAAGAGGCTAGAGGGAATCCTGCAGCTGGTTTGGAAAGAAGAGCTGTACCAGATGTTGACACAAACACCGCAGTGAAGTTTATGGCTGTGGACCTGTCCCCTCTGATCCCACTCACATCCAAGTGGCTGTGTCTGGTTATGGTCCCTGTTGAGGGGACATAAAATACGCGTGCGTGTGTGTGTGTGCTTGGGGAGGACCTTCTCCCAAATCTAGTTCTCCAGCTTCATTAAAACCAAACCCAGTGAAGACCCACCCAACCACAAGTGAACAAAACTATGTGACTCCAGTATCAGGCTAACGTGACAGCGGGGACAGCTCTTTGGTGGATAAGGGTAAAGCTTTTGCTGTTGCACAAGAAGGAAACCCCAACCAACGTCATACCTGGGACGAGCAGAACCATCCCCCACCCCCCCCACTCCCACCCCCGGACACAGAAAAAGCCTCTTGCTGGGGTTCAAAGTTTTCCTGCACCAACCGTAACACTGGTCTGGCCAGTATTGCCTTTTGCTACAAGTGTATGGCACAAACTTTCCATCACGATAGCACCGCTTGGTGAACAAAAAGAGCAATTCTCTTTGCCCCGCTGAGGTTTCTTCCATTTTCACATTAAAAGCTAATACCTCTGAAAAGAAAGGACCTCTTTGTTGAATATCACAGCAAGTGTGCCTGCAATCACAGCTTAATGAGAAACGCAGTGGAAACATGCTATCTCAACAGCTCCCATCACCCGGCAGCTCCAAGGGGGACTGTGGAAGACTCGCCTTCACCTCCTCCTGCACAAGTAAACACAAGCGTAACACTTTCTCGGGGCAGTACAGCGTTGCCCATACCAGTTAGCCCCTACGGAAGCAAAATTGCCCTGCATTTGGTGGAAATCTTGCAAAATAAAAACAAAAGGGGAGCAAAACACCTCCCGTGTGTCCCGTTAAAGCAGCGGGCTCGGAAAGGAGTGAGTGCGGATTTCAAGGGATGCACTGCGTGGAGGGGGGACATGGGGGGATTAGTGTCGGTTTGTGTGCGCCTTCCAAGGCGCTGGCTGGAGTCAGGAAGCCAGCCCTGAACACCCATCTCCCTTCAGTCTTTCCGGGAAAGGACATCACAGCTTATTATGGTCAGATACTGGCATCTTAACAGGAGGTCCAGCTTCTGTCCCCCACCAAAAAGAGGAGTCTGGAACAGCCTGGTCTTTAATACTGTGCTCCGGGAGACGACGTATCCCCGGACACCACGCTCTGGGCAGCCTGGCTGTTGGGAGAGCTTTGTGGTCTCCAGGGACGTGAATCTACGAACAAAGGCCTAGGACCTGAAAAATAATCACCCAAGCTACTTCTAGCCAGCAATCTGTGCGCAACCCCTCTCACCACACCACAGTCTCCAGGCTGGACACTGTTCTGCATCATACGCTGTGGCTCGAATACTTGGAGGAGTGTTTGCTCTGAAGTCCACTGAGCTGGGCTGCAGACTCCTCTTTTCCCTCTGCCATGCTGGGCTCTTCAGACATTTGCTCCAAGGATTTTTAAGGACACAGTCCTGAACTCCTCATTCTCTCCCTGCTCACTTAGGTGCTAAGTCCCCAGGCACATTTCCAATTTAGACACAGAAGGTTCAGTGCAGGTACTTTTAGCAATTCAGCATTACTGCTGACTGCTGGAACGGTGGCAGGAAGGCGGCCATTCGCTGAACAGTGATCCGTCCAATGGATTCCTATTTAATTCTGCTCTACCATCCCTTATCTTTTGGTTGCAGTAAAGGTTTGTGATCACTGTTTTGCAAGGCGCAGAGAAAAATGACTTGCCCAAAGACTAGAGCACTTCAGTGCCAGGGAGGTTAGGAGCTTCAGGATCCCCAGATGCCCAGAGCTGTCTTTTGACCTTGCAGCTCCCAGTCAGCATCTGTATTAACTCCTGGACCATCCAAGCTGCCCATGTCAGAAGAGAAGAGGAGTTTTGTTACGAATTCCTGAGCCCTGTCCACTGGGAAATACTGTTCTCACGCCAATTTCTTTCCTACTGGTTAGAAGTGAACTAAGCCTTTGCTAAGGAAGTCTTTTTTCCACATATCCCAAAGGCCCCCGGAGTCAAGATTTGGCAGTTCCAGCCCTGAGGTGGGAGGAGGATGCCCGGCACCTCTTCTGTTGAGAGGGACACAACAGCACTCAAAGCAGAGCCAGTTTCTTGAAATGGATAAAGACATGAGAAATGATAATGTGGCCAGAAAAGCGATGGATTGTCACCAGCACGGCTCCAACTCCTTTGGAGTCATTCTGCAGGGACATCCAGTCCCTCTTTCAACCAAAAGCTTGGCTGCTGAGGGACTCTCCTGTCCCTCTTTGAATACCCTCCCGTTGCCTATGCTGGTTACACACAAAGCCCAGCCCAACCAGTTTATATCCCCAATCCCAAAGCAGCATCTGTCACGTAACATCAAGTCAGAGCAGGCACACAGCCTTCTGCACAATCCTAAGCAGCATCGATCCGCCTTCTCAGTTTGGGGAAACACTGGCTGGGGAAAATTCCCTTGGGTCCATCAGACTGGGGAAAACAAAAACAAAACAAAGAATGAGGCAGCAAGGCTGGTTCCAGCATTCAATGGTAGAAGAGGGGAAAGGAAACGGGAATCCAAACCAGAACCGACAGCTAGGGAAAATCTTCCTCCACCTGCTCCCCCAAAATCCTCCTTGACCCAGCAAGATGATAGCAGCATGTTCAGAGTTTCTGGTTGCTGGCTTGGAGAAACCAGCCACTGTTGCATCAAACCAAGTATTTCAGACGTGCGCTTTCCCCCCCTCAGTCACTTTATGTTTTCCGAATGTTCCAGTTATAATCTGGATTGTTTTTCTGTTCTAACGACCTATCCAGAGGTGACCTGTGATCGAGAGGTGACTTGGAATCGTGGGGGGATTTCTGAGAGGGGGGTGAGCGAGGGTCCGACACTGCAGGGTGAGGTGGAGGGAGAGGCTGTTTGTAATCTCCCGATTTGTCTGTGTGGAAGGACCGGTAGTGGTCCGAAGGTCCTTGGCCATGGTATCCCATGGGTGGCCTGTGATCAGACATCCGTCGGAAATCCTGCTGGTGGTAGTTCTGAGGCCTGAACTCATCGGATCGTCGACGCTTGGAATCGTGGTGGTGCCTGCAGAAAGAAAACGAATGGGTGGAGATCAGTTCCCCAGGGAAAGCCTGGCCACCGCAGCCAGGTGCGTCGTTGCAAACTCCTCCCAGCCTGAGATGAAAGGGAATTTACCTGTCGTAATAATCTCGGTGGCCTCTGTGGTCTCGGTCACTGTTGTACTGTTCGTACGGCCTCTTGCGGGAGAGATTATTTGGTCTGTAGTTCCCAGAGCTCCGGTGGGGCTCTCCACGAGATCGCCGATCCCCATAGTGGTGGTCCTTGTACCAGTGCTGCTCATACTGGTGATGCCGCTCCCCACCCCACATCTGGTTGCTGTTGCCACCATAGTTGAACTTTCGATCCCTCTGCCATTCTCCTCGGTCTGCAATGAGGAAAGCACCAGTAAGTGTCTTTCATACTTTAGTTTAAGCCCATTACTTTGCTGAATTCTCAAAAAAATGGTAACTATTGCTGTGCCCCTTTAACTTTCTCCTCCCTAAACTATGTGGGCCCCATTTTTTTCTTTGAATTTCTTTATCATTATTCTAGCAAATCTTATTCTGTCCTGTTCTTCTACTCTTTTTATCACTATATCATCATGTTTTCTAGTCCAGCAATAAGAACGGTGATAATACATGCTCCATCCCATCACCTTTTAAGCCTGACCAGCCACAAGTCCCAGAAGGATTTGTGTCCAAGAGCAAACAGCCATTAGGTTAGAAGGCATGGGTTTCTCCTGGCTTGCCAGTGCTCACCTGTGTTGCTGAAATGTCTCTTGTTTGGATGGCCGTAGTTGTCACGCGGGTGCCCATGCATCTGCTGCTGGGTGTGGGAAGGGGGCAGGTGGATCTTCTGGGAGTGAGGATTGTGAGGCACATGAGACTGGGACATCACAGAATCGCGGCTGGAGCCTGAAGGCTCTGGGCGGAATGGCTTCTTCATGCTGGACATGTCCTCCTTCTTCTTTTGTTCCTGCAAGGTGCAAGAGAGGGTTACAGCTCAACTGCTCTTCCACCAAAAGAGTCAGACTATGTGAGCAACGGCCTCCTCTGTCAGGCTCTGGATTTGTCTGGACACTCCCCACACTGTAGGCCACCCACCTCTTTGTGAGGGCTTTGTGACTCAACCGTGCCCAAGCGTGGCATGAATGGCAACGGTACAAGTGTGGTGGAGGACAGGCGCAGTTCTGCCCCACGTGGCTCTGCTTCTACATCTTATCTCTACAGGGCAGCACTTCCAGGCTTTTCACTCAAATGGTCAACTCAACACAACATGCCACACCAAGCAATGGTCAGAACAGCCAGGACAAAGTGACCAGTGTTGTTATGCGAGAGGAGAGATTTCACATGAAAGAGGAGGCAAACACAGCCAGGACTGTTTAGATGCTAAGAAAATGTCAACAACAATAAAGAAAGCCCACGATAAGAGACGGAAAGTATTGATGCTTCAAGTGCAACAAGTTTTAAAGACAGCAACCGGAGGGAAGGCACTTCAGATCTCACCTCCTCTTCCTGCGATCTTTTCTTATGAGCCATCTTGTAGAGTTTGTGCAATTTTCTGGCATCAAATTCTGTGAATTTTGACACAAATATCCATAGGTTCCTAGAAGGACATGAACATTTTCTGTTAATTGCTACATCACCAGTTTAACTGCCATCTGCTTTCAAACCACCATCAGATCAGTTCTACCCTCTCTGGAAAACAGTCACAACCCAGCTCAGCACAGGATGATCAGGAGAGTTGGAACCAAGTTCTTCAAAGTAAAATAAAGAGGTTTGCACTGGTTTATCTAAACTAGCTCTGAAATCAATTTAAATAAAACCAGCACCACTTGCAGACAAAACCCTCACCTGAGACTGGTCATGGAGTGAGTGGGCTAGAGAATGCAAGATTTCACAAGTTAAATAAGAGGCAAATAGCACACTCATCCACATAAAACGCAACAGCCTCTGACTACCATTTTTAATATCAGACCAGCCAAAGAAAACAAAATGATCCCTCACCTTCTCCATAGCTTGATATGATCCTGGTCAGTGTAGGCTTTAAGGCACTCAGAGATGCGGTCCCCAATTTTTAGGAGGCAGTTGCGTGTGTGCTCCAGCTGTTCTTGAACCGTCAGTCCCTTATCAGGCTTATCGAGTTGCTTCAGTGCTTTTTTCACTGGTCTCATCCTTTCCTTGCACTTGAAAAAGCAATAGGGAGCAGAAAACAAGTCATTTGGCACAGGGCTCTACACTGTTCCCTTGTTAATCAGACAGAGCTGGAAGAAGTTCATTAGCACGAGATATTAGCTTTATCTGACCATTAGGCAAGGAGAAATCAGCTATGAAAATAGCAATTTGTTAGACACGCTGCAGAAAATAATCAGGAAAAGACGAGAGTCTCCCCATCTCCACTGCCCCCCCTTTTAGAGGGGAACGGTTTGCAAAGCAAATTGTAACTGCACACGGTCTGCTCTTGCACTGATCCCACGGCAGGCAGGGAAGCGTAACCGAGCATCGACAGGCTGAACCAACAGCCCCAGCTGAATGAGTGCTCACTCAATAGCCACCCTGTCCATCCCCATCTGTGGTCACTTTAATCTATCGCTTTTACCAAAACTAGAAGACATGAGATGAAAGCACCATCTTTTCGGCTGTGCACATCGACGCTGTGCACAGACAGTAAATCAGACAGGTTTCTACTGCCTGACTGGACCTTTCATGCACCACAGAGGGAAAGTTAAAGAAAAAAATAACACAGGACCTGCAGGGAGTACACAGATTTTAATTTAGAGAACTGTTTTTAAAAACTGGTATTTCAGCATTTCCCTGTGCAAGTCAGGCCAAGGAGAGTCTGTCATGACAACTTTTACTAAAAGGCTAATTTTATAACAAGCTCTTGCAGCAGACATCCTCTTGCAGCCATGTTTGCTGCAAGAGCATTTACGCAGCTAGAGAAATGCTTACAGCTCAGACAAGTCCGTACCTCCCACGGCCACACAAGGTCACCCTCAAAACTCTCCTGTATTTCCCCGCCTGGAAGAGCCCCAATGGCTCCTTGCCTTCTACAGGAGAGAGACTGCCACATAAGGCTGCAGGGTCATCTTTAATCCAGGGCTGTCAAATGAGCGGTGGGAACTTATCAGCCGAAGAAGAGAGCCCTTCTGCATGCTCTGTTGACATGCTGCCTTCCTCTGCCCCGGCTGGCATCCCTGGCAGAGGGAGGGGATAACGTGCACTCATGCAAAGCTAAATTTTGAAGAGGGTTATCTGAACCCTTTAACGGTGCAATTGCTTGGTGAGAACTGGGAGCTGGAAGAGCTTTGAAGTTTCTTCCAGTTGAAGTGCCATTTACAGCAGCCAGCTGGTAGGCGCAGAGGAGGCTGGCGGACAACTCTCATACAAGGTGGTTCTGCCATGCTCTCAGACTGGCCAGGGGTAATCACTGTGGGGCACTAATGAGGGGGCTCACACCCTGACACCTAAAACACGTCCTCAGATAACATGCAAGCAAACCCCAGCTACCTTGCTGGGCTCTCTGCCACCGCCCTTCCATCTCCCGAGGAAAATACTCACTATGCTGAATGTTTCTTGGTCCAGATCATCATCCTCATCTTCTCCAATGGGGATCGGTTCACTCCCTGCTGTAATGTGGACGGGACCTTGCGATCTCTTCCCTTTACTTCCAGATTTGGCTTCACTACTTTTAGGCTTTACAAGGACAAATTACACACATCACATGATGAGCCAGACTGCAGGATCCCAAGTGATCCAATTAACAACCTCCACACTATTGTTACTGGCAGTTGTTAAACCCCGGGCACCGCTCCTGCAACCTTCCTCTCAAGATCTCAAACTGTTCAGCTGCAATGCCTCTATTTAGCTTTACGTCATCCCCGAGGGAGCAGAGAGACATCAGAGCCAACATTTTGGACACGAATACGATGTTCATGCTCATGGAGAGAAAAACCAATGTTGAAGACTTGGAAGAGAGGTTAAGCTAAAGAATATATGTCCCTTGCAAAGGACAGAGCTCAGAGTAGTCTCATGTCTATGAGGATCTGCAACTTCATGTGATGTCACCAGTCCTCAGACGCTCTGGAAAGCAACTTCAAATCATGGCCTGTTATAGTGTAAATTTTGTCTTATATGGCTTATCTGCAGTCAAAGTCATACCAAAAATCACTGGAAAGCAAACTTTCCCCTACATATGTAACAAAGCTTCTTGGTTTGCACTTATGACCTCAGTGTCAAAACACTGGGCATGCAGTACATACCTGTTCCTTGGGCAGGTACTTCAGGTCATTATTATAGAAACTTTTACCTCCCTTCCAATTTGAACCCAGCCTCAGGGCAGTTGTACCCAAAATTCAAGGGACATTTTAGTCCACAACATACCATTGATGTTGAAACACTCATTCTGGTGAGTCCTGAACAGCGACAAGGACAACTTACAGTCTTGATGGTGTGGACAGTTGGGTTATTTGGGGTGAGTTTAAATTAGAGGGGAATACAGACAAGGAGCTGCCAACCCTGTGATAAATCACAGCTGAAAAGAACTTTGATCTGAGTGCTCCAGGCTCTTTCCCCCTTTCTTCCTTAACATCAGCTATTTGGCCATATTGCTGTCACAGGGACAGCTGTACTTTAAAGGCAGTCTGACAAAATCTCTTCCTTTTTGCTCACATTCCATCAAGCCTTTTCTACTTTTTATTGCAACTCTTCACAATAAGAATTCAGGAGGGCTGAAAAAGGGATAATACCTCACCCTACAGTGCTTCATTGATGTCTCTTCACAGAGGGCCTTTAATGAATCGTAAGTCTCATAGCCTGCCCTTCTGCTCAGAGACTCCTATCTCTTAAACTGTTCCTGAGAATACCACATACCTTCTCTTTCTTGTCTTTTGTCTTCTTTTTCTCTTTATCGCTCTCCTTTTCTTTCTTAGTGGTTGTCTGTTTTTCCTTGTTCTCTTTGTTCTCTTTCTTCTTCTGTTTCTTTTTCACTGGGCTCTTTTCCAAGCCATCCTCCTAGAAAATCAGTCACAGCACAGTCAAAGTTGGAGTCCCTCACCTCACATACACTTTCTTCCATAAAACTTACATCCTCAAAACGCAGTCAATTTTTGAGGTCTATCCAAATTTGCCCTCACACCTCCTTAACCAGACAGCAAGCCCTGCTTAACCAGCTGCAAACCACCCAACCATTGACAAAAGGGTATAAAAAATAGACGAGCCCCAGTCTGTAACTAGCTGGCAAACTGTAGATAAGCACTGCTTTCCTATGCCAGCTGCGCTGGAGAATGCTCAGCCCCTAAGGTAGATACTGATCAGCACATGAACAAAAAGCCTTAGACTACAAGCCAAACCACTCAAAGACAGAAGGTTTTCTAAGCAACAGCATGACCTTGGTAAACTCCAGCTTCACCACTGGCTGACGTACTGAAAAGGAGAGGGAAACAATTCTTCTTTCTCTCCTTTATAAGGGCAACAGACTTTGTCCTGAGACAACCTTTCCTCCAAGTCAATATGTGGATGTGTGTGGCCATTTTAGGATCCCCAAAACACTTAAAGCACTAACCTAAAAGAGTGGGTGGGAAAGGTCCTTCTTTCACCCCGACAGCTATATATATGTTTTTGTGAGTTTGCCAATCTCCTGTGGGAATGCACTCTTGTAGTGCTTCCCCAACTCCACAGGGTGTTTGCTAGGGGTGCTTCTCAAGGTGAGTTTCTGCAGTAACAACACAGCTCAAAGAAACCTGGAAAAGGCACTCTCCACCAAGTTGACTCACCTTGACTTCACCTTCTTCTGACTGGTTGTCTGAGTGCCGAGGAGAGGAGAGTTCATTCCCATGCTCATCTTTGACTTTGGGAGCCTTGTTCTCTTTCTTTACTCGTGGTTTCCTCTTCTTTAGCTTGCCCTGGTGAAAACACAGAACAAGTCAGGGCAAGCAAATAGCTACAGCTACTTCCTGGGGACATACCCCATTGCCTGAACATCTCGCAAACAGCCGCAGGTCCTGCAGGGTGGCAGGAAGCCTGATGAGCCTAAGTCCTTCAGTAAGTGTAATAATTAATTACTTGTCCCTTACTAATTATCATTTCAGCATCACAATGCAATCAGACAATAGACAAGTCCATATTCTTTCACGTAGATGATGTTCAGTGACCTGGGAACACAGGCTGTCTCCTGCCATCAGCCAACCACTCATCCTGAAACTCCTAGAACCAAGCAGCCACATCTTACCTCTTCCCCATCTTTCATGTTTTCTTTCTTGTCCAGATCTTTCTTCAGCAGTTTCAGCAGATAATCAACTCGGGTCTGGAGCTGTTTTCCCTGAGGTTTCTTATCTGTCTCAACAGGTAGGATCTTTGATAAAGAAGAGAGGAAAAAAAAAAAAGAAAACACCCACATGCATCTATCAAACCTTGACGAGAGATACACACACTAGCAGCAGTCCTTCCAGGCCCAGCAAAGGGTTGGAGATGCTGCACCTTCTAGGGGGAACAAGAAGGTTCAAGCATTTCTTGCAACTCCCACACAGACTCTCCCTGTCTAGCCAAAAGCGAAGCTCCTAGCAAGCATCCCTCACCTTGGCCTTTTGCAGAAGTGAAAGGACCCCCAGGCAGATCTCTAGACTCTCTACAATCTTTCTTTTAAGTGTGCAAAAAGAAAAAACAAATTTGCAAAATATATTTGGGACCTTTCATTGCAAAACTGAGTCCTCTCTTCTTGACACATCAGATTTGTTTGTGACAGCCTTGTCACAGCAGGCTGGTCCTCTTTGGTAACCCAAGACGTTGGTACAGCAATGATGGAGATGCAGAATTTTTAGTGGAAAACAAGGCTGCAAGGTGCCACTGTGGAGGAATTATCTCAGCTTGCCAGCTATGGTTATCTTCATACTTCACTGGAAATTGGGTCGTGTGTCTGAGGTGATTGTTTCCATTGAAAAATGCCTTTCTGAACTTCATGTAGGAGGGCTCTCAGCCAGTCTGATCTTCTCTAAAAACACTAGCGGGGATGTCATGGGAATGCAGCAAATTGGCAGCAAAGCTGGTGTAGAGAGTCTCGATGTTCCTGAGCCCTCCGTTGCAGTTCACTCTCTTTCCATTGTGCTGACACAACAGATGGTGGCTTATTTTTAACCTGGATCATTTCAACATGGCCCCCATAAACAGTTCTTATGGGAATGACTGAGGAAGAGAGGAACTAGATGGAGGTTTTCCAGCTGGCTTTGCTGCCTTAGCCAGTCATGTAACTATACCCTCAAAGCCAACACCGACCAGTCTTGACATAAGCAGTGTCAAATCTGTGAAAAATTATTTCCACATAGAAATTCACACTCAGCTTCTTGTGCGATGCTCAAGGAAATATCAAGTCACAATTATGCAATGCACTCTCTGTACTGTGCATGTAATCACATATGTCAGCATTACCATTTTCTTCCTGCATCATTTCAGTGTGGTTTGTATGGTACTGTTCAGAGAAAATTTACTGCCAATCAAATAACACAACCCTGCTTTCCAGCAAGCATGCAACATTCCATGGAGGTCACTGTTTTCCTCATTATTATTATTTATTATTATTTTTGGAGTGGTTACAAATGTAAACATCTGTTTCTGGCGTAAATCAAACATGTTCTCTATGATCACTGCAATGGACCCAATGCAAGCAACAAGCAAAGCGACCTACCTTATCAGTTAACTTCAGTTCCGGATCTGTTTTAATTAGCTCCCAGTTTCCATAACCATGCTCATAAATTCCCACTAACAAGCGAGAATCCTCCTCCACTCCCCAGTCTACATCAAAATGGGCAGCTTTGACGCGGCATGTCAGGCGGTACCTGAAGGCATTTCAAACATGAGCTACTTTTAATGCTGCAGAGGATGAAGCAAATCCACATATCTAGGCTATTCTCTTCCCACTACAAAATCCAAATTCCCTGAGCCTCTTTCTGCATTGCCTACTTAGCCAAACTCACTTCTTCCTTTCCTCTGGGTCCGTGGGAATGGATTTATGCAGCATTTCAAACTCCTCTTCATGCTGGATGATGGATTTCACGTTGACTTGGACACCAGAAATCTTGATAGTAGGACCTCTTCTTTTTCCAGGTCCTTTCCCTGCTCAACAATAAAACACAGCCACTAAGAGAACTCTTACAGAAAGAAGTGCCTCTAAAAATGTCTAGACACACAGAGATCAAGACTTTGCCTGCAACCTCTTATTTAAACATAAAGCTGTCTGCTAAGGCAGGCCCAAAATACAAGTTTTCTTTCACTCACTCAGATCTGCAATCCAAACACCTCCCAGTATCATTTTCTTAAAAATACATCTAAGTACGCTGGAGCTGTTGCTTCAGTAGTTTTGTTCAGCTGCAACAGGCAGAGACCCAGCGGGAAATCCAGCCCAGACCCCCAAAGCAACAGCACAGACCAGCCATACATAGAGTAGTTGATGATGCCAGCCCTGGGAAGTGCTAATTGTGGATCCAGCTTCACCATGGAGTACACAGCACCAGTTTGATTCCCAGTCCCAAGAGCAGTTAAAATATGATCTGCTTTGCCTTGTGGCCCAGCATTAAATAAGCTGATGGCTTCGACCTCTCCCCACGAAAACTCATGTTCAGCAGAAGCTAACAGACCCAAACGGCACTTTCCAGTCTGAGCAGAAGACTCAGGGGTTTCTCACTGTTAGTGAGAGCTGCCTGGCAGAGATGGGACGGTTTAAGTGTGTGCTTGTTCTTTGCTTTTAAGTCGCAATGCAGCATGCCTCCCCACCCAGCAAGGGAACGGTTTTCTCATCAGCTCCATGGAACACCCCCAAAAACATCATAACAGCAGCACACAACCCTCTTGCTTACCTTCACCTGGATTTTCTTTCAGCTGCTCCTCGTATTCTTGCATTGCTGACACACAGCTATTGTGGATGAGTTCCCCTAACCGTTTCAGATCAGCCACAGACTTATCCACCAGCTCAGCATCCCGGGCAATACACTCCAGCCTGGGAAAGGGGAAAAAAGAATCTCAAGTTTTGCATTTGATACAGCGTATCTGCTCCCAGTCACTTCCAGAACAATTGTTTCATAGCTTTTAGTAGTCAAACTAAAGTCATACATACACACTGTGTATGTATGAATGTACGAAACCTTCACGAGTGGAGTTCATGCAGGAAACAACACAGTTTTAGTCTTTTTTTAGGTCTAACAACTGCAGTACAGTGCTAACGTAGTAAAACGAACCCAATCCTTTGGATTTTTTAGTATTAAAGCAAAGGTGAGAACTGTCTATCTTGCGCACAACAGGCACCCTCTGTGACTGTTCAGTATTCCTTCATGCCTTCCCAGTTCCATATTAACTCCATTTGATGGTCAAAAGCTGCCATCTGCTGTCCCTGTTGCCTGGCTGAGTTAATGATGTCAAGGCCCATACGCAAGCCTTGTGTTTCACAAGAGAAGAGTACAACCAGATGAAAAACCAGTCATTTCTCATACAATATATGCAGGGATCCCTGCCTCAGCTCTGACACCTCAGCAAGGGCTACAGCTTTCCAGACCCAGCACACGTGCCCATCTCCTTTCCTCCCTCGCTTATGCTGGGGCACAGCACTTGTGCAGGGCTCTGCAGACCCACGCTTGAGGACGGTGCGTGCCTCTCCCCGCTCCCCTTCAAGAGGGATACGGCAGCGAGAGAAAGATGCTCTGAATTCAGTCTTGAAACTAATATGCATAGAGAAGCTTGGCAAGTGTCGTGGGTAGCATTTGCTGTTCAGACAGCTGGCTCTCTCTCCTTTCTAGGCAGAGTGGAAATGCCCCAAGGGCCAGACTCTGCCAGCAGGATGATGCTGTGTACAGCCCGGCGCCACTACTGCTCTAGCTGCTTTTCGGCCAGCATTCATCAGTGCCCATCAACTGAGACACGAGGGACTGTATGGCAGTGCTTGGGTTACCGATCACATGACAGCAAGGCTTTGTGCTGTCCATGGAGGTTGTATCAAACACCCATAGCAATGTGGGTATGGCCATGCTTAGAAATACAATGTCCCCCCGTGATAATCCTCTGGATCAGGGCCAGGTTGGGACTTACCGTTCAAGAGGCAGTCCAAACTTTTTGTAAGCCTTGATAAACCTAAGCAAAAAAAAAAAAAAAGAACAGAAACTAAACCAACTGCCATAAAAAGTGGGTCCAGTATCACAAATACACTTGAATATATTAATTGCAGCCTGCCACGTTATCAACTTTGCATTCCACACTGATTAGCTAAGCATCACTCAGGACTGGGAAACTTAATCCATTAACCCCCACAAAGAGTTTTGTGACCTCGGCTGGAGAAAGAACACAACATTATTATGAATGTCGGATGTTTGATGAGGAAAGAGAGGAGAGTCCTAACTGTAGCGTAAAAAAAAATTGAAAGAAAGCATTGGCTCACACCATGTTGGTAATTATTAACTTCATTTTTCCACGGAGAAAAGAGGCATTAAATCAATGTCATTAGTAATTTTAACAGGCTATGAGTGTAACAACCCATCACAGAAGAGCCAAATGTGGAGCAATCCATCACAGAGGTTTGCAGACAAGGATTGCGATTTATTTTTGTGTCTTATTTTTATTGTGAAAATCACTGCCATGGCTAACAGAACTTTAGGGCAAGAGCCAGACACCGTTGCTGTGATTGAACAGTGCCTTGTGCTGGGAGCAGACCCAATGGCTTCAACTACAGATTATTTTTAAAATGAGTTAATTTTTTTCCCTTCTTTTTTTCATCTTGTGCTCTTTCAGCCTCTTTCTGCTACATCACAATAACCTAAACGGCTACTGTAGTTCACATCGCAACACCTCCTTCCTCCTCTATGGTTTCACGGCTGGATATGGGGCAGCTACCACAACCCAAAAAGTCTGACCATCTCCTGTTTAAAAATACGTCAACTCGGACACAGAGTGTCAAGGAAAACTCACACCCCCCCTCTTTTCCATCTTTGGCTGAACATCTGGGCAGAGCTATAAGACAAAGATCTTTGGGAAAGGCTCAAGAGTTAGAAGATACGAGAAGAAAATAATGCTCCGGAATTCAGCCCCCAGCTGACTTCAGGGACACAGTGCAGAAGAGGATACACAACTGCTGGGATCAACTGGACCAGTACGTCTCATGGGGTTATTTTGCTAGAGTCTGCCTTACACTTAAGCTTAAAACAGCAGGACTACTGCCAGAAAAATGTCAGAAAGGCCAGAGTCCTTGGCTTTTCCAGCTCTGTATCTCATGGTACTTAAGACCTCACATGTAATACAGAATTAGCTCAAGCCACTTGTCCCAGGAAGGGCAGTTACAACAAGGATTAATTTTAGGAAGGTACCAGCTTCACTGCAGCCTGGCTAAAGACAATCCAGTCCATTTTGCACAGACCTGAATGTTAAAGTCATCAGCTGGGAGCAAACTGGATTATACAAAGGTGCAGAAGCTGGCCCAGTGAACCAGCTCCACCTAAACCACTGACATGCTTACAAGTGAACACCTCCTGGATTAATCTGGGGTTTTCTCCACCTGCATGGGATTTCTGTATTTGTTTTCTGAACTGTCTCTTGTGCTCAGCACTGACCTCCTGATTTCAGCATCAGTAAATCCTTCCACAGTATCTTTTCTAACACTTCGAGGACGCCCCCTGCGCTTTGGTCTCTTCTCGTCATCAGTATCATCAGTCTCGCTTTCTGATCCAGATGATCTCTGAAGCCTTCTCTTAGTTTCTGCATCTGATTCACTGTCATTTGTCTGAGCCTGATGTACCAGAAAAACAGAAGTACAGTTAACAACTGCTAATTGTCAACCTTTTCTGTCCCTCCCATGCACTGGCACTATTTCACACTCGGACTGTAAAACACCTTGGCATCTCTTTCTGAAGATGCAGAAGCCCATGTAATCAACCCAGAGGCTGCACACCCTCGCAGTTTCCAGCTAGCTAAGGCGCTGGTGGTCATCCTCCCTTTAGAGCCTTCTAGCCAGAAGTTTCACAATCGCATTTTGATTTACTAAGGTACAAGATACATTAAAACACACTGATATCGTGGCTTTGTGCCGCAGTCCTTTAGGCTGTTTTGAAAACCAGGACTCCTCAGAAATGAATCTGGAATCATCCAATATCAATTATCCTTCTCTCTAGTTTTCCCTTTAATGTTTTTCCCCAGCTTATCCCAGGGAACAGTTCATAACCCCTTAAAGTCCCATATCCCAGAAGAGTTTCCTTGCACAGTCTGCTTTCTGTTGGATCGGGGTAGATCCCATCACCTAAAAAACAACGTGGGAAGACACTACTCTTTTGCCTGCAAGAGCCACATTTAGGCAAGAGCAGCCCAGGGAGCTAGAGAGCCCAAGGAAAAGAAACAGCCAGAAAATGGCATAAACTGCAGTAAAATCTGCATTATACAATTGGATGTTTTGCCCTGTGCTCACTACAGGTTCTCTTTATTTTGTCTGCTGAGACAAGATGAGTCAT
Source organism: Pygoscelis adeliae (assembly GCF_000699105.1). Taxonomy (NCBI): domain Eukaryota; kingdom Metazoa; phylum Chordata; class Aves; order Sphenisciformes; family Spheniscidae; genus Pygoscelis; species Pygoscelis adeliae. The sequence goes on from NW_008824243.1 coordinate 8,578,344, forward strand.
ACCAAATCCAACATGGGCCCTCACACTGCATTGCAAACCATGGGCCCAATGAGCGATGCCAACAAGAGGTCAGTGTGCTACCTCTGTGCTTTACTCCTAACCAACTTTGGAGGAGGGAAAGAAGCACTCAGACGGCAAGAAGGCTTCCCCTGAGCATTGCCTTTGCCAACTCTCGCCTCCGGCCTCTCAGCTCCTTGAGATGGGCCATACCTTTTTAGTCGAGCTCCGGATTCGAGGCAGCATGTAGATTTCCTCCAATTCTTTCTGCCTTTCTTCCTCCTCCACCTTTTTCCTCTGCTCCTCTGGAATGATATCATCCCAGTCCTTCTGGGACCGCTCATCCAGCTCTGTCTCTTCCTCCTCCATGGTTGCAAAGTTGGCCACCTTTTTAAGCAAAAGAACACTTTTAAAAATTCCCTCCCCTGGCAGGAATACCCCAGAGCTGTCTGCTAAGCCTCAACTTCTTCCCCATAGGAATTTTGCCAACATTTCCATAACTACTTTATAATTGATCCTTATGTCACTACATTCCTGGTTCCTTGCCACATCTTTGGGCTAACAGCTTTTGAGGAAGTACGTGCAGTTTAAGAAGTACTGCTGAGCCTCTAAGTTATTGGTTTTGTTTCCAAATTTGGTAAATTCTGCATTTTATTCACAGCCTTCAAAACCACTTACTTGAAATGAAATTAAACCTACATATCTCCCCAGCTACCAAACCCAGACAACCCCTCAGCTGGCTGCTTTGTACAGGTCCCCTCTCACCAGGCCCGATTTGTCCTGTCTGTTACTGACCTTACCACCAACCCACGTTCCCGCACTCCACTACAGAGCCTGGGGGTCCGTACCTTGAACTGGGAGAGGAGCTCATCGGTGGCACTGGTAGACACTTCATTCTCTCGTGTTTCAGCCAGACGCAAAATCTCATCAATGTCCATCTCCTACCAGTCAGAAAGGAAAAGGATAAAGCGGAGGGTGTCGAGCACAGCAGGAAATAAGAGGCTTTGAGAACAGACTTGTGGGGTGCAATAGCTAAACACGCACTGCACTGATACTAGCTAAATAAAGAGCAAATATCTGCAGGGTGTTATCACCAAGGGCAGGGATGAACTATCTCAAGTGGTAAAAAAGAGCACAAATAAGGGTGATAGGACAGAAGAAAAGGAACATCAAGGCTGAGCAGCAGGGAAAATTTCCAGACAGTGAGATGTATTAACTGTGGACTGTTTCCCTCAGGGGAAGCTCTGCTACTCGGGCCATTAAGAGAACTGGTCAAAGCACTCAATACTGAACTGTCAAGCAATGCTGCGCTGAGGCAGGAGAACGACCTATTCGACTTCACTGTGCTGACTCCTGCCTCTCTATGAGAACAACCAAAAAAGGATGGTGAAGAGGTGCTCAGAGGAGGCAGGCTGTGCTATAACTAGCTAATGAATCCTCGGGAGCCAAGGGACTCTTTTGGTGACTGTTACTATTTAATCCCAAACAACAAGGCTCTTCTCAACCCCTGATCCCCGAACCCCAGAGCTCTCTTCCTTCAGCTTCTCTGGACTCACATGTGCCCTATTCACCAACATGCTCTCATGCACGGGGCAAGTACAAAGAGGGAGCAAACACACACAATCCCCCGTGCAGACCTGCAGAGAACTACAAACAGCTATGTGATTTCAATTTCAAACTACCTGAGGCTCTGACTCTTCCCCTTCAAGCTCCTTGAAGAGATCTTCAGCTCCAAACTTCAGAATAGCTGTCAGCTCCTCTTTGTTGAAAGGATTTGAGCTGCAAGAACAAACGAGAAGGAAAATGTATTTTGAGCTGTTAAGTCAGCACTGCTGCAGCACAAAACCATACCTAAGTTTTTCCTAATTAAAGCAAGAAATAAGTTTTCTACCCAGCACTATAAAAAGCTTTTTTATTCATCTCTTTCTTGCCCTAGCACAGACAACTACTGTAAAGGGAACAACCTCTATCTACTACTTGGGGGAGATGGGGAGAGTCTGAGGTCACTGCCAAACTGCAGCTGTTCCACCACCACCAGGTTCCCTTAGACCAGGATGATCTCTGGGAGGAAGACAGAAGGAAAAACAGGTAATGCATTAGAACTAGTTTTTTATTTCCAATCATCTTTATCCTTTGTGTCCAAATTAACGGTTGCATAAGCCAAATCAGTGGAAGCTGCCATTATTTACTAGCCTTCTGCCCTGTACCCTATCAAATAAATATTGGGAAATACCAGCAGGTGAAGCTGGTTATGCCACATGCTGTACCAGACATCTCTGCATCCCAACACAATCACTTACTTGGATCGCCCAGAGTTGTTGTCCAGAACAGTCCGGCCAGTGGTGTCCATACGCTGGATCACCAAATGATCCAGCACCATTTTCTTCTTGGCCCTCTCAATGATCTCCTCCTCTACCGTACCCTTTGTGACCAGGCGGTAAATATTCACCTGAAGGGCAAAAAAAAGAACAGAGCTATTTCCTGGACCTGAACATGCTCTGCTGACACAGCGATGCATCACTCAGTTGTTTCGCAGAGTCTGGTCTGCTGACATTGTCTCTTCATATACAGATGTGTTTTTTTAGAAGAAAAACAAGCGCATTCTTTTTCTATCTCAAGGGAACCAGTTAAAATCAGGTTGGTTAACACAGATCTTGTAGTGTGCCTAAGCACAGAGTGAAAATCTTCTGAAACAATCACACTAAATCCAAACTTGCATCAAACTTTTCACAGATCTAATAAAACCCTAGTAAAGGTGGATGTCCTACTTTCTAAGTTTTTCAGGGCAAGAAAGAACAGAGTTCACAAAGCTGAGAACTGCCATGCCACTGTTTGGGTTCTTGATTTTGAACCATCCCAGAACCCAAAGCCAATAGAATGACCTGGCATCTGGCAAATTTGGGCTGATTTTTTGTTTCCTGGCTTTTAAATGAGCTTCCCTTGGGTTGGCAGTACTCTCTGGAGTCAGGACCAGGGGGAAAAAAGACCACGGTTTTCAGAAGCTCTGGTGAGGTGGGAGCCCATGTAGATGCACACACTGAAGCCACAAAGAAAACGACCCAGGTAACTCTTCCGACCTGCTTCTTTTGTCCAATCCGGTGAGCCCGAGCCTGAGCCTGAAGATCATTTTGGGGGTTCCAGTCCGAGTCAAAGATAACAACAGTATCAGCAGAGGCCAAATTAATTCCCAGCCCTCCAGCTCGTGTTGACAACAAGAAACAGAAGTCCTGGGGGAGGGGGGCAGAAAAAGCATCCATGAGTTAGCCAGTTTGTAACCGTGGACGTAAAATAGCAGTAACTTCAAAGCCATGCAAGGAAACGAAGGGAGGGCTCTGTTGCAATCGTGCTTCTTAAAGCAGAAAAAGGATTCCATCCCACACACCCTGCTCACGCAGGCTAAGTACCGCTGGTCTTTAAGCCGAGGCATAAGGTGAGGCAGTGCTGGCAGGGGTGAAAGGTGTGCTATTCCAGGAAGGGCTCGGCATGCATCGTTACGGGAGAGCAACGCAAACAGCTCAAGGCAAGGGCACCTTGGAGTCACTTTTGAAGGTCAGACCACGCTGCCCACCAGACTCCTACGAAAGCAGCAGGCAAATACATGCGCTTTGTTGCCTGAAGCCTGCTGGGGGTGAGATCAGCAACTAACACAGACTGTTTGAGTCACTGCCCAAGGGCACAGGATACCAGGTTAGAGCCAGGATGCCTGAGCCCCCATGAATGCCCCCAGGAGAGGGGAAAGGGCAGC
>NW_008824243.1:8582136-8586466 GCF_000699105.1 Pygoscelis adeliae
CTGCTTCCTTCCCACCCACAATGCTGTCTCCTTTTCACTTTTATTTGTTAACTTTCCCAAGACCATGAAGCACCTTGCTGTATTTCCTGTGTCAGCCAAGAATCCCCCTCCAGTCCAGGCTTCTGGAGTGAGGAAAGGTACTTCTCACGGCTGGGCTGACTGTGGCACAAAACAAGTGCCTTGCACCAGTCACTGTGAGTCAGCAAGCCCAGATGAGAGGCTTGAGATGCCCTCTCCTATTACACTGGAGCCTTTCACCTCCAACACCAGACTCCACTGCTTGCCGACACTTAAAATCCCCCTTTTCCCTCTGCCATTTCATATCCAAAACCAGTTTCAGACTGGAAGAATCATTTAGCAACCGTCTCATTCCCCAGACCATGGGGAGAGAATTGCTAAATTCTGGCTCTTTCCAGCCTCTTTGGGACTTTCTGGAGATGTGACGTGCAGCCCTGTTCTTCGGATGTAGGACGTTTAAAATAAGCAATACAGCTAGTTGCAAAACCTGCTATATCTGTCTTTAAAATTACGTGGGGTCCTGTAAAAAGAAATGAACTGAACTAATCCCCTCTTGGCAGTCACAACCTGCGGCTCAGCCACAAACTCCCGCTGCTCGGGCAGCCCACCCGGACCCCTCCTGAGGCAGGACAGCCCCAGCTGCGGTACCTCAGAGCCGTCAGCGTTGAAGTGGTCCAGCGCCTGCTTTCGGATCTCCCCTTTGATCGAGCCGTCCAAGCGCTAGAAAAATCAACAATAATGATAAAAGAAAGAAGGTAAAGGAGCCCTGAGGAACTGCTGCACTCAAGTTCTGGGAGCCCTACAGCCCCCTTCCCTGCCCGCAGCATTTAATCATTAAAAATAACCGCCAGTTAAAAATAACTACACTGCCTTAGCCCACTGTGTTGCAAGGGCAAGGGGGGGGTATGCTCAGGCACTAGTCACACAGCGGGTGACACTGCAGCTCCCGTTACAGGCTCCCAGCCAGGGTCTCTGCATCTGCTATCCTCTCCTCGGGGTTTATCACAGGACGAAGGCCAAAGTAGGGGCCTGTCAGAGGAGGCATTCTGCAGAGATGGGGCCGCGCTGAAATGAAGGGACTTCCCAGTTCCCTCCAGTGTATTTCATTAAGTGCAACCTGTAATCCCAGCCACCAACCTCTGGGAAACTCAGTGACTCCCATTGCCCAGGCTCCCTCTGCATTTTCTTGAATTTTCAAGTGAACCCCACTGTTTTCCATGCTGATGTTTCTCACCTGAAAAGGGTAGTGTTTGATAGTCAGGTACTCTGCCAAGATGTCCAGCATCCTCACCATCTGGGAGAAGATCAGCACTCTGTTGCCTCTCTCCCGCAGCCTGGTCAGCAGCTTGTCCAAGAGAATTAGCTTTCCACTGCTCCTGATCAGAGACTGAAGAAGTAACCGTCATTCCAGCTGATGCTTTCCAACCTTACCCTTATGTACACTACACAGAGATATGCAGAGACCTGGTTCTTTTGGGGTCATGCTTCTCCCATACATCTCTAATCAAATCATCCGGATTTACACACTAAAGGCCACACACAAAATGAATCATCCAAGATGTATCTTATATTGCATGCAACTCCCACTCCAGATGGCCACAAAACTTTGCCTACAGTGGAAGGGGAGGGCAGGAGATTCAGTGGCTCAGCTGTGAGGACTATTTCTAAATGGAGAAGCAGCAGAAGCTAAGGCTTCACCAGATCTTACCTTGGTGGGAGGACAAAAGAAAGGGGAAAGTTAAGGAAAAACAAACAGTAACCAAAGACACTGCCCACCTGCAGTGTCTCAAGGCCATTCTCTCTCTCGTTTTCCTCAGGAGGTTTGATAAGGTAGCAGTGGTTGCAGCACTTTTTCAATTCCATCACAATGTTCAGGAAACCAGATGTGCTCCCCCTCGTTCCCTTTGAAAGAGCTTTGTAGTTTCTTGTCAAAATCCACCTGCAGGCAGGAAAACAACAAGTCCACATCATTTCACAGTGCAGACTGGGCATGCTGGAGCCTGCAAGGAATAAAACCTTCAGGGACATCTTGTTCAGGCATCAGACTACTCCCCTCCCTCCATCTCTCTTCACTTCTACAGGATACTGCTGTTTCCTCACTAGAAACCCTGATCTTACTTTCCTCTTGATATTATTACAGTTTAACATCAAATAGCACCACAGTTTTGTGGGGTGCTTTACTCCCCCCCAAAAAAGCCCATTGCCCCTATCCTGCAAAACTGGCCGGCTGAACTGTAACACACTAAAAAAGCATCTCCAGACTACTACAGAGGAAAAGATACCACAAGACCCTACCTCAGATTCCTACCGTGAAGCCCCTGCTGCTAACAGGTGATGGCTGTCACATTGCATTCTGAAGGACAAAGTACACTAAAACATATTCCCAAGACACATAGAAAGATGTGCCCATTTCTACCGGCACTCCCAGCAACTTAATGACTCACTTGTAATACTGTTTCTGCAAAGCAGACATTTCCACGCGGAGGATCTGCTCCACTTTGGCTGGCAAAGACTTCTCCACATCCTTCTTCACTCTGCGTAGGAGAAATGGCTCCAGGACTTTGTGAAGGCTCTGGTAGCCATTCTCTCTACCTTTTCCATGATCCTCTTCAAAATCCTCCCAGAACTCAAATCTAGCAACAGAAACAAGGAGCAGAGAGGGGTCAGAATACCTTTTGTCTTATCACACCAAACATCATCTACCAGATATGCTCCCGATGCAAAACAAGACAGGAGAACATCAATTTGATGGAGATACAGTGGAGAATAAAAGGTTCACTCTACCCTGGCTAACTAAACAGACTGGTGGTAAAGCTAGAAGCTCTCTGGGCTTAGGTGCCTTCCTAACATCTTATCTTTGAGCTCCACACTGACTCCCAGGACCCAAAATCCCAGGTTTTCCAGAATTCTGCTCTGCTGTCTCCTGCTGGTGTTTACCTGGCAGCAGTTTCTGAACTTTCCACAGTGCCCTCCCCTAGGCAGGGCTTTGACAACTGGACTATGTTTTACGCTGCTCTGAAGGCTTTTTTTGATTGCTGCTTCCTCCAACAGCTCCTTTGAAATGCGGAGATCTGCTCTTCTCCTCCACTTGGGAGACCTCGAATCTTTCCTTCGCTCTTTCTGTGATCCAGCAAAAAGAATTTGGGGGACAGCTCTTTTTGCTGTCAAAGAATTTCGGTGAGTTTTGGGGCTTGTCTCAGCCCATTTTGTTTTAAAGAAAACAAAATATTTGTTATAATGCGGGCACACAAACAATCGCTAGACAGCACCGTCCTTGAGCAATACTCCTAGAGACTGCCATAAAATGGTTGGCAAGGGTGGCTGAACCACAATGTACTGGAAACCTCAGAAATGGTTGAGATGATTGCTTAAAACAAGTTTAGCTTTTTAGAGATGGCTTTAGGACAGCAGACAGATTTTACAGACATGTATTAGGTTTCCCCATTCAATTTGCTGCCAGAAATACTCCTTGTGTTAGTCATTTAACCTCTGATTTTCCCCACCAATGTTTGTTCCCCTTTCATTGCTCTAACTCCACTGAGTTTAATTCAGGGATTTCAGCCATTCTGCACTCCTTTGAGTCCATTTAACGGACAAGAATGGACATGGAGGTATTTTTTGAAGGACCAAAAGGAGACTTACTTCTCTGGCATGATGAAATGCAGCAGGGACCAGAGCTCTTTGAGTGAATTTTGAAGCGGGGTGCCAGTGATCAGCAGCCTGTGGTTGGACTTGAAATCAATCAACGTTTTGTACAGCAGAGAGTCATCATTTTTCAACCGATGGGCTTCATCCACGCCTAGAAAGGCCCAGTTAATACTTCCCAAAACAGCCTGGAGGAAAAGAAGGAAAAAAAAAAACCAGGCCCCAAGGAGACGCTGGGTCAGACAAGCTCCACCACCTTGCACACACCTCTCTCTCCACGGCCAGAAAGCACTGCAGCGTGCGCTTTCCAGGGTGTCCTCCCCCAGCCTTAGACTAGTTTTGCTTCCCCAGAAAGGAAAGGTGAAAATTAGCCATGCTGTATAGCACTCCTGCCATATCTGAATAGTCTTTCAGTGAGTATACCTATCTTAATCCACCTTTTCCATGCCCCCGGGGCCCCACTGTAGCACTAGTCCCACTGGAGCAGCAAGAGAGCAGATAAACAAGCCTGTAAAGTTAAGGTAACCTGAGAGGTTTGATTTTTTTTTTTTTTTTGGCATTAGTATTAAGCTTCTTGTTTTCTGCTAGGACTCAGTGATGCACTTACAGGGCTGATGAGCATTTCCCTAAGCAGACAGATTTCTCCTAAGTGTAAAAATCCAGATAA
>NW_008824243.1:8586481-8590856 GCF_000699105.1 Pygoscelis adeliae
TTCAGTGTAACATTTTGTCCTCTTAACTAGCCTAAACTAAACCAGGTAAAATCCAACTACTGCCCTGCCTGGTGTCTTACAAGTATAAAGAATAACACAAGTGCCACAGTACAAGAGTGAAGACACTGCAATGGGTGTCCCACATTCCCTCTGCATTACTGGCAAGCAAAAGCAAATAGTAGCTGTACGTTCTCCATCACCACAGAGGAAAGAGGTGAAACCCACCAGTTGGGGGCTGGCTTCCCCCTTTGCGAGAGAAAGTCTAAATAAAAAAAATCCTTGGACCATTACCCACCTTATCCTTGAGGAGGATCTCGTATGTTGTGATAAGTGCATTGAATTTCAACCTTTTAGACTGAGAGTGGATCCACTCATATTCACGTATCTGTGAGAGGAGACAAATGTTAACTTCAACCAATCTTATCGAAAGGAAAGAGTTAAATACTATAGCCAGAGACTCCAACCAAGTCCAAAACCCCTGCTGTTCAAGGTGCCGTTTGCTGAGCTCAGGGTGCCCGAGGAGCAGCTTGTTGTAGTGCACACGTGGTTCAACTGCCCTTGCACCGGTAACAAAATAAGGTCAAAACAACTTGCTGTTGTGACATTACCCCTCATCTGCCAAATGAATGCATCATCTCACTGGTGACACCACTAGACTCAACATTTGTGTGCTTCGTTGCCTGAATAATTCAGAACATAGGAGGCAAGCACTTTTACACTGCTATACTCCTTACTGCAGCATGTTTCAGCTCAGTGCAGTAGTGGTTTCCAGACCCTCTGAGGGAAGCCGGTACTCCTGTGCTCACTCTAAGAGAGGAAGTAAGGCAGAAAAGTCCCTGCAGCAGTGGATTATACCCAAGTGCTCAGCTCCACCAGCTCTAGCTGCCTGCAGTACTGCCAGGACTATCCGTCAGCCTCTCCAGCAGAATGTGTCTCACACGTTACACAGAAGCTGCTGCTTTGCACCCAGTGTTTCTACCCAACCCCACATCCTTTGCTTTCTGATTACACACCATGTTCCTGCTCATAAGGTCTCCGATGTAAACCACCACATTTATCTCGGGTGCCCACACTTCAAACTCTCTCTGCCACGAGGTTAGAGTCGACAAGGGCACCACCACCAGGAAAGGGCCATACAGCTGGTGCTGGTGGAAGAGGTACGACAAGAATGATATCGTCTGAATCGTCTTGCCCAGGCCCATTTCATCAGCCAGGATCACGCTGTTGTTCCTGAAAAGGAAGAGAACAAACATAAATCCTGTCTGAGTGCGTGTTTCTGCCACTACTAATTTACTGTGCACCAGCATGAATAGCAATCCACGACAGGGACAGAAAGGGGGCAGTGCAAAAACATTTATCTGAACACTTCCAAGTGGATCCCAGGGACATCCAGACTGTACGAAGCACAACTTGTAAAAAGGAACAGGCTATGATTACTCCAAACTGGCAAGCAAGGACAAAGGCAAAAGGAGAGGGGAGTCAGTAGCCTAATTTTAGAAGTACACCTCTCAAAGACTTCAACAAGTGTGTAAGCATGCCAAGCCAGAAACCTTTTTTTTCAGTTAGGGCAATGGAAAATTAGGGCTGACATGCACTAGGCTCACACAGCAGCCAAGTCCAGCACATGAACAGGCCCAGACAGGGAAAATGCTTTTTGTTTTCGCACAAGGTTTCTTAAGTTCATGCTCTAGATAGTTCCTGCTTGCGGTGTCTGCAATGCAGCTGGGCATGATAACATTTGAAATCCTTCAAGCTGCAGAAGCAGGACAGGTAAAGGCCTCACTTGAAAACAAGAGGGTCAGATCCTACTGGGACAAAAATCAGGAGACAAAACAAACACCACATAGCATCGTACTTGCACCACGAGTGAGCGAGCCAGTTGAGGCCCTCCAGCTGGTAATCTCGCAGCTCCAGGTTCTCACCACCAATGTAAGAAGGTTGTTTCTTCAAGGCAACGAACCTCGGTCTCTGCTTCAATACCTGGAAAAGAAGATGCTGTAAGCCCACTGAAGAAAAAGACAAAGTAAGGTTGAAAATTCAGCAATGAGTGTATATCTGTTCATTGGTTAAAGTCCAACCACATTTTCCTAGCGCGTGCTTACAACTGCAGTTCAGAAAACCACTCCACAGCGTTATGTGTTGCCTGCTGTCCTCTGGGTCTGATGACCAGGGCTGTGAGTCCCCCCCAAGAGTGCAGTAAGCTGTACGTAATGCACACTAGATGGAATAAGCTCCACTTTCTTCTTTGTTCTCTTTTTTTTCCTCCCATTATCTCTGTCCCTCTCCTCCACTGTATCAGCATCTTGCAGGTTTTCTCTTTTCCCAGAAAAAAGTGTGCTCTTTTTTCATCCAGTTGATACTAAAACTTTGCATTTCTGCAGCAGCTCCTTCTGAGGAGGAAGCACTTTGCAGGGATTAATTAAGCCTCCCACTCCCCAGGGCGACATGATGTTCTCACTTGTGCACACAGTAAATGAAGCCAAAAGGGGGTTCACATCCCTGCCTAAAGTACAAGAGCAGCAAACAACCATTCAAACACCGGTGGGAGAATGGGAAAATGTTCTCTGACATTTGTCCTGACAAAACTTCACATTCCCACTGCTTGCGGCATCACCCAGCCTGCAGAAACCCAGCAACAGGAGATAAGAGAAGCAAGCAAACCTTGCAGTCCCGGGTAGGAATCGTTTTGGAGTTGTTACGATTGTTGAAGCTGTCAATGCAGTTCTGAAATTTCTTGCTTATCAGAGCCTCATCTTCCCAGCTGCACTCAGCATAGGGCAGCCCCATCCATTTACACAGGTATTCAGGGTCATTCGAGGATGTTTTGCGATTGTTTGCTGCAAAATATGCAAAGAAGCCCAAACCTCAGCAATCGTGGTTCTGTGGCTGAACCACAAGCGTGGTTCACAGGGGCAGTCTGAACCACCCATACAACCACAAGACAGGTCTCAGCTAGTAGAAAAAGTTTAGAGGGACCAAAAAATGCTCCTTTACCTGGGAAATCTGAATGTCCCGTTGTGGACTTGCTGGTCTTCACAGCTGTGTTTGGAGACAGAAGGGAAAGAAGGGCTTGGAGTGCTGGCAGCCAGCAGAGGGAGCAGGGCAGGCAGGCTGTCACTGCCACACACCCCATGCATTTTTATTGGAATTGTATTGGAAATAGGTTAAACAGTTCTCCAAGCCAGTTCCCGAAGTGACTGGATGCCGGCACCTCTGACTGACATGACTGATAATACTGAAGTGCTCAGTAAGTCCTGTTTTTATTTTTAATAAGTAATCATGAAAATCTAACCCCTGAGCTGCCTTGCAGCCTAACCACACCCTCAACCCACAACATCAGGGAAAGTGGCCCTCACAAAAGCCAGGCCTGTACTGCTGCTTTGGATGCAAACACCTTGCATCTAAAGGGTGGAAGTCAAAGAACTCCACCAGCAGCAGCAACTTCAGTATCTCCTTGGAAACTAGTGTACCATCCCATGCTCCAGGCAAGGAGAGTGATTGACTTGTATTGCTTGTAAATACAAATCCGTAAACATGGATTTCTACTTTTCAAATCCCTGAATTTCACACACTGAAATACACTTAACACCAGTTCTATTCTCAGAGATACTGGAGGGCAGGGAAGAAGAGAGTGCTGCACACTCATTCTGCTGTCGCTAGAGACTAAAGTTCCCACGTCTTTCTTCACCCCTTTACAAAAGTGTTGAGTTCACTTACCGATTACTCTCTCCACTATTTGATACTGTTTGTTCAGCTCTGAAGCTAGCTCTTGTTGGCAGTTGAAATATTCCACATCTTCAGGTGATACCTTGCCCAGCCTAGATGCAAAAAAAAAGCAAAAATAAAAAAAACTATAATGTTTCTGTCATAATGCTCATAGAGGCCACATACAGAAATTCTACTTTCCTATATGGTTCTGTCATTCAGACAAGTCACTGAAGCAGACTACTGCTTATATGACGTTTCTTGAAGCTTCCTATAATTATAAACCATTACTGAGAAGCAAATGTCATAGATGTTCATACTGTCTCCCTGTTAAATGATGCCTTATTCTGCTGCAAGAATCTGTCTCAAAACCAGAATCAAACAGAGATGGAGGCTGCTACTCCAGCTTTATCACCTTGGAAACACACCGTAGCTCCCCTTATAGTTCCTGGGGAGGTCAGACATAAACTGATGCAAAAACTTGCATACAGACAAGCCCATAATTAACAAGGGTTAATAAGGCTGCAAGCCCTCATGTCACCTCCTGGGCCAGGTGAATCTGTGCAGCATTTATTTGTTATCAGCTACCCCAATTCTTAAGCCTGGGAAGTGGCAATATTGTGGAGTTCATGCCTCTTCCTCTCTCTTTCAACACCATGGCCACAGACAT
>NW_008824243.1:8590911-8613006 GCF_000699105.1 Pygoscelis adeliae
GAGCGTTGTGCACCAAAAATAGTTGCTTTGGAGGACACATGCTTTGCAAGAAGAAATCAAATGTTTTCAGTCTTGACTCTGCAAACCTCTGGCTAAAAAAGATTCGCCCAAGACCAAATCACTGGTTGAAGTAAAGCATACCATTGCTTGATCTCCTCCTCTTTTTTCTTGAAGTTTTCTAGCTTTTTCAGGCCCTTCACTTTCTGCTGCTGCAGGGACTCTTCACTCTCCCATGTGCTATGGATGTATGACCAGCCTTTCCATTTGATCAGGTACTGAACTTCTCCCTCATCCTTTTCAGGATCAAAGTCAGCGCTTGGGTTGCCATTGGCTTCAGTTGCATACACTGTGGTGGAAGCACCAGTGGCTGCAAAAGAAATCAGGCTGCAGTCGGTACCTTTGTTACCAAGCACTGGACTTGAACTGCATTAGAGCAGAAAGTTATTTTTCTAACACATCTTTTGTGAGAGCACAAAGAATATCCTACAGATTCTGCAACCCAGTAAGACAGGCACACAAAAGTTTTCCATACAACAGAATCTTTTGAAATCTCTCGATCGTAAATGCTTTTTCTTTAAGTATAATTCAAAGGTCTCTTGAAAATGTTCACGACCATTCAGTTTTACAAAAACACTTTTGTAAGGCTATGAGAACAAAACATCAGCTTTATTTTCATTATGGCTTCGTCAATGGAGCTATGAAAACTGACTCTATCGTTATGAAAACTGACTCTACTGGAAGATCTGTTTTATAGTTCAAAGAGGAGAAAAGCAAGAATTGCAGAACAATGAATGCATCTTTAAAATGCGTGCACACTAAATGAAAGCTGCCAAGCACATAAACTTGACATTTTAGGTTTTTCAATACTAGATTTTACAAAAGCTGCTAGAAGACATAAATAAGAGGCACAGAGGAAAGGGTGAAGAGCACTGAAACAACCCTTGGCTCCACTTTGAAGTTGCAAAAGCATTGCACCAGGTCAAGAGAAACTGTGAGCGCACATGACTGACATCAGAAATAAAGGCTTTTTCCAGAACTACGCACCTCCTTTTTTTCCAAGCCTGATGTCCAAGACTTTCTCAATAGTTTCACTGTTGTCTTGTTGTTCATCAGCTCCTTCCCCAGTCATCTCTATCAGGTCATCAGAATCCGTCTCAAAATCATCATCTTCTTTGTAACTGAACAAGATCAAAACCAAACTGATAAAAAGTCCTTGACCCTTCCCAGTCCAGAAACACACAGAATGGCACGGACTGGAGGCAAGCCTTCTCCAGCATTTATCCTGGGGTTCAGTGCGTGTTCAGCACATGCATTTCTTAAGTTAGCCGTTCAGTATTTTTTCCTGAGACACTCAGATAGCTACACTTTATCAGATTAATACTTTATCTTGTCCATATACTTTTTCTGACCATGGCCAACACCAGATGCTTCATGAGGAGGTGGAACAATCCCTGCAGCAGAAGCAAGACCATCAACAGAGAAAGTCTCCTCTATCCGGTGAAAGATTATTTTGTGCTTAACAATGGAGGTTGCAGAGCATCGAAAGGTTGCATGGGTGCCTACACTGCCCTAGGAACTACACTTCCCATCTCTGATGAACATTTAACCACCAAAAAATATTCTTTGGGTGGCTCTTTGCAAGTCCCTTATTAGGGCCGCCAAAAGGTGAGAAGGTATACTGGGGAATGGATGATGCTTTACCTCCAGCGTGTCTCAACTTTCTGTCCCAAGGCATTACCTATCAGCCACTCAGAAAATTGGTCCAATCTAGCACAGCTCATTTTACTCATTTTAATCTATTATTTGCAATTCTTAATCTCATCTGAGTGTGCTTTAGAAACATTATGCAAACCTCCTCACATTTCTCTAAGAGGGACTGGTAAATATTCCCTCCTTTACAGATGGCAAAGCAAGGTAAAGAGAAGTCAGATGTTCGCAGCATGAACCTGTCAAAAGAACCACATCTCAGCCAGCGGATATCTGCAGGGCAGAGCAGGGTGTCTCTGCAGGATCACACAGGGATTCAGGGCCCTCTGGTGCCCCCTCTTCCCCGGCCAGCCAGCTCTCATCATCAAGTAAGCCTGCACTTCTCAATACCTGACATTTTTGGCTGCTCTTCGTCGAGTTTGTCTCTTGGGTGTCTCATCATCTTCGTCGTCATCATCATCTTCAGATGAGTCCGGTTTCTTTCTCTTCTTCCCACGCTGGGGTTTGTGAGGCTTTTTAACACTGGTTTTGGCCACTGTTCTAAAATAAGAATTAATAAAAAGCCATAATACAGCATGTTTTACGTAAACATCCATTTTAGTAAGTCTTTAAGAAAGCATGAATCTCAAATATTAGACTCCTAGGGATTTAGTCTGCTCTAAGTACCATGGAAACCACTGCATCACTCACTGGAGCATGAAATGGGCAGACGAGAGAGTAAATAGGTCCTAGATTTACTAGGTCGTAAACAAGGGCAATATTGTGGAAGAAAACCATTCTTTAGCAACAAATAGAAATTACCTCTCCACCCAGCACAGGCAGAAAAGATATATGCAGAAAAAGAGACAGACTGAACCAACCGCTCCTTACCTTCTTTGGGCAGGTCTTCTTGCTTTAACTTTCTTCGGTTCAGGCTCACTCTCTCCACTGGTGCCTTGCTCCCCTCCATCTTCATCCTCTTCTTCACCAGAGACCTCTCTTTTCCATTTATTTCTACGGTCAGAAATGTAGGTCACGAAGGGCAATCATATTTCCACACAAATACTTGGCTAAGCAGACATCCAAGTCATCTAGGTTAATACTAGCAGGCCATAATTGCAAGAAAAAGTTCAAAACTGCATTCTTGGTTGTTCAGTGAAATGCATGGGGGATTTTGTGGCATGATTCTCTGCTTTTAGAAAGAGGTCTTAGTCACCTAGGTTTTAGTTCACGTAGGGGCAGTGTATCTTCAGTGAGAGTGGCTCTTAACATACTACAACAGTGCTTGTGGCAGAGCCGTATGTCTTACAACTGGGTGTGCAAGTGCTTTAATTTATTTACTTTTCATTTCCACTACTGCATTTCTGAAATGAGCTGGAAAAATCTTAAGAGAAGTGCTCACTTTCACTTATGGAGTACGAGCCACAACATGTGCAGTTACATGATCTCCTTGTAGCCCAGAAAATGGAGCGAGAAGTCTCCTGCCATCTAAATTCAGGCAATTCAGGTTTCCAAGTGTGAAGCCAAATCACACTGCACCATTAGTGGAAGGAAGCAGGTTCTCTGTGAGTGATTCAGAGCAAAGCTGCAGCTCCTAAATGCCCTTTGAAGGAGCCTCTCTTCTCTCCAAGGGGTGGGGAGTCCACAGAGATTATTCCCCTTGCCCAGGAAAGGTCCATACTACCACAGTCCTCCCTGTGCTTTATTACCTTCCATCCTGTTCTGCACTGGTGTGTACAACTGAATGAAAAATTAAAAGACATGAAACAGGAGAGAGAGAGCTGGATCATGTGGCTGTGTTTAAGTTTTCTCCAGCAGGCAGCTTGGAGTTCCCTTCAGTTCACGTCAGTGTTTGGAAAAACTAGAAGGTACTTATTAGATGGAAAAAGGCAGTAAAATATGACTGCAAGTGAACTCAGTTATGGTGATCCGACATCCAAAATATCCTTTATGGAAGGTTTTTTGTTGTAGTACAGGGTTATGAAAGATACAGGAGGATAATCTGGCATTTTATTCTCTATTAATCAAAAAGGAGAAAGGAGCAGTGATTAAACTGTTTTAAGTATCTCTGAAGGAGAATAAGTAACCTGATGGAGAAGCTAAAGACTGACAACAGAAAGTGAACCCGATTTGTTCGGATTCTGTCACAGGCAAAGTGGGAAAACATAAACAAAAGAAAAGTTGGGAAACTGCATCCATCTGTAGATCCATATTCATACTTCAATTTTAGTTATCCAAAGTATTATTACTGGAAATATTAAATAATTTTTTTACAAGCTCTCCATGTTGATAATGCCTACCAAACAATCCAATACTACTGTTCTGAAAAATAAAAAAAAAGACAAAGTACCACCATTCAAAACCCTTTCCCTAGAAACTTACGTTTTTTTCATTTGCTTCTGGCCTCTTCTTTTTGGGCTCTCATTTTCAGATTCACTACTTGCCTTTAATTGAAAAGAAAGAGAATCAGGTTGTAGGCTTCACTCTGGACTGTCTCCTCAAGGACACAACTGAAACGCATGCACGCGGTCTGAGCTCAGACACAGCTCGACTGCTCTTTCACTGCAGCGCTGGAAGGATGCTTTGGTGCGACGGGGCTGCAAAAGAGCGGGCAGCTCCCCGGCACCATTCCCTCTGCGCCGCCTCGGCTGCAGGGTTAATGCCGCTGTGCTCTCAGCACGAAGAAGGTAACTCTGCAGAAAGGCTGGAGAGCTCTACTACAACATCTGTTCTGGAGTCCCTGAGCTTGGAACGCGCAAGGCTGCAACCCACCTACCCCTCAGCATCAACCTCCAATACCTGGCAGATGCTGTCTCAGCGGTGGCAGTGGCCAGGCAGACCTGCAGTGTGTGCAATACCCCATGGATTACAAAACCACGGGGTGAATTTAACCCACCAAATCTTGCGCTGCCCGGTGCTGGAGGGGAAAACGTACCCCAGAAAGAGAGAGGGAGGGCAGCTCAGCTGCTGCTACCTCTGCCTGCGGTGCAAGGTGAGCATCGCTCCTGCCTGACGCTCGAGAATCAGGCAGCAGCGTGACTTTGTGCTTTCTGGACAGCACTTTCGGGGCCTGCTGCAGTGCTAAGGCTCAGCTATTTTACAAGGCTCTTAACTGAAAGCGCAGTGGCTGAATGTACTTTCGTGAGCACCCATACTATCCTGCAATATTTGGGGGCGTTCAGGCTTAGTTTCTGTGATTGCACAAACTTTCGCAGCCACACAAATGCCTTATGATCTTTGCCTTCATTAGAGAAACTTCCTATAAGGAAGGAAATTCTTATAAAAAGACAATATTCTCATCACAAGAGTGTCCTTGCTTTCCTGAGTCACTGAGGACCTGACTGGGTCAGAGCCGTGCCCTGCTACTTTCCCTCCTCCTAACCCTACAGTCTCCACCAGTGAAGTCTCTCTAGCTAAATATATAGAGTTATTCTAAGTACTTGATGTACTAATTTAAAAGTGGGCGTCATTAACTCCTACAGACCAAGACGGGGGGAAAAAAAGGAAAAAAAACCCCAAACTTTAGGTGGGTTGTACACAACCCCGTTTTCGTAAAAACTGGTCAACCGTAAAAACAGATTACCACACAAATAACACCCCTCAAACAACAGATGACTTCGCCTTATACACTTGCCCCAGAAAACACAAATTGGCAGGGAGAAAACTGAAGAAACCAATGTGAGATTTCTAAAAGAGTATTAAAATGATAGAAGTAGTCTCCAAGACTGCTTGCTCTACACACTTACTGGAAATCTTCCATTTCATACTGCTTTTTGCTGCAGTATTCAGCTTTAGCTCTAGGTAATGTCTGTCCATCACCACGGGTACTTCAGTTTGCACCTCCTGGTACACCCACCACCCTCCTAGCTACAGCTAGCAAAGCTTACAACTGAGAGCTGTTCACGGAAGAATTTTGTGAAATGGTGTGATCTGCAACATGAGAAAGTCGAGGCTCTGGAGAGCCATGGCCCACCCCTCTGCTTTCTTTCTGTATCCTTTATTTCCATTTTCCAGCTTCCCTTCCACCAACAGAAATTTCCTTCTCACTTGCATCAGTGTTTCCATTAAAACATACTGAAATACTGGATGCCATGTTAGACCAAAAGCTTTGTTGAATTTCATCATGGTTTGGTGTCAGATTTAGATGTGACACAACACCACCTTTTGCACCGTATCTTACTACGAACACATGTTCATTCACCTGTTTCATGGCCCTGCATGAAATCCCTGTCTCATAGACCAAGCATCCAGGAAGCAAGTGACCGGCAACCACCATGGAAAGCTCTGCCTACCATTGCAACATAAGCCAAGCATTCCACAGATTTCAATTTCGACACAGCTAAGTTTAAAAGTCCTCAATTTGCTTTTTCTCTTTTAATCTCTTATCCGCTTTCTGAAGCGTGCTGCTTTGCCACTCCAATTTTGGCACGTTTTTCGAGAGCTGTCCCTCAATGCACGTTTACTTTTTGTTGTCTTTTGGCAAACCACAGGTAGAGAGAGGTGGATTTTTCTTCTGCTCTGCGTCAGAGATGATCAGGTTTGGAGAAAACCAAATACAACCTTTGGTTCTTTGAAAGTAACTCCACTTCTTTGCCAAAAAACTGTTTTTCAAGTTTCTAGTGTCCACTTCCCTAATGCCTCTACTCTTCCCCTGCTCTGTCACTGTCTCTACAAAGCTGATGCTCATCTCTTAATGACTCGTCTTGTCCTCATCGCTTTCTGCCTTGAAAAATGTAACTTGTGACTGCAATTCAGCCGCCTTCAGTTATGTTTTTCAAAGACACCATTGTCTTTTTTGGATATGTGTCAAGCCCAGCTCTATCTCCTCTGACACTGCCAGTCCCCAGCCTGAGTCATCTGCCTGCCTTGTGCTCCCACATCCTCCCTGCCCAAGTGCCGGGAAGCACCGTGCCTGCAGCCCTGCGCGCAGACACCGGTGACTCAGCCTCTCCTCCCCGCTCCGTCGCCTACCACCAACCCGCGTCTCCTTCTCACCAGCTCCTCCTGGCATCCTGACCCTGGGGTGCCAGGCTCCAGCCCCTGGCTGAAAGCTGCTTCCTACCATTTTATACATAAATAATAATACAATTTATTTTAAAAGCATAAGCACATTTTAGCAACCTCTTAATTCCGCTTAAATCCACATTTCAGGACCCAGCTGCAAAACTCTACGCTGACTTGCTCAAATCAGCCCAAGGGTGAGATTTGCACCTCTGCCCTGGACTCTGCAGCACAAACAGAGCTTGTGCTTGTAACACCCCGTTATCAACATCAACCCACAGGCTCGGGCTGGTGGTAAATTCCTCGGTTAAGGAAGCACAGATGATAACCAGGGAGTTGGGAGCACACCAGGTCCGGAGCATGCACCTGAGGTCCTGTCTGCACTCCAGCCTGCCACCCACCGTCATCAGGAAGCAGACTGGTTGGGAAATCGCAGGCTACTTGAATTTTAATAACGTCACCTCCCTGAATGCCACAAGCTAAGCTGACAAAATCTGTTTCCAGTCCCCACCAGGGTTTCTGTCAACCCAGCAAGAGATGCTGGGTGCACACTCCTCACTCTCAGAGCCTGAGCACCAGCGCTGGCAAAACTCTGCTGGGCTCAGGCTGCCCCTCCGGGGTGCTGCTGCTGTGGCCAAGGAGAAAGATGACTTGCCTTCCCTAGTTCCCCTTTCCCCTACCAAACACTATAAACATGCCCAACTTATTCCGGCACCACTACTTCCAACTGGACTAGGAACTGGCCTCTTACAATTTGCTTTCCCCACCTCCACCTGAAGGGATCAGCCTTCCCTCTCCATGCCTCACTGATGCCTCCCATCTAATTTATTCTTTCTCTCTCCCAGCACTTAAAAATAGGCACACTTTTACTAGATTAATTATGCTGTATTTTGCTGTGGAACGGTGCTGTACAAAACGTAATGATGCTGCGTATGCAGCACCAAGCAGGGCAACACAGCAGCAGCTTTAAAGTTCTGGTCCTACAGATGGTCCATGAGCGTCCTCCTGCTAGCCTAGGGCAGAAGCAGAGACTCAAGGCCATTGGCATGGTCAAGGGGAGCCTCTTGAGCTCGTGCTGCCTAGTAGGAGATGAAAACTTGCTTAAACAGAGGCAAGAAATATTTCAGACTAAAGTCAAAGGGAGGATTTGCTCATTTCAGGCTTAACAGAGGCCAAGCTCTAGTGCCCCAGAAAAGCTGGAGAATCTCAGCTCGCCAAGCTAGTTTTCTTGTCTGCTGCAGTTCTCTCTCCCAGTGATACCAGTAGTGTTTAAACTTTCCGCAAAGACATGAGGCAAAGCATTAATCAAAAGACAAATGAGCAGAAATTTTTTTCAATAATAAACACAACTGTATTTTGGGAACACCTCTGGTGCATGACTTGTGGCCTCTCTCTCACAGAAAAGATGCCATTTATTACTAACTTCAATCTCAAACCATCCTTTTTATAGCAAAAAGACTGTGTCTGTTTTGGGCACACTTATTTCTCGACTGCCCCAGAATACTCTGAAAGGCACCTGGCTCTGCATGTCTCACTTCCCCTGGCTGAAACCTTAAGCTGATTTATTAACTGCAAAGAAAATGCAAGTACTGTTTTTACTAAAAAACTCACATGTGCTCTTATTCCTGGAGACAGCTCTAGTCCTCTGAGCAGCTCTGTACCCCTATGCAAAACTACACTTTCGCTTCCTGATCTTTCAGCCCGCGCCTCAGTATTGATCGCAAGTTATCACCCTCTCTGATTGCAGCTCAGAGACCTACACAACGTGCCCGGCGGCCTCCGGGCAGTTCCCACAAGGCAATCGTTTCTAACACAGAAATAACCCTGACCAAACTGCTGGTCTCAGAGGACAGACTAGTGATTGAACCACCTCCACCTACGCACGATCTCCCCCGAGTAGGGCGAGTCACGGGGCAGCACATGGGGAGGTGTGATGGCTGATTCTTGTTCTGCACTCTGAGCCTGCCACGCTGCCTGGGCGATGCTGTTTGCTAATTTCGCAGAGAAGCGTTAGGGAAGAAGGCAATTAAAAGCTCCTAGACACTGTGCTGGAAGTCCCAAGCAGCAAGCGACAGGAGCAGGTCACTGATGACAGGATTAACCCTGTAAAGGTAAAAAGCAATCTTAAGAGGTGTCAAGCGCCTTGGGTTTCTGCCAGCTCCAGCAGCAGCAAGGAGTGCTCAGCACCATGCAGGCTCGAGCTATGCTATTTCCTCTCTCTTGGTGTTTAGGTCTTCCAAAAACAAGACTTTCCATCTCCTCCTGCTCTTTGCGAGGCCCCAGCACTGTGCTCCTGAAATGTCACACCCTCCATCGGACTCTGCTGCAGATGGGAGTTGCCCTATGGGGACCAGTCAGTGTTGCTTTGGGGAGAGAGGGGGGAAAGGGGTGGTCCAATTTTGTTAATTTTGGCTTTCCGTTTCACGAAGGTGGCAGTGGGGTCATTTGGAGGACTTTTTTTTTGTTTTTTACAATATTTTGTGGTATAGCAAAGTTTTTACATATTGGATTTTTTTTTTTTTTAAACTTTATCGTACCTTAAGTAGTAGGAAATAAAGATATCGAAAAAGAAAACAACATTTGCAAAACCACGTAATATTGTAAAACAAAAAAAGACGGGACTTACCTGAGCCCCTAACAGGGCACTCGGGTCTGCAGCGGAGGTCTGTGGTGGGTGTGACATCGCCAGCACAGTGCATGCCGGGGCATCGCACAGAGAGGCGGCCAGCGAGCCTGGGCTTTGCCGAACTTGAAAAGGAAAACAAAAGCTAAGTCAATGATGTGCCCCAAGCCCCTTCTTAACCTGCTGCTACGCGGGACATCCAGCACAGGAGTCTGGGGGGGGCAGGTGGTGACACTGGGGGTGCCGCAAGGCTCAACGATAACGTATCAGAGCAAGGAGCCAGAGACCTGTGTTTGCCGCACGACTTGGACCCCTCGAGCATCCAAACACACATTTTGGCGGCGAAGCACAAATAGCCTGACCATCAGAGAGCACCACTGGGCTCCGCTCTGCTGAAAATCTGGCTGCTTATCTTCAGATTCCCAACTGCATGTTTTTGTACCTAGGTCTAAGCCCCACGCTTTACTTTCGGTGTAAGCCTCTCTCTGGTTTTCTTTCCCCTCTGCTATAGCTACTCAACCTTCCTGAAGACATGCAGATGAAAAGCTCTGTGCAGAAAGCCTGTTAGATGCAAATGAACGTGGCAGCTAATTCCCACATCTTCAGAAAAAAAAAAAAGTTCTGAAAAAAGAACAATTAGAAGGTTTGTCTGCTAGGCTCTGACCACTGTCACCTCCAACTGAAGCATAAAAAACTCCCCAATATTCAAGCAAAGAAAAGTGATGGTTCATAAAGCTGAATACACACAAATGCATTTATCAGCATGATTCATTCCGGGATGGGCAACAATGACTGTTTTGTTGTTGTGAGGTGCTTCTGGGAAGTTTCCTTTATTTCTGCTCGGATTTGTGTTGTGTTTTGGTTTTGGTTTTTTATACAGTCTCATTCTCTCCAGGACATTTCTACAGCAGAGCATGACTTGCATTACGCCCCATTCCAGCAATCAGATCAGTGCATGCAGATCTCAGCCCACGCAGTGTCCCGCTGACTCCAGAGGTCTCAGGCCAAGCGGATCCAACTGCAGGACTGGGACCTTAACTGTGAGCTCCAACATCCACGCACCAAGCTAGGACTCAGTGTTTACAAGGCAACGCAGACGAGACCTGCCTTTGCTCTTTGGGTTTGGTTGTGTTTATATGTTCAGTAATCCCTCATCTTTTTTTTTTTTTTTCCTTACCTCATCTTTTATATTAAATCGCGATGGTTCTTGTCTGCTTCGGTTTGACCTCCTAACCCCATAAACATCAGGATATTCTTCCCACATCTGCAAAATAAACAGACCATCAGAAGGCCTGCTTCACCCCAATTATTTCTGACATTTTAGAGAAGTTTGATGGTGAATGTTTGGGTTTTTTTAAAAAAAATCAACATAAAACCATTAGGGAATTAGCAACCAGTAGATGGACACTTTAAAAAACTGGCTGAAAAGGATTATGATTATTTTGGGGTATTTGGTAACACTCTAAAGCAGCATGTTTTATCTCAGCATTATCCTTATAGTGGTCCATCTTTCCACCAGGGTACAAATTACTCTCCAGCTCATTCAAGCTGAAGGACAGAGCGTTGAGATAGCCAGCCTCTGCAAGCAATGGTGCTGAAGGTAAGGAGGCAACACCTTGCACGTGGAATGAACGGACGTACCAACACAAAGGGACAATTCACTGTTGCTAACAGCTTCCACCACAATTCCTTTCCATAGGGAAAACCCCACCAGCTGCCTGACGAGCCCGGTGAGGAGAAATTACCAGCAGCAACTTCAAAAGTGAATTGTGTGGCCCAGCCTGGATGGCAAATGGACCAGGGCACCCTGTCCTTTGGCGAGGCAAGGTGGCAGGACTACCGGTTCTTCTCCTGAATGCACTGATGCGAATGTGGTTTGGCAGCGCAGGACATGTGGATGTGCAGAACCGACTACTGGGAATGGTTGTGCTCTATTTGCTGTAACCAGGCCCTAAATAGTTTAAGACACTGTATAACAGCATGCATTTGTTCTTGCTGGATGGACAGGAGGAGAAGGGGGAGACAAGAATTGATGCCCTGAGGGACATGAGTGTAGAGCTGTGTTGGTGACACAGGACACCAGAAGA
The DNA here is from genome assembly GCF_000699105.1 of Pygoscelis adeliae. Taxonomy (NCBI): domain Eukaryota; kingdom Metazoa; phylum Chordata; class Aves; order Sphenisciformes; family Spheniscidae; genus Pygoscelis; species Pygoscelis adeliae. The sequence goes on from NW_008824243.1 coordinate 8,602,309, forward strand.
TTTACAGGGCAGATACAAACCACCAACATGCCTTTCAAACACCTACACCAACGATCCCTCTCTCCCTCAGCAGAGCTTATCCTCTTACAGTTTTCTAAACCTATTCATTCTCCTTCTGCTTCTCTCTCCCTCCAGTCCTCAAATGTCTCTGCAAGCAACTGGCAGGAAGAGGAAATCAAAATACTTTGCCAGATGCAGCAGTGACTTGGGTTTGAGAGCACGATGAATACAAGGCTGCAGCCCAGCAATTTTTCTGCTACTGTTAAAGGAGTAATGGGGTAACACTGCAACGGACAGATTGTGAAGGTGTGTATCTGTTGGGCATATGAGTACAGAGATAAATTCACATGAAAGAAAAACTCAAAATACTCCTCGAACCGTCTGAAGAACTTGTCTTTTCATCTTTTAAATGGCAGAGTTGTTGGATGAGGGATCGACTCCCGTGACAAATCTGAATAGCACCTAACGCAAATTAACCTCACCTTCATGGGTGTATCTAGACAGAAATACAAAATAAACAATAATATAATAATTAATTGCATTGGTTATTCAAGCGGAACAGGTATCAACACGCCTAGGTTAGACCTAGCTAAGGAAAACACCCATTAACAGAGACATTAAGGAAGGGAGAGGCTTTCTTATTAGAGGGTGCCCTGATCTGTGTGTCTCATCTATGCTAATTACCACCGTGCATATGGACGTGCTCCCTCATAGGATAATTTTAATGTTCATTGTTAGGGACATGCTCTTAGAAGCCCACAGAGGAAGAGAAAACTTCCTTCAGTCCCCACTTATCAACAATATAACAGAAATTTGAATACTGTGTTACCACAACTGCCTTAGGAACGCATCCTTCCTTGCCAGTCTGAACACAGGAGATTTGGCCACGACCTGAGCCGACAGCCTAGAGATTTGCGAGAGGGAGAAGCTGGTAACAAAAGCCTTCATTTCTCCCTTGCAGGTAGGTGGGGAGCACAGGCTGCAAGCACTGTCCTTCTCAGTCTTTACATACATAGCAACTTTCTTCATAAAACTCACTCTCATGATCAAGCTGTGCAAAGTGCAAGCCACAGCTAAGAAGAACAGGATAGTTACCACAAACAAACAAACAACTGACCTAACCTGATTTTCCTTCCTCCAAGTAAACTCAGTTCACCGAGTTCCTGTCTCCAAATGGGTATTTGGGCTCCTCTTTCTCACCTCACACCACACTGTGTTACTCAGGTGCCTCCATTCCTCAGGTAAAGCAGGTATCCAAGGCACAGCTTCTGCACTGGGCAGCGGCTCACCAACCAGGGGGACACCACATGCATTGAACACCTGCAATCCCTTTTCCTCCTGTGCAGCAACAGGTGGAGGGCAAACCTGGTTATTTGAGGGGGGTATTGCTGGGGGTAGCTAGGAAGTTGTAGAAAAAAACACAAGAACCACTGTTCTGGACATAATAAATAATAAAAGTTAAATAGCTTTTTTTCCTCCTCCTCTTTTTTTTTTTCCCTTTACTTTTTTCAAAGAGGAAGACAGTGACGGAAACAAACCAAAGTGGCCCAAATCCTAGACAAGCATTCTCCTGATTATATACCACATAGGGAAGCTTTACTACTTCTGAGGGAGAGGAGAGACAGGAGAGAGGAGTGGAAAGACGGAGGGAGAGGATGAAATGACAGGGTCATGTATTGATGACAGGCGCCTGCCCCTTATTCGCACCAGTCAGCCCCATCGCTACCTGTGTGGTGCCCAAAGGGCTGTCCCATCAAACACACAAGCTCCTGCTCACAAGGATGACACCAGCAGGGCACAAGCACACAGACCAAACAGCCAACGAGTGACTTGGGGACACCAGAGGTCGGAGGCCGTTTGGTCAACGTGCAAAGTGGTAGGGAAACTGAAGACAGCTTCATTAAGGTCCTGCTTTCTGCCCTTTTGTGGTGGGTACAAGGGTAACAAGGCTATGCAGAGCAGCAGGGGCAATACCTTTTTAACATCTGCTATCCTTTCCTTCTTAGAGGCCGGTTTTTCTTTGGTTTCAGGAGGGGTCTGCTGGGATTTCGAACCCGTTGATTCACTTTCTGATTCAGACTGACTTTCAGAGGACTCCGAGCTGCTGTTTGACTCGCTGCCCTGCTCACTTTCAGACTGGCTTGCAGAGTCAGAGCCAGAGGCTTCTTCGGATGCTGAGTGACTGATGGTAGAGAAAGAAGAGATTACAATTTAACTGTACTGTCACAGCTTTCAAATAACGCAGCAAGCAAACCTGAGCCAAGCCCAAGCTACAGTGATAGGCTTGGAATAGCCTAAACGCAAGTGTGAACCGCACCGTCCCAAACGGACACTCTGCACTGGCATATTGAAGCAGAAACAATTCCTTCCCAGGACAGGCACTGAACACATGGGCAACAGTGCAGGCTCCAAATCACTGTAAGTATCTCCTGCTCATCAGCCAAAACAAGAAGAGTGGCGGGACCATGAAGAGAAGCATTTGCAGAACCAGCAGCATAGGTCCTCCAGGGAGGATCTGGCTTGCTCAGAGCAAGCAAGAATAAGATATATTGGGAGCTGGAGTGTCCAGAGACCACCCGTCTATATTAAAGATAAGCAGTTGCTCCGGCATGGCTCTCCACTACACCCTAGTACGGCCGGTGGTTCAAAAATCCAACATCCAATTTCTGAAAGAAGCCAGCACCAAATACTATATACATAATACTATATATTATAGTAAGTATCGTGTTTCTTGCAAAAAGAATAAATTCGGCAACAGAGCAGCAGAAAGGAGCTTAATACAGGCATGTGGCTGGGGCAGTTCCTGTTTAAAGGATTACACCAGTGCTGTGAAGACTGCATTTCTCAAGTAGCCAATAATGGGGGAGTAGAACATCAAATAGGTGTATTTCTTTTTTTTTTTTTTCCCCTTTACAGTAAAATGGATTAACATACAGAATATTCACTTAAATGCAGGCTCCTCAGCAAAACAAAGAGAGGTCAAACTATTTTAGGTGGCCAAAATACTCAAATACCTTTGCCCAATCACTCCAACTTCTATTTTTCATTTAAAATCCAATTAAAGAAAACAGAAAACTCATTACAACATATAACATACATGCTAGTAACACGGCATTACAAATCCCACTCTGTCACAAACCAAAAAGCAGTGCGGCACTAACAATACTACAAACGTTTTGAACAAGGAGCATCCCTTTCCAAGTCAGCTCTTGATCTGCAGCTAGATGCTTTCGTAATATTTATGGGCATGCTGCAGATATAACATCATGAAAAGAAGAGTCAGGAAAACTTTGCAGAGGGAAACCATATTTTTAATTTTTCTCCTTCTGTACAAAACTAGAAAAGTAACAAGATACGTCAAAAGATCTGCTCAGATTTTACAATTCAAGAAAGAAATAATACAAAGACAAAAAAGCAAAAGCATGTGTGCGATTACATACAATTTTACAGAAATCAACCCACGCTATAGAGACGGGATCACTAGAGTCAGCTACTATTCATAGGTATATCCACCTACAAATAGGGCTAATTTACACCATGGAAAGTTTTCCACTCTCGGATAAAAATTCTTAAGGTATGTGTGAAATCTAACGGGGCTGGCCCCCAGCAGCTCCCGCATCAGCAGAGCTGCTCCTGCCTCCCCGCGCAGCGGCTCAGCTCCTGGCTGCCGTCTCCCCGGGAGCGGGCAGAGGGCAGCAGCCGAGCGCCGCGGGAACCTGCTCCAGAAATCCCTCCAGCACAGGGCACGCAGCCAGGCTCCCAGCCGCCATTTTACAGCCATCCCTCTTCCACCATCTTGCGATTTCGTTGCTGTGGCGGCTGCTGCTCTGGGTCTGTCCCAAGTCCTAAAATGGAAGGGTGCAGCATGCGCAGGGAAAAAAGAAACAGTGATGAACAAGAATTTCTAAGACTGAAGTAACAGAAACGGAGCCTTTTCAGGAAGGATCGGAGGGCGAGCCGTCACCGATGGTTGCTGGTTTCATCGTCCCAGCTTGGCTTCAAAGGAGATGGGGGTATCGCATCGCTCCCTCCTAGCAGGACTGGAAAATCGAGTTGAACTACCACCCTTCCAGGCTGCCCGGTCGCTCCTGCCTGTCCCACTCCTATCCATGACAACCAGAGGCACAGCCCCACGCACAGCCGTCTCGCTACGCCCTGCAGCTGCCTGTCCCTTCCTCTACATTTTCTGCAGCTTCCAGTTCCCTCTTCTCCACCACGGCCTTCCATCGCTGTGCTCTCCTGCTATGCCCCACTGCCAGCACCATCCACCACATCTCTCCCTGCTCACCTGCCGCCCTGCAGCTCTCCGCGCCGTTTCTCATTGAGCACGTCCATGGATCTGCTGACATCTGCTCACAACGTCCCGCCCAACCACATTGCTTTGCATCCCAGTCTACTTAGAGCGAGTGATGAAACTTCTCCGTTGGAGAATTTTCAGAGTTCCAGGGTTTTTTCAAGAAAACCAAGGGAATTTTATTAGGAAGCATTGCCACACCACTCGTGGAAACAACGCTCCAGCAGCTCTGGGGACAGCCGGTTTCCACGGGCAGGGCTCGGCAGGACACTGTCCCACAGAGCCTCCTGTGGGGATGGGGACTCGACCTCCACAAAAGAATGGGATCTGGAGGCATCCAAACCTCTACTGTCACGATGCAAAGTGGCAACATCAGGCCCTGGTTGAGTCATGTTGGCACCCCATGTTCCACAGGGATGCATGAAAGAGGAAGACACTTTTCTTCAATCAGATTTATTAGCAATAGCTGGAAGAAATTATAACCACCCAGGCTAGACTGAGGCCAGACAGTTTTGGCAGTATTTGTTTAAAGGCAGAACAGTAATTACTGGCCTCCTCCCACTCTGGAGCTCTTCGCTTCTCAAGGCCCTAAGCTTTATTTCAAGGACACGGCCTTTCTGCACATCAGCAGCCATAATTCATGGGCTTTATCCACAACATTATCTGGACACTATAATTCTTTTTTTCAAGATGTGAACTGTGTCATCTGAAAAGAGGGCAACTTCTCTAGTGACAGAGACAAATGACATACACATCCGCATGTACAGGTATGCACGCGCTTGCCCTACTAAGGAAAGAAATGCAGAGGCAAAGTGGTATGTCCTTTTGAAGGCTGTTGCAAATAATTCTTTTTTAATAAACAACCTGTTATCAAGGAAAAAGGATACGTCCTTGTCTTTATTTCTACATTGATAGAATAAAAAAAGAGAACTGAAAAGGCTAATTCCATAAAATAATCCTTTCTAACTATCACCAAGACAATCAGGAAGCATTTCTACCTGTCAACAGAGTATAAAGAATCAGCAACATTATATGTCAAGTCAGGCCTTACACTGTACATAACTGGAGATTTAAGTCCTCTTTTCAGAAGTTATTTTTGGAATATGCCCTGCTTTAATGCCCCTAAGTTAACATCCAAACAAGACCTACTTTCAATTAAACTGTAAGTGGGGGATAAGCTATGATTGTTGCAAAATCATGATTCAACCAGTCCACCCCCCTCCAAATTCAGCAGAGAAACACCCGTGAACATCAAGAAAGCTACGGTTGGACCGTTAATAACTCCCTTGAAGTGAGAAACTCCTATAAAAATTGACATCTGCTAAGACTCGGCCAAATATGTTCCCCTGGTTTCTAAGAAATACTTCAGGCTATAATTCTGTATTAATTAAGAGCCTGCTCCTGACTTGAGGGGGAAGAAAACCAAATCATCCCTTACCAAGAAGGAGACGTTTCTTCCAAGAAATAAGTAGCTGAACAGCAGCGATAAGACCCTTTACAATCAGGCATCTAAGTTTACAAGGCAATTACAGCATGCCTGAAGTCTCCAGCCTTAGTGTTTAATATTTCACATATGACTTCATTTTATAGGGAATCATCTTTGCTAACAGCAACAAAACGTTTTATAAGTTCCCAACAAGTACAAACAGTAGATACATTTCCAGAAGGTGCAAGACAAGCTGAAAAAGTGACACAATACGCTGTTTCTGGAACCAAGAGCTGACATGGGAATGGCTCTAACTGGGACCATGCTGCCCCAGACTTTAAAATTTGGCTTTTGATGGACAGAACTTGAATTCAGCCAGGAGGGATAAAAGAGGATTAATGATCCAAGACCCTCCCACAAGCCAAGCTCCTCCTAGCTTTAAGAACCGTTGTGAACATTTTGAATCTAAACAAGTTTGAATCCAAACAGCAATGTTCCACTGGGCTTCGCAAGCTCAGCAGGGACTCAGCACCAGCGAAACCACCCCATGCAGGCTCGAGAAGGTCCTTGGCACAGACTCCCAAGGCTGAATAATATCAAGGGCTGGATAATACCAGAAACCAAGTTTATTGTTCCCCTCCAGCAAACATACGCTTAACTCTTATGCGTTGTCGGACACAGCTTCACGTGTCCTGTGGATAACTGACACCCAGGTGTCCATCCACATCTCTGCTCACTGCCACCAAAAGGCCAAAGGCAGGTAGCTGGGAGACACCTCCTCTCCTCTCCCACCCATCCTCACTCTACACCCCATGTTCCCAGTACTCACCTTGTGCTCACGCCAGCACTGGCTGGGCTGCTGGACTCCTCCATGAGCCACTTGAACTTGATAACACATCAGAAGACTTGCCCAGAGAAACAGCAAAATATGTCTCTGCTGGCTTAGCAAGTAAATGAGGACCAAGCCTTCACAAGAATCAGGAACACTGGAAGTATACTACGTTTGGTAGCATAGATGAGTTGCAGAGGAGAAAAGGGGCAAGCAAGACCCCAATTTTGGGGCAGCAGCAAGCCAGCTGCAAGCCAGCCGCTCAGTTTGGCCACCCCTGGGTCCTCAACACCCCTCTCTGGCAGAGCCAAGCAAACTGTCTGCGAACAGCTCAAACATTCCAACTCCGTGGCAACCTTCAAACATACACGAGTGGGGTCATGTGCTGGAACCGCAGGTCAGCCCACCGGACCTGCTGCCATATGGTGCTACTGACCCACGACACAGCAGCGGGCAGCCGAGCTGCGACTCTCTGAAGTGAGCAGGATGTCCTCCCCAGACCAGGTGTATCTGTCAGATCCAGCTCTACGAGTACAGAGGCTTGGCTTCTCAGCCCCCGCAGCTCTTCAGCAAGGGCTGCCAGCCTCACCCATCCACCGGTGGCACTGACTCCAGATTTACTCTAAAGGACAGATCAGCAAAGCCAGTGGAGGCCACCAGTTTAAAACTATTTAAACAGATGTGTCTTCCTAAAGTGACCTAACACACAAACTGCTGTACATGCAATGGGACAGTGACAAACCACAGAAGATGCTAACACACTGACCCAGCTGAATACTGTGTTGCTGTTTAACACCTCCTTTGAATATTTTATCTATAAATGTGATGTTCGTTATTATATATAAACATATATATCGCAAATAAAAACATGCACCATCAGTTAATGTTGATGCATGCACCCAAGTCACACAGTAGCTGTTAAAAAGCACCAAACCACATTAAATTTCACCTCTAGGCTAAACAAGTCAGGGACAACAACACAAGACAGATTCTGGCCATAGGTGATCTGATGAAGAGAGGACTGAGAACTTCATGGGATCTATCCCTTGCCTTGGGATAAAATATGAGCAAATACTATAGTAAGCATAGCCAAGGCCATACAGACAGTACATGGAGCTTGCAGGAGAGCTAAGTGAACGACACTCAGATAGTGATACTGAAGATAAACTCATTCCTAGTTTTTTTAGTTCCCTTTATTTTATTCCGAAAGTCTATTAAAAAGTGATTGGTGCTTGCCTGTCTCTCAAGGCAAAGATTTTCTGAGTGATAAAAGTTGAGAAGGGTCAGTCAATGCAAGAGGTTTTCCCAACTTATTTCCTGCAGGCAGAGGAGGGAAGGGAGGGAAGAAAAGTATTCCTGCTATTCTACTATCCGTGGTATTCCTGCTATTCTACTACCATGCACGGTATGTATTTCTAACCATGATCTGTCTCAAAGCAGGGACTTAAACTGAAATATACTACTAAACGCAGCCAGGTTCTTCATACTGTTTAGAAGCGAGTCTCAAACAACTTTGAACACTGACAGTATAATTTGGCCAACTCTGGGCAGGCTTTCAAGGGGCACAACAAACACCCCCAAGGTTACAGGGTTGCCCCTGCCAGATAACAAACATGTCCTTCAAAAAACAGAAAAATATTTCCCCAACCTCATTTTGTGACCAGCAACTATTTTTTCTTAAATAGGCAAGTGAGAAGAGTTACCATGGAGAACATACACATTTTCCACATGTGACTGCAAACCTTGCTTGCAGAAGATGGGTGTTAATTACATTTACACAGCACTAAGCACAATAGGGCCATGGTGCTACCGTAACAACTGAGGGATTATGCACTCAGCAGGTATCCTATCTAAATAACCATCTGAATTGGGTTGTGCCGGGTTTCCAGCCTGGCTCAAAGGAGGGGAAGGGGAGGAGGCAGAGGGAAATCTTCACACACATTCTGACCACCGCTACTCGCCCCAGCACAGGACTCCCAAACGCCAAAGGCAAAGCAATCCTGAGTACACAGTGAGCTAAATATATCCCTGGCTGCTCTGCTGCAGCTCCCTGTAAAGCACATTGGGCTATCTTGAATGACAAGTATTTTCCAAAAGTGGGGTTTTTTTTCTCCACTACAAAGACACCACATTATGCTTGCATAAGCAAGCAAAACGAGCAGTTCATTCATGATTGGGAGAGCTGGCTCTCTCGCTCTCTGATCTTTGAGCCAGAGGCTGAAAATGCCCGGGATGTTTAGTGGGAAAAGAGAAAAAGAAAAGGAAAAAAAAGCACAGGGACAAAAGGAGTCAAAACCTGTCTGCTTCATTAAGAAGCCCCATTGAGAATCTCCAAAGGCAGCATCCTTCCCCCTCCCTGCACAGAAAGGGAAGGACAAGGAAGGACAATTGCAGTTCTCAGGATTTTGAAAAGGGCCCCTCTCTCTCTCCCCGGGGAAGGCGGCGGAGCGTTTCAGCCCTCCACATCCACCATCCGCGGGAGGACCCAGGCTGGCTCCTGGCAGCACCCACCGCTGAGCACCTCCTCACACCCGCAAACGAAAGGAGCCCAGGGGCACACACCTTCCCCTAAGGCCGAGCCGGCGGGCAGGGCTTAACTGCCTGTTGCCCTATGCCATTCCAGCCACAGCTTCTGCTTTGTCACAGCCGGGGACAGCCAGGCTAAAGCTCAGTGGCATCACAAAGGGAACTCTGCACACAGGCAGCATCCGACTTTTTGTAAAGGACATGTAGATACATGGCGGGGGGGACAGGGGGGGACAGGACTGGAGTGCACACACACGATTTTGGTTTAAATTAGTACAGAAAGGGTGGTTGTTTTTTCTCCCTTAACATCTGCAAACTTCCTTTAAGACCTAACAGATTAAAGAAATGCAGTAAAATATGGAAATTTAGGACCCAAAAATCATTAACAAGAACATGAAGGTGCACAGATTCCTTTCTGGTTCCAGATGACCTGCAGTTCAGAAAAGGGAAGCCTGACCTGGCCTGAGGGTTTTATTCCAAGTGACTGTTAAAAGCTGTTTTTAACCAAGAGATTTAAGGCTCATCATTAAGCCTCCCTTTTACAGACAGCACATGGCATTCAAAGCTCTCAACTGGTGACAACTCCAGTTAAGAGCAGAGGTTCCTCCCCATGAAAGAGATGCAAATGACTCCTATAATTAATATATTAGCAATTCTATTAAGTCATCTATACCTAGCAATAGAACTTGCAAGAAACACAGTTACAACACAATTTTTTCCTAAGGAGCCAGGTGTTCTGGAGTCAGTGGATTCTCGACATTGCAACACACTTGTTCATAGCCAGGGTAAAGGTTCATGAGCAATGAAGTGTTCAGCATCCCATCTGTGAAGCACCCGGTGCTTGGCAAACATACTCCACAGAAGCCCTGCCAAGATGAAACGCCACGCGAGCATTACCAGCACAATACCAGAAGGGAATCAGGGATCACCGTTTCAAACTTTTTATTTTTTTAATCTTAGAAGTCAAGGCCAGAAAAACACACATACTACAGCATAGATTATCTCAGCCCACAGGTAAATATAAAGCAAGCTGTATATTGGAAATTATAATTTAGCACCAGTGCTGCACAAGCACTCATGTAATAAGAGCTACTGCACATTTGGAAAGACTCATCAACATTTTGCTTATTATATCCAAAAGACACTCCCAGATCCAAGAAAAGGAGGCATTAACCGCGTGACAGACTTACAAAAGCTTATTGCAAGTCACTCGATGTGAATTTTTCATCTAGTCTTTTTTGCTTTCATTTCAAGGATCCTTTACAGGATATAGAGGCAGACTTTACAAGCACACCACCACCTGTTTAAAGAGCATCTTCAAATGGCATTTCAGCACACATCTTAATAAAAACACACCGGAAAAATTTATGTAAGACACCATGTCAGTAGAACAGTACATCCTTTGCTAGAAGGCTGCTTATATCTAATTATGGTAATCCAGGCCATCCCCTCCCCCAGTGCCATTCTGTTTGTATTTATTTTCCTTGAAGGAGAGATAATGCAGAACAGAATCTTTCTCCCTCCATTATCACCTTCCTGAGCTGGATTTCAGCTAGGGGCAATGGGACATTTAGAAGCGCTTCTCCATCTTCAGAACTTAACAGCCTAATTTAACATTGCAAT
>NW_008824243.1:8613070-8627853 GCF_000699105.1 Pygoscelis adeliae
GGGACTGTTGTCTGCAACATGAAACAAGATACAGTGGATATACACACCTCCAGGTTATATATCAGGAGACTCAATTTCAGCATAAGCTGCCAAACCCACCCAAAGTAGGTTTACTTTGGCTGTCTTGAGTTCAAAAGAAGCAAGGCCATGGCATCAGAAGCTTCAGTTCAGTCCCTACACTCCTGCTCACAGTCCCAGGTACTTAACCACAGGGCTAGTCTCACTGCATCTGCCACCGGTACCCTCATCTACTCCTTAAAACTAGCAGTGATAAGCCTGAATAAAGAGACATGCCAGTATAAAAATTCCTCAAAGGCAGGCTTAGCAACTCAGTAACCTGCTAATCATATGAACAGCTTTCTGAGACGAGGGGTGAAACATGAAAACAAAGATGGGAACTTGTTTCTCCCCATACTGTGTTGGAGAGATTAAAATTAAACATCACTGCCTCCCTGGCCCTCCCTCCGAGCCCTTTCAAAGCTCTAACACAGTTAACAGTGGAAATGTTTGTTTTAATGCAAAATGCGAGTGTAGTTATTGTAGCCCAAATGTGGACAGCCAGGCTGCTCCCAAGACACACACGTGAGATCCCGTGTTCTCAGAAGTGCCATCCCCTACGAGCAGTCGGGGCGTGCCCCTGTGGCACTGCGACACGACTTTATTTCTCCGAGCCGTGGGAGAGTTCGGCTTCAGCTCATATAGGAAATGGGGGAAGGTGCAGATAAGGGCAACTGTTGCCCTCAAAGTACAGCAGGTGAAACATCAACCCAACAGAAAGCGGAACGGGCTCTACTAATCTACAATCTCAGCCACATCAACTTCTCTTGGCTGAAGGCACTAATAAATTTAGGCAGGAGTGGTGTGGGAGCATGCACGCATGCACGTGCACACAAGTATAGCAACGCCCCGGCAGCAGCACACGCTGTGTGCCACAGAAGCGTTTTTGCAGGGTTACAGAATTACCCAGGTGAGCTCTTCATTCCTGTTTTCCCATTTTTATTCAGCAAAACAGTCGTGCATTTAAAGAATACATAAAATTTGATTAATTAGCTTAAGATGTTTAACTAAAAAAAAACAATCCAGAAGAGATCAAATTTCAGCTAAATGTAGCTTCTTGCAGTTGGTGAGCCTTTTTTGTAGCACTGTATATATTGTATCCATTCCTGGCAGCAATCACAAAACAGGAAACTGAGAAGTTGAAAGTCTCAGAATTGTGCATTTGAAATTAGATGAGACATTTCCTTCTAATGTGAAACAGAAGTAACAAAGCAAAACAAGAACAGTCCCCTTTGTGCTGCGCACAGATTACATCATTATTCACATGAATTCCTTGCACATTATTCCTTTTGTGCCCTGCACTGATCAAGCATTTTCCCTTTTCAAAAAAAGCCTCCGGACAGTTTCGTAAAGGGTTAAAGCTTAAAAAAGGAGAAAAAACCCATCCTTGTTAAAGAATCCAGCAGTGCAAATGAAACCGAAACACTCGGTACATACACAATGGCCGCAACAGCTAAAAAATAACCCGTCAGCCTGGATGAAAAGTTGAAACACATAGTTAGAGGCATTTTAATAAAAGTGTTTAATGTTTCCATTCCACTCAAAGACAATCAGTTGCAAAATGCATGTTGAAAGCAAGAGTGAGTTTTAGTGATTTAAGGATGCTGAAAGCCATAATGCTATAAAAAAAGGCCAGATGTTCCAGGAATACTACAATATTCTGCAATTCCTTTTGAAGTTTAAAAAGAAAAAAGAAAAAAGCCACACCAAAAATAACCCTGCTCCTTTTCAAGTCACTTGCTTCTCAAAATAGCCTGCACTATTTAAAAAAAAGAAAATAAAATAAAAGCCCATGCCCACCAGATGAGAGGAAGCAAGGGAAGGCAGCGGCGGCCACGGGCTCCACGGCCACGCTCCCAGTACAGCCCAGTACAGCCCAGCAGAGCCCGGGGCCGGCGTGCCGGAGCAGGCGTGGGAGAGGCCGTGCGGCGTGCGCAGCCATCACGCGCAGGCATGGCTCTGCCTCCGCACGATCCGCCGCCGCCGCCGTCCGCCTGTTACCAAGCGAGCGCAGCCAATCGCCGTCCCCAGCGAGCACAAGATGGCCTTTGAACTCCCCACCAGCAACTTCCTGCTGTTTTTAGAGTACACACAGTGCAATGCAGTATGTCTGTCAGCTATGCGGCACAAAGGAACAGCCATTTTGTGACTGAACTGGACCCGCACCAAAATGCCAGGCGGTGCAGCCTTCCCCTCTCCTTTCACAGGGAACTGGGGCTTCCTGAGCACTACCGAAACGAGAAGGGGATGCCCCCTGCTTTCATCGGCAGCCAGGGAGGGCATTTTTTGTTTAATGTCTTCGTTCCCCCCCCCCAAGTCCTCTCGGCTGTAACTACATCTTCATAAAATGGCTGCCACGTAAAACGAGGGTGTTCTGCTCTGCAAAGGCTGCAGCACACGCTGCAGAGCACTCTGCCTCTGTAAGGTGGCCGCTGAGCAAAAAAAAATGCCATTTCATACCCCAGACTCCCAGCTCTCTGAACAGAAAACAGGCTGAGATCTAACCCACCACAACCCTTTTTTTTCCCTCCCCCAGAAAAATGATGGTTTAGCACTAGAGAAGCCAAGAGCTGGATACAGATGCAAGGGTTTGTTCAGCCCTGCAGCTTCGGTAGCAGAAACCATTCCCACATCAGGACATTTAGGAGGTGCAAGAGCAACTGCAATATATGCAGGCTGAGGGAAACAGGAGGAACAACGTATCCACCGCATGTTACTTGCTATCCCCTACAAAACTCACTCCTGGACTTCAGGGGGATCCCAGCCTGCCCCTGACCTCTGAAGTTCACATTAGGGTTGCACCATGGATGTACCCTCTCACCACCTGCCTTTCAGAAATGCAGCATAGAAGATGCTAGAAAACACACCAGGATTTTGTTCAATTATTTAATGCAAGTCCCAGATACAAAGGTGGTGGTTATTAGTAACTGCAGCATCCCAACTCTTATCCTAGGTGGAGAAAGTTGCATGAAATCAAACAGCTTCAAGTTTGGAAAAGATTTACTGTCAATACACAAAGGACAGGTGTTGCTGTTCATCTAGAAAGGCACTGAGTACACCCCTCAGTTTACAAACTGTGAAAAATTAACACCATTTCCCTTCCCAAGAATAATCATCCGTTTTGGGACAATTCTTAGGTACTTTTGGTTATTCAGCATATGCCTTTGTGCTTTCTTAGGACTGGAAAGGTAGGAGTCAATTCCAAACATATTCCCCAGTTTAGGACACTAAGGTGGTGTACAGGACTTTGTTTTCTTCTGCTTTAACACCTTTCTCTAGTCCTGCATCTTTGCTTCTCCAGCCCAGGTGAATGGCACCGGCCATATCTGCCTTTTCCACCCGTCTCCATCACCCAGGCCTCCCACCAGCGTTTATGTAACAGGACTTCACGTATTTCCACGATGCCGAGCTGGTCTCACAACCAGGGAGAAAGCTGGCCAGCAGCACGTGAAATGCAGACATCACTGCATTTCTGGGCTACAATAAAGCAAAGTGGTGGCTTTACTTCCTAGAAATCATTTCCCCTACAACTTCAAGTCAACCTCAGGAAGTAAAGCCCATTTTACGACATTCAGCTGACTCACAGCTCAGAAATAAGCTCGACAGGGCTCACTTACAAATATCCTGTGCTCAATTGTTCCCACACTTCAGGTGAGTGGATGTTACCCACAGCAAGTTTATTCTGAGAAAAAAAAATTTGTGAAGGGGGAGAAGGGTAACCCCACACAACAGGTGTTACATGTAAATTGATCAATTATGATAAATAACCTTTCAATGAAAACACCAAAAGCACACATGAGACACTATGCAAATATAATACCCCTAAGGACAAAAAAACCAAAGGTCTTCTTTCTGTGGAACTACTGCTAGATGTCTCCAATTTCACCTATTTAGCATAATATTTCTAACACCAATAAAATACCTTAATTTAGATTTCCTGAACAAATTATACCTATTATTGCTCTTGCTGATAATCTGCGCTTTAAAAAAAGCAGAGACTTAAATAAGCTGAATCATAAGTAATTTTTTTTAAAAATCGACTTTTTAAGCAATATTGTGTGTGCAGTATTCACAGTAATATAAAGATAGCACGGTTTGAAAGTCTGATGTGTTTTTAAACTGCATTATTATAAAAGCTCTGTATAGGTGCTATATGTAATGCTTCAACAGTCCCTGAGGCTAATTTAGTTGTTAATAATTTCAAATTAAACAAACTTACCCATATCCATTTTAGGATTTAAAATTTGACTGCAATTTCAATACATCCAGAATACCATCCAAGTTTATGCTAGAAGGTTATAGTACTTTGATAATATATATATTCCCACAGTATTTCAAGTTTGTGTGTTTAAGGAAGGTTAAATATTGGACATCAAGAATACTATTCAAACACCTGCAAACATCACATAGAGCACATGTGATACAACAGACAGTTCAGAATTCTTTTTTATTAATGTTGGTTAAAAATTACTGAAGACAACACCAGAGAAACAAACAGGCCACAATTCAATTAAAATTAACAAAATGCAAAACTCAAGTGTATTTACAAACTAGAAAACAAAAAATGCATATAGTTTAATTTCCAATTTTAAAAAAAGCCGACCCTTCAAATACAAAATGAGCAATTCCGTAATTATACTTCTGCATTCCTAGCAAACATTTCCAGTATTTCATACTTTTCCCACATCAAGGTTAAGTTTATAAAAATCTGTAAAGAATCTCATTACTCAACAAAAGTAAATAAAAACACTCTGAGCAAAAATACATTAAACAAACAAGCAAAGCATTTGAAGCCTCTTGTTAACAGTCCCAGTGTATATTTTATGATACGAAATGCTATCACCAGCAGGAGAAAGTCTGGTTAATTTGTATAAAAATATTCTAAAATACCTAAACAGTATCAAAGTTCTATAAGCTCAAATAAAATTTGAAGTAAGGGGTATCAGACAAACAGGCACTTTCCAGTTTATATTTTAAAATGAGCTTTTTTTCATTCATGTAACTTTTTCTTGTGTCTATTTACTATAATTTACTACTACACCAGGCTTCTGTATGGCCCTCAGTTAAAGTTTAGACTTCTGAGATTCTTCAAAGAAAAATTTGCCTTGTATGTAAAATGGTGCAATGCAGCAATGGCTAAACCGACAAGGTCATTTTTCACAGCACAAAAAACCTAAAAACTGAAATTCAAAAGCTGGAAAAACGTAATACAGAGGAAAGGGCTCCCCTGAATAAAGGTACAGTACCTTTTGACTATGACATGGGCCCTTAAGTCACAACACAACTTTCAGAAATTGCTACCAAAAAAAATTAGGGTGTGGCATGCTAACAATCTCAAGGTCATTCCTTAAAAAGGAAGCAAAATCAGTAAAATGTTTTGTATTAAGCACTAACAGTAACTCAAGGCTGTCAAAGTAAACAGGGTATTCACAGGTTTTACAAAAAAAAAAAAAAAGAAAGTTGATAGATCATACCTCGATGCATTGCTGTGGACTGAACCCTCCTCTCCTTGGCTTTTGTCTTTATTTCTCATCATCTTTTTATTCTTAAATATTAAGAGGGGGTCAGGGGTGTCTGTTTGCTTTGAAGTCCTGTGCCCAGGTATTTACTGTCAAAAGTTGAAAGAAAGGTAAGGTCCCAGTTCGTTTCACTGGCTTTCATTATCAGGAACAAAGTCCTGACGCTGCAATGATATTGTTATAACAATACACAACACTGATCAACACGGCAAAACGGAGATTTAAAACAAATAATCGTTTTTAGAAGAAAAATCTGAGAATAAACACAGTAGAGGAGCATCCTGCAAACTTTCCCAAAGTAACACTGGATGCAAATAATCTCTGTATCTTATTGCGTCATCCCAATACAGCTCAAATCGGTCGAAAATCAAAGTACTCAAAACGGCAGAAATCTAAAAATTATTATTAATTGCTCACCTACCTGATCCATGCACCGCCGCCAGGACCAAGTCGATATTAGTTTCAGGTAGTGGAAAAACATTAGATCCAAAATATTTAGAGTTATAATGATAAAATACGAATTTCAGAGAATGAAAAAAAAAATATATTCTAATCCCAAAAATATGCTGCCGATAAAGCAAAAGAAGCGATAATTAGTACAAAAATGTCCGGGGGAAAAAGCTCATTAGGAGAGCGCACAAAAATGGAGGTACGCCATGGCTTCTAAGCTGGAAAAACAACGACCTGGGCTCTCTCCACGGCTTCTTCTTTCCAGCAAGGCACGAAAAGGGAGCCCTCAAAAGCTGCTTTTCTGCCCGAAAAAGGTCCGCTCAGCCCCCGATTAGTGCCTAGGAGAGGCAAGGGGCTGTGGGGGCCCCCTGAGGCTGCCCGAAAGTTAGGGAAAGTTGCGTAAAGTGTTGGGGAAGGCACGGAGCTGAGCGCGCTCTCTCTAAGGCACAGCCGCCATCTAGAGCTCCTTCCCAGCTCTGAGCTCTGCCTTTGATTGACACTCTCTACATTTACCCCACAACTCAGGTGATGTACCATAGACCCACCCCTTCATTTCTACCAAAAAAAGAGATAGCCTCCACCTAAAGGGTGCCTGCTACCCCCCACAGCCCTGGCTTCTTCCAACTACCCCAGCTCAAGGGGCACCTTAACCCCATGTGGCTCAGGCACCCTTTTGAAACCAGAAAGAAATGGAATTTGTGCCTTTTGTTTTAAAGATTTGCTAAATATTTCAGTGCCTGGGCTAAAATTACTTCCTCCCTGGACAGGAAGTGGTGCTGTTACAAGCCATTTTGAAAGAATGGAAGTGGAGCTAACAGCCATGCAGCCAGCAACAACCCACCTTGGGGCTCACCCCACCCAAGGGGTAGCTTTTTTTTCAATTCAGTGGCAGTATCCCCAGACAACAGCTCCACCATTCGTCACCCAACACTTGCACTTAAAGCTTGGGACAAGAGCGTCACGCGCTCCTCAGAGCGCCCCGCATTGCTGATAACCCCCTCCAGCTCGACAGCGCCTCCCTAGTGGTTTTCCCCAACAACAAAAATCCAACAGCTACACAATTTTCATCAGTTAGGCGAAGGCACTACTGCAAAATAAGTCTGACACCATTAAAAGGGTTATTTTGAATTCACATTCTTAACCCATTAATGTTCGTTAACAGATTTTAACACAACAAATGAACGTTAAAGCCATATAATAGCCAAGCTGTAGAACTGGAAATCAAGCAACATCTCAAATACAACATCCTAGTATCGAGAGGATGCATCACAGAGGAAATGGAAGAGGTCCAAGCATCCCCTAACCTCTTGTATTCTGACTACCAGTTGCCTTCCCACAAGCAACAGCCTCCTTGAAGTGCAAGGACATCTTGCATATTCGTAAGCATCACAACAAGACAGCAAAATTGGACACTGGGGTCTGCTGGGGGGGGAAGGGGGTAATGGGCTAGTTTGGGCTTCTGTGGGGACATCCATGGCACAGCATCCCAACAGCCTGAAAACACTGGCTTCTACCAGTAGAACCAAGATAGTCCCTGTCAACTCCTCCACACACTTGCCATTCACATCCTCCAACAACCTCTCATCTCTCCACATCAAGAGGTTTGAGTAGGTACGCTCTGTTGCCAGAGTCCATTTTAAAGAATTTCACTTCACTGATTTACAGAAGACCCCTCGCACCTAAACTACAAGAACTAAAAAACACAATGCCAAGACCATTCCAAGCAATTTTGGGTAACGCTAAGAAATCCACTCATCTGAATGGGGATCCCTTTAGGTTGGTCCCAGTATCCAACTCCACCATATAACACATGGCAAAACCAAACTTGAATAAGCGTATATCAGCACAACAGCTAGATTAAACAGGTATGAACAATTCATCATGGTAAAAATGGATATTTACAAAGAAGTCTGAGCAAGCCAAATGGTTAAACACACAATGGGGTTTTGTCAGGTTTTGTTTGTATTTTTTGTTTGTTTTTAAAAGAAAACACCTAGGTTCTCAGCACCAGGTTTGCCATCTTGGCCCTCCAGCTTAAAACAAAGACAACTATGAATTTCAGGTGAAACATACATAGGAAGGTGGCTACAGTTTAACTATTTGATCCACAAGAAACTTGAAAGGAAATTGCTTTTTGAACATTAGAACCACTTTAAAATTCATTCGTAAAGGTTAACATGTCATCCGTAGCAATATCAAAAATAACTCCATTTTTTCTCATCAAATACATGGTACAGTATCACGCAGCTAAGTCTACATTAAATAGCGGTGAAGCAGATTGGACACTTGTACAGAACAATTTCAAGACAGAATAGACTGTTTAGGAAGTATATTGTCCAGGAAATCTGTTTAAAAGTTTCTGTACCCATATACAACCAAAGAAGCATACCTAAAAAAGTTACACAAAACATTCAAGTACTCCTTTATTGTCATATTTGCCCAGCCTTCAATTGGTATAAGTTTCAGCTTAAAATAACTTCAAGAAAGTTCAGTAGAAGCACCCTGACAATAGGCCAAGTACTGAAAAAACCCCTAACATTAAGCACCTGAATGAACAAACCAGCAAATAAAAATTCATTGGAAGTCATGGCAAAGTGAAGATAACTTGCAAATGAAAACCACATTTTAAATCAAGTATAGCACAAAATTTTACCTTGCCTTTAGTGCTTAGCAGCTAAAGTACTTCTCACTTTAATAGCAACCAAAAATGTAACCCACTTAAATATCAACACAATAAAAAAATATTCAGCCAGAAAGGACAAACACAAAGTGTGAAAGAAACCAAAACCTTTTATTAAGTCACTTAAAAAAAACATTACATTTTCTCCAAAAGGGTAGCAACAGATCTCTTACCAAATGAATTTGCCTGTTATGCATACACAACCCAAGAGTAAAATTTTGCCACCCAGTCCTCAATCAGATCCATCATTGGATAAGTCACTGATACAGTCCCCTGATTAATTCAAGTGCAAAGTCCAGTTTGATAGGATGATCACAACCCAGATCTTCTCTGGTTTAATAACACGAGAGTCCACGTTTTAACATCCTTTTCTTGGACAGACATATCACAGAACTCATGCATTAGTCCATTTCCTCAACCTCTCAATCAACAGTGGAACTGCCATCTTGGTGTCTCATTCGTAGACTCCTTTTGACACGCTTCATCTGATTGGATTCTTTATGGAAAATTAAAAGAAAAATGCTGTTGGAATACAGATCATATCTTTAAACTAAGACATTCAACTACTGTACCTTGAAGATAGTTTAAACATATAACTGATGCTTCATTCCACATTACACATTCCAGAACATCTACTTTTATCATGAACAAACAAGGTCAAATCATCAGTTCAAGAGTCAAAAATATAAATTTTAACCAAAACTATAAAGAAGTAGGGGAGAAATGATTAGAAGTTCAAGAACCTTTTCAGGCTCCATAAATTCCATATGAAATTTCTCTATAGTGTTAAAAACACTGAAGAAATCAATAGTGGGAAATCTGAGATATTTGCTCTGGCAACCATCTTTATTGGACTGACCCATCTACTAAAGCTCACACTGCTTAGTTGAAAACAAAGTTTATTATAATAAGCCGAGTTTTTTAACTACTGTCCATGCTCCCTTCTTCAAAGAGCATCTTCCATCAAAACCAATGTAATAGGCATGAAAACTGGTTTCCTATATACAGATGGTGGCTGGAGACAAGACATTCCACCATCTTAACCCAGTTTTCCAGCTCATGAAAGACATACAGCGCAACAGCAAACACACATTTATAAACAAACGGAATGACTGGTTTAGTTATTGGTGGGAAAGGACGTGTGAGAAGTCAGACGAAAATGGTAACAAGTCACACTAGTTGTCTTTGCCAAGGCCACCCTACTACTCCTGATCCATATTCCAACTTTACTCTTCATATAACAACCAAGCCCACAGTGAGTGACAAACCAAACTGATCAAATGACTTCCACCCAAATGTCCCCATCTTTACATTTTCTTCCAAGAAAATAAGCTCATGTACTTAAAAAAAATACTCCTCCTCTTAACGTGCAAATATCAAGTACAGGAAGTTACTAAGTGTTAAGAACATCATTTTAAAACCAGTGCTAACTGTAGAAGAGACTGACATACAAAAAAGGTTTTAAAATGTCTTCATGATTTTGAGTATCTGCACTCCAACGTCAATTTATTCTTCTGAACGTGTATAGCTTTAACCTCACTATAGTCTGAAAGCCAACTCCACCACTGTGGTGTTCCCCTGATAATCCCGGGCCGATTCTCACAAGTGTTGCAGAAATTACCCACAGTACAGTAAAAAAATCAGTGGAGCCATCTAGTGGTCTCTGCCTCATCGTTCCAGTTTCCCCATTCTCATTTCAAAATAACCAGTTAGAGCAAAGCAAACAGCAATGGAACCAGTGCAACAAGCCTCAGTCTGCCTTTCATAACTGCCTGTATGTCCTGTTTCATATTCCTCTATAGATTTCCTTGTTCTAAATACAATGGAGAAGTAGTATAGCACATAGAAGTGGAATGCAGGATCTGGTAATTCACTTTGCTTTGCATTGTGCAACGTGCGTAGTTGTAACAGTATTCAATCACGGGATCTTCACATTTTCAGAACCAGAAATTGAACATTCAAGTCTGCAGAAATTCTTCATTTCAAGCACTCAACTCATTCTCAGTTAAAATGGGAATTAAATATTTCGCAAGATTTTTTTTTCCCCCACACTAAACTAAAGAAACAGTTTTTGGGGTTGTTTTGGTTTGGTTTTTTTTTTTTTTAAGTTCTTACTGGTATACTAGCCTAATTCCAAATCCATTGAAAATAAATTAAAGCTTTGAATATTTTTTTATGCTAATGCCTTCACTGAGGTACCAAAACATGAAAAATAAGCCACCACAAAGTTGTCCATTATTGTCACAATCAAATATTCAGAAGTACTAATGTGAGTGCAGTGGAAACCCCATAAAAAAAGACCTTTACAATAACTACAAAAATTATTTTAAGAAACTTAACATAAGTAAATTTAATCACTGGCATCAGCTTTCTCCACCTCTCAAAAATGTAATTTAGTTACATACTAGTCAACCTTGAAAGGCCCTTTTCAGTTGGGTTAGCCTTCTGCCTTAGACACTAATGAGATCTGCCAAAAGCAATTTAAGGGCAAGTTTCCCTACTAGGTTCACCTGCATTTGGTTGTACCAACAACTTTGCAAGTAACCTCACCACATTCATTTTAAACTCTTCTCCTGACCTTGGAAAATAATTAGCAGTAAACGGAATGATGATATATTATAATTAAGAACATGCTACAACAGCACTTGTTCTAAAAGTTGTTCATACATCAAAAAGATGCCACAGTAATGGCCAAAATATTAATAGCAATCTGTACACTTTTTCACGTGAAATCTACATTTGCTTTAAAAGATTTCATAGCATTTGCTTACTTATAAATTAAGGCACATTTTACTAAGAAGTTTCAATAATGTTGCAAAAATACACTCCTCCTCCACTAAGACATATGCAGTGATGCTACACGTAAAGTAGCCATTGAATAGCCCAAATTTTTTGCTAGATGACATAAATATTTAATTCCTTCTGTAACATCAGTTAGGCATCATCCCATTTTTCAAGCTTTATTATCTACTATTTACTGTATTTGTTTCCACACACAGTATTTTGGTCATGGTAAATAAGGGACCTGGGTAGTCATGTAAAACTTTCAGAGTTTCCTTCAAATCACTGGTAACATATTGACACTCTTTATCAACAGACAGAAAGCATCCACAACCATGCCTAAAGGTTTAAGGCAACAGTTTTGAAACATACGAATTTACTAAGTTTTTCTCTTCAGTTTTTTGTAATTCCTTATTTGTCGCTCTACCTATGGAGAGACCACAGCAATAAAAGACATCTCTTACAGCCAAAACCATGGCCGCAGCAATTTCATGTCTATTGAAACCTTGCTTTTCTTAAGTATGAGATTGAAGGCCAATAACATGTAAAACACCCATGCGTCACCGCAAGTGCGTAAGACACTAATGCATTTACAAAGTTTTCCAGAGTGAAATGTCTCACACTGAGGCTTAAACTTAAAAACCAAGGTGACATACTGCTAGTAAAGGGAATTCACTCCCAACAGAGGGAGCTGAATGGACAGAATGAGGTTCTGAGCAAACCAAACGAAGTTCTACACTTCAGAGTTCATTAAAGCAAGATTTTATTTTCAAAGACACGTCTCTGATAACTTTTATAGTAGAGGAAAAAGCAGAGGTGCCCTTTATTGACATCTAAAGTCCATAATGATGTTCTGTCCAATCTTTAAAAGTAACTAAGTATTCTGGACAGTCCTAAGTCTGCTTTTACCACTATCAGATGTTCAGTAAGCACAGCAGTAAAAGCACAACTCATGCAGGATCAGGTATTTTTAGCTAAGAAAGGCTGTTTGCCAGGTTTCTCGGATTTAGAGATTAATTTCAGGTAAGATGTGACTTTATTCACAGAAGCACTCCTTTGTGGGTTTTATTTTTAAATAATAAATTTTATTGCATTAAGCAAAGTATGCCAACTTCAATAAAGCTCCTGGTGTTTTCAAGTATTTTCTCCCTTCTATTGAAAAAAAAAAAATATCAGTGCTTCAACTAAATACTATCTATGTTAACCAGAGAGGGTAATACCAGAGATTTCAAGATCCATACGTTTGGATGTTTTACAAATGCATTTTGAAGCAACTTCTTTTGAAAACAACTGTTTCTAAGTCAGTTAAGAGTTTCACATTCATCCCTTCCTTTAGGTAAGGATTATAAACCAGAAAAGGATGGAAGAATTACTCAGTGTGTAACTGAAAAGCCAAATTCCTGCTCAAGAAACCAGATCTGACAACAGCTAATTTACAATCCAATTAGAGAAAACAGTAAAAATGCACGAAGATGTAGGAAACAGATGAAGATTAATATAAAAATGAAATGAGTCACATGTTTAGAGATTATAGCAGGTGACTGAGGAAAAACAGCAACAGTGGACAGCATAGGAAGAGTTTTGAGGAATAGTTGGAAGGAGTAACATTCACTTCTAACATCGCAAGAAACAAGCTGTTCTACACATACCTGCAGCATGAAAAACAGCTTAAGACTTCTGAAAGAACAAAGTAATAAAACTTACAGTAGTAGAAGAGATGAAACACTAATCGAAGATCATCAAAACTGAGCACGTGTACACACAATAAGAACCGAATTCCTCTAAGTTGGTGAATTCTACTGATTTGCTTCAGGACTGAAAACTCAGTGATAAAACTGGTTCAAAATGAAATGTACCTAAAGGCAGCATGAGGCCACAATAACATGGCCTAGTGAGGTTTGCACCTTACCTCCACATGCTCCTTTTTCCTTTCAAAAGAGCTCTACATTAGTCTCCACATTATGCAAGTAGATGAGAAGAAAGCATGGGACTTTGGAGTAGCTGCTTTTCTAACACCTGAGGCAGCACAGATGGCCGTTTGTACAAGGTAAGCATGGTTGCTAAAGGTCTCTGCTAACATACATAGCCATTGGACAGTTAAAAATCCCTGTCATCTATCCACTGAAACAAGAGAATATTTGCATCTTGGAACAACATTTTTCTCAAGCTGTCTGCAGTCTAAGGAAGGCATTACTCAATCAGGTAGCATGTCATACTGAAAGAACTGTCTCCAAGAAACTGTCTCTTTTAAAGAGAAGCATACATTCTGAAGCATAGTTCTACAGGAATAGAGCTTCCCGCTAAAAAAAACGTTAATTCACGTACACAAAATGCAACGGATGCCCTAATTAAAGACGTAGAATCAAGGAATCTGAATTTTAAGCAGACAGGAAGACAAAAGGACTTGCGCCTTTCCAGAGACAACTCCCAAGAAAGTCACAGAATGTGCCAGAGACAGCAAAAGGTCATCAAGACCAAATTCCTTTTAGTAAAGGAAACTGGAGAAAATCTTATCCCCATATTCATCCAGTACAGAACTGAATGAATTTTTCTACTCAAGCCTGCCAATTTTGCATTTTGACTATATGGGAAATGATTCCTAAATTAAGTCTATCAGCTAGCAGCTTAATACAGGGAACTGTATCAGCATTACATACCATTTTCTGCAAAGCTGAAGCTTTATGAATGAAGAACAGAAACAGAACAATCATAGAACATAGAAGACAGTGACTATCTGCTCAAATACCCTCACTAATCCTGACAGAAGCATAAAAGGACAACACAACATGCTTGTAAGACAAGTTCTTCCTGCTATGATACTTTCCACACCATTTGTTATCCAAATTTTGTGTAGTACTTCTCTGTAGAGACAGATATTTGTGTACCAAACCCTTCTGAACAAGCAAGTCTATGATTTAATAGTTCTCAACAAAATATGGAATCAAATCACAGAAGCAGAAGACCAAAGAACTACAATTAGATATGAAAGCTGTTCTCCCGCGAGACAGGTTGAGAGTACTATCCAAGCATAGCTTCATTTCCTAAAAGCCCCGCAAGAATGCTCCTGTGGTCCTTCCAACTAAGCCTTCTAGAAACACACATGCACACACAGACACACTTTAAGGAACTTCAAGATGTACTCAGCCAAAAACTTCAGCAACTTAAACATTATAGCCATGTGTGTTTGTTGGGGTTTTTTTTAAAGCTAGAAAGTAAATGTTATTAGGAATAACAACTTACCAGTGCTTCAACCAAGAGCAGTTATTTTGCTTACAGTGAGTAAATCAATTCCTCAA
>NW_008824243.1:8627908-8635828 GCF_000699105.1 Pygoscelis adeliae
AAAATGATATATTAAACACTTGAATTAAAAGAAAATTAAAAAATGAAAAAAAAAACCTTAAGGGTCTAGAAGACCAGAGCACTAGCCTAAGACTATTACAGAAGCGCTATCCTCAAATGAAAAAAAAGAAAAAACCACATTCCCAGCAGATCACAGCATACGGTACAAAAGACATTTTTATAAAAAAATTTGAATTATCACTAGGCAACCTGTTATCAGAGAACCTGTGCAAACCACCCAAGAAATTCAGACCCAGTCCTGTACACAAATCCCTTGAGAAAGAAAGCAACAACAACAACAACAAAATCTTTTTTGAAAAAGATCAATCAGGCATCAAGTGGAAGTATGCTGAAACTAACTGATCTGCCCTTCACATAAAAAGAGTTAAAATACTCATTTTACTAAGAGGTCGTATCAGCTAGATGCAGTGGACTATTTAACACACTAATATGGAACAAGTTATCCCTATATGGGCAAGGCTCAAATTTGAAAACTCAACTTTGAAAAATGCTTACTGGCAATCCACATCAATAAACATTTAATCAAAATCACCTTAAGCAGAGGTAGCAAGATTAAAATAAGACCTAAAACTCTAGAACTCATGGATCCCTTTTTTTTTTTTTACTGTAAATTTCAACTGCATGAAGTCATCTACTGTCATGAGCCATACAAGTTACCCATCTAACATGTACAAGCAAGCTGCTTCTCTTGTGATCTCTCAGAATCTACTTATATTGGAATATAGCCTCAAATACATAAAAATTAACGAACCTATTCAGTTATGTCATACTATGCAAAATTTTCTACAATCTTCTAAATTCTCTTCAAACTGATAGCTACTCAGATGTGTAGGAAGAAAGCTGTGATGAACAGAATTGTAATTTGTTGATGTAACTTACTTGAAATGATTAATATGGAAAAAGATCCCTTTAGAAAGGGGAAATGAAATAATTCTAGTAAACTGGCTCAAAAACGCAGAATATCCAAATGAACATGAAATATAGAGGTTTAAAACATGCATTTATAGTATGATCCAACAGCTGCTATTAAATGGAAGCACAAAACTGAAGTACTTCTAAAATGGTGGATAGGCACTTCTAGAAGCAGCACAACATGGTTGCTGAACTTTGATCATCCAAGAGGCATCTATCAGTCATGCAAAGTGAAGACACGAACTAGGTAAAGAAGTTTACTTATGCTCTTTAAACCTCCTTCTCTGTCCTATATGTACCATTTCACTCAAATAAAAAAGCCACTTAGAAACGACGATTTAATATACAAAGACTAGGTAAAGTTAATGATTGAAAGATTTTCAGCTCACAACTCTGCCATTTTTAATAATTTACAGGACAGTTAAACATACATCATCTGCATTCACGTTGGTTCCTGTTTTCTTTAATTCTAGAGTTAGCATCCAGTTATGGTAATTCCACCAAAACTTTAATGAGGATACTTAACATGACTTCATATCACCACAAAGGAACAGCTTCCTCTCCTGAAAAAGTTACTAAGACTTGACCAGAGCGCATTCTTCTGACCTCAGCAAAATTTTGCAAAAGGAATCTAGTATTTGTCAAGGTGGTATCACTTAGTAGTAGTAAGACTTCTCTACTCTGAAGTGAACGAATGAACCAAACAATGAGTTTTGTAAAAACAGCACCAAGATGTTAATAATGCATTACATTTCATTCACATGATCACACGAGTGATCATTTTTCCACCATTATAAAATATACTACCGTATTCTGAGTTTTTGAATTTTAATCAAAACACATTCACGCCTGAACTATAGAATGTATCACAAACTACAGAGCAAGCAAATACAAGTTTCAGCTGAAAAAAATTTGCCTTTCAGATCAACACCTGTATTTCCTATTTAACATTCCATTTATTTAATAGATGTCAAACTGAAAATCTTTTAATCAGACTACTTGCAGTAATTGCTGTAGCCCCTATGTGATTAAGAAATCCACCCCCTATTTAAAAATAAACATGGATTTACTTCTTTTTTTTAGGTAGTCTTATAGTTGTGGCTTATATTTATTTTTAAATTATAGAACGAGATGTCATAAGTACAGTACGGCCTACACCACATAAAACGTGCCTTGCATCATAGGTCCATGACTCCACCAAAAGACTGGCACTGCTAGCTCTAAGAATCAGGAAAGCGTATCTCCTTTTACAGCATGAGGTGAGGTCAGACGCTCTAAAGCTATTTACCTGACATCAGATTCTTTCTCAGGATAAATTAAAGTATTTCGGCAAAGATGATATATATCACCACATCAATGTTTTTCCATATAAGCTGTCAATGCTACAAAATGTATTGTATGAGAATACTTAATATGGCTTTGTATCACCACGGAGGAACAGCTTCCTCTACCAAAAGAGTTAAAACTCAGCCAGAGAGCATTACTCTGACCTTGTCAATCCTCATTAGTACGCTGTAGGGTGGTCACGAACTTAAAACTCCTCAAGTCCCCAGTAGTGTGCATCTAGCCTACTGAGGTCTACCTAACCTAAACATCAAGCTGCCATTTACTAGATGAAAACATGTTGTTCTTACAAGAAAAGGTAGCTCCAAAGGGCTCACAAAAGTAACAAGGGACATTTAAAACTGTTTTTATTATAATATCTGTTCAACACAAACAGCATGATGACCATATAGGAAATATATAAGACCATTAAGATCAAAGTGCTTAATTTCGTATTCATCACAAAACGCTCAGGTCAGACAAGATGACTCTGCTCGAGCACTGTATTTTATTTTTTTTTAAGAGCAGGTCAATTAAAAATGGCAGCTTTAGACATTTAAGGATTTAACATTAGGAATACAAGTCTTGAGTTTGAGAAGTCCAGCCCCATCATTACTATCAGACTTTTATGTGAGTCAGGCTAGTCTTGCCTTTATCGTAATAGACTGTGCAATATCTGGTGATTGAAAATTCACGTGGGATTTCAAATATGTTCTGCTGTTCTTCTCAAGGTACCTGATAATTTCTAACACAAACTTCTAATTCTCAAGCCTCACATCAGACAGTTACACAATGAAGTTCTAGAACATACGAGCCTTGTTCGTTAGCTGTGTTTTGTTGCAGGACATCCACGGTGTATGGTACATGTCTATTATCTGTAAATATTATTTGAATTCTGTCTTGCATATTAGCAGTGACTTACTGCAGATAAAGGTTTATTACAACCTAAAGAGACATTTTTAAAAAGCTTATGCAAAATTGGTACATGACTTCTCTTGTATGAGCAGGCTGAAGCCTTCATCCAAGCCAAGGAGAACAGCTGCACTCAGGTAGGGGTTCATAAGATCTGTATTCTTAAGTTATCATGATAAATTATGTAATTTTTAAAAGCAAATTATCAAGAGTATTTTTGGGAATCCTGATACACGTCTTCATGAAGACACCTTACGCTTTGAGGTCCTGAATACGTACTGAAGTACATTAGCATGGTAAGCTGCGAAAAAGAACCAGTTAAGACAGGCAAACAAGATCCCCAACTTTTAATTACACAGTGGTGAAAGCATGACTCAAATGTAACATGTTATTCTGCCTCTAAATGCAGAATCTTAAAGTGTAAAAAAAAAAAATCATCAAACATTAGAAAGCTGATTTGTTTATACTGCAAAAAGGACAGCAAGATACTTCTTAACAACTGGGTGCAGGTTTAGACTTTTAGAAACTCTTTTTTCAGCGCAAATTTTACTCTAAGTTTATTGTATAAAAACAATTTATTGGAAAGGAAAAGCTTATGAGTGTCACTTGCTAATGAACCAATACCCTGAACTGAAGGAAAGACATTTCTAAAGTTTGATTAGACTGAATGTCCTTAGTAGAGATGGCAATCCTCATAAGCACAGCTTTATTTTACAATGTGTTGACATGGTCATTTCAGATTCTTAAAAAAAGTCTTATTTATGAGTGACCATAAAAATCTTAGAAGATGTGTAAGGAGACATTAACATTACTGTATTTAGTACATACTAACAGTTTTCAAATGTACTAAAACTTGAAAGAAAATTCAACAAGGTAAAATATTGTAGCTTAAATGTTCAGTGTTTATTTTGCTAAAAAAAAAAAATTACTTCCAGGATAAGTTAAAAAAACAAAACAAAACAACCACCACCACCACAACACAGTATAACATACCTGGTATGCACAGTACAGAATTTTGCTCAAGGTCTTTTAACCCAACCAGCCATCTGAATCTTTGGAAGTAAGAACAATATCCAGTAACAGCCTTTAAAGAAAAAAAATAAAACCAGGTTTGTCTGAAAACAAAGGTACATACAGATTTTACCTACAGTTCTAATGTTCTTGACTGATATAAACATGAATATATAAGTATGAATACCTGAAATCTAGGGTTATTACTGTCATATACAAATTCTACAATATCTCCAAGCATTAATGTTACAAACTCATTAAGTACAAAAACCAAACATTTTTAAAGTTCAATGCACATTTTCACTGGTGAAATGGGACATACAGAACTTCTAGGTTTATATGAAAATACTGTCATTTCCCACCGAATACAATGCATATGTATGTGTATACATATATTAAAAAAATAACAATCTACTTAGCTTTAGTAAACTAAAATTTATACAGAAGTAGCAGCATAAACATCACGTTATTTTAAAAGTCTACCCGTATCTGCAAAAAAAGGCTTTTAAGAAGTCCAGATAATTTATAAAACGTGTCCCCTCCAATTTAAAAATTACATACTTTTTTCCCCTCGTCTGCACAGTAGCAAAAAGGCAAATCCCCAGATCAAAAAAGAAAAAAACAAGGAAATGAACATACTACCACAAGTTATAACCACTCTTACCTAAGAAAATAAGGTATGAACGATTATTCTGGAAGCCAGTCAGGAAACAAGGTATTGTTCATGGAATTCTACCTAAAAAAAAGAAAGTACGGAAATTTTTAGCATTTTCCTTTAGAAAAGCAGAACAAGTCAGATGCTTGAATTTTATTGATGTTTAGGTAATTATTAAGTTAGGAAAAACTTATGATAGCAGTAACTGTATCTTTAGAACTGAACTCTAAAAATAAAAGTATGGGTGGCTGTACATACTTGGCTGAAGAAAAACACTGGAGATGAAGACTGACTGACATACAACATGCATTATCTGTATTTTTGCATGAATAACTGCAACCTGCTCTTCTGCCTCCCATTACTTTAATTTTGAATGACTTAAAGATCTAGTGTCTAGTCAATTTAAGATTTTTTCTTAAGAGTAATTTATCACACAATACCTCTCAGTCCTTGTACTTTTTTTTTCCCACATTAAAGTCTTTAGAAGAAGGCTATGCAAAATTAAATAAAACCTCTAGTAATAGCAAAGTAGTTTTAAAATGGCTTCTGCCATCAGCTTCTCTGAATTTTAAGTCAGAAGTTACTTGATCTCCCCAAAAGAGATATCTTTTTTGCCCTTCAGAATACAGTTTTAAAACCTTCAGCTTCTTTAACCTTTAATCACATCCCAAACTATGCTCTTTAACACAAGGAACACCATATTTGCACTACCTCTAGCCAACTTTTCTCGCCTTTTGTGAAAAGGCTTAAGATTTTATTTTGCAGCATTTATATTTATCACCACTATTTCATACTCTAGAACAAGTCTGGAATCATTCTGTAAATACGTGGGTAATTTAAAAAAACATTTTAATGTTACATTAAAAGACATCTAAATATAAATTAAAAATCCTATACCTTATATATACAAAAATGCAGAAGCATTAAATAAAATACATTAAGAATTAAGAGCAATTTATTTTCAGAGACACTTAGCTGCTATTTTATTTTCAGTCGCTGAAACAAACAAGGTCAAAGCTATTTAAAAAATTATCCCCTAACATATTAAAAAAAAGAAAAATACAGCAGACACCCACCTAAAGCTAGAACTTTCTTTTCAGCAAAGTGTGTATGTCAGAAGCTGTTCTACACTGCAGAACTGTTGCTGGGGTTATAAAACCACCATAATCCAAATCTAAAATAAA
The DNA here is from genome assembly GCF_000699105.1 of Pygoscelis adeliae. Taxonomy (NCBI): domain Eukaryota; kingdom Metazoa; phylum Chordata; class Aves; order Sphenisciformes; family Spheniscidae; genus Pygoscelis; species Pygoscelis adeliae. Next base: position 8,633,926 of record NW_008824243.1, read on the forward strand.
GATTCCGAACACTCTGCATAAAGGTGATAGCAGTCCAATGGTTACTGAAACTTGTATTTATATTTTCCAAAAAAGCCAACTTTCACTGTTGTAATGACGGATTCGTATTTGCAGAGGAAGTACGGAAAAAATGTAGATTTACCTCCAACTGCAATATTTAAAACCTGCACAGAGTTTTATAATCCTGTACAAGTGCACACCAGATAAATCCAACAAATACGGCTATACACAATCTCCAATTAAAACTGAAGTTCTTAATATTTACTTTTTGCTCTACTACAGTGACTTTTTATACATTTGGAATTACAATTTTACCCTTAAATTGGTAATTGCTGAATGCGAGCCTACGCAAAACAAACATCAGGCATTCCATTTAAACTTGCGTTTTTAGAAAGTCTTGCAATAGGTGTTGTACAACTTCTAAATTATTAACCATCGAAACAACGATAAAAATGCTACGTAAACAGAAATGACTGCAAGCTCCCTGAAAAATGCGTAAACTGAATACTAAAGCCAAAACTGACACCCAATAAATGCTTTTTAAAAGCTTTTAATGTCACACACAAACCCACTTGTTTCCTTATCATGTAAATACATAAAATTAAGTAACTACCTTTTCTTCTCGTAGTGTCGTCTAAATCACAACTGTAGTATTTTGCCAACTTTAAACTGTAGACTTGGCATGATCGACCTTTGTTTTTTGTAAGCTTGTAAGTTTTTGTATTGCGGTTTTAATTGCAAAATCATATTGCCCGTAATTCTTAAGAGTTTTCTTTAAAGTTCTAGACCTGAACTGCTGTTTTTCAAGTGAAGTAAATTTCTATCTATTGTTTCAGTAAAGTACTAAGCTGTCTCATCCGCAGCCTGTTTTTTTCTTACTGGTTTAGAAAGAGTTAAAAGCCAACACCCCACAAAAAAACCACCAAGTTTTATTTTTAAGAGAAAAGGACATGGCGTCTTTGTTCTTACAAACTACGAAAACATATCCCTATCTGAGCAGCAACGGGCAACAAATGCTCTTTAAACAGATACGGGCTCGGGGCGAAACATTTAACTGATGATGTAGTAGAGTCTTCACCTCTCCCCCCCCTCCCCTTACTGCTGCATTGGAGTTATAAGCTGGTTTGCAGATGCCCCCCTTCCATACTGCACTGGAGGGGAACAGGTCTGCAGCCCCCCCTCTCCTCACTGCTGCATTGGGGAACCCGTCTGCAGCTGCCCCCATCCTCCGTGCTGCATTGGGGGACGGGGTGTGCGGAGCCCCCTCGGTGCTGCATGAGCGAGGGGGAGGGGGAGCGCTCTGCAGCCCGGGAGCCGACGAGTGTCAGGGGGGCGGGCGCCGGGGCGGCCCCCCCTCCCGCCGCTCCCTCCCCAAACCGCGCGGCTCCCCCCTCACCCAAAAGGGGTCACGGAGACGAACGGGGGTCCCCAAGGTTCCCCTCAGGGAGCGGCGAGGGGGGGCAGGGAGAGCCAGGCGCCCCCTCCCCCTCCCAGCTCCAAGGACATTTTGTTTTTCCTCCCAAGGACAAAGGACAATGAGAAGCGAGGAGACTCAGGCACTTACCCGGCGAAGAGACCGCGCGGCTCCCCCCTCACCCAAAAGGGGTCACGGAGACGAACGGGGGTCCCCAAGGTTCCCCTCAGGGAGCGGCGAGGGGGGGCAGGGAGAGCCAGGCGCCCCCTCCCCCTCCCAGCTCCAAGGACATTTTGTTTTTCCTCCCAAGGACAAAGGACAATGAGAAGCGAGGAGACTCAGGCACTTACCCGGCGAAGAGCAGCCCGTTGGCAGGCAACGGGGGCCCTGAGAACGGGGCGCTGCTCCCCTCCTCGCCCTGCCCGCGGCGAAGGACGGCCCCGCGCCCGCCCGGCGACGGAGAGGCGCGGGCAGAGCTCCGGAGCCCGG
>NW_008824243.1:8636498-8643857 GCF_000699105.1 Pygoscelis adeliae
GGAGCGCCCGCCCCGCCGGCGGCCCTCGGCCCTGCTGCCACCCCCTCCCCCAGCCCCACCGGCTGGGGCGTCCTTAGCTCCACCCCGCCTCATCTCAGCCGTGACCCCGCTCGGTCTGAGCACCGCCTTCTCTTCTAGCCGACGCTTCAGAAATCCCTTCATACCTCGGCCTGCCCAAGGCGTCCCTCGCCAGCCTGCACCGATCTACAATGAGGTTCGACCCCCTAACTTGACTTGTAAGAACCCCTCACCTAACAGCCCAGTTTGCCACCGCACCCTATGCTGCCATTACTACAAAAAGCACCTCTGTTCCCATTAGCCCTTGATACGCAGCAGCCCGACCTGAGCCCTGGCACAGCCTACCCGCCAGCCAGGCCTGGACACCGGCTCCACTTCACCACAGAAAGTGGTGCCACAAACACCTTTGTCTTCTTGACCCAAGTACAGCCAACTGCCCTGGGCTTCCTCTGCATTGTACACCCTCAACCTGCTCCTAAGCCCCTCCAGTGGAAAGAGCCAGAGTGACCACATCACCTGCCTGTCTGCCACATCAATCCCAGTCCTCATTAGAACCTCTCAAAAACACCACAGACACACAAATAAAACTAGGTATCTGCTTTTTTTAGCCAACACCATAGAAACTGTCTCATATGCCAACCTCACCAGGACACCGTCTCCTATTTTGACTACTGCCATGGAAACCACTTCAGATATCAGCACAATAGAGGGGCATGCCCCACGTTCTTGGTCACCATCATAAATGCCTGTCCCCAGCCAGTCGGTTATGATATTTGTCTGGAAGAGGCACACCCAGCAAACCTGACAGAACAGCGTAATTAATATTGACATACTTCAGCAGACACTTTGACTGATATGCATGCCTTTCTCCTCTTATTTGCACAGCTTACTCCATTAAAAGCAGAGAGAAAGGTGTCCCATTCTTCCTTTTTTATACCAATAATGTGTGTAGTTATGGCAGCAGTTAAACCAACAATGCTTAAAATTATTATGGAAGGTCTCAGGAGCTAGTCTGGCACTTGAAATCATGCAGTTGGACTTTAGCAGCGATCTGCCGAGCTGGGTCCTGGAAAAGTCAGAAGTACCTGGTCAGCTGAAAAAAATTGCTCGCTAATGTCCCTGAGGAGAAATGATTTTGAGCCAAGAGATGCATTTCCTTTAAAAATACAGAGAAAAGCCAACCTCCCTGTATAGGATAGCAGGGGAGGAACACACAAATCTACTGGCTTGGAGACAATGGTGCTAAGGTGGTTACAGTCTTCAAAGAAGGGGAGGGGGGGGTGGCCTGCATAAAGGTACCACAGCATGGGAGCCTCCAGCCAAGGAATCAGTGGTGGAACTAAACAGCAGATACTGCGTCTCACTGCAAGAGGGCCCCCCCAGAAGAATTGAAGTTCTAGTCTACAGAGACTATGGAGAGCAGGAAGCCGGTTCTGCAACTTCATTCCCATTCAGATTCTTGCAAAGGCTAATCCTCTTGCTCTTAGTGGAACTACTCACGCGTAACTGTATGTAAAGCAGTTTGCATGGACAGAACCCAGATGCTGTCCTCCTTGGAAAACTACCAACAGCAAAGAAAGGGGAAAGGCAACCAAGGATAAGGCAGGAACTAGATAAAAGTAGGGCACAGTCAAAGCGCTTCTACTTATGTGGGCATTTTTAGCTGACGCTGCAAGGTATGACACTTCACAGCAAGGACCGAGATGAGGAGTTCAGTGTATGATTTCCAGCATTTCTATTGTTTCTTCCCAGAATACAACTACATTTCTAGAAAAATACATAAAGTGTGATCACTTGCAATAACCACATGAAAGGGAGAAAAGAGATCAGGCATTTGAGGCATAATTGCACTTTGTAAGAGTAGTGTGATTCCAGCTGGAAGAGTTTAAGATTGTAACTAAACAAGACCTAACCTGTATGCTCAAAACTGTTACCTGATTTTCTCTGACTATACCAGACTGTCTAGTATAATAGACTATTCCTGTTTTAAAAAAAATCATGTACATTTACAGACAGAAATGTTTTTGAAAGTTACTGTATTGCTGCTACATGTAACCAAAAAATTACTGGAAGTCCAACATCCTCATTAAATATATTCAGTGCTGCTTTTCTGCTTCCTGGCCACCAAGGCCTAAAGCAGCTCCAAAAAAGCTTATGCAAGTATCCATTACCTCTTCTGTTTCTTGGCTTCAAGTGAGTTATGTATGTATGTGAACATAAGTACAGTCACTCTTCTCTCCAGAGCCACGGCACTCAGACAACTTTGCTGTTCACGTACCAGTAAGTTTATCTGTTTACATTCTTCTTTCCAATGAAACAGTAGAACGGTGCTAGTCTCCTTTTTCACATTTTTATCTCCCATGGTCAGCTCTGTATAAACACAAAATTCTCACTCCTACTGCCTCTGCGGTTACACCAGTTTCTTCCTTCTAAATTCAGCATTTCTACACAACTGCAAATTCCTCCATACAGTTTATTTCTTCTGTGTTAGATGACACGTTTTCTTGCTTTGTGTATCATCAGACCAAATACTTCAGCCATGTTTTATGAACCACATGTCTGATAATAATGAGACAACTTACTGTTTCCATTACTAATTTGGGAACTATTTTCTGAGACTGCATTTGTGGCTAGAATTCCAGATAGAGGCACAAAACCTCACTTTCTGGTACTCACCCAAACTATTTTCTTCTACAACCTTTTTTCCTTCCCCCCAGCTCCCATGAAGATTGTTATTATCCCTTAGGGACAACGTGCAAAAGCACACTAATTTCACAGGGCAGTGTCCCTTCCCTGCCTGCCCCAACATACGCTCTGTACCAGAGGATACCAGAAGATTGGTGAAGAAGCCTGTTCTTTCCGACACATGAGGTGCAAACGTAGCATACGGGTCTTTGGAGACACAAATATAATGGAAAGGCCAGAGATCTGACACCAATATTTCACAAAATGGTTAAGTATTGTATCTGCCTTTTGAAGTGGAAAACAGGAGTCTAAACAAGATTGAGAGATGTGCAATGTCACCGAACTTTTCTTCGACCAAAACTCTATCACTTTTCAGGAGAAATCAATACCAATTTTCTAGGCCCTAAGCCAAACATAATAGTTTGGATTAGTTCGATAGAGAATATGCAAACAGGATATCAAATGCCCTTTGAACACAGCAAGCTGTTTTGTGGTAGGCATTTAACTTCCTCCAAACCGGGTGTTCACAGAAATTGTCGCTTTGTCCTGAGTAAAGCATAGCTCTATTTTCTATTTTTGTATGTGACCTGTAATATGTTGCTAAAACAAACACTCTGCTTTTTTCTCCTTCTGTTTCCTTCCTCAGAAATTCACTACTAAAATCACAGTAATTGTACAGGCAGATACACATTACCTTCTATCACACTTCTGAAAACCTGGGATTTTGGAGCAGCGTGCACAAAGATGCTGTAAGAGTATGGCTATGCCGCTGTCATCTGTGGCCTTTTCATAGCAGTGACACAGAGTAACATCAACTGACAGAAACGTAAATAAAGACAAAGTTCTTCTAGGTATGGAACCAACTTCCCCCCGTGACTGGTGAAGATGATTATGGTATATTGATCCTAGCTAAAGCTTCTTGCTACTGTCGTGAGATAAGCAATAACAGCAGCAGCAAGGATAAAAACCAATTCTAGCAATCAGCTCGTGCTATTCATTCTGTTCTGGGTCTGGAACTGGAATTCAAATCCAGACTTTTGTTCCAGCCTGTAATGAATAATTGCAAACACATCTACACACATAGAAAGAGCTTTTACATACGCCCTTTTTGTTTCTAGGATTTAACACTGAAAACTAAGATTATGTTAATAGGGTGGTTTCGCTAGCACTTTTATGGTGCTCATGTTTAGAACGATGAACCTTGTGAGCCACAAGAAAAAGATTTATTACCATGAATAATGAGAAACAAATTCTTATCAGTGTCATTAACATATGGTAAAGAAAAAATCTTTCAATCTGCTCAGCCAAACTCCAGTGCTTTTTCAGTTTATTCAAAACGAAGCAATTTTAACCAAGATTCAGCTCTTTTTATTCCTGTTTTCAAAGAAAAAATAAGTTATCAATAAAAAGTATGAAGAGGTAATGGAAGTGAGAAATTGAACCAATATCTTTTGTGGGATTTAACTGTCTTTCCTAAGCAAATTTTTAACTTGTCACAATGCATCAAAGAATCAGTATTGTTTCTGTACACGTGATCTTGTGGCCTGAGCTCAAATTTTAGATCTAAGAGCTCCTGAACTATCTACCCACCTCGCTATTTCAGTTTTGCATGAGTTCCTGTATACAATAAGGCAAATAAAAGACCAGTAACTGTTGTCTAGTGAGAGGATTAATTATTGTGCTTTATATTAGCTTGACTAAGGAATATACATTTCTTTTTCTTGAGAAATCAAGTCCACTTTTCTTAAGGAGGTCTGAAGCTTGAAGTTCTGTGTTATTATTACAGATCATCTTCAAATTATCCCTTGTTGCCATCTTAACTGTAAGAAATAGTAACCATCTCAGTCAAGGTACTCGTGCTGTATTTGGCCAACTTTTAACATACAGCAATTGCCTTAAATGGCAGTCTTCGAGGTATAAGAAAAGTGGAAAGATACAGTAGCCCTTATTTTGATGAAATCTTATGACAGTTTAAAACTCTAGACTGTTTTGAACTTAAAGAATTTGGGTGATTGTTTAATAATATATTTAATTGCTTCTTAAAGTAAGCCACTGGAGCTTGGAACAACAAATCTGTTTCTTTACCCATTTTTTTAACCCCTGCTACTTGTATGAAATGATCTGTTTTTTTAAGGTCAGCTTTTAGGTAACAAACTATTTTGCTTGGCTTGGCAAACTTTTATAAGAGGACTGGGACACGGTAGGAAAAAAAATACCGATTGACCATTTTGCCTGTACCTACTTAGACACTAGAATTTATACAAGTGCTAACAAGGTATTACATGTCTCCGTACATGAAAAAGAATGACGCAACTTTGCTTATATACTGAAATCACCTTTGAAAGCAAGTAAGAAACTAACATGCACCTTCCCAGGAACTTCAATACCTATAGCTACAGCATGCAAAGGCAGGTTCTGTGACTTGACTTTAACTTCTCTGTACCGATAAAGTTTGCTTCTTGGAAACTTCCAGAACTAGAAACGTGCAAGGATAGACATACTGGTAGGGTTTATAAATCCCTTTAAAAGGTAGAAGCTGCAAACAGTGTTCTTTATCTTACCATTCTGGCTGTAAATATGGTCTGCAGAGTCATAGGAGCATTCTGCTGAGCTGGGAGATGGTCATTGTTTTATCAGGAGTCTGTAAAAAAAAAGCATTGACAACATTAAGAGAGCCATACCCAATCTGATGTTTCAAAATAAAGATATTGTTCTCCCATTTTCCAATATATCACACAATTGTCACGTAAAGAGTCAGAAGAGAACATTGTATAACTTTTAAGCAAAATCTTCAGAATATTTGAATTTTAAATGCAGCTGGGAAAATAATACATTTTTAGAAGATCTAGACAATTAAATTAATAATAATTTGGGATTTGTTTTAAACTTAGGTAATTTGAAATTCTAGCATGATTACATCCTTGTGCAGATTTAAAGTTCATTTTCCAAAGGCATTCATCTGTCCATCCTTGAAATTTATTTGCTGCAAACATGAACCAGTAAAGCTTGATTGCTTAAGTGTTTGAGGAATATGATCAGAAAAGGGAAAACAGACTTAGCACAAATGTGTTTACACATCAAAATCAAGGACAAAAAAAAAAAACCAACTATAATTATGCTCTAATTTTTATTTTTTACTAACTCTCCATTTGAGTTCTAGTGGAGACTTTGGAAAGTTTAGATGACGAGCACAACAAGAAGTATACTTTCTTGGTAAATCTCCTTGGAGGTTTGGAGGCAAAGGGCTTCATACTAGCCTTGCAAACATGATGAATTTCACTCAAATTGAACAAGATGAATTACAGCTATTCTAGAATGAAAAGAAAAACAACCCAGGCCTCCAAAACCGCAAGTATAGAACTGGGATTTTTATTTCAAGCAAGTTTCAAGCCTGTTTCCATAACGAACTTCATTCTGGTCTCTTGTGTGCAGGCAGCACTGTAGGGCATTTTATTGATTGCTATATAATAGTTGACAAAATGATGCATTATTCAGCAAATTGCCACATGCAGTGAAAAGAAACTGTGCCTTTTTTCTGAAATCTTACAAGCATATGCTTTTTTTATTTTATAGACAGTCTGACAAAGCACTGAATCACCCTGTTGTAACATACCATATATATAAAAGAGAAGACCTCTTATATTTGTAGCTCAGAACAAACTTCTTCATATTTGTCAACACTTGTTAGATGTGGAGTTCAATCAATTTTTGATGTAGTGGTACTATATCAGGGACACACTTGGATTAGAACGTCACCTGAACAGAAATAGCTTCTGTGTCAGACCGATGTTTCCCATGAGCTTTTATGTTTTCTTCCTACAGTCGATTCGCTATAAACTGGCTCCTGCCAGAGCTTTATCCAGCTAGGAGAGCTCATCAGCCCAGGGACTAGAGCAGTTTTGTGCATGTCAGGCATGTCGTCCATATAAACTCCAGAATTAGCAGCTTTAACTGTTGCAGGCAACAGATTTGCATGCTGAAACAAATACTCTTTCTCCCTGACCAAGCCATTAACAGTGATAACTTGTCTCAGCTTGAAAGCATTCACAGTGTATTTTTTTAATATATATTTAATCAAAGATTAGTATTAGAAGGTGAGCTGGTGAGAAAACGTAAGCAGCCCAAGAAAACACTGTTGGTACAGTCCTGTCACAAAATGAGGTCAATGGCTTTTTGTACAATTAAAGCAGCAGAGGGAATGCCAGACATCCTGGGCGAGATATCCACAGCACTTGATCACTGTCTGAAAAATCTGACTGCAACTTTCATTGCAATTTCACCCAGTGGAAGACCCAAACAAGGTTCTACGTGCCCAAAACGTGACTTATTTTCTTCAAGATTTAATAGTGGATTTAACAAGAAGCTATTAGCTCCCTCTACAAATGCGTCTTGTTTTAAGGTCTAGAAACATTTAATTTAATGACAAAAGCTGAGATTTTGATCTCTTCTCATTATGCCAAACACATGGGTCTTAAGTTATGTGCCTGTGCCTTTAATTCAGCACTGAGTAATTACATTTAGGTCAGTGGAATCACTCCAGGTTTTTCTTGGTGTGTCTAAACCAAATGTTGTCCTAAGGATTTGGAAGCATATGAAGTGAATTTAGGAATGAACATGTATGTCAGGACTTGGAAAATGCAGCTGAAATGAACTAAC
>NW_008824243.1:8643880-8648309 GCF_000699105.1 Pygoscelis adeliae
AAAGAGAACATAAAGCAGAGGTCTAAATTTCAAGAGTAAGAGCAAGTATGTAGTTTTGTACCTGCAGGTATAATTGCATCACTATTCTTTGTATTTTCCCCAACACTTCTTTTTCTTGCCTATTTTTATTAATAATGGCAAAAGGAATAATATAAATGAAATCGTGCTAGGTACTTCACCTCTTATTCATCTCCTTCAGTATACCTTTAAAACCTTTCCATAAAACAGAATATTGACTATCAAGAGACCAAACGTTAGACTTAAGTAGAAGCAAATAGGTCAAAATAAAATGCATTTAATTGGGAAACTATCTAAAATGTTCTCGTAACAAGCCAGACACGTTACTGGTATTAAACAGTACATTTGAACGCTCGGACCTAGTGTATAAGATAAAGGAGACCATAGAACACTTTGGAGGAAAAAATGCATGGGGAACAGGAGTTTGTATGTGTAGGAGAAAAAGTCAAATGCTTGAATAATTTAGAATCATAACATGGACAAAAATGAAACACTGGGACTTCAATAACTGGCTTTTTTTTTCTTAAACTCCAATTATTAAGATATTATGCTCCTGGCTAACATATCAGGTGCTGATAATGAATATTCAGGGACAGTACTTTTGCTGCATGAACGAAAATTGTTCTGTTCAAGAGATTGATAAAGGATTATCTTTTTTATATATCTATATATACGCACACAAAGATAATGAAAATTGGAACCAAAAATGAAGTTGAAGTCCACTCAAGTGATGTTAATAAAATGGAATTAAGTTTAGGAGGAAATATAACCTAATTGAGAGGTTCAGAGAGGCACATTAGTATATGCTGGAAAATTACTTTTTATATAGGAAAACTATTTTATGCTTTATATTATCATTATAATGCAGTCTCACACGAACAAATCAAAGATGTGCATGAACTTCATACTAGAGCTCTGTACTGTATGTATTGCTGATCATCGGTGCACACTGCATTCAAGTTACATTTGACCTGCGGATTTAACGTCACCTTAGCAGAGTACAAAAGGGCAATCAAGAAAATAATGATCTTGAGGTGGCAAAAAGGTTTCTTTACATTGCTTTTCTGTAATGAAGGAATCACCGTCTCAGAGAAGTCTTTGCAGGTGGCAGGCTTGAAAAGAAGACACTCTTTTAGACCTAGAGCAAGGGGATCAAAGACCTTGTAAAATTCAACTGCAGCTAACATGGAGGAATCTGACTTACTCCTGGTTTTAAATATGGCTAATACTTTTTGCAATCCTAGTTTGGATTTGAACATCATGGTTAGAAGTTATCGAGTCTTTTGTGAGCAGCTGAAATAACAAGGCCTGCTTTCCTGACAGTCGGCAGTCCCATACCCAGCTAGCACTGCATTGCTGCAGCATCCCCACTCCTGCACCATATTCAGGCAGAGGCTGCGATATTTCTGAGCTATACATTACTGACTGGTCAACTGGCACATAGATGCTGATTGCGTGGTCAGCAAGGAAAGCAGAAAAGATAGCCTTTGCGTTCATTTTGTAGTTCTTTCTTTAGTGGAAGCACTAATTTGCCTCTATAACTGCAGCCTCCCCTGAAATGCAGAAACACTAGAACTGAAATTTGTTGAAGCTGAACATCAGATCAAAAGCTCAAAGCCTCTAACAGCATGATTTCATAAGCCCTGCCTCCTTAAGAAGCCAGGATAAAAATACAGCTACATGAAAAATAAATGAGCAGCTTTTCCTGACTCTGAAACCAGAAAATAATGACACAAAACCAAAATCAAATGCAACAATATCACTTGTATTCCAGAACACCAGCATTAATGCTCCCTCTCACAGCTCCCAGAGACTGGTTAAACAAATGAGCCTTATAATGTATTTTGCAAGTGAAAGATCCTGGAGTGGAAAAAGTAAACTCTGACACCGAAGACCCTTAACAAAAATGCTGTTGCTTGCTCAAAGAGTTTTGCACTGAAGGGGATTCAGCCTGACCTCGCTCCTGCCACAATCAGTATTTTCTCTTTTGATCAAATGAGCGGTTCTGCGGCACTAGCGGTAGTCTGAGATTTTAGATCAAAACCAGTATCTCAGTACCTGGAAGTCAAGTCAGCCTGTGCAAGTCAAGAAGGGCTGGTATCGTGTGTGGACAGACCAGTCAGACATCTTTTTATACTAGAACCAAACACTGTTTAAAACATACCTAATACATTACATTTTCCCTGAACACCTCAGCTGTGCCTCTGCGATGCTGGGTGCGCAGCCATGTTGTCATCCTGGTTATCCTCACTACGGGCTTGGTGACATTTTTGGAACCACGTCACACTTCTAAAATTTTTGAAGTCTACAGAGACACCTGATTTTGGTTGTACACTGTGATCTCCCCGGCAGAACTTTTCCTGTTTTCCTGTTCTTTCTTATTTGTTACTGTTTCTTTCTTGCTCTAAGTTTAAAAATGAAAGCCTTTGGACTGAAGGAGGGTGAAGGTGGAATGAATAAACCTCTTGATTAAAACCAAAGAGAAAATCTTAAAACACAAACTCCCATGAACACAACATGTCTCCTCCCGCTGCATTATTACCGCTTCACAAAATGGCGACTGCCTCTGTAGACAGCTGCCTAAAAACACACACGTCCCTGCAGGAAACCAGAAATGCAACTCTTTTTTTTTTTTTTTTTTTTAAAAAAGCTTTCATTTTTCTCTCTTTACATTCAGTCCCTCGGGGACTCCTCAGAGCCCTCCACAAAGCCGTAACCTGACAAACAGAGAAGCAACGGGGAGCACACAGAGCTCTCCTTGTGCAGCGACCAGCCTTTCCCATCTGCCTTCAGCTTTTGGAAAACGCCGGGACTCTTCCCCACGCTGGCGTGGGGCGAGTGGGTGTGTGCAGCCCGGGCTGGTATGCGGGGCTCTGGGCTCCAGCGCCCTGTACAGTGCAAATAAATCTGCTGATTCAGCCGATATCACCGCGATCTTGCATTTCCAGAATTTTCTCCCTCTGCTTCCCAAATATAAAGGGACTTTTGTGCTAAATACTGAGCTGGAGCACTGATGGGCTCCGTGTAGGGCGCCATGTGGTATTTGGTTTCTCGCTACAGTACATGTTTTTATAATGATGGGGGAAGGGAAGGAAGGGAGCTGCTCTTACCAGCATGCCAATAATCTGTTGCAAAGGACTGGAGCTCTCGGAGCCAATTAGTCCTAAAGTTAACCATTTAACTGCTGAAAAACTCAAGTCTCAGACACAGTCTTAGCAAGATTAGGGACAGAAAAGACAGCGTGGATACCCCGGGCATCGAGCTCAGTGCAGATTTGTTCACAGATACATTTTTCTACGCTTTAGTAAATACTTTTGATATACAAACTGCCCACTGAAACTCCCTTTGGTTACAGCATGCAAAGGTGGGACAGCTATATCCAGAACACGTATACCACACAATTTTAATAAAAGCTGGATTTATTTCAGGATTTGTGCCAGCCTGTGGTGGAACCATGAAAGCCACCCACAGGAGCTGCATTTCCAATATGGATTTTGGGTGGGTACAAGTCCCTGCCACAGGAACAACAAACCCATGCTGCCCACCATGGGGTGGGAAGGGTCAGGGGGCAGCCCTGGCAGAGGATTCCCAGCTGTGGCACTGCAGCATCTCCCAGCAATGCTGCTATGGACAGAAAAACACTGTAAGGTGGGGCAAGCTCTAAGAAAGTGATGGCATAGTCTGTCTCCCTCTAAACGTGTATGTCTCCATCATCCCTGGGCTCTGCCCAGACACAAAGACATACTTGGGACCTCCCTGAACCAGTCTTGTTTTTCTAACCCCTTAACTGCATTAGAACAAGACCAAAAAATTTGTTCTTTTTATATGCTGCAGTTTAATTTGTCATAAACTTTTAATGCCTGAGGCAGACTAGCTCATGGCTTGTTGTGCACTGCTGAACAAGCCAGGGAAGAAGATGCACAGGGAATTCCCAGCCTTGGTCTTCTCCAGGGGCAAGTCTGAACACGGCCAGGGAGTACAGACAAATCAGTCCTAATGCAGAGCAACAGTAACATGCTCCCACTTGACCCAGCGGTCGGGTAAACCTATTTTTGTGCTCCTTTTTTATTCCATGACATACCGGAGAATATTGGATCAGACTCTCAGGGATGCCAGGAAGACCGCCGGACTTTGCACAGCACAGTGAAGTGCCCCGGCGTACTGAAAGCAGACTCTTCACCCCAGCTCATCAGCCCTAGCAAAAAAGCAGAGTTTATTTGCTTGGGAGGGGCTGTGCTAGTCCTGCAGGGCTGCTTCCAGTCCAAGCAAGCGCTGCAGTGTGCATGAAAGGCATATTCCTACACCGCTAGCCTCTCTAATGGGTGAAAATGAAGTCAAATCTCCCTCCTCGCCATGGAGAAGGTCCAGCGCATGTGGAAGGTGCCTGCTGCTCCCCTTGAAGGGCTATAGC
>NW_008824243.1:8648414-8652957 GCF_000699105.1 Pygoscelis adeliae
TGTATTGCTAAGAAAATAGCAGATTATTTCAGCATGTGAGCTGTCAGAGCTCTGGCAACACAAGAGCTCTCTTGTTCCTGTTGCCTCCCACAGCTGCCTTCACTAAATATATCCTGGGCAGAGAACTGCATTTCTCCACCCCTTTCTCAGCCCAATCCAGCCTGCACAAACATCATCAGGCTCACTCGGGACAGGCAGTCAGGCAGCATCGATGCCCTAGTTAGAGGCATCATGGAGGACAGAAAAGACTAATAATGTCTGCAACAGGGTGAAATTGTTACATCTTTTGAGAGGGAATGCGTGCAGCTGATGGATATGTAACTGTTAAAAACAGGGTGGTTTGTTCTCCATAAAGATACACCCCATTTGTACGTCAGAATCAGTTGCTGGATGTTATTCCCATGGGATCATTTTCAATAGCTTGTGGAAAAAAGAACTGGTGATCTCGGAGCAAATTCAAGCAGAATTTGGTCACCTCTATAAAAAAAAATTCAGCTCCTGGCAGATTTAGAGGTGAGCAGTGGTCTTCAGTGCCTCAAGGACTGGCTTGGCAACAGAGAGCAATCCCAGTTTACCTTCCATCAGGTCAAGGCTCCGTGGCATGTTGTTTGATCATGTATCTGCCTCTGGGGAAAAAAACCCTATGACTAAATTTCCACAGGGCCAAGCTGCTTCCCCCGTCACCTCCATTCTGCTCTCCACACTTCTCCTGTCCCCACCTTGCGTCTTTTACTTGCAAGGACACAGATTCTTTGGCCCGGCACAATGGAGCCTTGGTCCCAACTGCAGCCTTTAAACACTGCTGCAATGACAGCAACAAAGAGGAGGAAGAGCTTCCTTTTCTGATATAGTTAATTCTATGGTGGATCAAATTCTGGCAGAAAAAGTAATCTTGGTGGCTTTCCTCGCTTTCAAGCTGTGAGCCAGCAGGGATTTTGACCCTCCTGGTCCCCACTTCTTCCTTTCCTCACAGTTCCCTATTTCTTCAACACCTCCAGCTCCTCTAGCAGCAAAGCAAATTTGACAGAATCTGGTCAATTTTTCAAGCTTTCTCATTTTAAGAAGTCAGTGGGAGCCGACTGTATCTTGCAATCGAACCTCATGGGAGGAAGAATTAAATACCTCATGCATGACCTTGATCCGAGGGATTTTGTAGATAGTTTTTCTTGTAATATCAATATTCAGAGCTTATCATGCATTCAAATCATATATGTAGCCCTAGAACATTTTGCAACAAAAAGAACCCAAATTAATTTTGATATAATTATGCAGTCACACAAGTCACATGCTTGCTGTGGAATAAATATAAATACTGAGCTTTTGGGAATAACCGGCAGACTTAAATCAAAATGTAAAAAAACCCCAAGAATGAAAGCTATCTATTATATAAAGAAAAAAGATCAGTTTTAGATGTCAAATTGCAGTAAAAGAAAAATGGCACAATGTATGTATGAAGTGTCTTTTAATATCTCCTTTTTTCAATCTGCAAAACATAAAAGAACGAACCTAAACTCATACTTAAGCATCCACATAAAGTAAGGACCTTATTTTCAAAGGTGGTAATGTCATGAGGTATTTAAAACCTCTGAAATCAGATAATTCTTTCCCAAAATAGCCACAGGTCCCTAAGCTTAATCAAACAGTTGAAAGCTAGAAAAGTTAGAAAATTGTGCTGTGTTTTTTGTGTCTTTCCTACACATCACTCCTTCTCTGCTTTTCTTGCCTTCTTGAAACAAATTGTCCTCAAAGACTGTTCTAATTTCGTATTTGGAAATTGCCACTATTTTAATTAGCAACGTTGCTGTAGAACTACACCCTGCTGCACCGGTTGTGCTGAAAACGAGCCTTGTTCGCTGGGGACAGAAATGGTTTTGCCTGCTCTGATCTCATAAGGTCTGCTGGATCCTATGAATTTCTGAGCGCACGTAGAAAGATGTAGTCTCATCTATGTGCTTTTAAGAAGGAAATACAAAACATGAAACCAGATGTTAGGACTGAGCCACAGAGAAGCCACGGGAGTGCGAGTTACCTTCAACAATACTGCAGTTCTAAAAGCAAACAAAGGCATAAGAAGCTGGGATCGAAGGTTTCATTCCTCAGACAAGGCAGTGACTCACCCACATTCCCAACTGCTCAAACAAGGGAGGCAAATGCTTCTCCTGGTAGACCGGATCCTTTGCGTTTTATTGTGCAGAGCAAATCCCAAGCAAAGGCAAGCGGTGGTGGTGGCACATTGCAGCAGACACAGCACAGGGCCAAACATGCAAGGGACCCTCCTTCGCAAGCCGCTGTATTAGCTTGCCTCCTTGAAAAAATTCAAGAGTTCACAAGTTCTGCTTTTCACATCTGAAAACGCAATGAAAAGAAAAAGCGCTACTACTAACAATTGCTTTTCAAGAGCCAAACTCATCTTTTCTTAGATACCAAGGTTTTCTGGAATTGCTAAGAGGCAGTAGTTGACTTTTTTTTTTTTAAACAATCCAAGGACAAGGAAAAAAAGGTAACTGAACAGAGAGCCAAGCAGTGTGTAAGGTGGATAAGGTGCTGTTTCTAGCCATCAAGGTATCCATCCGGGAAAATTTGACCTAGGGATACAGAAACTCACTGTTCTAAACACCTGTTCAGTCATTCCCAACGTACAAAGCAGACTTCATTGATGAAGGACAAGCATGTTCGAGGTGAGAGACAGCACAGAGCCAAGCTGCTGACTATGCCCAGCTCCACCCTTCCTGCCTGGCTGTCTGGGACATGGGGAGTGCTGTGCAGGTCCCTGGATGGCAGGGGCATCAGCTGAGCTGCTGGGTGGCAGCAACGGAGCCATCAGCAGCAGGGATGAGGAGGAGGTGGTAGAGAGGCTAGATGTGAGGAAACAGGACCAAAAAGAAAAGGAGCACAGAAAGCAGAGAATGTTGCTAATTTTCTAGAGAAACTCCAGGAAGCCAACATCTTTAAACTATTAACCTCAAAGAGGTTGTGGTTAGGAGACAAACATTGCTGGGTGACGGAGCTACAGGGAGGGCTACAGGTAGGGCTATACCTGTGCCCAGGGAGAGATGTCTCAAAGCCACGATTCATCTGGAGCCTCCCAAGGAGCGGGGCTGGGTAGGTGGTCCCCTCTGTAGCTGTGCTAGGGCTCTGCTGGGTGAGGTTTGTTCATCTTGTGCAATGAAGGATGCCAGATTATGAGCATAATATTCCCCTCTGGTTTCATATTTCGTGAAGCAAAATTAAGGCTGACACTCAATGTGTTCCACACTATACCAAGTTTTTCAATTCTCAGGTTTACAGTGGTAGCCAGACACCCCAAAACGACATGTTCATTCATTCCTCCTGGGAGGCAGCTCCTGAGGGCACCTGGAGCTGCTGCAGAAAGCAAATGGCAGCATTACCTAACAGGGAGGACTTGTTTGCTTAACAGTTATCAGCATAGGTTTGGCTGCTGACGGAGGGAGAGTCCTTGACAGCACAGGCTGCTAGCAGAGGAACACAAAGCTGTGTTATTAATGGAAGTATCAAGCCTCACACAGATAAAATAGGCTATCCTGGAGCTGAAGCCATGCCCAAGACATCATGAAAATGCCTGTTGCACTAACACCGCTGCTGTACTTGAAGCCTAGCCTCAACAAGCAGGGAAAGCACGCAAACCCGATCCTCCATGCTGCTGCAGATTTTGCTGGTGGCATTTGAAATATTTCAGGCATTTCAGACAAACCTCCTCAGACTGGAGCAGAGAGTCACCCATCGGGACTCCAGAGCTTAATATTAAAAAGAAAAATCTGTTTATCAAGTTGCAGAATAACTACTATCCATCTAGTTTATTAGATGGGAACAACAAAAGCAGGGGGAGATTTCGCTGACATGATTTCTCCCCGATTCAACACGCTGCCTTGATTAAGTGACTATTATGATCAGTGCAACAGCAAACAAACAATGCAAGCTCATTGTAAGGTATTTCCTCGTGCAAAGGCAGAGAAACCATCACAGGAGATGGACCCCGAACATATTATTAGCACGAGCCAGCCAAAATACTCAGTAATATCTGGAAACCCCAGTTCTGCCAGGCTGCTTGAGAAAGGCAGCATTTGTCCCCTGCCTTCGGCATGAAAATACAACTCAAATCCCTTCTCGGGAACAAAGGTGCTTCCCAGGAGCCTGGCGTGCTGCCGGCATGCCGAGCGCGTAGCCAAGCAACGGCAGCCAGATCAGGGCTTGCGCCTCACCAGTGATGCTCCAGCCTCCACAAACAATTCTTGCCACGTAGACAAGACCGTGCAGGGTAGTGGAAAATTACTGCAAGCTTTTTCTTAAAGGACAAGAATCTCTGTTGGTGGAGAAGGTTGGTCCGCATCCTGCTTCCCAGCACGCCCCAGGGTAATTTTTGTTTCCTGCGAGAAAGGCTGCAGTGCGTCACTAGCACACTGGGGCGTTAATAAAGGCAGATATCATTTGCATGATATTTCAACTGACTTCCGTGATAAAAAAATGTAAAGCAGAGAGCTAAGCAGCAGGCGGGGGGGGGGGGGGGGGGGGGGGGAACAGAGGC
>NW_008824243.1:8652971-8660297 GCF_000699105.1 Pygoscelis adeliae
GGGGGAGAACCGAGCAGCCAGAGGCGGGAGATGAACAAGCTGGCAGCCACCTTTCTAAAACTGCTTTCGACACAGCCTCAAACATGGCGACCTTAACACGGTGCAGTTAATATTAGCTGAGAGCTGATGCCAAAATAATCCTCTTGTGCTTGGCAGGCACTATGTTTTAACAACTGCCTGGCAAATTTCTGTCTGCAAGGCTGCAGGAAGAAAAAATGCCTTTAAAGAAAGAGCAAGCTTACTTTGCCAGTTGTTAGACTATTATCGGGGCAACAGCAATTTTTAAAAATTATGGCCATGTTTACCTCCAGTTTCTAGTGTAAAAGAGAACTTACTTCTTAAGACAGCATTGTGCCTTGCTAGCTTAAAACACCAAGCTAAAGAGCCACACAAATAGCTACAGTAGCACTAAACAGCCCATTCAAGCTACTGCACTTTTGCCATGTGAAAATCAGAGTTTTGCAGACTTACCAGTTGGGCAGGGCAACATCTGCCTGACAGGCACACAGATACAAGAGCTGCCCAGCAAGAGGGTCACAGAACAGCGCTCTTTGCAGGGTTCAAAATTGGCTCCCATATCCATTACAAGTTTCATGTCATCTCCTCGAGGAGCAGACAACACCGCCTGTTCCTCAGGGCACCTATGGGGAGCAAATTGTGTCTAACCTGGTCCTCTTCTATAACCTCTTTTTGCTCACTGCATGCAGCTGTGGCTCGTGATGGCCCTGGTTTGGTTAAAGAAGGCAGCTGTGCTTTCTGCCCTCTCTGGAGCCGCCTGCAATTTAAGGTGTTGCTTGCCAGATGGGTTCTAGGTCAGCTCCTGCAGCAATGTGGCTTTTGCTCTTCCTCTTCCCCATCTTCATGTTTTAATTCAGCTTCTCCTATCTGTTTTCTCAGATAAGCACTGGTTAAAGTCTTAACCCAAATCTTTTCATTTTGTTAGCCAGCAAATGAAAACGAAGCCCCTGCACCCAGTTAGGGGACTTCTTTGTCACAGAAACACCCCCTCCCCCCCTTAAATAGAAACCTTTGTTGTGAAGCTGCTTTCATTGCAAGCTCCACAGGGAAAGTCATTATATTTAATAGAGGTTGACCTCATTTTGTAGTCTTCAATATTAAAGCTTATAAGGAGGGAATGTAGTTAGAAGCAGTGACTTCTCAACAAAGGTATACAGTACTTGTTGTTGCGCCCTCCTTCTTACCTAAGGATTCATTTAACGTGGCTTGGAAAGAGTAACTTGAAACAGCTTTTGGCAGATAAGCGAACTCAAGTAAAATGCGAAGATCTGGTTTCCAAGAAGCCTTTTACAAGCTGTACAGAGAAATGAAATTAAACCCTTCGACAGTACACAAGGCTTCCTCCTTGAAGAACTGCAAACGTGCATTCCGGCTGAAAGCTAATCTCGGTCTGAGTCTGGAGTTACATGAAGACGTCTGATGGTGGAGAGGACTGGTGGCCATGCATGGACCTGCCCACGTGGCAGCCTCTGCTCGGCTGGAGGGAATTGCTGGAATTTTCTATTGCATTTCCAAGGCCGTGGTCTGAGACAAAGAAAGCAAAAGGGTTTGAGCTCAGTAAACATGCACAGATGCTCAGTGAATGCAAAGATGCCCCAGCTTTGTTAGCTTTCTAGCTTTACTAATGCAACCTGGGTTTCCACGCAGTGGACACCGTTGTCACAGGGGAATGGGTAAACACAACCACTGCTGCCACTAAATAAATACATTTTCTGAAGCGAGGCAGTGCACTGCAGTGAGGGATGTGGCACACCGTGCCAGTGGCCTCGCTGAGCACGGCTGCATCGGGGCTTTTCACCTTAACATGTTTTGAGTTTAAAACATCTGTTCATAGCCTGCTTTCCAAGTAACCCCTACGCTTTTCCAAACCGTAGAAGTCCACTTGAAATACATATTCTGAATTCATTTTCCCAGCTCTTGTGATGTCCCCATTGCTCTCCTGCTTCCTGAGCATCCCTTGCCTTTCCGGTGCTCTGCGTCCTGCTGGCTAGGTGTCACCTCCCTGCTGAAACACTGGTGCATTGCTATGAGAAACTCTCATTATGTAAAAAGAACAATTTCTTGTTAAAAGCCCCAGGCTCCTTTAAATTTCCCTTTAGATTTTGCGGTTTGAACAAGCGTTTCTGCTTCAGCGAGCCTCAGAACTTCCTGATTTTTGCACAGTTCTCCCCACCGCAAACAACTGAGTTCAGCTCTGCTTGAAACTCAGCTTTGGAGTTAGTTTCTTGAAAAATCAAGATAAATGGTGGTGTCCTCAGCTGAAGCACTTTCACATGGTGTTAAATAGCAACTTCTTTTCTGTAGTACCACCTCTCCTGGGTCTGTGTACCCTGCGCCGAGCAGAGCGGTTGCTGCCTACACCTGCAGTCAGTTTGATCTGCCGACTGTTTGCCCTGTGGTTTGTGGCACAACATGTGTTTCAATGGGAGAAAAGAGAAAGGTAGCTCCTCCAAGAACATAATCAGAAACTCCCTGAAGACCACAGCATGGTGGCTTAAAGCACCCAGCCTTTGTTCCTCCTCCCCAGGATTGGGTTTCCACTCCACACAAGCGAAAGGGATGACGGTCATGAAAAATGGGTGAGGAAGCCCAGAGCGGGACCACACCAGCCCAGCGCAGCCCCGGAGTGCTGGGGCGTGGGGCTGGGAGGACACTTGGTGGCCAGCCGCTCTCCTCCTGCAGTCCCACAGGGACAGAAGGACACGGTGTAGATAAGACACCTTTAGTCTTGTGCACTACTTCGCCTCCACCCTCGGCAAGGCCAGGGCTATTCCGGCTTAGCTAGTTTTTCCTCTCTCCTTCAGGTACCTCTTATATCAGATAAAGAATGTTAATAAATCACACCCAACAATTCCCACCACACCTCAAGCAATTAACCCCATCCTGTGGCAGCACTGGCTGGGGAAGCCCTGGACAATGTCCTGGGACTCCAATAAAGCCGAGAGCAATTTTGCCGCCCATTCAGTGCAAAGAAAGTTAGTCTTTTTCTGTTTATTTTTAGAGCAGTAACTTATTTTCAAAGAGCCTTTCTGTCAGGCTTCGCCCCGTATAAGCTGCCAAATTGGCTCCTCCAGCTCCACGGGCATTGTTAGCAGGGCTGCCATGTGGTGAAGTGGTGTCAGCGCTTCCATTACAGCACCTTTCCCCTGCTCCAGCCCCGTTATAAATGGGATGTAAAAATCCAGTCCTGGCAGAAGCATTCAAGAGCCCACATGGAAAACAATCACCACCTTAACCTGATCCTTGCTAAAATTCATCTGGCTGGGGAGAGAAAGTGGGGATTTAAAATATATTTTATCTCTCCCACGCCTAAATCCTGAATTTTGAAATCCAGCTGTATGACACTCAAATTACTTATGGGGAATTTTTTTTTTTTTAAATACATCCGTGGTAAATATCCACGGATGTTATTCCGCAATCCTTTCCCTCCTCTGCCTCTTCCGCAAGCCAAATGCTTGATTAAAAGTTGCCATCATCAATCCTACTAACGAAGGCCACAGTTAATAGTAATTTTAATTGGGCACAAACCCATGGTAGTGTTGAACGGGAGAGACGGATGTCCTTCACACCACCCTCGGCCACACGTGGCCACCCGGGATGCTGGGTCAGGGAACTAATTTAGCTGACAACTAACCAGGACCTTCCAGCCAGCTCAGATCCGGCTGAAGCCACCCATCAGCACGAGGCGGGGACACTGCCATGTTGGGAAACAGCGGCCGGGGCTGGAGAAAAGCAGGACTGCTCTTGGCATCAGTGCTTCTGTCTGTGGAAGATGTTTGTCTAGCTACAGCTTTAGGCTGTTTTTTTAATAACTGGCTTCTCTATCAGCTGCTGCTCAAAGAGAAAGCGGCCTCTTCTCTTGAGGAAATACTTGCTATTGAGTGGTCATGCTGTCAGCCAGACCAATGAATTAATCCAGACTCAAACTCAGTCTTTTTTCTTTTCCCTCTACTTTTCAGCTGGGTCAGTTCCCTGAGCACAAGGGCCAGCACACAGAGAGTGGGAATAGGGCACTGGGACAGAGGAATGCAAGATGCCTCCTGCCAGCAGCACCAAGAACTTGGGTTTGTGCACATTGACCCCGAAAGAACCCCGTAGTGGCACAGCTCTCGGCTCTGCCGGTTCCTCTCTCCTAAGCCAGCACACACTGAGTGCACTGTGCAATCAGTAGGGGAAGAGAAAGAGCCTGTAGCTTACTCTGCATTGTCTTAATGCTGGGGTAAATGACCGTCTAAGGGGGCAGGTAGGTATAGAGGAACTATAGGAAGAGGAACTATGGGAGGGATCCTACCAACTCTTTCACTCTTACAAAGAAATTCCCCCACTTCTGGTTTCAATATTTATACATTTTCTAACTCCAGCATGTATTTCTGTGTTACCCCAGAAAAGGCAAAGTTTGGAAACTGCTACAGGCTCTAGCCAACAGGAGCTTGTTCTGGTGTGACGACATCTGCAACTCCAGACTTGCCGTGGATGTTTAGGAGATGCAGAAGGTAGAGATTTTGTGGAGTCATGTGAGACAGCAGCCAGCTCAGCTCAACCCAGCCCTGTTATCCCACTTTCCTATGGAAACACTGTGCTGCAAGATCTGGCAGTGCCTCCTACAATGCTTTGAGCTCCGTTGCCGAATCCAACCACACTTGAAAGACATGTAGAAGAACCGAGGAGAAGTTTCTGTGTGTCTCCCGAAAACCCCTTCCCCCACCTGACCTCCAAACACTCGAGCTCAGGGTAGGAAGGCTGCGAGCGTGGCCATCTGCCATCCCGCTCGGTGGCAGCTGCCCGGCCAGGCTGCATGTGCATTTTAGCCTGCAAATTAGTGTGCATATCATCACAGCACATACTCTCTGCTTGGTGTGAGTGTGATGGGAGACATGGGGAGGGAGTTGGGATTCTTGCAGTAATACAGGACACAAATTTGCAGGAAATGAGGCTTTACTGCCTGCTTATGGAGAAACACGTTCCGGTTGTCTGCTTTATTGTGCAAATCTGGAGGAATATGCTAGAGGATGCGTACTCCTTTGCAGGACACACATAATACCAATCTAGCACTCCTGAGAGCACTTGTAAGGGGTAACTGGTATTCTGGCTGATGCCCTCCATCGCAAGGGCATTAGAAGATGGGGAGGTCCCTCAGCAGGCTGGGTCAAACATCGGCACCCCAGCCTTATCCCCGCGTCCTGCTGTTAGCATGGCTGTGCCGGTAAATACCAGCACCAGGGCCTCTCCTCTTCCACCGAGGAACTGCAGTTTTCCCTGTGTCATCAAGCGCAGTGCAGCGGGTCATTTGGCAAAGCAGTGCCATGACTTGCACTGGCTAAAATTTGAGCTCCGCTGGGAAGAATGATACATTACCCTGGGTAAACAAGAAACCTTTAATGAACAAATGAATGTAAATACCAAAGGTAGGTGAGAGATTAAAGCGGTGCTCAGAGGACACTGGGTTTCGCAGGGACTCTGACTTCACCTCTAATGCTGTGGTTTGGCTCAGCGCTGGAATTTATTCCTGTTAAATATGTACCTAATGAGACCACTGACCTGCTGGGAGAGTTCATCAATTTTCATCCCTGCTGTTCCAGCTTCTGCTAAAGCTACCATTAAAGAGAGAGGCAGTCACTCAGCGTGGTGCTGCCCGACACACATCTGGAGCCTGGCCTACGATGGGAAGATGTGTGGTGCCTCCTCGCCATCTCACCTATATGCATAAATGCAGGTCTTGCGCATGCACCTTTGGAAACGGGTGGACCTCTCTTCAGAAGGGTTTGCCAGGAACTGGTTAAAACGTGGTACGCTGGCCCCATTTCCTTCTTCTAGGTGGGTCTGGGACTGCTCTAGCCCCAAGAGTCTTATCTGCTGCTGGCTGAGGGAGACTTGCACAGGCAGGTCCACATCTCAGTCCTGTTGTCACTGTGAAATGCTGAGGTCCCCTCTATGCCTCATGGAAGTAGCTATGAAATACAGAGAGATTAAATCAGTCCTGAAATGCCATTACTCTGCCAGGAATTTTGTGACCAAAGCTGAGAGGTGAATACGGCTCTCCTAGGCCAAGAAACAAAACAAACCCTATGGTTTTCCCCATCTCTTTATAAGACTGAAGCATAAGTCATGGCTTTAAGGGTATGTACCACAGGCTTTCTTCTTTAAATGCAGAAATATTCTATCGGGGAATAAAACTATTTCAGTAGTCGGGCATAAGCTGACTCCAAAGGCTGTTGCAATTATGAGTTGTTGCAATTATAAGTTAAACAGTCATTTTGGTTGCATAATTTCCTAGTGCTTGAGAATATCCCAACAGAGAAGAAACAAAAAAAAGAAATAATGAAAAATGTTCCGTGTTCTTAATCAAATTGATACCAGCAGACTTAAATACCTCCTGTTCTGAGCCAAAGATAAAGCCCTTGCAAAAGAGGAAAAAAGAACGTTTGCTTGTCTGGCAATCTTCCTCTCTAGCACCAACCACAATAGTGCATAAACATGTTGTATATACCTACATATGTATAGGGAGAGCTCAGACCTGAAATCCAGCCAAAACCAACACAGTGTGCAAAACGGAAAAACATCTTTACCATGCACTGCTTTGTCCATAGCAGTAAATTGGAAACTAATTCTCATTTACGAGTTCATAGAATCATAGAACGGTTTGGGTTGGAAGGGACCTCTAAAGGTCATCTAGTCCAACCCCCCTGCCGTGGGCAGGGACACCTTCCACTAGATCAGGTTGCTCAGAGCCCCGTCCAACCTGACCTTGAATGTTTCCAGGGATGGGGCATCCACCACCTCTCTGGGCAACCCGTGCCAGTGGTTCACCACCCTCAGTGTAAAAAATTTCTTCCTTATATGTAGTCTATATCTACCCTCTTTTAGTTTAAAGACATTCCTATTGAAAAAAAAAAAAAAAAAGAAAAAGAAGCAATTAGGAAGTCAAATGAAAGGCGTGCTAATCTGCCATACTTGCTCAGTGTGTTAACAGCCAGGAGAATTAAACTACATCTGATATTCAAATGGACAGGATGAAATGAAGCGCAAAATATGAGAGAAAATACAACTAAACTCCCACAGATCGTTTAGGGATCCCAGAGGACAGAGGTAGGAGAGACCTATTTTACTACCCAGCAGGAGCAGCGAGAAGTCCTTAAACCCAGGGCCTGCTAAATCAAACCCTAACCCCCCCAAACCCCCCCCCCCGGTTTAATAATACTGCGCTTATCAGCGACGCTGGAGCTGCACCACGCTGCGGGCCCGTTCCCAGCCCGCTATAACGCGCGGCGAAGGGCCCTCGTGGGGGACACGGAGGTCGGGGGCGGGGGG
>NW_008824243.1:8660438-8681269 GCF_000699105.1 Pygoscelis adeliae
CGGCGGCGGCCGGGGGGGGGGGGTCCTGCCGCAGGGCTGGGGGGGGCAGTGAGAATAAATTAAACACGCGAACCTAGAAATTCAGGAAAAACTCCCGGAGGAAGAAACGAGCACTTCGCCTCTCTGGGGGGATGCAGAATTGAGCCCAGCGTGGCACTGCCGGTGGGGTTGAACCCGGTTGGAACCCGCATCCCTAAGCTCTAGCTTTGGTTTCGGACAGCTAGTGGGCATAAAGACATCTCCCTGTCCGCCAAAATGGCAATGCCAGACAGCGCGGGAATTCAAACCGCTTGGGCAGTGGATTCCCGCAGGGCAGATTTTTGGGAGCGTGTGCGTGGATGTGTGGATGGTCGGTGTTTTGCCTCAGGCATACAAGACTGCGAAACAAACTGAAAAGTAAGAAGTAGTATTACTGAAAGTGAGAAATAAGGGGGTTCCAGAACAGCCTGAACAAGACATGGTGTGCGATGCTGAAAAAACTGATCAAGATCTGGGCCAGGAGCTCTGAACAAGGAAACTGTCCCAGTTGTTTGAATCCTCATGTTCAGGAAACAAGGATTTTTGTATATTTTTAAATACACAAAACTGAGGCAAAGAAATGAATCATTCAGCATCTCCTCTCCTCTCCTCTCCTCTCCTCCCCCCGCCTCCCCCCTCCTCTCTCTCTTCTCTCCAATCTCTCCAAATAAATTAAGAACTTGATTTTTTTTTTAATTTAGGTCAAAAGGGCAACAATACTTTGATCTGAGGGTTTGTTTTGGTTTTTTTTTGTTTTTTTTTTTTTTGTTTTAATAGGAAATTCAGATATCAAGTGTGGCTGTGTCTCGCACAGCTTTTAGCATTCTGTAAACTTCTTGAAATTATAAGGGAAAGGTTCTCACCTACAGACCTCTACAGGATGTGACAAGTGTACTCTCCCCTTCCTGTGCCAAACTTCTTCAAAAACCTAAGCTGTTGCATTTAAGCGGGTATGTTGTTTCTTCTTGGACCGAATGAAAACACACTTTGCATGGAAGCTTGTTTTACTATTAGATTTATGCAGTATTACTATATATATAAAACCAAATCACTGCAGTTAAATAGCCTGTGAAATTCTTGCAAACATATGAGAACACGTAAGGAACAAAATGGTGAGCATAGATTTTCCCCTGCCATTTTTCCTGCCTGAAGCAAGCAGTGTTCCCCAGCAGTTGGTGCAGAGAGAGCTCCCCCTCCTGTTGAAAAGCATCTTTAGCCCCATGCCACGCTTGGGAGACTTGTTGCTATTACCCAGCATTTCTGGGGATCAGGCCAACGGCAACGTGAGATGCTATAAATAGAAATTTTTAAATGGATATAGATACACAGCACTGATAATCTATGTTCATCTCCTTTATTATTTGCAATGGCTTTACAAAACAAAAGGTCATTTGTTGATTTTTTTTCCCTACTGCAGCAAGATTATCCTTGTCAATGGAAATCATCCAGCACGCAAACAATTCATCTGAGTGTCTGTCACTCCACTAAAAAAGCCACCCCCACCCCCCCCATCCTGGAATAATTTTATTGTCTGCTGCAAGGGATCAGTAACCTGACAGTTTTTAAGAGGGTGAGCTGCTCCTGTCTGGCAGGCAGATGATCCCGTGCTTGTGCTAAGGCAGCACGTTTGCGTTGTGAACTGCAGCAGCTGACTCAGGGAGGACTTTCCAGGAGCACCAGGCAGCCACCGCGTCAAACCTCATCCAGAGTCTGCACTGTGTAGAAATGTCTCCTATAAATAGGGTAAATGCTCATAATAGGTAGCAAAGCCAGCGGCCTTTTCAGACCAGTTTGAGAAATAATTGAGCCTGCTCTGAATGGCTGTATTATACCATGTACCAACTTGCACCGGCATTTCAACTATTATATACTATTTATACTTTTTTGAGGACTTTGCTTTTCCCACTTCTTTTCATTTAACCTGATTTGTAATGAATAGCCCAGGTTTTATAAAATGGAAGGTGTTGAGGTTAAGAAATATTTTAAAAAGCTATATTTTCCAAGTGTCAAAAACATCTCTGGCTGTCCAAAACACGGCCGTGCATGTAAATGCACTGTTCTTTGATAAAGAGGAGGAGTTGAGAACAACAACTTGGGGGCAGCAACGGAGCTGGCTATAACACAAGGTTTCCACTTTTTAGGGACTTAAAAAGGAGCCAGTGACAGTAACTGAATCAGGCTGAAAGCAAAAATGCGTGATTTTTTTGTGTGAATTAGCAATCCAAGAAGAGGATGCTCCAGGGCAGGACTCGGCAGCATTCCTCTGCCTCCAGGATGCAGCTCAACCCTCCGGCCCATCCCTGCAACGTACAACAAAATGGAGAGACCTGGGAGTTGGCCTCTGGCAGGCCTGAATGCTCAGGGTTTGCAAGCAATGAGAGTCCCGTTGCTGCAGTGCAGAGCGAGATGTGATCCTCCAGATCCTACCAGGGCTTCTACCCCGCGCATCTGAACCACATCCAAAAACCCCAAAGCTCTCGGCTCCCTCGAAGCCTCTGCCACCCTGCTCGGTGAGCATAGCTAGCTTGCCCTCTGGGTTAATCCATGCTATAGGAAGTATTTTCCATGCATTTAACAGATGGGTAAACTGAGACGGGGGATGAAGCGCGTCGTTTGGGGCAGAGGTGGAAAGGGAGGTTTGTCTTCCCACTCCTCCGTCGTGACCATCCGCTCCATCTGTTAACACTTCAGCACACGATGCCAATCTCCAGTGTGATTCCGATTAGTCTGCAAAGTGCTGCATGTTGATGTTTTGGTTTGATACTTGGAGAGCTCTGTGGAGATATTTAATTAGACAAAATTAATTCCTTTGAGAACAACCTTCTGGCAGCATTTTGGAAAGTGCTAGGGAGCTTCTGTTGTTCTGACACTTCTTAAAAATTGGCATTAGCCATTTCCTAATTCATTTTTAAAAGGATAATCAAACCACATCGCTCCTCAGGTCAAATGATAGCTGTGACTTGCCTGCCAGCATCGCTATCAGATGAGGAGCAGACCTTCGCACCAGAAGTCACTTCCCACAGCTGCCAAGCCCTTGCTGTTGTCGTCCTGAAAGGTTTCCCCTCTGCCCGAGCTGTCAGAGTCCTCTGGCTTCTTTGTTTTCTGTCCCTTTTTTGCCACCTTCACAGCGACTGCAGGCTCTCATGATGGCAAGAGAGGCACGGTAGGAAGGGGGAGCATCAGTGGTGACCTTGCTGGCCAGCCCTGCAACGTGACATCCGTTACAGCCACCCGATGAGGAGCAGGAGGCAAAGCAGGAGGTGAATGGCTGCCCCTCTTCATACCTGCCTTCTCCTGCAGTGAAACAGGGATACTGGTATTTCTTGCGGGACCATCTGCTGCTAATTCTGCAAACCTCCCACAGATGAGGGCACTGAAGGGCAAAGTCTTACTACGATTAAACCTTGGGAGCCCCAGAGGTCTGTGTTTGTGCACCTGGGTTGGAGCAGGGAGGGAAATGGCACAGGCTGCAAGTACTCTGCAGAACACTCACTTAAAACCCCGAACTATCCCCATAAGCCTCGTCCCTTTCACACTGCAGCCAACTAGGCTCTGGCTGCTTGGGCCCAATTACATCATGGAAGAGACCTTTGGGGTCAGTGGCTGGCAGAAGGGCCATGTGAAACTGCGCATCCTCCTTCCATAGACCACTTCTCGGGCATTTATTTTCTGAGGTTGCATGGGCAGCTCCAGGCTCCCACGCAGGTTTCTCAGCCTTTTTGCTGCCTGCATCACCCATCAACCTCTGTGCAAAATAAAATTCTCCTTTTTGAGGTTTGCCTTGGCATCTGTGCACTTACACTGGGACAGAGCATTTCATGGTTTCATTGTATGAAGCGAAGGGTTGAAGCAGCATCAAAAGGTACAATGTTTAGCCCTCTTCTGGCATAGCCTGAGCAATGCAGCACTAACAAAGGGATGCACGGCATGATGTCCATTTTATTCAGTCTCCTCAGTTCCTTTAAATTGTCTCCAAATTAAATTAGGATTTATGTGGATCTTTAAAAAAATCCGCTCATATCAAGCCATAAGGGAAGAAGGAATCTATACTTAAACACTTAATTAGGGGATGTCTGCAGAGTGCTCTGCAAATGGAATGGTGCCGGAGTATGCTACGCATTTGGTATTTAAATATAGCTGTATACACACCCTCGGCCTCCTGAACTGCTGAAAACCTCCTAGCAGGTGATCACGAGCCTTTCTATAATTGAAATGAACTTAATCCTAACAAAAATGTAGCATCAGCTGCTGTGAAAGCTGTGGCTGCTCTCCAAGTACTTCTTATATTACCCTGGTCTGTATATTAAAGCAAGACTGATTGCTGTGTTGCAGAATCCTGCCACAGAGTGTCTCTTACAAGAAAGCTGCCGTGTTTTAGATTTAAAGGCTTTGTTGTATTTTTCATAAGAACACTTTTCTCTTGTGTGATGATTGCCACGCAAGGATCTGAGCTGCCTAAATATTAATTACTTAGGGCTTGCAACAATACTCTGAAGTAAAAGGTAAATATGGATATTCTCTCTCTTTCTCACATACACACACTATAATGATACATACTGGCAGGTGCCTATATGGCGGGCTAAAGAAGAAGAGCTGTATTTGGAGGTAAAGGAGGTGAGCTGCCAGCCCTGAGGATGCATGCAGGACGTTGAGAGGAGGCAGCAGCCAGCCAGAAGAAGATGAGAAATTACTGTAGCTGCCCTCCTAATTTAACCTTTATGCCACAAATCTCTGCCTGAATCCCAGTGTGCTGTGGAGAAGTGGGACAAGGAGCTCCCCCTGTAATTCCTGATTTTTCGCTGTGGTATGAGAACTCCCCAGCCTGCCTTGGCTCCTCCGAGTCCTTCCTCCCTCTGCCCTCTCCCTGCCTCCTCTCCTGTCCCTGGTTCTCTCTGGGCTCTGCCGGGTGGGGCCTGGCATTTATGCAGCACCACCAAAGAGCAACCATCAAGCAACTTTTCTGGCAAGGAGGAATGTCTTCACCTCAAACCCTAGCAAACCCAACAGCAAAAATCCGGGGAAAGCGGGGCTCAGCGAGCGTGCAAGATGGACTGTGCAGAGCAGGCACTGAGTTCCCGCTCCCCCGAAGCCACTGCAGTAATGAGAGGGTCACAGCCCTTGAAAATTCCTATAAACAGGAGTACAACCACCAAAGTGAAGGTACCTCACCTGGGAAACCATTTGACTTGGAGTGATTTGCGAGGTGCCGCTACGGACAGGGCTTACCAGTCCCTGCTGCCTGCCGCAACCCCGCTGCCTCCCCGTCGGTCTGCAAAGCTGGACTCACACTTCCAATCTCTTGTGCTATATCTGTTTTATGGCTTCGACTCAGAGCATAGAAAACATTAACTCAATCTTATTCAAACTGTTCTTTTGCCCCAAGCTAGCCAAGGCGCACACACTCATTTTTAAAGTGTGACATCTAAGGCTGTTTAAAGGGCAGAACAGAAGATGGTGCTGCCGAGCCAACTTATTTTAACAAGAAAACTTCCTGGAGCTGCTGGGTTGACAGCTCCAGTTCCAAAATAATCTTTGTTTAAACTAAAGAGTTGTCAAGGAGATAAGTTTGAGAAGCACATGAGCTACAAAGAGACATTCCACAGCCCATTCCCTCATGGAGCAGAGATGCGGTGAAATATTGATGGACCAGACTCCCTAATTACATCACCTACTGAGGGGCTAGCTTGAAACCTGGAGCTTCTTTCCTGCTTTGTATGCAGCACCGTTGGGATAAAGCGATGGGATCCCTTGCAGAGCTACATGGGCAATTGGGTTGGGATGTATGTGGCTAATGAACGGGCGTCAGCTAGACAGCTTTGTGGGAGCTAATGAAATGTTCAGTACAAAACGCGTCACCTCCAGGTATCATCTGTGCCTCACTCCTGGAGTTTAATCCTCTTCTCTGCCGCTGCCTGGGCAGCCTTGCTCCCTGTTTACTGAAGTCTTCTCCGTGTAAAACAACAGGAGCAGCGGAAAGAACAAAAGCACTTTTGATCGTCAAACTGGGCAAAACGGTGTCAAGCTCTTAGGCTGTATTTTTTTCTTATTAAGACATGTTATTTAAAAAAGTAAGGCAAATAATTTCCACCCACAGTGCTGGCAGCTACATATTTTTCATAGGGAAATTTTAGCTCAAACTGAGAACAGCAGAAGGAAACTGCTTTATTTTTCACATCCAGGGTACCCTCATGCCTTCACAGTTCACCTGTCTGGGAATTTCAGTGGTTTGGTGGAAAGAAACATCCTAAATTCAGATGCCTCTTCAAAATCCAATTTACTCAGCAGCTGTAAATGAAGTGGCTGTAAAAGAAGAGGCTGTCTCACAGTATTTCATTTTCTAACTCACATGGCACCTGTAAATGCAGCTGAGCATAGACAGCTGAGCATCTAATACACAGTGATGCCGAGAACAGGGACCATGATCCGCTTTGTCCCTTCTGGCAACTCCACACTTGGTGAAGCCCATGTGGGTTACAGGGCTAGAAATCAGAATTCGTGCTGCATTTCGGCATATCACTGTGATGACAAATGAGGACTGTACTGTTAATTCCTCTAGAAAAGGATGCCACACATACATATGCCCGTGGCTGCCATCAGCAGTCCCGGGTTGTCACTACCGGCCTTAACACAATTTTCTGGGATAGCTCAGTGGAGCCACTGTATCTTCTTGTTTTCACTTCCCTGGCTCCAGAGCAAGAATAATATTTACCTCTTTTACAGGCCACACTAGAAAGATTAATTAGCTAACGCTTGTTGAGTACTTTGAAGACATAAAGCAACAAATGCATTTAAGGGGCTGTGTTCAGTGTGCCTGAAATCAATAGATACTTGGCAAAGAAACTAGTGAAGGGACCCAGATGGCGTGGAAGCACACAGAGACTTGGATACCCACGTCCTGGTCCTGACCCACAGGGGAGAGCACACATGTCCACGCACGTACCCCTGCACCCCCCTGCAAATGTGCCCACTGCTGCTTGCAGCAGGATAAAGGATATGTTGGTACAGCCTTCTGCTACACAAATAATAAATTCGAAAGCAACAGCAGTTCTCCCAGACGAGGGAAGAGGCTCATCAGACCGTTCATGCCCTGAAGCTGTCTGGGCTTGAGAGGGATGGGTGGATCACTCCAGGAGCCCAAGCCGGCTCACGGCTTTCCCTGCCTCAAGCAGTTTCTCCTTTCCAGGCAGCGGATGCAGCGTGTAGCAGTTGTGAGCCAGCGCAGCGGGAAAAGTTTTAGTAGGCACAACAGAAGGAGAGAGAAGGAGGGAATGTCTCGGGCTCCTGGGAAGCAGCTGGAGGATCAAGAGCCATCAGTGCTAAAACACTGTCCCAGGCCTGGGCATCACATAAGAACTGGTGGCTATGGCTGCAATTCAAGAGTGAGCCGGTCCGCAGCTGCCTGATGTGTAACTTATCAGCCAGCGACGACTTCACTGGCAAAAAAAAAAGCTCTCCATGATTAAACAGACTTGTTAACTGAACTCTCCCCTTGGCCATGGATAAGGTCCCTTCAGGCCGAG
This sequence comes from Pygoscelis adeliae, assembly GCF_000699105.1. Classification (NCBI taxonomy): domain Eukaryota; kingdom Metazoa; phylum Chordata; class Aves; order Sphenisciformes; family Spheniscidae; genus Pygoscelis; species Pygoscelis adeliae. The sequence goes on from NW_008824243.1 coordinate 8,667,977, forward strand.
GCTGAGGGATCCAAACACAGCCCTGTTGTTCAGCAGCATCCTGCTCCCTATGCTGTTCCCACTCAGGAGAAAGAAGAGGTGGACAGGGTGGCACGTTCCGCGGCACGTCAGTATGAGCTTGCAGAGGCAAGGCAGGGACAGGCAGCAGGAGAGGGCCTGCAACCCCACCTGCAACCTCCTTGCGCAGGCAGCCTCCTGCTCTTGTGACTGCCTGCTTTGCACCTTCCCGGCAAGGAGGTTTGGAGTCCGTTCCCTGCAGTAACAGTCTCCTTTGCGCATATCGATTTGTGGCCTGCATGCACCTGTTGAGATACTGGAGTTAAGACCCAACATATTTACCATCTGGTATGACCAAGGACATGGGCTTCATTAACAAGCACAGGGGAAACCTAATGTTTGCTCTTTTTAAAATATTACAAAGATAAAGACAAGGTTGGGAGGCCTGAAAGCAGATTGCAGAGATGACGGGAAGGACTCCGACCCTGCTGCTTTCCGTCCCCTGACAGACGGTGCACACAAACCTTGTTCCAGCACTAGGAGCTGGAGGCTTCCCACGGAGAGGGGAAGGGTCACTGAGTGATGGAGAACCTCCCTGCAGCCTTGTGCCCAAAGAAGAGCTGTGGGCTTGTCCGTGCATCCCTGTGGCCTCTACTGGCTTACAGAACTTGATCTAAGCTTGACACTAGAAAAATCAAGCAACTAATTTCTTGGCTTTCCTCCACTCCACATTAACACGCTGCTACCTTCGCATACACACTGTCTTGAGGACATCATGAGAAGAGCCTTTGCTTGAGAAGAGGCCAGAGAGCTGCACTGCCCTGGTGTTGCTCTGCGGCTTTGAAAGCTCAGGGAGAGTTACCAGACACAGGCTGAAAGAGCTAATGTCCATCAGTGTCGTTCTGCACTGCTGAAGTATCGCGGATCAAAATTTGCTTCTTTCTTTCTCAAGCAGAAATACTAAATCAAAGGTTAGAAAAAAATGTTTTTGCTCCATTGACAAAGATTCAAGGCAGATTTAAAAGGTTCCCAGTGTAGAAGTGTAGGGACTAGGAGTAGTGAAGTCCTCAGCATCTTCCTTCAAGAAATGCTTATCCGGGCCTAAATCCTACATCTTCTAGCAAACAGAAGTCTGGCACTGAATACAGAATTGTCTGAAATACCAGCTCATTGCCTTAGTTTCCCAGTCTGTATAACTTACCCATTGTGTCTCCATAACTGCATTAATTGGGACACTCACAGGCTTTATTATTCTTGTCCTGGTATTTATGAAAGGTATGGGAACAGGTGTATGCAGATCAAACACAGACACCAGGCTCGGAGACTGGCCCTTGTGCCTGTAATCCAAAACCACTTAGCGGGAATCTATATTTGTTAAATGAGACCATCGGTCTTCAGCTATTCCTAGAAAAGCTGCAAGGACAGGAAGAGGCAGCGAATCTTCCAAAACCATGACAGCGTTGAGGGGCCACTTCTTCCTAAAGCTACTGCATTCCTTTTGCCATTTTCCGTGCAGCAGGTCATTATGAATTACTAATTACCAAAGCAGGTCAGTCAGGTCCATCGCTGACCTGCTGTGTGAGCTGGGCAAAAAAATGGATCTGTCCCAATTTGCATTGACTTGATGCAAATGTAAAATAGGTGCCCTGAAGAGGCTTGAAGCTTAATATAGGTCTTGTTAAGTGTTCATAAAGGATACTGAAACCCTTAGATTAAGAGGTACACCAGAGGAGAATGACAGGGTTATAAAATCCATTTCTACAAATAACTCATACTTATATAGTGTCTTTCAATCCAACAGATCCTGACATTTTTTTTTCAGCATAACACCCTGATATACTGTGTTCGCTCCATCTACCAGTTCAAGGCAACCTCCTCTAAAGTGAAATGTGGCAGCTGTTTAAAAGCCCTGAGTAGTAGTAACTTTAATAATAGCAATGCATTTATATGGTCTTACAAACTTCAAAGAGTTAATTCTCTGCCCCTTCAGGAGGCAGACAAGGTTTATTATTCCCATTTCACAAAGGCAATATAACAAGAGTGGACAAGAGTGGAGAAAATCTGCACTCCCACAGATTTATAAAGCGAAATTCCATGCGTGAGCCTAAAGTGCTTTTAATCCCACATAGAGAAAACATATCAACATGTCTTATTAAAAAAGTCCTTTACTAAAAATAATGATGTGGAGAGAGCTCTGATCTGGATTCTAACACCTGCCAATTCTGCTGAAAAAATTACCTCCTCAAGCACATGTTGACATAGAAACATCATGGTCCACAAATGCTTCTGTGCCATGAAACAAATCGGGCACTCAAAATATACTGCCACGGATCAGACAATCTGTTTTAAGAGGACCCAAGAGTTACTAAAAACCTCTTGAAATATAGCAGGAGAGAAAGCTGCAGCAACGCCAATCTCCGAGGCAGGCTGGCATTGTTCTTCCACCACATGCGGCTCCGTGGTTCTTCCCAGCCTGCCTGCATCGCACGGCAATGATGCTTTCAACGAGGAGGAAAATTTCCTTCTGTTATCCCCAAAGGTTCCGCAAGATGGTCCTGAACTTGGGAAAAGAAAGTTACAAAATTGCTTGGATTTAACCTCTTATTCATTGAGAACTGGAGTCCTGTCCCCAGGTCATATCATTGTTCTCATATTGTTTCCTGACTGCACCCTGATGCAGAATGAAAGAGGAGCTTAAAAGGACTATCTTATCCCTGGAGTCCCAAACACCTTTTCACAGGGTAGAAGTCTCCAGCTTTCATTCCTCCTGCTAGAAAGTTACAAAATTGCTTGGATTTAACCTCTTATTCATTTGAGAACTGGAGTCCTGTCCCAGGTCATATCATTGTTCTCATATTGTTTCCTGACTGCACCCTGATGCAGAATGAAAGAGGAGCTTAAAAGGACTATCTTATCCCTGGAGTCCCAAACACCTTTTCACAGGGTAGAAGTCTCCAGCTTTCATTCCTCCTGCTGTTCCCCACCGAGGATTTGCCCTATTGCAACTTCCACTCTTATTTGCAGTCCAAACCAAGAAACACCCTCTTCTGGACCCCTTTGCTCCCTCGCAAGCTGCTTATCTAGCCCAGACTGCATAGCCTGTGGCATAAAGTCACTGCAGCCTCCCTATAGCCGTGGGCAGCTTTTCAGTGGGGGCTGCAAAGCTGTTTTCAGCCAGGCTGCCAAAGCTCCTGAACAACTCTCAGCTGCCCACAAATGGATCTGGACAACCCTCCGTCCTTCCAATAGAGCCAACCCCCTGAGATGCCTTCAGTCACTCCTAAAACCTGAGCGATGCTTAGGGCTGGTGGAGGGTGAGCTGTGGTCTCTGTGTCCTGCAGGATCTAGGGCAGAGGGGCAGGGAACCAGGAGAGCTGAACTGACCTATGCTGAGCATCATCAATTCTCCAGCAAAGTGATTTCCATCACGGGATCACATTTGCTACATTAATCACATCCCATTCATCACCGCAACTATCTGGATGTAACTTTGCCAGCCAGGGCTTGGCCTCTCTCTCCAAAAAGCCCCCGATGTGCTGTACAGCAGCTTCACAGTGCAGGACCTGGATCAATGCTCCTGTCCAACTCACTCTACCCCTTCCTTACTTCACAGAAGCTGCTCCCTTTCACCCCTCTGGCTTCACTGTCCTCAGAGAAATCCCTGCTTCTACAGTCCTGCTGCAGCCTCTGCTGCGAAAGGATGGCCAGGGAAGAAAGGATGTTTTACCGCTGTTGTCACTAAACTGCAGGCAGGTCCTGTGCCCTCCATCACCTGCGTGCCTATGAAGCGGTGCCGTGCATGGGAAGCCATGCAACTGGGGAAGCTGGTCTGAGAGCAGCATGTTATTGAAAAGCTGTTGCAGGGCCCTGGCAAACACGCCCTGGCCTGAATTCATAGCCTGGGGCTCACACTCATTTAGGCACATGAACAAGGGTGTAGAGGTCTGGTACGCAGCTATAAAATGTGGGATTTTCTGACACTGTGAAACCCAAAACCAAGAGCAAAATAATTTCCTACTGCTGTGGCACTGAGCTCACAGCAGAGCTTTTTCACCTTCTCTGCTTTTGGAATAATTCATTTAACTTTATGGCATTTCACTACCATGCAAGTCAAACACACCGGCAAGCGTCTAGATGATGGCCCAGGGGAGAAATCTCCTTGACATGTTTGATGCCTTATGAGGCAACACAGATGGTCGTGGAGGAGATCCTGCGACTTTGCTTCCTTGGCAACCTCGATGCCAGGGAACCGAACACACCGCCGGCTCTGCACGGCGTTGCAGCCGGCTGCCGGCCATGTTCATCTAATGCAACAGCCCAGGAGAGGAAGCATCTCAGCTCTGCTGGCTGCCTTGGTGGTGACACCAGGTCTGCGGGCTCCTTACGGGTGCTGCGCTTGTCCTGCTTTCTGTTTGCTCCGCGAGGTCTGAGCTCTGCAGGCTGCGTGGGAGTTTGCTTTCGACCCTGAGTAATGAGCGTAATGAAGTGTGTTCTGGCGGGTCTGACTGACGACATCAGTTGATTTCTCAGGATGACGGGAGATTTACAAGCTTAAGATAGCTTACAGGTCCTTATTTACAGCTCTCAAGCTGAAGCCCAGACCTAGACACCCATATATTTGGACTCAGAGGTTGAGCAAGTAAAGAAAATGTTTAAATATCTCTCCCTCCTCTCGATTCCCTGCCTGTGGGATTACTATTCATCACAGGTACGAGTGTGAGGAGACAGCTGCCTGTCTCACCTCCACCGATGGCTCTGGGGAATCCCTGAATCCACATCGTGGCAGGTGAGTCACTCTCCTTCCCATGGAGAAAGGCATGATGCAGCCCTTGTTGGCTGAAATGAAAGGACAGAGTGAAGTCTAGATCATCCTGCCCACAATTTATGGGGTGAGGCAGTGGAGCACAGGCACAGGATGCTCCCAGTCTTCAACCGGTGTAAGTCAGCAGAACTATCCTCAGTTATACCACCTGAGTAGTAGGCTTTTTCCATTAAGTAAATCCTGCAGCTTTTTCTTTCCTTTCCCCCCCTTCCCTCTTTAACGCTGAAATAATCCCATTTAATCTGTAGGGAGCTTTTCCTGAACAAAAAACTCCACCACGCTTGATCCTGACCTTTGCAAATGGAAATATGATGTAGTGAGAATTGAGACCTGAGAGTCAACTAGCATCTTCGGTTCTGCTGCTGAAATACAGCAGGTCGTTTCACATTTCTATTATGAGCCTCAGATAATGGGGAGGAAAATTAGGTAATTCCATTTTTGGATTAGTTCGTTTTCTTGTCAGCTGGGAGATGGGATCTGAGGTATGTGGAGAATGACTGGAGGCACAGGATGAACAGCTGGTCGTAGATATTGTTTGGGATGCTATTTCTGCATGACCTACTCCAGAGATATTAAAAGAGATTGTGTCTGTCACCCCTGACATTTATACCTGTTTTCCATCGCTGACTTCAAAGCAGTTACTCTGCATTTGCCCACATTTGAATGAGTAGGGAATCAGGACCATTGTTCAAAGATAGTCTTGAACCTTACCTAAGCTTTTAAATGATTGAAAATGAGTTGTGTATGGAGGGATGAAAATTAAAGCACATCAGGGAACCCACAAGCGATAGCAAGATGTGCAGGAAAGGGAGCCTTTGCCAGAGTTGACAGATAGCTGTTTATGGGTAGAATTAGAAACTCTAGTTCAAAGTCTGCAAATTGCCCCGTGAAAGCAGATTCTCCTCATCACAGAGACTGACTGGCTTCTACATGCAGGTATGCATGAAAAGCAGAGTTTGCAGAATCAAGAGCAGTGTTAGTAAGAAAAAGAAAAAAATCCCCAAAAGATCACCGCATGAAACATCAATAAGCATAGCGCGAAACAACTGGGTACTAGACAATCTTTAATCCAGAGAAAAAAGACACAAAAACAATGTCTAGAGGGCAAAGCCTGATTAAATTTAACAATAAGTTTTTTAAAACAAAAAAAAGCAATATGTGTGATTTCCCATCTCATGGGGTCTTCAACTCCAGACATTCTGGAAGAGATGCTTTAGTGATACCCGTTAGCACGCTCAACTGAGGATTGAAAGGAGCAGATTTGATGCTCTCATGCTTCTTTCTGATCTTAAAAATCTGTGAGCATGTTTGGATTTGGTAAAGCATTTGATATCGTATCATAAAATTTAGCTCTTTGGATGATCTGAATGCAATAGCCCGTGGACCGAATCACAGCTGAGCAGCTGCAAACAAAGAGGAATACTAAACAGGGATTTATTGTGTTATAGAATTATGTTTATTAGGGCATCACAGAAATCAGGTCTTTGGTCTTTTTTGACATTTTTATTGATGACTCTAAAGAAGGATTGACAAAAGGATGACAGGCATTCACAAAAGTGACATGAAGTTGAAAGGGATCACAACCAGGGAAACCAGAAAGATAATGCAAAGGAACCTGGATAGACTAGAAACTCAGAGTGAAAATATCTCAGTGCAATGAATCTCAGAGCCGGGCAGATTGGAAGTCTTGTATCTGCTGATGCCTATAGGCTTTAAAGGCAATGCTCATTAAGATCATGCCATGGGGGGAAAAGCCTAAGAAGTGCAGTGTATGGGGAGATGCCCCATCTGAAGCCCTAGAGATACGTGATACAGCAAGCCAGAAGGAAAACAACAGAGAATCCTTCAGCACTTTTGGCAGGCCAGCCATTTAATAAACATGTCTACCAAGAATCTTCTATAATAAAACTCGATGTATCATTTCTGTTCACTGAGCTAGTGTCATGTCTGTGAACTGCACAAGGCTTTGTCTCCTCAATGCATTCATTTCCATCCAAATGCCCAGGCAGAGCCTCCTCTGTTGTTGGATTAGCAACCTCTGTTGACAAGAGTGGATTATTCAAGGAAACGTAACTAACTCTCTCTTATTTCTCTGAAATCTACACTCGCTCCTCTGCTGGCAGATGAAAATTCACAAGTGAAAATGTCTACTGTATTTCCTTTGGTTTAGGTGTTTGGGGCTGGATTTGAACTTAAACCCTCTATTTAAGGAGGGGTTCTAGAGATCCCAAACAGGGTTTAGGACTCGGAATCTGCTGTGGCATGCAGGTAGTCTGCAGTTCCCTTAACCCACCGCCCAGCACCTCTTAGCTGGAGGAGAAGGGGACTAGGAGCAGGCGGAGGACTCCTAGGGACACTCTCAGCTGCAAATGGATCACTGATCTGTAAGCGCTAGGGAAACTGGGCAAATTTAGCCAATCTAGACCAGCTCTTCTGTGCAGGTTTCCCTGCCATGTTGTGGCATCCCTCCCTTCAAGAGTCTACACCAGCAGCCAGGGAAGGAGGTTTTGGAGGAACGGTAGGACGGAGCAGTGCAGCCAGGGAACTGGCACAAGAGAACCCAAGGCCAGATTGCTTTAGGTGGCCCCAGAGCACCCAATGCTAAAGGATTTGTATTAGGTGGGAGTAGAGGAATGACCTTTGCTTGTAGGTCCCCACCCTATCTGGCATTAGCTAATGCCCACTGTGGAGCAACTGTCTGCATGATTTCATTCTTCTGTGACCTAGAAGCACTTTCCAATTTACCACTCACATCGCTCGGCCAAAGCGCTACGTACAGATCTGCATGCAGAGCATACTGTGCCATTGCACCTTATTCCATCGGCCTACACTGCTCCCGAGCATGGCTTTATCTCTCTGTAAAATAAAGGTCATTATGGTGTTGTGCAGGTAGTGAAGGCTTTGAAGAAATGCTTTGAAGTACACTATAGAAGTAGACATTATTACCCACTGCCCAGGGATTTGGAGAAGGTTTAGTCTGATAAAAAGGCTTTGCATTCTGCTGGCAGGAAGCATGACATAAAGTGGAAATTTTTCCAAGCTGAATTCAAATGAGTTGATTTTTCTATCAGCCCTTCTTCTAGAGAATAGGTATGCCGTTCCCTGGACTGTGCGAGAGCTAATGCTCTAACAAGGTTCATCCTACCAGTAAGGATTCACTGGGTAGAGCTGTGCTCAAAGTTTAGGACTGAAATTTTAAGGGGCTTGATTTGAAATGAAGTTTATGGTACACTGGAAGATGGTAAGTACATCTGGCTCAGGAGAAGTGCTTGTAGGGGTCTTGGTGCTCAGGATTTAGAGGTACAGCAAATTTAGGAGGGGACAGGAGTTAAGAGTAGAGGTTAGATTAGCAAATCCTCACAGCTAGGACCACGGTGAATTAGCCTCCTTAGGGAGGATTGTATGTTACGTTTGGCTCCAAACAGTGCTATTAGACTCCTACCTTCATAAACACTACATTGTTTCACAGGTGTTTGGATTGGGGAAAGAAAATGGGGGGAAACAGGATAGGCTTATGGACCAGACATCTTTCGTCTCAACTGCAATAAACCTATTAGCATCCCACAGGTGAGGAAGGGTTTGTGGCACTGTGCTGATAACAGCACTGACAGCAGATGTTTAGTGCCAGGCAAATTCTTTATAGCCAACCTTATTTGAAATGCTTGCTTCCAAAAATCATCAGCTGTATTTGGTGTCATGCTGAAAATATTTTAAATGGTGTTTCAGGCAGCAAAACCAAGAGATGGGTAGAAATTGCAGCTCACAAAGGCTGGTTTAAGTGACAATATGTGTAGTGGGAAGTGACATTTATTTAGTTGATTTAAAGGTGCTCTGTAAAGGAAACAAATATATTTTACACCTACTCTTCATGTGTAACAGAGGCTTAAAAAATTTGTTGAAAAAATGTGTTTGTTATTTGAGAACTATCAAGACGTTTTCCCTTTCTGCTTTGCTTTTTAAACAGAGTGGAAAGTAGGTGTGACTTTTTCTTAAAGTGATGAGATACCTGAATCTTCTGAACATCCGGATTCTTACCCCAGGTGTCTTTCTGATATTTGATGATAACAAGCAACAGTGAGTTTCTAGCAACTTAAGGAATAATCCTTCCTTTCCTGATTGCTTATCTTCTATCTTTTGACCTAGTAAGGTCATAATCCTACTATTTCTCCACTGATCCTTAGAGACCCTCCAGCCAAACAAAAATAAGGCTTCATGTTTCTAAAGTAAAAACAGAGAAATCCTTCTCTGGAAATCACAGCAAAACCAACCAAACAAAAACTCTGCTAATGAGCCACAGCATTCAGCTTTTTTTGAAAGCAACAAACCGTAGCAAGAGCTCATGGATTTTCCCCTGTCAGTACACCTTTCGGGTTGTCCTCCTCCTGGTATCCATCTTGCCATGAAACAGCCTCAGGTCTGGTTCACACTGGGGATTTGGAAGCCCGTCGGCAGATGTTAACAGATGTTTCTCTACCTTCCCCAGAGAGTGGGTGCCGCTTGCGCCCCTATAATCCTCTATCCGCTGATTCCTGTAACAAGATGCCACAAGGGTTTAATCTCACGGCTTGCAGGGGAGCTGCTCCACCCGGAGAGTTATTTGAAGCAACTGAAGATCACTGTCATTCCAGGGGAAAGGCCGGTGCTGGGATGACAGTTACAGGCATTGCTCCGTTAAACCAGAATTAGTCTGCTGCTGCTTAAAGGGGAATGTTTCAGTAGAGCCAGGAGGCAGTTTGCCTCATCCCTGCTCCATCGAGTGTTGGGATCCCTATGAACTGCAAGCAGATGTTTGGCAGGGCACGTTGCTCTCAGTAACTAGCTCTTCTGTAGCGCTTTCACATGGTACATGCTTTACAAAAGAGCACCCAGGATCAGCGGGGTCGCTCCAATCCACAGGCGCGGTGCGGCATGGGGAGAGCGTATAACCTCTCCAAAGCCACCCATCAAGGTGAGATGTTCCACCATGGGATGGACAGGGAAGTCACAGAGCAACTCTGTGAGCTTCAGGCTTTCTGGAGACCAGCTACACACTCCAAAGAGATGTCTGCACGACAAACGGTCTGCAGACATCCCAGAGTTGCTTTCACAGTGGTAATGACCATGATGTGTTAGTGCAGCATCCTGCAAGGGCTCAGGTGGATTCTCTGCTTCTTATACCTGTGCAGTACTTTTAAGACATAGGTAAGCGGTGCTGATGGATGAGAAATACTGTTACAGCACACACATATCCCCTTTGACCTGATCTGACTTATCTCTACTGCGATGACAAAGTAAGTGCCATGTCTGAGGGCGACAATACTTCAGCTGGACCAGGAGATAGTATACGTAGGGTTAAAATCCAATTCTGTTTTTTTCACATCCAGGTCACTTGTAATTCTGGATGGAGTCCTGCTACTTGGCAGTCACTTTAACATCATCAATAAACCTCCAAAGCCACCCGAGGCTGTAAGATTAGCAGCTACCAACCCGATGAGTTTTATTTTATGCAGCTGAGATGAACAAAAACAGTCTAAGGACACAATCTGCAAATTATCTTAAAAAAAAAAAAGACTTGAATTATTTGTGGGCTTCCTTCAGGTTGCACCCCAGCAGGCCGGCCAGGACGTACTGCATGAATAGGCAGCGAAGCAGTGGGAGGCAAAGTCACAATCGGCTTTTGTGTTCTTTGATTATTGTTATCCAAAATAAACAAAGATTTGTGGTTTACTGGTGTCCTTCCTTTCCCCGTTTTTTTTCAGATTAACTGCTACACTGTGACATTGTGTATATTAGCGATATTGTAGGAACCTGTTCAAGAGACAATCTCTGCACCCCAGCTTAATGATTGCACCAACCTTTGTTTAAAGGAAATCTGCTGCTTATCATAGACTTGAATTGCAAGCCTTTTGCAGCAATAACACTGGCTTTTAAGTGTCTGTAAAAAGCCATAAATGTTTTACAGGGTTATAGGAATAATAGGCTAATATAATGTGCTAACTAGGAATGTGCAAAGGAGTCAGACTTGTCCAAGTATATCTGAAGCTACTGCTTGCTCTAGATCGCTGGTCTTTAATTAGCAATAGGACTTCACAGGAGCCCTCAGACCACTCGTAACAGATGAGGCATTGCAGTTTCACTGCACTGCTGGTTGAGGTTATCTATCAATAGTCACTGGAAGAATGATTAATCCTTGCAATTAACATGTGCTCTCTTGTCTGACATCCAAGCTCAACGACTCTCTGATCGAGACCTGGTCGCTCCTTGAATTTGTATCTCTGGTAGTAGCCTTGGTTTTTAGTTTTGAGACGTCAGAGATGTGCTCATGCAGGACTGATCCCTTACATGTTACACTTTATTTCCTTCCTTACTAGAACTCCGGTCTTTGCCAGGAAGGTGTATTACTTCTGCAGAAAATCCTTGGGAAGGTAGTTTGCCTCATTTTGTATATATTTCATTTCTTGCACAGAAACACGTATTCATTCCCGCAAATCCAGATTGCCTAAATCCAATGATTGAGCCAGCTTCAACTCCTTTGCTTACTTCTTCTCTGCACAATTTCTTGCAAATTCTCCCCTATTCTGAGAGCTAAAAATACATCCGGGTGCTGCCTGGAGACCATCAGAGAGCACAAAGCAAAGGGCAGCCTGAGCTTCCTATGCATTGCTGAGCAAAGCATGAAGAGCCTTCCCCACAAATGGGGATGCTCTTGTAATAGGCATCCATAAACACAGAAATCTGCCATTCCCAGAAGCAATTGCATATAGAAACACTCTCGCTCATTCTATTTAGCCAGCACCAGACTCTTCTACAGAAAGTGCAATTGCTAGTGAGAGCTCAAACCTACAATGATACTGAACAGGTGTAAACTGGAAGAACAGCTCAGCAGGGAGAAAAGCTACACCAACTCCCACCCCTGCAATCAGCAAAGCCGCCTCCTCGAGGTTCATGTTTGTATCAGGAAAGAAAAGCAAGCTCTCGTCAGAAGGGAAACCAGATACCTTCTGCATTTTTCACTGACTCTGAATTTCTTCTCGACTTCTCAAAGTCCTGCTCTTCTACCAAAGCTCTCGGGAGTGCAGGCTTTCACATCAACCACCGCTAAGGGGGAGATGAAACCAAGATGTAGTTTCCTTGTTATCCAAGTGGGACTCTTTGTCCTATATACACGGAAAATGTGACTTACTAGGTAAAATCTAAACCCCAGAAATTAGTTCAGATCCCCAAAAGATGGCTATTCCGATAAAATGTTTATTACAAAAGGCTTGGTAAACTCCCCTTGCTCTTATTTATTACTGCTCTGTTCAGAACAAACCACATGATGTCATTGAAGAACAGAGTTGCGAAATCCCACATTCCAGACCAGGAACCAGGAATTATTCCCAAATTAGGCAAATGACATGCGAAATATCAGTAAAGCAACCATGAGGAAAAAAAAACCAACAAACCCACAAAAAAACCCAACGCAAAACAAAAAAACCTGAAGCTACATGAAACAAATTACGTTCTCCAAAACTGTCATGGTAATGACTCTTCACCTCAAATACCTTTACTCAAAAAGTCCTCAGTATCTTGAGAATATGGAGCTAGGATTGCAAAGTTAATTTAAAATTCAGGACCAATATTTACAGATTATTTATACAGCAACAATCTGCAAGTGTCTCCTTTGGGTACTGCTATTTGACAGAGATTTTGGATGTCTTGCCTCCCACTTTAATGGCATTTTTAGGGGTGGGACTGTAAAAAAGCTTCCAAGCTTCCTCTGCTCCAACAGCCTATTTACTTGTTTGAATGTGAATATGAAAAGCAAGTATAATGTTATTCTGAAACATTGAATGGCTGCAGTTTATTGCAAGGTTAGAAGATCCTACTCCACAACCATCGTTGAGATGAGGGCCCTTTTTCCCTTCTGTTCCAGTTTTGGGATTCCTTTCCAGTATAGCATTTCTTGAGGCTGGTTTAGTACTTTCACTTCTGGGGTAAAATTTCCCTCTTCTGGCTCCAAAGGAAGTTAAGACAGCAAGGACAGCTGGATCAGTTTATGTTGTCTAAAGTTAGCTGAGATGCTGGGAAGTCCTCAGGAGATACACTACCTCCTGGGGCTTTATGTCTTGTTCTCAAGCAAGTTGAGCCATTTTCTACTGGTTCAGCTTTTTTAACATCTGAAGGGGAAGAGACTACACTAAATACCTTGTATAGCTCATAAAAAATGGATCTGAGCTTACATATTATTTTCTTAAGAATCAGTCACTTGAGATTTCTATTGAACAGATGGGAACAAAGCCCAGTGTGGCCTAATTAAAGAACAAAACCAAATTAAATTGTAATTGAGCACTTCCTCAGCATCCCGCACAACGTGGTGGAATATAATGTCCCATTACACCGCAGAATGGAGACACCATGGAATAAATCTAGGTCCTCCAGGCTCCAAGTACAACATTTAAGGGCAGCCATGGAAGGAGGCAATCCTTTGCCAAAAGGAGCAGTAGAATTGCAGG
>NW_008824243.1:8681318-8683418 GCF_000699105.1 Pygoscelis adeliae
TTGGTGAGCCACAGGACTAATGCTGCAGAGTGCCAGCCAGCAGCTCTGCTCCATCTCCTCACAGGAGGTCACAGACACCTTGAGGCACATGCTCAACTCCTCAAAGCAATGCAGAGTTTGATGGAAGGGTCACCTAAGCCAAGAGGAAGATTCCTCTCTTTCAGAGAGCTTCAGATGTGGCTCCAAGCACCGCTGACGTATAATCTCAGCACCAGCCTCCTGAAACGCTCTGTGTTTGGTCACGTCTGCATTTCTCTGACATCTTCCAGTGGAAAAGACACGCAGGGTTCATGCAAGAGGTACACAGGGGTATGGATTATGGGATCTCCCCACTCTGCAGGTTCCATTTCCAAAGACAGTCAAGCCTCTACCCCCACATGTGTCTAGACATTGCTGATCAGAAACTAACTGAATGCAAGGAATGCAATAAAAAGCATCCAAATAATTAACCACCATCACAGCGAGGCTGGTTAAACCCAATTATATTCAGACCCAGGCAGAAGAGGGCATAAATAAGATCCTTAGAAGGCAGGGGACAGAGCAAGGGTACAAATGGAATTAATTGCACTTTGCACATGGGTAACGCCTTCCTTTTCTTCCGTCTGCTGTGCAGCTTCTTACCTGAGCACCAAAAATCCCAACAGCATAAGCCTACTTCTTAGGGGGATCAGAAACAAGGCGGAAGAATCCTGAGCTTTATCAGTTCTAGACTGTTTGGAATATGTTTGACACCACACATACTGGTACAACTGCACCTTGTCAAATAGAGGAACTCTGTAGTGACAATAAATATTAATTCCCTGTGCTGGCTTTCAGCCTAAATCTTAGTAGATTGAAATACCTGCCACAGGAACATCAAAAAAAGCCACAGTAGCAATAAAAGTCAAACAAAAGTGCCAGATCCAGCATCCACCACTGCCCAGTTTATGCTAGTCAAGTAACAGATGTTTCAGGCTGTGCATTTCAGAGGAAATTACACTGACACACTCATGCAATACAGCAAATCCTGTTGCAAATTTGCAGAATATTTATTTCAGGAATAAGTCTGGCTCAATTAAAAAACGGATGTGAAACAAAATGACTTGGCTTACAAAGCCTACAGTGCCCCTTTGCCAGTTCAGCACCACAGCAGCAATGCTGTGATAAGATCAAAGACGATCGCAGGAAAATTGTAGGCCCAGCAATGTCCATTTTTCACGCTCAAGAAGGATTTTGTGCTGCCCACCCATCCTGCGTCACCCCACGGCAAAGCTGGCAGTACTCGGCTCTGAGCAAGCTTAGCAGGAGTCTTTGCCGTTCATCTCTCCCTGCCAAAGGAACACCAAAGGAAGGGATGTAAAGATCAGTGTGGGACATCATCTAGTGTTTACTCATCACTCCTGCCTAACAGCTGAGCACTTCAGGTAGAATCCCGAGCGGATTCACACCCAGGATTCCCATACAGCGATTGTGAATATTAGTTTTTGAGGGTGAAGAGTGTCTTTGACTAGATATGTGCCCAGTATGGGGCACTGCGGAGCTCTCATTTCAATGTACAAGTAATGGCATCCAGTTGATGCGGATTTGGACCCTAAGTTCTGTGATAAGCCGGAGGTGGTTCTTGCTTTGGAAGCCCCTTACACCTCTTCCTTCATCCTGCGGAAAAGCACTGCACTGCGAGAGGAATGGCAGGGTACGACCAAATGAAATCTGATAGAGGCCGAGCAGCAGCTGGCAAACATCTCCGAACAGGCAGGGCCAACATCAGGGTCAGTGTTTACAAATAATAAATCATGTGAACAGTGCTCACACCAATGTTTGGGCAAGAGTCTGCATCACCAATTTGACCTCCTGCCCAGCTGGATTTTTTTTCTTTTTTTCCTGAACATAAACAAACTGGGGCCCCATGTTGGAAACTGGGAAGCTACACAAAAGTAAGCAATGAAATAAAGCCGGAACAATGACCAATTCAGACAGTCTAGGGGGCCTTCTGCACATCGTCCACGTCAAAATTTCCTCATCCCAAGGAACTTCCTGCAAAAAACATAGGATGCTTTTATTACCAAGTGGGTGGCATTTGATACAGCATCCCAGTTGGCTGGGAGAGTCAATGAAACACGC
>NW_008824243.1:8683479-8684736 GCF_000699105.1 Pygoscelis adeliae
CATCTCTGTACTTTTTCACAGTTTAGTCACACGTTCGTATAGATTATACCCTGCCATGCCAACCCTGAAGTATAGAGTTAATAGGAAGGAAATCGGGTCACTCTTCTTTCCCTCCTTTCTCCGATTCACTTCATTTTGGTGGCAACGTGCCCCTCTCCGCAGACACAATTATTTTGCAGTGGTGAAGCTCATGCCAATACAAAACATGGAGAGCAAAACCAAGTTATATCTCAGCAGTATCCTAGTGTGGGCTCCCCTGCTCCCCTATTCTCCCTGTCTGGTTTAGTTGACGGCACTGTTGACATGCTCAGCACACCCGGCAGGGTCCGCAGAACTGGTCACGATTTCCACAAATCTTAAGATTTTTAAGATTTGAAAGATGTGAAATATCGGTAAATAAATTAACCTGGAAGCAAAGCCTAGGTGACTAGTGGAAAGGCAAACAAAAAGTAAATCTGATCTAGAAATTGTTGCGTTTAGCCGCTACACCACGCTGAACCAGCACCACAGGGCGGTCTGTACCATGTTTGATCGCAGTTTGAACCCTGTGATCGCCTCATAGAATCATAGAATCATTAAGGTTGGAAGAGACCTCCAAGATCATCGAGTCCAACCGTCAACCCAACACCACCATGCCTACTAAACCATGTCCCTAAGCGCTTCATCTACCCGTCTTTTAAATACTTCCAGGGACGGTGACTCAACCACTTCCCTGGGCAGCCTCTTCCAATGTTTAACCACTCTTTCAGTAAAGACATTTTTCCTCATGTCCAATCTAAACCTCCCCTGGCGCAACTTGAGGCCATTTCTTCTCGTCCTTTCGCCAGTTACTTGGGAGAAGAGACCGACCCCCACCTCGCTACAACCTCCTTTCAGGTAGTTGTAGAGAGCAATGAGGTCTCCCCTCAGCCTCCTTTTCTCCAGGCTAAACAACCCCAGCTCCCTCAGCCGCTCCTCAGCAGACTTGTTCTCCAGACCCCTCACCAGCCTCGTTGCCCTTCTCTGGACACGCTCCAACACCTCAACGTCCTTCTTGTAGTGAGGGGCCCAAAACTGAACACAGTATTCGAGGTGCGGCCTCACCAGTGCCGAGTACAGGGGCACGATCACTTCCCTAACGATGCCTCGTTCTGCATCGGGGCAGATGTTGGGTGTTGTAACTAAAAGCAGTCGTTATCGGCGAGGAAATGGCGTTGGCGCCGGGCGCGGGGGAGCTCCGAGGAACCCGCTGGGCCGGGGGGGCGGCGGGAGGAACCG
>NW_008824243.1:8685486-8687414 GCF_000699105.1 Pygoscelis adeliae
TCCCCGGTGGGGCGGGAAGCCCCGGCGGTACTGAGCTCCTCGCCTGTTAATAGTGTTTGTGAAGCCTGACTTCAAGCACAGCATGTGTAAATGCCTCATGAAACTCCTGGGGAGTCGTAGGGGAGTCGCCGGCCTCAAAAATCTGCATCTTCCTCCACTTCTGCAGAAAAATAGGGCAGGAGTTGGGTTTCAAGTGGCTTTTTTCAGGCGTGGGGTACACGGGTCCCAGCTCTGTGCGTGGGGCCACAGGAATGGCTGGGGACTGGAGTGGGCACAAACCGAGACACGTGAAGCTCCCATCGGAACGTATGAAAATACATGGGGGGTTTTTTTGCTGTGAGGGTGGTGTGTCACTGGGATAGGTGGCCCAGGGAGGTTGTGGGGTCTCCATCTGTGGAGATACTCAAAGCCCAACTGGACAGCCGGCTCCGGGTGACCCTGCTTGATCTCAAGAGGTTCCATCTAGCCTCAGCCATGTGCGTTGTGTGCACCCGTGGGATAATGCAGATGCCACCGCTGTAGTAACTCATGCTGGGTAGAAAGGAGAAATCTTTCTTTTTCCTTTTAATGAAGCTTAAGCTTGTAGGCTTGAGGAGGTCCAGCATAGCCAAAAGTAGATGTTGGTTTAGACCACAGCCCTGATTTGACTGGAACTGTGATGTGTAACCAAACTCCCCAATTTTTCAGTCGGATCGATTGCTGATGGATGCAAGCTCCTGCTCCCAGCACAGAAGGGAAGACGCTCCCGGTCACTAGCAGAGCCGGGAGAGGTGCTGGTGAGCAGCAGGAAGCTGGGCAGAGGTTTGCATCTGCTTGGTGCTTGTAGCTTGTCCGTTTAGTGTGGCGTAACCGGTGTGGGCCAGTTCATTCACTGCCCTTCGTGCTGCTGAAGTCAGTTGGTGCTGGCGTGTGCTTGAGTTATCCGGGCAGCCCTTGAAACTCACATACCGTCTCCCACTGCGAGGGACATGAGCAAATTAAGCTCAATCCCTTTAGAAAGCCAGTCTTCCCCTCTGCTTGTTGCCGGAGCAGAAGAAAAGCAAATACTAAAGCTCCATTTGGCACTGTTAGTGTTAATTATTTATCTCAGGGTAGTGGCAAGAGTGCCCGTGGTGCACTAGAGGCTGTCCCTGTCTCGCGCAGTCTACAAACAAAAAGTTGTTGCCTGTTTGTGCCTAGCTTTTCCGGGGACAACTGCAAACTTTCAGTAGTTAACAGTCATCTGACTTCTAGATAGGGGCAGCAGGAAAGAGCCGGGGGAGTGGAGCAGCAGGCTTGCAGCAGGCTCTCGTCGGCAGGGAGGAGGTGTGTGCCATGTCTCAGGTGACAGACGTAGTTAAACAAGTGGAGTTGGCGAATTCTTCCTTGTTCTGTCTTCAAGCAGCTCCTTTGTATTTACATGATGGCTGCAGCTGAATGCTCTGCTCCTCCTGCTTCTGAATTAATTCTGTGTAGGAAGGGCAATGTTCACAACGGTAGTATTATAAAGTGTGGTCTTAAAGACCAAAATGGTAAGAACTGATTTTTTTCTGAAGGAATTGACATTTAACTAAATTCTTCTTATGTGTTGCAGCAGCTGGCAAAAGACAATGCAAATAAATTTGCTCATTAAAGTGAGGTGGTGTGGGAGAACCCAGTAAAATATTGAAGAGAATTTTTTTTTAATCAATATAACCACTTTGCAGCTGTATAAAGTTGTCATGGACAAACACAGCAGAATTGGTAGTAGGTATATAAGCTAGAATTAGGAAGTCTATAACTAAGTGCAGGATGAAAAGCTTAAGTTTCTACTCCTAGTTCTCTCTGATCCTGGGGAGTTTATTTGCTCTGCCTCAGTTTCTTCTGGGTATACAGCGAGACCTTGTGTCAAGGAGACCTGGCGTAAGGCTGAACATTTCTAGCCAAAGAAAGCAAACTGGATAGCCTTT
>NW_008824243.1:8687449-8717950 GCF_000699105.1 Pygoscelis adeliae
TTTCCCTATACCATAATCAGCAAAAACAAGTCCAGGTTAAAGTCACCTTGGGAATGATGGATTAATTCTCCCATGCCAAAGTTGTCGTTATGCAACTGATCAGAGTTAATGCAGCATTAAAGGTACGTAAGAAAACCCCCACCCTCTGAGATGTCTCCTATATCTTTAATAGAACCTGCAAGGAAAATGGAGAATGAAGCTTTCGACTTCTGAGTACGTTTCTTTATCTGACAGAGCAGTTGTCTGTAGACAGTTATCCCAGCTGCAAATGAGACAAGAATACCAACAGGTATGTTTGTACAGTGTCACACTTGTAGCTGACAACGTAGATCGGAGGAGATTCTGTTGCAGAAGAGATAAGGGATTTACCCTCAATAAATGTAAAGCTTTTCTCCATCAGAATAAGAGCTTTGTTCGTACTTGGTCAAAAACATTGCGATTTTCTTTCTGAAGTGTCATGGATTCCTATGAAGGAGATTTTGCTGAAATCCAATCTTTGATTAAACCTTCACTGTGAAATTGCTCTGGGTTGCTGGAAGTAAATTACCCTTTTAGATATGGGTTGTAGAGATTAAATGAACTAGTGAGTGGCCGGATATTCTTGTCACAGGCATTGGATTTTTTTTTAATACATTTTATTTTTTTATACATCTCATTTTTAAATATTTTTATGTATATATTATTTTCATTTGTTCAAGCAGGGATAGATATATTTCTCCAGCTTTCCAGCTCTGTTTTTAAGACAATGCTCAGAGATTCCTCTTCATGCCTTTTGGGAATGTTATGCTCTGAATCCATCTGATGGTCGTGTGATTCAGAATGTGATATCGCTCAAAGTGGTCTGAATTTCCTTTCTCTCTGTGGCTACTAGGGACTGTGAAGGCCACCCAAGACTTTGCTACTTGTCTATATGTGTCAAGGCCCAATTTGCTATAGGGTTGTGGGTTTTTCTTGGCAAGCTCAGTTCTGGGCTTGCTTTCTTTCCGATACCCCTAGGCACTGCATGCTCCCAAACCAAAACCATTTCCACAGCAGACCAAATTTCATGTTATTCTCAATCAAATAGTTGGGTAAGTTGCATTACCAAGAAACACAGTGTCTTGCAACAGCTTCTGAACACTTCATGTAGCTAAATTCACTCTTTGATGTGTGTTTTTGATATTGTCTTTCTACCCCCATATTGTGCGCTATTTCTCTCTCCTGGTGCAGCTCAGTTCATTTCATTGCAATGCACTTCTTGGGATCGGCTCCCAGGAAACATAATTTTTCAGATGTGGCTATCTGTGCTGGTAGACCATATGCCTTCTGGGGAAACTGGATAAGTTACTTGTGCTCAAATGGGCCAGCTGAAAGCAACCCAAAGGTTTAGTTGCAGAAAACTGTGTGCTATAAGCATTTGCTACATGTCTTGACGTGTCATTGAATGAACAGAACCCAGGCTAGAAATGGTTGCTATTTACCTAGATTTTTAGAGAGAAGTTACCTGCTTATTTTGTAACTCATTGCTTTGTTACGTTGCTTGTTGTCCAATTTTGATTTCTTCCTCAAATACCACTTTAAGCTTAGTTTTCCAGTAATTGCAAAACTGGTATAAATTACTGAGATTGAGGAGAGAGGTTCAAGCATATGATCATAGGATACAAGACCCTTTGTTCTATGAGCTGGGCAGTAGCTCCAGGCCATCCAAGGCTTAACCCCAGAGAGTTTGACTGATTTAAAATTAATTGTATTATAACTAGTTAGCGTATTCCAGCAAAGACAAGACCTCTGCCAGGAACAGGAAAGAAAAACTCACCATTAAAATGACCTTAAATGGAGAAGAAAAAAATCCCAACAAAACAACCAACCCCAAAACATATTTGTGACCCACGTTGAAAGCTTCATTTAAGCTGCATGTAGTTTAGTTAGGGCCACAGAGAATGACAAATGGGACACTTGTCCTGGGTCTCGGAGGTCCTGTCTTTGGGAAGACTGAATTGTCTTAATGTGAGCATGACAGCAAATTGGCAGAAGAAAGGGTGAGGGGATCATAGTCCAATACTGTCTTGGGCTCTTTACAGCTCTGATGTGAACAGTCACAACAGAGGATGAATGCTGTTTCTTGTTGTAGGATTCACTGCCTTGAAGAGTTTGGGTAGATCATAAAAGTTTCTATAGCTCAGCTCTATAAAACAAGGATACTTCTCGAGCACATCTCGGACGATATTGGTCTGACTGTGCTATGATGTTTGGAAGTGCATGCTGGCACTGGTACTGACCACCAGATGCGAGTGGCTGTATTTTAATTACTTACAGACATCACTGCTTCATTGAACCACAACAATATCCCATTTAGGTGTTCCTGAAGTTATTCCCAGTAGCAGTCTCTGATCCATCCCTCCTATTAGCAGCGCAGTTAAACAAGGGGACGCTGTGCTCTTTGTGGCCGCATATATTCCATCTTAAGGACTTGATTGTTAGAAAACACAGCACCTGCAGTTTGCTACAGCAAAATATATACCCAGAAAACATGTGAGGATTTAGCTTCAAGGTTTAACTTCGTTGTATACAGCACCATCCAGAGAGCAGAGATACCCAGGCAGATCAACAGTAATGAAATATCACTGATCTAATTCATCAGCTGGTAATAAGCCTGGAGTCTCCCCAGGTTTATATTTCCGTAATTTTTTTTTAACTGCTAAGGGAGCCCATTAACAGCAAATAAACTAGTCCCAATTCCATTCCCGATATAACACTGCTGCCGTTCTAGGAGGAAGGTTGTAGCTGGCTTAATTAGACTTCCAATAAGCACTCTGCTAAGAAGGGATAGGGGTTTTTTTGGTTTTTCTTTTTTTGCAGGGCATGGTCCGCTCCCTCTGCATCTCTTGGCAGGAAGTTTTAATGCTAGATTAGAAATGCAAGACCTCTCTCCGGGTCAAGAAAAGCATTATCTTTGAATATCAGGGTTGTTGACTAAAACAGATTGGAGGCGTAAATAATACAATGAACTAGTGAGTGGACTTGAGCATTTACTCCGCCACATGATGCCTCAGAAAGGAGGATGAAGAGCTGGATATGACTGGTGCTTGATCAAAATAGCCCCCGGTCAAAATACAGAGACACAAAGTCAGCATTCTGCTGCATCCCATCTCTCTGTGTTGTTCCTCCCCAGGCAGCACGGTGGAGGGAGTAAATCTGATTTCTGATGGACCTGACCCTGGCGCGGTGCGCAGTGCTGCAGGCATTCGAGCCCAAGGGCAGTGCCAGTGTGCAAACACCGCTGTGGCTGAACAGCTCAGAAGGAACTGGAAACAGGCTCCCACATCCAATAAGTTATTCTTCAACTTCTCTCTATTAAGTGCTGTGCTCAGTACGCCTGCCTTCTGTTAACACCCGCAAGTTGGTTTTGGTGGGAGCAGCACTGGGTCTAAGGTGAAAGGTTAATATCCCTGGCTGCAGTTAACTTTTTTTTTTCCTCCTCATGATGATTCAGTGCAAGACCTGTAGCATCCCCTTCTAATTACGGGGAGTGGCTGAAATCAGACAGCAGAAGCAATGTGATTTTTTTTTTTTTTTTTTAAGTGGAAGACAGTTTTCTGCGCTGAAATACCCAGTACCA
Organism: Pygoscelis adeliae; assembly: GCF_000699105.1. Lineage (NCBI taxonomy): Eukaryota > Metazoa > Chordata > Aves > Sphenisciformes > Spheniscidae > Pygoscelis > Pygoscelis adeliae. The sequence goes on from NW_008824243.1 coordinate 8,691,048, forward strand.
TTTCTACTCTGGCTAAACCACTCGGGGAGCGTTTCAGCTTGTCATTATGCAAGGGGCATACTCTGACCACAGCTTCCAGCACGCTTCTTGTTTGCTTTAAAAAACCCCACACAAAACAAACATGGCTGGAAAGGAGATCCTCTCTTTGCCCACAAGGGCTAACGTGTCCTGATCGTATCCAGGAGGTCTCCAAAGTTCGTGAAACATTTGTATTCTGTAGTTCCTGCCTTGTGCTACTCCGCTGACTCTGCTGTCTGTCTGCAAACAAAAGATGCTGCCTGGTCCCACCCGCTGGATAAAATGCTTTTCCTTTTGCGTTGTCGTCACTGATGATTACAGGGATCCTACTGAGGTTCGGGAGTTTTAATGTGCAACTGTTTCCTGACGGGCAGGCTTATTTTGCGTGCATGTAGGGACGCTCCCAAGGCTTTCCTTTAAAGTTGGCTCGGATAATTCTTCTAGTATTTATGAAGCCTAGGGGAGTCATTCAAATGAGCAAATGTGAGAAAATGGACCACTGAAAAGTACAGATTAATGACAAATTAGCTAGGTAATCTGGTGGAGAATTAATTGAGGAAGAACAACTTAACTGTTGTAAGATGAACTCCATAGAATAAGTTATCTTTTCTAATGGACGGAATTAGGGAGGATGTCTCTCAATAAAGTGGGCCTGATATGCAGGTGGGGTCTTAAATGGGTGAAGCTATGGAAACCCCCTGCGGACTGTACATGTAAGGCAAAGTGGTAAGGCTGTGCTTGGTTTGTTCCGACAGGTAGACACAGGTTAATTTTGGTCTATGTTTAGGCTTCACAGCGTGAGTAAACGTTTCTTGTAAAAGCAATGCATTACTTGTAAGATGAGACCTCCCTGCATCACTTTGCTGCTAGGTCTTGGCTGAGAAGCAGAATAATATAGAGAAGTGTTTTCAAAAGGATTTTCAAGTGTTTGGGTTAAGAGTCCTACTGTATTGGATATAAAATTGCTTGTTTCAACAACAGCAGTAATAGAACAAACCACCCCGTGCTCTACGTGACACAGCGGCACAGATTGCTATAAAGATTAGACGACAGGAGATGACTTTCTTCTGGCTTCTGATGCAACCTTAGCCTTCAGAACAGGGAAGAAATGCAAACTGCTCCATCCCCAGGGCTGGGACCTGTTTGTTCAGCCTTGGACTACTGCCCAAAAGCAATGCTAGGCAGAGGCACTGAGACTTCCACGTCGGAGCTGTTCACCGATTTAAATTTCTTTTACTTTAAGCCTGGAAGGGACTGTTGCGGTAGAGATGCAAATGCAGGGCTTGAGTCCCAGTCTCTCTGTAATGCTCACCTCTGTTCTTGCTGCTGTGTAACTCTTTAAAAGGCATCTGTTCTTGATGCAAAAATAGCAATGTTGAATCCGGCACACCTTGCATGACGTGCCAGGGCAAGACTTTTTGACGGTGAAAGTGTACTCATGACATGCTGTCTGCTTGGAGTGGTAGTTGTGATTACCAAAAATTAGGGGCTGCTTGCTTGTGCCTGCACCAGCTCCCTTCTCATGTTTGGCAGTTGCCAGTTTTGTTTTATAAAAGGTGAAAGGGAAAATTCTGCAGTTTGTTAACAAAAACATCCACTTTTCTTCCCAAGGGCTAGCCATACACATTAGCACCTTCTTTAATATATCATCACAAAACTGGATTCATGCATGAGCAGTGTGACCCTCCTAATATGCATGAAAGGAGTAGGTGAAGTAAAGAGGACCAACGCAATTCAAGCTAGAGGCAGAGAATTAGTTGGAAAGCCGTGCACCAAGTGTTTGCTAATTGAAAGTAAAAGCAAGTGTTAGAAAATAGGTGTCTCAAAACCATGGGACACACAGGCGCTTGAGCATCCCCATCTCAAAAGGAAAGTAAGACTGGCATCTATAGGAGGAGAGGTGGTAGGTACAGTTAGCTTCAAATGATATTTGATTATTTTTGATAGCACTTACACAGCGTAGAGCATGAAACTTCTCGGACAAGGCTCAAGGCTGTTGCTCTGGAAGTCCTGAACTTGGCCTGATAGCAAGAAAAGAGAGCAGGCTGTTTGCACCCAAACATCACCACCCCTTTGCTCCTAATCCTGCCTAGAACGTTCCCTTGTCTCAGCAGGGCTTAACCTGGGCTTTCTCATCTAAACATGTTCACTAAGCCATTGGCTGCTTCAGCTGATTAAGCCCACGTCTCACTTATTGAGCGTGGCAGCAGGAGGACGCAGTGAGCTGCTGCGCTCATATGCCTGCCCTGGATGCCAGAGGATTTCTGGTTTGTCAGCGGCTGAAGGACAGACGTTGATCTGGATTGCAGTTGACGAGAAACTGTGCTGTACACTGACGGGCACAAACGGTGGCCTTGGAAAGGCAGCGGGAGGGGACGCAGGCTGGCTCCACACACAGCCTTTGTGTCTGGGGAGGTCTGAATCAAACAGGGCAGTGATTCAGTGTTGGTGGGGACAGCTTCAGCCTCTCCAAGGAATACTGTATAAAGACGATGCTTCCCTCCCCACCTCTGTGTTTCAGGTCTGGCAAGAGGATTAAGAAGACCAGGAAGTACGACATAATCACCACTCCAGCTGAGCGGGTAGAAATGGCTCCTCTGAATGAAGAAGATGATGAGGACGAAGACTCAACAGTGTTTGATGTGAAATACAGGTATTGCTGTGAGCCCGTCCAGTTAGGCTTGCTCACTGAGCTCTTATTAGTGAAGACAGCTCTTTTTTCCTCTGCTGGGCCAGTGTGGCAGAGATGAGGCAGTCACAGTCTCTTTCACTTTGCCCAAGCATTATCACTCTTCTTTACAGTCCCTCTGCCTGGTTTCTCAGCACACATTGCTCTATACCCTCGTGCTCTTGTAATAACCGCATCGCTACCCCTAGGCTGTCTGCCCTCCTCTTTCCTCTGCAGAGCAGCACAATGGGATACACGCGCCCCAAACAGCTAACAAGGTTTAACAGACTGAACTTCCCCTCTCAGGCAGCTGTTGGCAGTCGTTCCTGTGCACTCTCAGTGTCTACGCACGCACTGGATGGAGGGCTGTGGATCAAGGGCTGCTTTCCCAGGCGCTGCCGTTGCCGTGAGCCTGGGAGGGAAATGATGGCGAATCTCCACCAACCTCTGGGTTTGTACCAGAGTGCTCTCATGTTGTTCTGTGACGGAGAGAGGACTGTGGTCCCTTGCTGATGTTGTTAGCAGTTATCCCTTAGCAACAAACTTTCCTTAAAAGTGTTTGTCTTTTTGAGATAGAAGCAGTGTGACAACCCAAAACTTTTGGTGCCTATTCTGGGCCTGAGATTTATAGCAACCACTCAGCACATAAAGATGCTCCACATTGATTTATGGTGTCAGGGTATCTGCATCTCTTATTTTTATTTGCATCAAGCCATCCACAGCATTTGAGTTGCATTCTTATCCAAATAAGGCCTACTTTAAAATCTGTCTCACTTTGGCTGAAATAAGCTCTCCTAATTATAAAAACACAGATCTTGACAACTCCTAACTGGAGATTTTTACAGACTTTACTCTTGTTGCCCATCTCCTGATTTCGGAAAGGGGGGACTACACATTTGCTCTAAGCACGTGTGTGCCAGCATCTAAAACACATACCACCGCACGCTCTGTTGGTCGTTTTCAAAATAACTGCGTTATTTCCCTATCAAAGTCAGGCAATAGTTGGAAGCCATGAAACAATGAAGGGTGTGAGTCGTGCCTTTATGCATAGATATTTAGTTCTTGAATTAAGAGACTCCTATCAGTCCTTGCATGACTGTTGCCATTCTCTGTAGCTGCCCTGTGTTTGCACTAATCATTTCAGCTTGTGCAGTTTTTACTTTGGGACTAAGCTTTGTTAAACTCAGAGATCTGTCTCGCCATGGCCTACTTTAACAGCCCGTGTCTCCTGCCCCTTTTCCTCTTAACTGAGTACTTTCTCTGTGAACTTTTGGTAGCGAGATCAGAGGGGTTTTCCAAAGACTGAGAACAGAAGATTCTCAATCATGGCAGTGCTTCAGGGTAAGATGTCTAATAATAAAATACTAGGTGAACAAAGGAGAGAGCTTGCTGGAAACCATCTAACTCATGAGAGCTGTGGTCATGTTATCTGACGTTGCTTCCCTGGAGCACGTACTGTGCTGATGCTTTCACAAAAGCTTCATGGGTTCCTTAGCAGTACAAATGGCTCTTCACCTTGTGTGATGGTCTGTTCAGAGGCCATAGGGATTTTTGGTTCTTAGCCAGCCAGTCCTCTCTTCAGCTGTGGGAATTCCTCCTTTCTGCCACAGTGCAACAGTGGCATTTCCACGTTTTCTGAAGTCCTCGCAGTTTCAGACATACATTTTTTTAGCTCAGACAGAACTACCTCAGTTTAGAGGGAGAGATCGTCTTACAGACAGCCCCTTAGCAGAACTGATTTTGGGAAAGCTGCTTTGAGGATACATTTTCTGTAAAAGGTATCAAGCTCTCTGGTTCCTTTGTGCAGCTTGAAGACTACATCCCCAAACAGTTCCTATCTCCTGTTACCAGTAAAGACACTTCTTTGCAAATTTGAATTGCTGAGTTTGACCATTGACATCCCCATTAAACCAGTCAGGAGGTTCTTCATAGGGAAGAGAGGGCTAGAGCTGCAGAAAGGGCATCTTGGACGTGCACGCAGTAAGTCAGTGAACTAACTTCTACCAGGTCTTCCATTGGGGTTCCTTCCCCTGCCCTGCCCCCTCCCCCCCCCAAAAAAAAAAATTGACATTCAGGAAGTAGTTGCCTTGTTCCATCTAAGGCTTCCTTTGTCTTTTGCAGCTGTGTGCAGATTCCAGGAAGACAGGGTAAGGAGACGTAACTTTGTCCCTCTCTGTGGTTAATGGAAGTTATGAATACATGTAGGTAGCTACACAACTGGAGCGATAGGTTTGTTTTGGATATTCACTAAGTGCCTACAGTTTTAAAAGAGCCTTCGTTAATTGCTAAGTCAGGAAAACTACTTCCGCTCTCCATTATCTCAAAAAAAAAAAAAAAAATTGTGCCGATGCATCAGGTGAACTTGCAGAGGTGTTGCTAGGGCTGATGCATGAGGACTCACCCTCAGTAAGTTTGCAGACGACACCAAGTTGGGCGGGAGTGTTGATCTGCTCGAGGGTAGGAAGGCTCTGCAGAGGGACCTGGACAGGCTGGATCGATGGGCCGAGGCCAACTGTATGAGATTCAACAAGGCCAAGGGCCGGGTCCTGCACTTTGGCCACAACAACCCCATGCAGCGCTACAGGCTTGGGGAAGAGTGGCTGGAAAGCTGCCTGGCGGAAAAGGACCTGGGGGTGCTGGTCGACAGCCGGCTGACCATGAGCCGGCAGTGTGCCCAGGCGGCTAAGAAGGCCAATGGCATCCTGGCCTGTATCAGAAATAGTGTGGCCAGCAGGAGCAGGGAAGTGATCGTGCCCCTGTACTCAGCACTGGTGCGGCCGCACCTTGAATACTGTGTTCAGTTTTGGGCCCCCCACTACAAGAAGGACATTGAGATGTTGGAACGTGTCCAGAGAAGGGCAACGAGGCTGGTGAGGGATCTGGAGAACAAGTCTTATGAGGAGCGGCTGAGGGAGCTGGGGTTGTTTAGCCTGGAGAAAAGGAGGCTGAGGGGAGACCTCATCGCTCTCTACAACTACCTGAAAGGAGGTTGTAGCCAGGTGGGTGTCAGTCTCTTCTCTCAAGTAACAAGCGATAGGACGAGAGGAAATGGCCTCAAGTTGCGCCAGCGGAGGTTTAGATTGGACGTGAGGAAAAATTTCTTTACTGGAAGAGTGGTTAAACATTGGAAGAGGCTGCCCAGGGAAGTGGTTGAGTCACCATCCCTGGAAGTATTTAAAAGACGTGTAGATGCGGCACTTAGGGACATGGTTTAGTGGGCATGGTGGTGTTGGGTCGATGGTTGGACTCGATGATCTTAGAGGTTTTTTCCAACCTTAATGATTCTATGATTCTGTGATTCTATGAATGGGGTGATACTGCTGTTTCAGCTTGTTAGCCAACTAAAGCAACACGTCATGAGTTGCAGCAACCTGGAAGCAGTTGGGGACAGAGGAGTGACAGGTGTCTTCTGACAAGTACCCATGGGCTAGAATATTCCGCACTCTCTCTTTTATCTATTTATTTTTTAATTCAAATGAAGGTGAATCCTTGCCAGCAGTCAGTATCAGTTGTGGCGGCTGTTTGGGTTTATTCAAGCAGCCTCCTAGCAGCGGCACTTACTTGGCTTATGGCATGACAGACTTCTGGCCCATCTGTGCTACCAAGTCTTGGCAAGGGGATTTTGACCAGGTGCTGCTTTGGTGACTGCACCATTACTGGCATTGCTTTCAGAGAGGCTAAACCTCATGCAGCCCAGTGCTACGGCAGGATCCACTGGTGCAGTGCCATGGCTGACAAGAGTCATTATTCTGATTTCCTTAATTCTTTATTTCTTTGCGACATGCTGGTACTGAAAGATAAGCCTATGGGCTTGACTGCCCATCATGCAGTGTTGTAACATACGTGCTGCCATATCTACATCAGAAACCAACTTTCCATAGCCATTTAAACCTAGAATTTTCAAAGTCTCCCTGGCTCCTGAATATCACATGAAATTAGCTGGAACCTTTTGTCCTGTTCATTTTTGATTTAAAGGCTGTGAAACTACGGGGAAAATGGTCCGTTCTCCATAAAGTCATGATTTGCAGTGGTGGTTGCTCAGTGCTTTCCACTAGAAAGGCACCAAAAGTATTTTTAAAATACAGGCTTCTGAGAAAACATGGGAATGGAGTGGAAAGGGAACCAGTTTTCCAAAGAGCAATGCAGTAGGGACATGTTGGCTGTGATGGACTATAAGCATTATTCAATTCAGGTGTTACTTATATATACTGTAAGACAATCCTATGCTTTCACATCTCTAGGGTTACCACCAGCTTGGCAGTAGGGAGAAATCTGAAGAGCTGTCCTGGAGTGCCACAACATTAGATACCTCCCGTGCATAATACTAAGTACATTACCCCAATATTAACGTACTCTGACTGATATGCGGGTGATAAGTAGAGTCTTGCTTTGGGTTTGTAGCATAAGTCTTTGCTGAGGATGATCTGGGTAGGCTCTGGGCTGGTTTGTTTGAGGTCCCCTCCCATCGTTGAAAGCTCTGTACTGGCACTTGCATCTGTGTTTGGAGGAGTAATTGAGATTCTGTGCTGTCTCCCCCATGCGATGCAAACAGCACTCTAATTAAAAGGCAGTTGGTGTCTAGCAGCAACAGGAGAGAAGTAACACATACCTCTCCAATTGTTCTCATGCACTTAATTTGCTTTCCTTTAATGCTTTGTCCTTGTGTGTATTTGTTTCCAGTCTTCCATGAGGCATCAAAGGGTAGCAGACAGTGTAAATTGGGCTGTTGGATGAAGGTTGTTAATTTTTTTAATTTTTTTTTTTTTTTTTCAGGACTTGATGGGGCTTCGGGCTCCTGGTAGATCCCACCCCCACTTCCCTTGGGCCATGGAGCAATGAGAAATAACCACCTTCCTCCCGTAAAGCGGGCTAATGAGACCACTTCAAAATCTTAACGAAACAGTCCTTTCTGTAGATGCAAAAGCCACCCACTGCCTGCCTCTGACAAATGCAGAAGCGTGCGTGCACTGGATTAGATGCCCCCTTTGCGATCTCATTTCAGTAGCAGCAAAGCAGTTCTGTCAATGGCTTCTCTAATCCTGCAAGCACAATTTCTGTGTGACAAGAGACTGAAAGTGTGTACCAAAGATTGTCACAGAGCAAAGATGCCAAATCACTTAGACATTAACACCTCCTTGAAAAGCTTCATGGAAACCATTTTTTAATATGGAGTATTGTTTTCTGTGTGCATTTGCTCTGCTGTTGAAAGAGGCATTTGGATAAAAAGTTCAGGAATTTTTCTGAAATTATTATAGAGCTACACAAAGAAAGCAAACTGAACGTGGAAAGGGTGTTTGTTTCTTGATCGCCAGTTCAACCTGTGCTGCTGAAGGCCAAAAAGTATCCCTGTCCAACTGATTTTTGGACCATATGAACTGTACTGGTCATAATTTTCTAGATGTCAGATACTTTTTTGTGTTTTATGATGGGATTACACTTGCTGCATATATTGACAAATGAGTTAGTGGAAAGCTAAATCCCATCCTCCCAGTGTGCTTTTTCTCATCCCACCAAAAGATCTTGATTTTAAGATTGCCCTCTCCTCCTTGCTGCTTTAGCACTTTCTTTCAAGAAGGCAAGGGAACGTTGCACAGGTTTCATGATCTTCTTCTTGATGGGGCTGAGCTAATGATTAATCAGGCAGTTGGCACTGTGTGGTACTCAAGAAGAGAGGAGCAAAGTAAAGTAGGTTACAGGCAAATGTCCCCGACAAACTGGTGTTAGTGTCCACACCCCATCACAGAGCACTCTGCTTGTTTTGTGTAATAAGAGAAAAGTGATAAAACAGCTGCAAAAAGAACCAGTTTCTGAAAAGGTAAATAAAATTGTTAGCTTATTAAGCTTATTAACTCCAGCATAGCTCATTGAGGGATTTCTTGTCAGCTTCAATGGAAGACTGAAAACAAGTACTGAATAATTTCTGTGGTGCCTTGCTCATGAAAGACTTTGAAAGCACTACAGTAATCTGGGATATCAGCAGTGTACCCTCTCCCTGCTGACTTGCAGCTGTTGGAGGCAGTGCGTTCTGCTCTTGCTATGCTTGCTGAGCCCAGCTGGGTGAATTTCATAACCATCCCTGCAGAGCATTTCGAGTCCGGGGTGATGTGTGCCATCTGAGAGCCCGGAGTTGGGGAAGAACTTGGAATTTAAATGCCAGAGTGGGAATTGTCCCAACCCTGATGTCAGGCTCCTAAATAAGTACTGAAAGAAAGTTTTTCTTGGGACAGATTGAAGCCTCCATCCTTCCCGTCGGCTAAGTGAAATTCCTCAGTTTGTTTTCCACACGAATTGTCATTTTTCCCTCTAACAGTGGCAGCACTAGCAAAATGCAGAAGCATTTTAGGAATGCATCTTCCAAAGTGCTCTTGAAAGCAGAAAGATTTATGTGTAAGGAGTAGTGGCAGGCAGAGGGAAGAGGAAGTAACATTTATTCAACCACCATGGGACTAAAGGGCTTTTGAGAGCTTGCAGGATGTTTTAGAGGAAAGATGCACTGTATGGAAAGGCTGGATTCTGGATTTTTCCCTTTTTCAGGCACTGATAGCATTGAACTGTGTGGAAACATCTTTATCACAGTTGCAGGGCTCAGCCTTTGATGTGCTCAAGTCTTTTGGGGGTCTCTGTAAAATATGAGCTACACTATCAGTGTCTTCTCTTTGAATACGTCCTTTCCAGATCCTGACTGTGTGCACAGCTCTGAATGGAGCATGGTATTGTCTGCTTGTTACAGCAAGGTGTTGACTCTCAAGGGAGCGGCTCTAATGGATTTTTTGCCAGCAAAAGCCGCAGGCCGTTCTGGATGATGCTAGGTGAATTGCGCTGGGGTTTGTAGCAGCTTAATTTAATTTTTTTTTCCAGCAGGCAGCAGTGACAAGTTGTGTCTAAATGGAGGGGTATCATTTATTGTCATCTGAACGGGGTGCAAATCACTAACACAGTCAGCTGCTTACTATAAATACAACAAATTGCCAAAGCTTTGGTGCTGCTGTTAAGGATTTCCCATGGGTCCACAGCAGGGGACGAAAGAGGTGGTCAAAAAGCATTTTTTTGTTTGGTTTTTGAAGGCTGGATTCTTTCCTCACTTGGCTGTAACAGTTGTTACAGAGCACACCACATTCTACTGGCTCGTTCAGTCGATTACATGCTGGCAGTGCAGTCCTACGGGAGGGTTCTCACCTCCTTCATGGAGTGTAACAAGTTCCTATTAAGACCTTTTTTTTTTGAACTCTGAAGCAGTTAAAGCAGTAGGGTGTCAGGAGGAGAATCCATAGCAAGGAGGATAGTCCATGCATGTTGGTTAGTAAGGGGCTGCACTGGTGTGGAAAAAGCTGTGAGGTCCAAGATGCTGTTTCACGTGTAGTGAAACAGCAGCCCCCCTGTGCACGCTCCCTTCTCTGGTCTGCGCAGTGGCTGGTCACAGGATCTCTCAGCATCTGGGTTTTCTCTGATATAACTCTGCTTTTTTCTTCTCTTGGTCTAGCTTCTCCTGGCATGGTGTTAACATCATGTCAGTGTCCAGTGTCACCATAGAAATCAACTGCTGGAGGGAACTGATGGCAATCACAGTGAATAATGCTGCCTTTTCCTTTGTGGCTTTTTGGGTTTTTTTCCACTTTGCACATGGGTTCTCATCTCTGCCTGTGAGCTATTTAATTGCAAATCTACAGCTGTACTAATCTTCCTGCTTTCCAGGTAAAGCAGCTCTGCGGAGCGTTGGTGCCCTACAAGATGTCATTCTGCTGTCGAGGGACCTGCTGAAGCCATAACTGTGAAAGGGGAGGCTTTCATCTCTGCAGTGTTACAACCAAACCAAGCCTCACCTCTTGAGGTGCTGTTTGTACAGCAGGCTATGGATCTTCTGACCAAAACGTCACCATTCGGTTCCCTGGTTTCCAAACTGCTGTGTTGGAATGACCAGAGTTCCTCTTTGCGAACTCAGCTCTCTCTTGCTTTAGGAGGGCTGCGGTGTCACTAAAGCATGACAAGATGCAGCCCTGTGTACCAACTTGCAGCTCATTATGGTCTAGATAAGTTTTGCAGAAGGAAGAAGACAAGGAAGATTGAACCAAGCTGCCCCAAGGACTTATTTTCTAAAATCCTAATTCAATACTTCAGTCACTGTTAAACTTTGGTCATTGTTAAACAGATCATGTGTTTAAAAAAATATCAAGAAGTGTATTTTTTGGGCCTTGCAGAGGTGACTTACGACTTTAGGTGGTAAAAGTGCAAGCCATGCTGAAATGGCACACTGTATGTTTAGTGTAGGATTTTTGGGGGAGGGGGTGAGAGGTTGACTCATGTAGAAAATTTTTTTGACTTGCTACTGATTTTTTTTTTTAAACAACAATTGCACTAAGCTTTCATGATGACATTCTCATTGTCCCAAGGAGCTCTGATCAGACCAACTTGTATAAACGAGACCACAGGGAAATAGGAAGAATCAGGCATGCCCTAAACTACAACAATCTTGGATTAAAGAAGATATATTTTTGTAATTTTCTGCCTTTCCACAGGGAGTAAAAACAGTGTTTTGTACTGTCCTGTGCTTACTGTAACTTGTCTACAATTCATCTATATTACCTTTTTTCTAAGCAAAGTAAGTCCTCATGTGGAATGGTTAGATTGTAGAAAGAACACCTCTTATTTTTCATGGAAGCTTCTTCATGTAAGTGATCCTAATCTGTATCAAACTGGAAGTTTTCCCCTACCACCCGCTTGACAAATCCCATTTAACTCAAGGACGCATTTTTAACCATCGCTCCCTGCTGTGCTTTGTGCTGCAGAGGTCAGAGCTGCGGGATGACACTAAGAGAATTAGATTGCTGCATCTGAATAGATTGGGTTTAGGAGACCACAAGCATGTACAGGTTCCAGGCCGTTGTTAGAAAGGGCAAACCTAACTGGTTTAGTTTTTTACTTTGTGGTTTTCCTTTAAAGTAACCACAGATGCAGTTCAGACTTCTCTTTGACATGTTTATTCTCTGTTTACTGCACCCCTTAACACCTTTTATTTTGGGTTTTTAGGATGGCTGGAACCCCGGTTTTCTTGGGGAATGCATGTCTTCCAATTGTTTTAGGATTGTCCCACTGTTTGCTTGACCCTCTACTAGCCTCCTGCAGTTACAATCCCTCAAGGAGACTGCAGAGTATCTGGCAAAGCACCATCCTTGCAGCAAGCTGCCAGTCTTGGGTTTTGGGTTTTTTTGAAGGCCGATTGGGATTTGAGGCTTGCTGAGAACACTGAACTGCTTTGTCATGATACCATGACCTATGCCAGTTCTGTGCTGTTCCCTTGGGCCCTGCAGTTAGTAAAAGGAGGTGAAGGGGAAATTTTTTTTTTTTCCCAGCAGCCTTGCGCTTTCCTCAAAGAAGCTCCCATAACACAGCTTGCTTTCCCTAGCCGTGACTCAGCAAAGGCTTTACAAACAGCCCACTCAGCCTGGATGGAAAAATCCCACAGCAGACTGTTGTGTTAATATTAGTCATCAAGGCAATATAAAAATGCTATGTTATTTTCATTCATGGAATGAATTTGAGTCATTCCGTATTACTGTTACTAAGCAATATTTAACGTGTCAGCTGCAAGGTGAGGATGGGGCTGAGCGGGCTGTATCCTGGCTGGTAGGAATCGCAGGGACCAGTACGTTGAATGATGCTGTGGGTTGAGATAAGATCTGGGGCTCTTTCCCCACCTAGGTAAAACAGGTTTCAGACTTAGGCTGGATGATTCTGAAGGAATACTGTATCTCTTCAGGACTAAAGTACTTCGAAGACCAGGAATTCAACTTCTTAGGCAGACTGAGTCCATTTGAAGTCAGAGAAGTGGCGATGCTGAGAGGAGAGAGAGAGGGAGGTTAAAAGCTTCTGTTTGCATTTGCAGAAGGAGGCAATGGAGTGAGGTGGCTGCCCTGTCTGAGCAGACACCATGGCAACACGTTCATGTCCACTCTTCTGCCAAACTCATTAAGCTGAGCATCAGGCACGCTGGAAGAGTGGTGGAAAGGGAATGAAACCTTCTCTGTGCACAAAAGAAAGGCGAGACCAAGTTATGTAGGAGAGAGGTGAGAGGAAAAGGTACATAAAGGATACTTCTCCTTTCTGAGGGTGAGTCAGTTCTTGAAATCAGGAGTTTTTCCACCAACTTCAGGTCACTTACTGAGTTAGGCTGGCAAAGGCCATCCACTTTTCCTTGCTTGTGGCTAAAAGATCCCACCGTTTCCACAATGTGGCCAAATCTCAGTGGGGGACAGGGACCAGGTATTTAAGATGTTGAAGATGGAGGTGCCCAACTGCTACTGGGATGCTCTGGCTCCTCGAGGAGGTCCCAAACCATGTGCCATAAGCTAAAAAGTACTTCTAGAGAAGCAGCAGCTGCTTGGTGGAAATAAAAGGCCAACCTCACCAGTTGCTCATGGTCATGAAAATAATCCGAATGCTTTGTTTGATACTCAGTTGCTGTTGCAAATGTGAGGCAATGTTTACCTCTACAAAAGTTGCTGTATGTGATTTAAAGTGTCTGGTTAAATATTCTATAGCTATATTTAGTTAAGATTTTAAGAGCACTTGATGTGACTCATCTAATAGTATATATATTAATATTTTTTTAATGGTAGGAATTAGTTTAAAACATAGTTTTAATAATTTGGACTGTTCGGTTCAGGTAGTTCTAGGAGTTCATTGGAGAAGAAATAGCCATTAACCACTACATGAATGTTTTACCTTAATGTTCTGTGTATCTTACACTGCAGATTTAATATCATTGTGACTGTAACGTGTCTTAGTATCTGCCGCTCTTTGTGTTGCATAGTCAAACTTGCTTTGTTCAAGAGCATTTTTAAAGGCGTATTTTTTTGTTACAGAAAATGAAAAGAGAAATGTTATTACAGATGTCTGCCTGTAGCTCGCTCACTGCTTACAAAATCCACCGACTGGTAGCAGAGTCAAACAGAGCAAGCAAATTAGAGGCTTTCCTATTTGTGCATGCTGTGCTGTGGAGGAAAAACCTTGCACAGAATTGCAGCTTCTTTACTCCAACCACAGCGCTGTCACTGGAGATTACATTTGAGAAGCCAGAAGTTGGTGTGCCATGCTTGCCTGCAGAATTGTCAGAAATACATAGATAGCTTTGTATTTGTTGCGTTTTTTTGTTGTTTTTTCCCCCATGGAAGATGTGGAGATGACTGCAAACACTTGTTTAGCACACTAACTTGTGTTATCCTAATGCTTATCCTAAGCGCAGACTTGTAGAAGTCTATAAGCACTAATGAAGCTTGAACACACAGGCATTAATGCATTTGAACGTTTTGTTCGTAACAGTTCCCTCCAATTCACTGTACGTGGTATAATCTCTGCAGGGTGGCAGGCTATGGTTTTCATTAAGGGTTTTTTCTTCTGTTAGATGAGTTTCTGCTGCTGCAGTTTTTGTGTGAGGAGTTATCAGGACCATGCGTTTTGTGCAATTGCTTGTACTTTGTTTAAAAATGTTTAAGAAAATTTGTCATTGTGACCAAAGCTTCTTTTTAAGAAAAAATTGGTAAGACTAGTTTGAATGGACTTCTGATGTTTCAGCAGAAACTGCCATCATTAAACATGTTCTTGAAATCCCCCTTGTGTCGTGTGTTATGTTTAGGGAGGGAATAGGAAAGGGGCTGTTGCTTGTGGAAGCTTGGTGAATCCGAGAGCCTTGTGTGATCCCTCGTTAGAGGGCTGCGCGTTCCTGCAGTGCAAATCCCTTTGTCCTGTGATCTTGAGCCAGAGTGTGACAAGGGGAGAAACTGGTTTTAGCAGCATGGAAGAGGAATATGTTTAATCACGCAAAGTCCGCATCAAGAAGCTAGGCTTATGCCTGGATTCAAAGGGCAAAACACTCTGCAATAGGGAAGCTATCTCAGTACATTCAACTACAACCGTGTTCAGTACCTTAGAGCCCACAAACTGCAGACCTGTTGTCCCAGACTCCAAGCCCAGCTGAGCGAACCAAGCCACATCCCCTCCCCGGGGTGGCCAGGCCACGCCACAGCTGTTAAACAGACTTCCTTCCACTTCAGTCTTGCTTGACCAAGTTCCCTGTCTCTGAAGCGATTTTGCCATGTGGCTTTCAGGGCATGGTGAGATGCTGAAGTGCTAGAGATAAGGAACAGGGCAATCTGAGGCTTGCTTGTTTGTCGTGCACATTTTAGCAGTACTCTGAAGACTGTTTCCCTCTTATGCTATTTTCACATGAAGTGCAGACACTCCTAGACCCTGGAGCAGCTACAGGACAGACAGAGCCAGTAGCCTGTGCATGAAACAGCTCTGCTGCTCTCCTCTCCCACATAACACGATTGCTCCTGCCTTGATGTCTTCATCTCTTCAGTAATAGTCTTGAGAGTAATCCAGTGCTGCAGACACAAAGCAGCTGCTGTCCAGCCGGTGCTTTTTAAATTATGTCCTGCCAGCAAAGTAAAGCCTGATCTAATTCAAAATACTTAACAAAATGCTGTCAGGCTTCAGGCGTGAGCCAGCTGTTGTGCAGCAAAGGTGGTTTGTGTAGGAAGTTCAAGACCCATCAAGGTGAGCCACAGCCTGAGCTGTGGCTGAATAGGACAGGCTCCCCTTAGCATAGGCTGCAGAAGTGAAGATGCCATGTAATGGAAAGGCAGCAGCTGCAATCTCTGGGTGTACTTACCTTTCTGATGAGATCTCAAGTGGAAGATAAGCAAATGATCAAAAATCTGGTGTAAATTATTAGCTAAGTAAGAGCTGAAAAGCTAGAGATGATTGCAGATAGGGCTCTGGGCAGAAAGGCCGAGGCTCAGTTTAGCCCTTCCTGAATTTTGACATGGGTGAAGCCTGAAGCTACAACTAAGTTCTTGCACAGCAAAGATTTTCTCAGACAAGTCTTCAGATATTTTTTTTTAATGGATCCTATTAAAGGGTTATTTCTGCAATATCTAGAAGAGTTCTGCATGGGCCAGAGTATAACGCGACTTCCCCTCTCTCCTGTATGTGGCTGTTGCCACCTTCGTACAAGCTGCTCCTCTTATTAGCAAGTCACAAGTGTGAGGTTAACTGAACAGAGCTGTCAAATACACATTTATAACCCTGGGAAAGGGAGGGGTGCCTTTCCTGTGTCCCTTACTGTCGGTGATCTTTGGATGCCTTGATATTGATAACTGCAAAATTGTCAGCGATGTTTGGCAAGTGCTATCAGAGAGACGTTAGCTTAACACTGAGATGATTTGAATTATGGCTGACAACGAGCTCTGTTAAGGGTATGAAACAGGAATAGCGCTAATTGCTTAAGACCAAGTAGTCTGTAACTAGGCTGCACAAAAACATCATTGAAGATAGTTCATCTCCCTATCAGCGGGCAATTACCAATTTCTAAGAGACCAGAAACTCTTCTCGCTCTAGTTTCTAACAAGCATCTACTCCTCTGAGCTCAGCCAACTAAGCTCCCGGCTGGCTCACTTCTCTCGTGACCGCTTGTTCATGGCATCTTAAATGAGCTGAATATAATTCAAAACAGCACTTTTATCTCATGAAAAACAACTCTTCAGTTCAAGAAAGCAGTATGGAAGGGATGGCCATTGCTTTTAAAGCTAAGAAGGAAAGGATCTTAAAAATCCAGATGCAGTTCTTGGTGGCTTATGAGGCATAGAGCTGGTTTCTAGGCTTTTCGCTCCCCTCCTGCTGGTTTCTCATAAGCCACCTTGCTCACTCGCGTCCCTCCATGCTGGGGGACTGGCAGCACGTGGGAGCCCAGCACCCCCCAGCTCCAGGGGGAGAACCTGCTTAGGCTGCAGGCGGACGAGGCGGGGGAGACAGATCCTGAGGGGCTTGAACAGCTGCTTCGCAGCTTCAACCAGCATGTTCAGGCTCTGTTTTGGAAGAAATTACAATCTGAAATGCCAGCCTTCAAAGGCTGCCAGCCCTGACTTGAGAATACTACTAGTTGTTGCCTGTCGCTGCCGACTCCATCCCTCCCCATGATGGAGGGGACCCACTGATTTGCACATGAAGCAAGGGCTAGGACTCCCTGGCCAGGGTTTCAGCGCTGTACTGTGCGGATGGGGGACTGTTGGTTTGAAAGATGAAGAGGGATAAAGATTAGATGACCTACTGCACCGTTTCAGCCAGGTCAATTTATTTTAAGGCTTTTATATGAAGGGTAACATATATCATTTACATAAAGCTCTTCCTGACTCCTCTGGCTCTTTCTAAATAATTTAATCCAATGTACATGTTGTTATTCTGGCCTAGCAGCAGTTTAGCAACAGATACCTGCTCAGGACCTTTACCAATTCCAAAACCCAAATGAGCCAGTTTGGCCATCTGTTCTGACCTGCATTAGGCAGCACAGAGCATCCTTGGGGATTCCTCCACCAAGTCTAAAAGCCAGTGAAATAGCTGTGGCAGCACTCCCACTTACACACAGGCGGGAGAGCGACTCGCTCCGGGCTATAGGACCACAGAAGCCAAAACTCTCTCCTCCAGACTTGCTGGCCCTGCTCACAATAAATCCTCAGCTGCGAGTTTCAGGTGTGCATTTCTTGCCAGGTAACAAGGCTGTTAAAGGGATACAAGGGGGCCCGGGTTGATGTGGCTGGTCCTCATCAGCTCTGATGCCGGCCCAGAATAATCACTGCACTGCTGCTGAGCAAAAATTAAAAAAATGTTTCAAAGCATCATCAGTTCCTTGAGGCATCACTTTGAAAACCTTTGCCTCTCCCTTCAGCTGTTTTTACCCCCCTCCATGAGTTTTCAGACTGCCTCTGCCCCGATACAAACATATTTAGCTGAAGAGAAGCTCTTCTTTACAGACACTTTTCTCTTCTCCTGCCCTCAATTCATAAAGGTTTAAGCTCAGGTCACGAACATTTGATATTTCCCCACTTCATTTCTGCCTGGCTGTCAGCAGAGTTCTCTCCGTTGTGCCTTTTGGACAGCGTCTGAAATTACCCAGCTCTCTCCCGCTCCTGCGTAAGGACTCCTACAGTACAGATCCCGGTGGCATCAAGATGGTTCTCAGGTAAACAGAAAAAACGGTCTATTTAGGCAATTTCTACTGTTTCCTTTCCTTGATCTGATAAATTTTTTTGTTGGGTCGGACCAATTGCTCTTGTTG
This sequence comes from Pygoscelis adeliae, assembly GCF_000699105.1. Taxonomy (NCBI): domain Eukaryota; kingdom Metazoa; phylum Chordata; class Aves; order Sphenisciformes; family Spheniscidae; genus Pygoscelis; species Pygoscelis adeliae. The sequence goes on from NW_008824243.1 coordinate 8,708,843, forward strand.
ATGGTGAAGTAATGCTATCAAAGCTCAGGACGAGAATAATGTTGATAACGCACCGATGTTTTAGTTGTTGCTAGGTAGTGCTCACACTAGCCAAGGACTTTTTAGTTTCCCATGCTCTACCGACTGAGAAGGCTGGGGGTGCACAAGAAGCTGGGGGGGGCACAGCCAAACTGGCCAGAGGGACATTCCATACCATGTGGCATCATGCTCAGTACATAAACTGGGGAAAGCTGGCCGGGGGGGGCTGCTGCTCGGGGACTGGCTGGGCATCGGGGACTGGCGGGTGGTGAGCGATTGTACTGTGCATCACTTGCTCTGTGTATTATTACATTATTATTATTATTATTATATTATTTCAATTATTAAACTGTTTTTGTCTCAACCCACAAGTTTTTCTCACTTCTGCTCTTCCAATTCTCTCCCCCATCCCACTGGGGGGGGGGGGGGGGGGGAGGGGGGGGGTGAGCGAGCGGCTGTGTGGAACTCAGTTGCCGACTGAGGTTAAACCACAACACTCTGATATTTCTGCCACCAACTTCACAGTTACCTTACTCCCATCCCCAACTGGTGTGGGTTACCTGCAGCTACAGATTAGCAATGCCCTTGTGGATAAAGCTACGGCGAAGGAGAAATAAGGCTGTTTCTTTTGGAGTAACGAGACAAAATATTGTTGCAACAGCCTACTGACAAGGATGGGTCTTGCTAGAAAAGCAGTCATTGTCCAGAGCACTCCTGAGATCCTCGGGACCCACTAATCCCCAAGGCTGACTCAGCGACACAAACCCTCCAGCTAATAAAATCCACATGCCCAGCCTGTACAGCAGCAATGAATATCCATCCCCCAGCACAGGTCAAACGTTTGGCACTCCAGGCTCTAACCCTGTCCTTAAAACCACCCTATGCTTGGGTACGGAGTGGGCAGGTGCGGAATGCAGAGGCTGTGCTACACCGTAAATCAAAACACTCCGAGGTGACATTCGCCGCGGTCTGTGCACAGCAAAGCGCGTGGCCCCAGGTCACCCAGGCACGCTCGCTTCTCCTCTTGCACGGCCATGGCCCACCCTTTGGTGGTACTGCGTGGTAACGAGCAAACTTCCGCGTGACTTAATTCAAGGTTCCAGTCTGAGCTCCTGTAGTTGAGAGCCGGGTCTATTTAAGTGGTATTAGCATTCCTGAAGCTTGCTAAGCTTAAATAAAACAATAATACCACTCAGGATACTTACAGACAGGGTGAGGTTTTTGCTGAAGAGCTGCTACTTAATGAGCTGTTCAGACAACCAACTTTCTCTGTCCCTCTGAGTACATGTAATATTTTTAAAATCACATATTTGCAGTGCATTGTTTGCTACTGTTCAAGGAAATAAATGATTTGCTTTTAACGTAATCACTATCAGAAGTAAATTATTCAACATTTGCTGCTTGGAAGTTAAAAAGGGAACCTGAATTTCTTTTTAGTTTCTTCCTCTTTTTTATAATAGATATACAAGCTGCAGGGCACACTTTTATGCTCCTGTAGCCAAGATTTTGTAGAATTGACTAATAATCTATTTTGCATATTTATAAACACTTTATTATTTATTAATGGAGCATTTCAGGAGTAAATTTATAATCTTGCCACGTGATCCCAGCCTTTCAGAGAAAAACGGTTGCTCATGTCAAAGTCTTGGAAATTAGAGCTGGCGTAACAAAGAAATGAGTGAGAATATCTCATTAGTGTGAAAGCAAACAGGCAAGAGCCTTTTGCGAGAATGAAAATACACACGCAAGATGGCTCAAAAAAACCACATTAGATGTCAAATACAGAACATGGCACTCAAGATGTATCAATTCCCTGCTCTGCTTGCTGTAAACCCAGAAGAACATAGTGCAGCCCCACAGCCGTAGGAGAGCACTGGTCCAACACGCCCTGCGCTCGCTCTCCAAGTTGCCATTTACTGCACTCGGCCACTTCATTGCCAGGTATTTTAAGCTTCAGGAGCTTTGAAGAGAGTGCTGACGCCCTCCTTGGTGGATTCAAGCCTAAAGACCAGATATAGGTGTCCCATCACCTCCCCGCATCCCACCCTGCTAACGCTGGAAGTCACAGACTGCTCACCCGTTGCCAGTATCAAAGCTGGATTTTGCAGGCAAAAGACGCTCAGAGACAGGTGCGAGCAGCAAACAGGCAAAGGTACACATATATTTTCCGACACTATCACCACTTCACTTAAAGATAAAAACAAAACACCCTCTAGGTACTCCAAAAAAAACCTCTGAACTCCTTTTTTTAACCTTACCTGTCTCTAGAAAGCCCCTGGAGATGCATCCTTGTCAACAGCATCGAGCTCCTCTGATCTCCACAAGCTCTTTGCTAATGAGGCATCTCCCAGCCACCTTGTACCACTTGCAGTGATTACTCCACTTGTGCCCTTTGTAATTTTCTAGTTTTGACCAGCATCCCATCAAGTGACCCAAGGCCTGCCAGGTGCCTTCCTTGCTAAAGATACTCCTTCCACCCCAGTCCTCATCTGTCAGACTCAGGTGGAGGAGGAAGCCCAATGAAGAAGGCACAAGGCTACAGATCCAAAACAGAGTTGGCAGCTTGCGTAACAACCTGGTTGTGGGCTGAAGGTTTCTGAGTTACGGAGGTTCCCCAAATCACAGCCCTTTAAGTGCCAAGGATGGTGAGGCTATCCCAGTGCTTGCGCCGTGGCCGTGCTTCTCCCAGGGCACTGGTGGAACGTACCGTTTTTGGTAGCCGTGTGTCCAGAGCCTCACAATACAAGGCAAAACCCTCCAACAGCTTCAGTGGTGTAGTGTGCATTTCCTAGCCCTAGAAGATGCTTTCTCCTGGCAGCTTCCAGCCATAAAATGAATGACACTTGCTACCCCCATGCCAGGGCAGCGTTATTCAGCCGTTTAACTGTGTGGCTGGGCTTGGCATCGCTGCCCACTGCACAGCCGACTGGCTTTCTGCGAGGCTGAGCTTGCAGCTCCTGCCAACCTGTGCAGCCTGAGCCACGGGAAAGACCTCACAGAGGTCCATCTCTTAACCAGGGCTTCACAGGTCGAGCAGGACATAACCATCCTGCACAGAGGGCTGCAAAACCTAAAGCTCCAAGAAACCTCGGGCCAAAACCCTGGTAAGCACAGCTGTCTCTTTTCGATCCAGAGCTGGCAAGCAGGGAGTGCGTAGCGAGGTCTCTCTTGGTAAGGGAGAGGTGATTAATGACTCTGGCTCATAAAAGCTTGGACAGAGAACTGAGGAGACCTGCTGGGCTTTTCAGCAGCAGAACAGGCAGCCGGGTGCAAGGTGCGTCTCCTCCCTTCACGGAGAGCTGCTGTGCAACTTGCCCTGCACCAGAGGCATCAAGGGGCTGCCGCTGTTACGGGCCAAAAGCTTCTGGAAGGTGACGTTTTCTGCATTCATTTTATTTTCTTTTTCTGAAAGGAACTCGGAGCTTTTGGAGTTTTCTTTGATTTGAATTTCAGAGGAAGTGGAGCAAACTGGCTGTGCCTTGCCTTCTGACTGGGAGCAGGTGGGGAAGAACAGAAGTAGGGGAGAGAAGGTGGATCGAGCCACAGTTTGGCAGCGTACCCAAGTGTAGCAGCACATCTTTTATGCCGTTTAATTGTTCCCTGCAACTCTCATAATGTGGAAGGCATTAGTAATAACAGCAGCTTCATTATGTTCCTTTTTTGATGTGCTGTCTAAAAAGCTGAAATCTGAGGAAGGACATTAGGAACCCAGCATTTTAGGCTTCCTTTAGCATTTTGTTTTTCTGCAGAACCTGAAAATACTTCAATGAAGCCTAATAAGGCCTAATACAAATGTGTGTAAACAGAGGAAACCTGCATGCAGAATACAAATAACAAGTTTTTAGCAGGTGGGGCGTTAGTCAGGGGTTGTGATACTGCAGCGCTGAGCTTTTGCACCCCACATCTTTGACCCTCCCAAACATGCATGAGCTGCTAGGTCAGAGACCAAGAGCCCTTGTTAAGAGCTACCTTTATTTAGCACGGAGCAAAACCTGCCCTGTTGGCTTAGAAGCCTTGTTGGGATGGAGGTAGGAAGGTGCAGGGGGCACAGCATGGCTTGAAGAGCTGGGGGAAGAATCTGGTCCTGCCACCTTGGCCGTTGTGGAGATCGGCTCAGACCCTGCCCCTACGCGTTTAACATGGCCAATACACTAAATCACGTCACTCACATCGCTCTCTTCATCATGTCCTGCTGGCCGGCTCTCGTCAGTGGGGTGTTTGGAAACGCAGTGTGGCACCTCGGAGAGCCCCGGGGGTTTCACAGCTTGGTGTCATTCAGCCTGCATTAGGCTTTGGTGAAGCATGTACTGACCACGAGTGAAAGAAGGAGGAAGGGTTCCTGCCAAAAATACAGCCAGTTCAGCTGCGGTGCTGCCGAGAGAACGGGGTGGGTATCGTGTGCTGCCAGTTCCCAGCAAACAAGTCCTTATTTCGTTCTCAGTACAGGGATGCGTTGTTTTGCTTTTTTGACTTTGCCTCCCCAGCAATAAAGAGCCAGAAGGACGCATCCTGCTCCCGCTGCCACCAGCACAAATGTGGAGCTACCCCACTGCTTGCAAGAATATTGATGCCACAAGAGAGATTGATTTTCTTTTCATCCCAGTGCACAGAAGGGAGACACGATAAAGAGAGGTTTTAATGGCACTGGGGATGGTGGATGGGTGGTTGCACGAAAGATATTCAACTCAACCTCCTTTTCTTCCCGAGGAGGTCTGCAGCCTGCAATGTTTACATTGTCAGAGGGTATTTACCATCACTGCTGCGATGAGTTTTCCTGGCACTTGCTGGGGAGCATGGACTCACTGAGAAGGAAGAACTCGGTGCAGCAGCAGCCCGGAGCCATAGGAGGTGAGAAAATCCTCTTGCACATAAGACAAGAGGCTAAGCTGAGATTTCACAGTTTGCTGAGACACAGTCTTTGCAATGACCTACATTCACACATTATATATGGGACCCAAACATAAACAAGACATGATGAAAGAGCTGGGGAAGGGCAGAAGTGGTGTGTGGCTCCCGGGAAGGCTCTGGGAGGCTGCGCTGGTCGGAGCCGGACCCTCGGTGCTGGGATCAGTGTGCTGGTCCTAAATCAAACCGAAGTGCCTGATCTGTTTCCCATCAGCCGATAGTAAGATGAAATCAGTGACAAATATGTCTCTCACTGGGCATCCTCAGAAAGCTGCTGATGGGAAGAAGAGAAAAGGAGCATCGATGGTGATTTGTCCAATGCACCTGAGTCTTGAAATAAATAGTTCAGGAGAGAGTTTGGGCTATTTGTGTTCCCCCAGCTTTTCAAGCCATGCTGTGTCCCTGATGCCAGGCTATCCTGCGTTTGGAGACATGCCCTGGTGAACATCGTTGTCCTTTCAGATGTTACTGTGTCACTCAAAGGCCACCAAGCACAGCTAGGTGACCTGGGTGGCTGCTGTTAGCTATTACATGCCTTCCTCAGGGTATGGGGGCACCAGGAATGATGTTTTTTCCCGTACCTTGTCCCAGGGGATACAAGGATGCTCCTTTTCTCTTTTCCCCCTTTTCTTACCTAATTCCTCTTCCTTCAGATTATTTTGTCTTTTCTTTCATGTTTAGCTTGTGGAAGGAGTTACTAATAATAGTCTAGCACAATTTTGAGTGTCCTCCGAAACCTGGGGAATGTAGCAGGCATGTGAGGGCTTTCCCTTTTTCCCTGTGCACAAAATCCTGTCAGTATTACTCATATTGTCTCAAGACTAAAGATATTCTAGGTGTTGAGGTGACATGATGGATGGAGTGAAGACGAGGTCTGAAAGGATCAGTGAAATTGGCACTTTTGTAAGGCATGGATGGAGCATACGAAGAATTCCCGTATTCACAAAAAGCACCTGCCAGGTTTTTTTTCCTCCTCCGTGTGAAGGAAGAAGAAAGCTGGATTGAAAAACCTGCCTCCAGTCAAGCCAATGGCAGGAGTGCCACCGATGGCAGCCAAGCAGCCAAGCCAGGACATCGCTGCTGGAGCTGCCGCAGCTGCAGTCTGCCCATGCTTCTGCCAGGGGCTGCCACGCGGTGGGTGCGCCTTCGTTTGCTCGTGCCAGCCCCATTCAATGCATTAGAAAGACAACAGGAATGATGAAATTCCTTTTGTTGTCCATCCTTCTCCTGTAAGGCAAAAATACAGTCCTGTGCGAGTGGATACCTTCACACAGAGACCCGAGTTTGCTGTTGGCTTGGGCAGAGCATCGTTGCAGCCATGTGTGCAGGACATGGCTGGTCTAGGCAGCATCTGCTTGTGCACGGTCATAACTTCCCTCCTTGGACACCCAGGCAAAACATCATGTGTGTATTCCAGATTCAACCCGAAGCTAGAAAACATCAACACTGGCAAAAGGGGCTTATTTGGAGCGGTGAATGTAGGTCATGCTGAAGATCAGTGACCTACATTTCCCAGGTTTGAAATTGCAGAGTAAAGTAACAGCCCTGCGAGCCCTGCGAGCACCCTGCTGCTGTCCCCGAGATGGGGGAAACCAGCCTCAAAGGTCCAGAACAGGGGGGTAGGTGGCCTATTTTAGGAAAATTGAGATGCGCTAGACTGGCTTGGAAATACAGTTTGCAAGCCGATATTGTGCTTGTACTGAAAGGGCTGTGAGCACCCTGGAGTGGCTGTTGTGTAAGGAACCAAGGATGCCTGGGGTGCCGGTGGGAGATGTACATCTCACCCGTTCAGCAACTATCAAGGCTCACGACTATGGAAAAAGTTAAGTGGCTTGTCCTAGGTCAAGCAGGCCATTCTTTAGCAGAGCAAAGTGAACCAGGATCTCTCTCTAGGGAGCATGAAACGATAAGTCCTGCTCCCCTCTCTGAATCACAGCTCTAAGTTTCCCTTCCACCTATTGCCTCCAGACCCATGTTCTGCACTACTGCTGCTCCTGTCCCTCCTCAGGCTCTCAAGCACCCAAAAGCCAAAACACTGGCTTGAAAGGGTTTGAAAAGATCCAGATTTAAGCTTATTTGTTTATTCATTGGTACTTTATTGTGTTTTATATAGGGTTGTCTCCTAATTAATTTGAATGTCTCAGTAGACACCTGTTTGCACACTTCTCTGCACACCCTGCCACCTGCAAGGTCTTCTAGTTAGGGTTTTGAAAATAAAAACTGAGCGTGGACTCGGATTCAGGAGCTGGAGCTGCAGAAAAAACCACCCTTTGAAGCAATATGAGGCTCAGAGGAGGATCACGGTCTTCTGCAGAGGCGTGCTCAGGTCGTCAGTGCGGCATGCTCACGTGTCGCACGAGAGCCCGAGCTGCCACGGCCGGTCCAAACACATCCTCGGTGTGTGTTTGATGTCGGAGAGACAGAGCACGCTGGATTTCAGGCTGCGTGGAGGTCAAGGGCCAGGGCACAGACAGTTTCTTGGCAGGTTTGGGCAATTAGCCCTTTTTGAATCCCCGGCAGCCTGTGTGCTGCTACCTCTGTGCAACCTGTGTAGTCTCATCGGTCATTTTAGCATTTGCAATTGCCAAAGCCTTATCGGGGGATCAAGTGTTAGATACCCTGTTCACCTGTCTTGACATTAACTGAAGAATTATTAGTATAATAAACATTCTACCTTGTTTTTTTTAAGCCTCAGCACAGAACACTTTGTAGAATTTGACTGCAAATCTGGACCCTGTGGCTTTTGTCAAAATACTAAATACTGAACTCTCCGCTTGCCTCCCTTCTGACATCGTTAATGATAATAATCATCCCCCCACAGCTGCTAATCCTCTTTGCAAAACGCTCTGCCGAGTGCCGGTCTGTCTCCTCTGCCCTGCATATTCTGCAGTCATTTATATCAATTCAGTACGACCGTGGAAACGACCTGGTGGGACTTTAAACTGCTGTAAATGACCACAGAAGACGGAGGCCAGCAGAGATGGGCACACACTGTTCAGGGATGGCTTAGCCAGTTATTAAAGTTTGGTTGCCTCGGAGTTGGAGCGTAGCTGCTGTCCTTCAGTGTGGGTATGGCACAGCCGTGTCTCGCTGCAAAGGGATGTCTCATACTGGGGAAATCACGGCAGAAGGCACTTGCCAGAGCAGGGATCTCTCCTGAATCCTGTCTCAAAGTTTCAGACATACTAATTTGCTTTTATTTTTAACATGGACTAAATCTAGTCTGGTTGCTGTGTTAGAAACACACTCAAGCAAACAGAACCTGCAGGTGATTAGCCTGACCCCCTGCCTGAGATACCGATTTATTTTTTACATCTATCTTCTCTTGATGTGCAGGTGTTAAGTCTCAGCTCATTTCATGTTCCTCTTTAAAATCATCTCTGAAGTGATGGGTCCCCTCAGACTAGTACTAAAGAAATGATTGCGGTATCTCTGGCACAACCTTTGTGATGGGCACAGATTAATCAAGCACCAGTTATGGTGCAAATTCAACCTCACAAGAGAATGGCAAGACCTCGAATGCTCCCTCATATAACGATAACGGTGAGCTTTTATTTAATGTTCTCCAGCAATCTATCTCCAAGAGCTTTAACAAGGTGGGCTACTGTTTCTCTCCTCCTTTAGAAAATGAAGAGCTGCAGCAGAGATACTAAATTATCTCCTTAAGTTCACACATTTTAAGGCCTGCCTAGTACCACCAGGAAAAAAATTCCCATTAAATATCCTTCTGATGAAATTTTCAATTCTGTGTGCTTGAAGTTTTCATGGGAACAACATGATTTTTACAGATGTTCTTGACTGAGAAAAACCAAGTCATGTCAAGATGACTCAACCTGCAAATTTCAGGCACGTTTATCTAACCCGTGAGGTGTCTCGTGGACCCCGCAGCCCCACAGTGAAGTGCTGCGGCTAGCAGAGGAGCACCAGGGCATGTTATATCCAAACTGTGATGCCAAACATTTCAGCAACACGGGTGAATGTTGGACAGGCTGAAAGCTTTTTAGTCTTTCTAAATCCCTGTGTGTGCGCATTTGTGTAGCTTTCTGTTCTGTGAAAATTGTGGCTTTTGTCTTCATTCCCCAAGAAAGCGAATGCTGAGACTCTGGAGTTGTCTGCAGGGTGGGAATGCTCTTCTCCTGCCCAGTGGGTAGGGTGGGATTAAAGCTGCAGAGGGATGGAGAACAC